>NC_058093.1:21429642-22056071 GCF_020171115.1 Neogale vison
AATGGACAAATGGTGCTATTTACTTAGCTCAGTGTAAACACCCAGTTCTTGGTCAAGGGCGAGTAGTTGACCTCACATCTTTTTGAGTCAGGGAAAAGCAGAGCAAAACTCAGTCTGAATGAAGGCTCGATCTGCCAGGAGCTTTAGCACTAGGAATATTGAGGCCTGAGGCATAGCCGCAAGACTAATCATCAGGGGTGCTCCGTGTCCCGAGGGACACATGTCTTCAGAGTCTGTATCACCTACTATTATAGGCATCTTTACTGAGACTGGCAGAGCAAATTCCTCAGGTTAGAAAACAGAAGAACTCTTTCAGCTGAGTCGTGATATTTAAAAATCTCTCTTTTCGAGTCCGTTGCCTGGCCAATCAAACTGCCCTCCCAGAACAAATTTTCAGATAAAGAAACGCATAGACTGTAGCTGGCGAGTGCTGTCCTACTCACAGCAACCGCTTCAGCCCGAGGCACAGCTCTGGCTGCTCCACTTCTATCTATAAGTTAAAGCAATGGCCCCGGCAAGCAGTACACTGTGTTCAGCAGCTGCAACTCGTTATCGGCTTTGTCCAGAATAACAAACAGAACAAACACGTTTTGCAAGGGCTTCCCCCCCCCTCCTATGTAGAGAAGGGGAATTAAGCAATCAGTGAAATGCTGATTGATCAGTTGTGCTGACTTACAGAAGTCCAAGGCCACATTAGTACTATTAAACCCTGAAAAACAAAGCCAAAAAAAAAAAAAAAAAAGGTTCTTCCAACTTTATCTAAACCCGTATTTCTGAGATGTGAAGTTATATGCTCCTTCAAAGGGAAAAAATGGGAAATACTTGTGTTTCACTTAGTACAGTTTACTCATTCCGACTGCTTTGCAGTGTAACGTTGGTGAATTATTTTTGTGAAGAGAACTCATGTTATTTGGCAGATGTTTGTTGACACCATAGAGTACTGGAGTTGCATGAACCAAATGGTATGATGTAAACCAATTTTAGCAAACCATCTCCCTCCTTTGGTTCAACGTTGACTTTAGCCACCAACTCCTGTGGCCGCATTTAGACCTCTTTCTACCAGAAATTGCACCGCCTCCAAGATTCAAACACCCCTCTGCCCCAACCCACTTCCTTATTATTTGACTTCATGTACTCAAGAATTCCCACTGAGAACTGTTTCTTCAGTATCCTTTCTTATCTAGCTTCAAGTCTGCCATTATAATCCTTTCATTGTGGAATCTTCCATGCTCCTGTTTCTCTCTAACTGGCCTGGCAAAACTCAAGTCTTTTTTTTTTTTTTTTTTTAAAGATTTTATTTATTTATTTGACAGAGAGAGATCACAAGTAGGCAGAGAGGCAGGCAGCGAGAGAGAGGAGGAAGCAGGCTCCCTGCTGAGCAGAGAGCCCGATGCGGGACTCGATCCCAGGACCCTGAGATCATGACCTGAGCCGAAGGCAGCGGCTTAACCCACTGAGCCACCCAGGCGCCCCAAAACTCAAGTCTTTAGTGAACAACGCTCCATGTCTATGCCTCCTCCCATGTATTTGAACATGCCTGTAGAAAACCACATACATGGACATTCTGGTATTGCTATAAATTCAGGATCAAATGGGCATCTAATGCAGTGAGAGCTGTCTCACTCTGGTTCTCTAATGAGTGTCATTCCACTCTTCACAGGTGTTACTTTAAACTTTCCCATCTTCAGTTGAAAGCGACATGCCCTCCTTGGTTATAAAGTAGAAACAGGCCATGCTCTCATCTTCACACTACCAAATCAACAAACCTTCAGCAAGAGAGGGGATATTTTATGCATCTACTCCTAATGATCTTTTGTCACAAGGGTGAAAATATCATCCCTCCTATCATGAGTCAATCCTTCTCCGTGTCCTTTAGATTCCATCCTGACTCTCTTTCTCAAAATTTTCACTTTTTGGAGACACCCTTTCTCTCATGCAAATTTATTCCTTCCTTTCATCAAATATGGCCTGGGCTTCTTGCATCTGAAAGGCTAATCAAAAGCAAGCAAGCAACCAAAAACCCAGCAAATAAACCCTTCCTTGCTCCACATTCTCAGACAGCTTCAGTTACTTAACTGTGTTTTTCCCACATTGTCTCCACTTTTTAAGGTCTCATTAATTTTAATCTACTTGGATTTGACTTCTCCCTCCACCACTTGAAATTAAATATGGGATCTCTGGTCTCAAGTAAATTGTAGCTTTCTATTGATCCACATGGAGAGGGCCCTAGAGCACAAACCACATGCCAGAGCTGTCTGTTCCTGAGGGAAAAAAGTTTGGCCTTTCATGACCCTAAAATGGCACAAGGCAACACTCATCAGCCAGGGCCAGTGTCTGAAAAAGGAGTCACATATGACTGAGCAGCAGTCAGTCCTTGCAGTGGCTGGGAGATGAGTATGGTGGCCTGGTAAAGGGGATCTGGGAAGGACTCCCAAACAGCTCTGCCACAGTCGGCTTTTTACAGGGACTCACCTTGCATGCAATGTGGTCTCTACACAGCCAGCAATTTTTATAATATAAATAAAATAATTTCACTTTTCACGTGCTATAGACTGAGAGTTTATGACCCTCCTGCCCAATTCATGTGTTGAAACCCTCATCTCCAATTGTAATGGTGTTTGGAGGCGGGATCCTTGGGAGGTAATTAGGTCACGAGAGTAGAGCTCTCCTAATGGGATTACTGCCCTTACATGAAGTGACATGAAAGAGGTGAAGTGACATGAAAGAGGTGGCTTCTCTCTCTCTTTGAAGTGTGAGGAAACTGGTACGAGGGCTCTCACTACAGCCCAACTATACTGGAAACCTGATCTTGGAATTCCCAGCCTCCAGAACTGTGAGAAATAAATGATTTATTCATATTTGTTAAGCATCTCCTATAGGAAGTATCATGAGATGTGGGACCATGTCAGTTCATTCCAACAATCCCTAGTGGTATATCTGGTACATAGTAGAACATATTCAACGTGCTGAATGAATAAATAAATAAATGGATAAGTAATGAATACATTTGACATGCAAAAATCAAGGGATCAGGAAACACTCATTTTTTTTCCCTAGTTATCCTTTAACAGTTCTACTAAGGCTATGGACATAAGTCCATTTGATATTTCAAAATTGGTGTCCTTCAGTGCTCTCTTCTGAGATCATAGAGCTTGATAGATCCTCGCTCAGTAACCCTTACACAACCCTGTCATTTATGTGGCATTGACTTGCCCAGTTTTTAGAGAAATTTGGATAAAGAAAAGTTAATTAATGGGCTAACAATAGAATCAATTTATGGCAGAGCTAGGGAAAGAATTGTCCTCTGCTTCTTGACTAGTTTAGCATGTTACACACTTGTTAGTAGTTACAGAAAATATGTTGGGGATGAATCCACCTCAGTAGGTTTGTGAAAATGGAAATTTGCTTCTGAAAGAGATTACTGCAAATATTCCTCCTCTGCACATAGAACACTTGATGAGATACATCTTTAGGCCATAAACTCTTTTTTCATGATCATTATTAATCTCTCTCAATTTTGTTATAAGAGAATGATACGGACAAATACATGTTAATAACTTAGCTGCTGTGATAGAATGAATTCATGTCAAATCTCCGTTCTGGGATTTCTAGTTGACTTTCATAAATACAGCTATATTTTTCTTCCTCATTTGGAGAACAGTTTATATGTTTAATATTAAAAATTCCAATTCTGTTGATTGCTAAGACTTAAAACACATCAAAGGAAGATTACTCAGGATGCTTTGAGTCCTTCTAGGGAAACATTTTGTATAACATTTTACTTAACTCTTTTTATGTCACTCGTATGTGTAAATATTACATATGAATCATATAAATGATTTTAAATATTTAAAATATTTTTAAAGCCAGAAATTATTTTCAACTGGCTTCATTTAGAAATTCACTTATGCTAGTTTGAGAGTGTAGATATTCCTTGAAGTAGAAAATTACATCAGACTTGAAATAGAATTGCAAATAAAATTTGGAGCATATTTCTGCTGGTTAATTTAAAGTGTGTATACTATTTTGAAGTATAATACATTAAGTGTGTAAAAGAACAGTTGTCATACTTCATCTTGAAATTTTTTAACATATTTAGGACATTGGTTTACTGAGTAAATATGTTAATTTGGAGAATTTTTTTATTGACTTGTCTAGCATTTTTTTTTCTATCCCCATACTATTTCTAAGTCAGGTGATTCAGTAAGGCCTCTAATTCTATTGGTATTAGAATATGACCTGTCTCCTGGACTTTGAAGCTGTGTCTTTTCTTCAGAGAAGATAAGGAAAAGTGTCTTATCTTAAGTCTGGAAGAAACACGGAGTCCAGTATCAAGGTAGTAGAGTAGTTATTTTCCCAAACATACATAGCACAGGGTTTTCAAGCCTGAAGAAAAAGATTAATCTCCTTAAAAAAGGACTTTGCTGGACATGGCAATCCCATTTCCAACCACCCTGTGTATAAGCTTTAACAGACAAAAGTTTATTTACTTTGACTTTAGTTTTCATCTTTTCTTAGCTGTTCCTATTCAAGATTTGGAAAAGAAGAAACAGTGGTGAGCTGGATTCTGGATTTGGATTCTGATGAGGTGTTCTTGAGAAATTTTGTTATTACTGACTTTTTAAACTTTTGTAACTGTAATATAACTGGTCTGAGGCCTTACTTTTCTCTCTGTGGTTTAGTGATTACATTCTGGTATTCCTATTGGGTGTAAGGGTAGGCTATAGATTTATAATTTCATGAGTATTTGAGATTTTATTTATTTTAAAGCTTGATTTTTTTTATATTATGCCTTACGTGGTCGTAGCATTCAGTATTAGTCTAAATTCCTTTAAAATAGAGTTTTACATGAATTTTTCTTTCATGTGTTTTCAGAAAGCATTTGTTTTTCCAGAAGGAATTAATATGAGATTTCATGCTTTATACCTCATTTTTATAGTCACACCATGCAGTGGCTACTTACAGTTTTACTCTAGTTAATTTGTTCAGTGTTGATCACTAGACCCTTTAGCCAAATTTGGCTGGTAAAAAAGTGTGATTCTTTTTTTCCCTTGAGAAGTTGGATCTAAAGTATCGCTTAGGGTGTGGGTCGATTCCCTTGGGATATGAAAGATGACATGAGAGCTTTCTGTTTTGTAAAGTACATTAGTGGGTGATCACATTTCATCCTGGGAGAGCTGCTAGAGAGGAATATGGATTTGGCCTGTTACGCTAGGGTCTTGTGGGTCTTGAATTCTCGTTTTTTATTCTTTACTATTTGATCTTGAGAGTAGAAAATGTATATCATGTCTCTATTAAGGAATAAGTCTGAAATGCTTTTCAAGAGCAAGCTTTGGGGGTCCAAGTCTGTATTTGAGTCTTATTTCTATTCTAGGATTTAGCACTATGTTTGGGACATAAAAGACCTTCAATAAATGTTGAGAAAAGGAATTAGAGAGACTCAGTTATCACTTAAGTCTTGTGTGACCCATGAAAGGTCACAGTTGATACTATTTCCAACTTGTTGATGGAAAACCGAGACAATGAAGAAAGGAATTTAGGATCTCACAACATGAATGAGGCATAAGGAACCTAAAGCTGTGGGAAGGTGTATGTATTGTATTTTTAGCTTTGCACTGTAGGCAATAAGCAGCGTGGAGCTATTTCAGTGCATGACATAAAAGTCCGTGAATAGCAACTTAACTTTATGATACAGATAAGATATACATGCAATTCATAAAGTCTGATTTCACATGGCTTTGAAGGGTTGACCGGATATGGACAAGTTGAGAAAATTAATCTAACAAACAGCTGTCCTCAAATTCCTTCATCAGGTAAAATATTGCATCATCTTATGTTGGCTAAATGATTCACAAACTGTGTAATTAATTATTCTTCCTAGTTTTCTCAGTCAGCTCCATTTTAGAGAAAACTTCAGTGAGCTTTGACACTGTGGGCAGTGTGTCAAGCCACTGTAAAAACTGTTTACGTATTTTAAATATATTGTTTGGTAATTGTCTATTCCTTCTTTGACTTCTCTCTTTTCTCGTTCCCTATAAGATCTTGGTCCCTATATCTCTCTTTTCTTGTTCTGTCATGTTTTAAGCATGTCCTTTGGTGAAATCTGTGTGGCAGGAGGAGGAAGAGAAGGGAAACGAGTAGCAGAGATGGAGAGTATGAAGCCACTTAGGATTTCAGCCAGTGGCTGTAGCTGAAGGATGGGAGAAAAACATCACAGCAGACCTGGACCCTCCTACTGAGACACTCTGGTCTCTGCCAGGAGTCAGGCTGGACCCTCAGTGTTAATTTCTTTTGTTTTATATTTGCATATAGCTCAACCTTCAGTGTTCAAGAGTCATCTTGACTTGTTACCATACCTCCCCCACATCATGTTTGCCTAAAAGCTGAGCCAGAAACTCTACTTATAAACCCCAAGGACAGAAAATAACAGTTAAAAAAAAATGTTGGTGCTCAATGGACATATTTGCCAAGATTATGTCAGTTGTAATTATAAACAGCTTTTATTTAAATATAAACATTATTTTTTAAAAAAAATTTTTTCTTTAAAAGACTGATTATCATTAAAATTGACTCTGGCCTCTAAGTAGAGAGTTAGCTCTAAAGACAATTTGCAAAAAATGCAGACAATTCAGGATTTTAATTTTGGATTATTAAAAAAGTTTATTTTCAGATTTCAGTACTCTTTTCTCAGTTCACTGTGATATTTCATCTTACTTTTAAGCATGATCAAGATAAGAATTGGGATACCTTCATAGTATAGAAATTTCTCATTTTTCTTATCTGCTATGTTAAAAATGAGAGAAAATGAGAGTGGTATAGCCTAGTGGATAACAATTCTTTTAGCTAGTCACAGAATGATCATTAGATCATAGGTGCTCTGATCTCCATGTGAACAGCAAGTTAAACTATAATCCTGAAAGACCTTAGTTGAAGGTTTCAGTAACTTTCATCAGGTTTTAAGCCTTTGAAACTTATATGAATATAAATATAAGAAAAAAAATCATATCCCAATAAAAGACCTTTTCAGGCTTATCACACAATAAATTTATCTTGAGGATGTGCAATTCTATTTGGAGAAGAGCTAGATATATTTTTCAGAGAATCCTTGGTTTTTGTTGGGAATAGCAATATTTTATAACTAACCTATGTTGCTCCTCAGCTCCTTGTATCTTTCTCTGTTTTGTTACAATAGGGAAATATTGATTAATTAATCAATACTAATGAATTCTGTTAATTAATGGTAGAAAAATACACACTTATAGAGAAGTGACTTTTGATTCAGTCTTTAATGATTTGAGGAATGCAGCTACCATATTTAGTACAAATATTATTCTAACCTGACAACACTTTCTTTTTCCAAGTTATATATTAGTGTACCATCCAGAGTAACTAATATAATACTGAAACTTCTTCCAATATACAACCTTTTTTTTTTCATTTATCTTACTTTTTATAATGTGTTTAATCACTTTTTTTGTAGGATTTTTATTATTACTGTTTGACCTCAGTTTCTAATCCCAATTGGCTTTTAAAAATAAATTTTTGGAACCTTGGCACAGTCCTTAACTTTTGAATGTTCAGTCTTCACTTTTTTGGTCCATGAAGTCTTCAAAAATATTCTCTAGAAATGATCAGTTTCCTAATGAGAGTTCAGATAGCAGCAACGTTACTTATCTTCCTCTTCCTATCAGCCGAGGATGATCTTGGTGAGGTCAAGTGTAAGTTAAAAATAAATGACATAAAATAAACAATACCAGAATAAAACATTTAATTCTTCAACACCCAAGAGAGTGCCAGGAGTTTAAATCCAAGTAGGCACTTTTGACTGTGCAGAATTAAAGGATCAGGATGATGGCTTCTTTTTCTTTACCCTTCTCTTCTTCCTCTCATTTTCCCTCTCCCTCTTGTTTTTCTTCTTTTCCCCCTAGAGCATTATTTTTAAGCAATAAAATTTAACTTCGATAAAATAAAAAAGACATCTTTCTTTCAGTAACTCAACTCAAGAATCTAATCTGGAAGAATCATGAGAATTTGCAATGGTACTTAGGAAGATGAAACTTTATTGTTTATGACAGCAGTTTAGGAGGACAGAATACATCTTCCTGGACCAAATTCTCCTGAAAATAGGAGGCCGGGGAAGAAATCAATTTACTCTAACGAACGTAATATAAAAGGGTGTGGAGTATGAATGTGCGTGGGTGACCTGTTTTTAGTCAAAAAAGAAAAAAGTCTTCTACGTCATTTCAATGTAATCTGCTGTCCTTTACTTCATGAAGTCGGTAACTTCAAGACATGTTGCACAACTTGCTTCTTTGTGATCCTCAAAAATGTTTAATTTAAAGAGGGTCCAATACTCTCCTAGCACATGACCTGGATTACCATAGATAACCCCTCCTGATGGCCAGCTTTGCTCTTTAGAGCCTTGCAAAATCATTTGTGTTTACCCTCAACAAATGTTAAGAAAACAAGCTTGTCAGAGCTGTTTGTTCTGTTCAGCACATTAGAAGATGATTTTGATGCAATGATAATTATTGTGCAAAAGAGGCTGATGATGAATTAAATTTTTTAGCTTAGAAATATTTCACTTTTTAGAATGACAGTTGCCTGATGATTTGGTCATTTTATTTTATGCAATTTATGCTGTAGCCATGTTTAGACCAAATTTTAATAAAATGTTTAGGCCAACATTAAGTGTAGAGTTTGATTGATATAATTTATGTAGTTTGTTTCACAAACTGTGCCATCATTTGCAAATTTTTTTCTACTTAAACATAGTTGTTCAGAACTACAGACTTTAGTTCTAGTATTAAATAACTCAAAATAATGAGCTGACTTTGGCTCATTTAGATGTTTATTTCTTATATCTATAAAACAAAGGAATTGAAAAGATAATTTTAAAGATCCTTTCAGCTATATAAGACCATCTATCTACATACATTTTTAAAAAAGATTTTATTTATTTATTTGACAGACAGCGATCACAAGTAGGCAGAGAGGCAGGCAGAGAGATAGACGGAGAAGCAGGCTCCCCGCCGAGCAGAGAGCCCGATGTGGGGCTCGATCCCAGGACCCTGGGATCATGACCTGAGCTGAAGGAGAGGCCTTAACCCACTGAGCCACCCAGGCACCCCTCTATGTACATTTTTATATTCTGTTTGAGGAGTACTTAAACAACATATTTTAAAAGTGTTTTCATTTCCTCTAAAGCATCTTTCATCAGAAAAGAATACTGCTTCCTGATATACAGTGTCTGATACATGGAAAGTATTCAGTAAATACTTCCTGAATTAGTTATTCTTTGAGCAATTCTAGACTTTATAAATAATTGTGAAAATTCAATGGTATTCAGTTATCCAGGTTCTGGAATATGGAACTTCAAGCGATAGGATGTAAGATAAAAAAATATAAGGTAGCCTTTGCTATTTTAGGTAAGTCTAGCTGAATCAGTTAGCCACCAAGAAGTATGCCTCCCTGGCCAGTTGGTTCTATGAGATAGATCACTGGAAAAAATGTACAGTTTTACTTCTACATTACCATCTTTATTTCTTATATTATTTTAATTTTAAACATAAAAATAAATCAGAAAAGTTATGGATACTTTCTTCTCATTATTTGATTTTTATTGCAGTTATATTTTACTAATTTCCCAGTAATGTCATAGTATTTTTGAGCATTGCTACCTCTGCAATCATGTAGCCTGCCTATGAAATTGGATCTTATTTTGCCTACCCTTTCTAAGTCATTTCATGTTGCTGCCTCTGTCTGTCCCAGGTATAACTGACATGCTGGAAAGAGGAGGGATGTTGGCTAAGAGCTGGGTTTGGATCTTGGCTTTACAGCTTGTTACCTTTGTGATCTTGGGCAAGCTACTTAACTCGCTAGGGCTCACTCACTCACCAGCTCTGTGATACGGGGATAGTGTTAGCTATGTTCAGTACAGAGACTGCCTTAAAGATTAGCAAATTATGTATAACAAGTTCCTAGCCCAGCACCTAGTAGGTGATCCACAAAAGACAAGTACCTCCACTTTCAGGCAAGATCATTTTATCATCATTGGAGCCATTTAAATGGGTTTATTTAAATACTTATTTGCACTTATTGACATAATAGCAAGTCATGTGTATATCTCCCTAGATATAGGTATATATTAATATATTATAGTTATAAATTCCAATGTTTTAACTTCTATGATAGAATTTTTCTTATATATTAACTACTAACTGCATCTATTTTAGGGGGGACTTTCAAGAAGTCCTTTCTGATGGAGGCATAATACTCCATAGTGTATATGGACCACATCTATGCTGAGTGAAATAAGTCAAGCAGAGAGAGTCAATTATCATATGGTTTCACTTATTTGTGGAACATAACAAATAGCGTGGAAGACAAGGGGAGATGGAGAGGAGAAGGGAGTTGGGGGAAATTGGAAGGGGAGGTGAACCATGAGAGACTATGGACTCTGAAAAATAGTCTGAGGATTTTGAAGGGGCAGGGGGTGGGAGGTTGGGGTACCAGGTGGTGGGTATTAGAGAGGGCACGGATTGCATGGAGCACTGGGTGTGGTGCAAAAATAATGAATACTGTTATGCTGAAAATAAAAAATAAATTAAAAAAAAAGATTGGAAATTTCAATTAGGAATCTTGCATGACATGATTTTAAATTTAATAGTCATCTTATTGTCAGAATTCTACTTTTAGTATTTTAAGTTATTTAATATTTAATTTTCTAATGAACTTTGAGGGTTTTTTTCCTTAATCTTACTCTAAGTTCTGCCATATATGGCTTTGATAATAACAACTTACTATAACCAACTTTGGGCAGCCTGCTATGCTTTAGGGCTGCTACATATGCTTGTTGGCCTACTTCCATATAATATGCAATATAGAATCTATCCTCCATAGCTCGTATTTGCAGTTTGCTTTTCTCCCCCTTTTTGGACCAAATTACACTTGACCTCACTTTGCTTGCACTTCATTCTGTTTGTGTTTGACTATGTCTTTAATTTGCCAAGGTCACTGTGAATTCTGAATCAACTTTCTAAAGCACTGTCCACTCTGTTCTCATCCCACAAATACATAAAAAGCTTGGTTTACTCACTGGCTAATTCACTGTATCCTTTTACATTTATACACGTTCTCCAGCAGATGTGTATGCACCTAATCCTGGTCTCGAATATGTGCTCAGTGCTCTTGAATTAAAGTAGGTTGCATCTAACATTTCTAATTAGTCTAGTAGTTATGTCTCTTAAAGGTAGGAATTTGAATGACAAGATTTATTCTTTATAAATACATGCTGCTTGTGTGGATTAACCTGTTCTCTTTAAGGTATCTTCAAGTGAGGTCTCATTTATGGTAGCTTTTTTATTATCCCAGGATATAAATCACATGTGCCTTGGATTTTACTTGTGAAACAATTTTTACAAAGCCTCTTTTTCTGCTTCATTTTGCATTTTCCTTTGTATCACTTCAACCTTTATGTTATCAAACGTTAGTCTGATAAACACATTCATGAACACCGGTCCCTCACTCTCTATCCTTCTAAATGCCAATTGGATCTTAATGAATGTGTCTGTCTTGATTGGGTTTCCAAAGACATCTTATTTTTAAAAATTCCATCATCTAATAACCTAATATCTGTCTATTGTTACTATTGATAAAACTTCTCTCTGACAAACTTTACTTTATCTACCAGTTTGTTTTGTTTTTTTGCAATGAGAGAAAGTATATGCCTTTTATGCGGGTACAAATCCACATCACTTTCCTTGAAAAGGTAGCCTTTTTTGTCCATAGCCTTACTTACAATGGTGTTCCTTGCTCTATTAGACTAATAAAAATCAGAATTGAAACATAATAATCATTTCTACCTTTTTCATTCTAGTTTCTGGCATCCCTACTCAAACACAAAGTAGAACTTTCTTTTTTTGGAGGTGTTACCTCATCTTCTTTTACTCTGACTTTGTTTGCTCTGCAGACATACCTTGCATCTTTCTTTAAATTTATCTCTTCAAAATAGCCTTTTGTAGAATTCTTAATTGACAGTTCTTTTTTCCTCTTCCTAAACATCTTTATTTCCTCCTATTCATTGACATAATTTTGTTTCTGCTTAAGTAAGTCTAATTGACCAAGCAAGAACTCAGTACACAGGAATCCATTCATTTACTCAATCATTTTTCCAGAAGTGCCCCTTGCATGTCTGCTCTGTTAAAGACTTTTTGATAGATGTATCACTTTCTTAACATTGCCTTAGATTCATTACCTAGCAAGACGCACTTCAAGAGGGCAATTGGCAGTTTTTGTATTTTTTTACGAAGGAATTACTAACACCATTATTTTCTTTATGTTCCCATGCTTGTTGTCTTTCATCTAGAATGAGCTGGTCTCATTTTTTCTAGTTGGTAGCAGATTCTCCCTTGTTTATGTCAGTGGACCATCCAAATGAAGAAGATATTGAAATTAGTACAAGTACTAATATAGGCTGTCAATCAGTGTTACTTGGTGTTCCTTTTAAGAAATATTCTTGATCTTTAAGCTGAATGAATTTAGTGATGGGAACAAAAAGATGTTAAAAACAAAAACAAAAACAAAAGAAAGAATACTTATAAAAAGCACGTGGAACTGTTTGACCTCACTAGTAATTTAAAATTTAAATGAAAGCAAAATACCAGTTTCTGTGCTTAGATAAATAAAAGATAATGTTGAGAGGGACACCCATACACTGCAATCAGTGTATAGATGAGTATATTCTCTTTGGGGAGAAATTTGGCAATAGTGACAAAAAAAATGGCAATACTGATATATACCATAGCAACAATAGAAGCAATGAAAATCAGATATTTTACAGTTCTCTCAGTTAAGGTCTTAAAAGAACATGCACTAACATTGAATGTACTCTTGATATAATATTACCTCACAAAAGTATAATGCAAGCTGATCACAGTTTCAAAACTATGACCCTTTCATGGGAATAAGAAGAAGGTACTCTAAAATGGTAACAGACATTATGTTTGGGGAGTGGACTATTATCTGTTTTTTCATATTTAAAGAAAATTTAAAATAGTAAATGAAACAAATATCACCTAGTACTTGATTTAGTAGCATTCTTCATACCAGATATCCCAATGACAGATTTATCAAATTAAGTACTCTTAGAGATTTAGAAGGCTGAATGCTTCATTTCTCTTAAGAAATGATAAATTATTACTAGTTAAAGATACTTTTCTTCTCTCTCTCTTCCTTCCCCACTTTTTTCTTTATTCATATATATGTATATATAACATACATATATATTATATGTGTATATATAATATATGTGGAGATATATATACATGTATATGTACATATACATACATATAGACATATAGACATATATACATACAGACATATATATACATATATGCAGACATATATGTATATATATCTCCACAAGGCATTTTCCAATTTATGAAAGAAATAAAATACTTTCTCAGCATTAGATAAAAATGTTCAAGAGTCAAAATCCAACCAAATAGAGATGTGTGTGGTTTAATAATTTTTAACACTGTGTATGAGATTGTGCAGGGGTAAGTAGCTCAGTGTGTAAACAGTTGTTAACTGTGATAAATGTATCAATAGAAAAGAAGGGCTGAATTTGTATAAAATATTTCTCTTTTTGAGTGAGCGCCTTATAAGATTAAAGGATTTGTATCTTGGCTCATGCAGAATACATTTCAAATGCACAGATTTCCCCAGGTCTCTGTGTGTACACGCATGCCTGCCTGTCACTGTGCTCAGCTGTGCGCAGACAGCTTACAGGAGGGGAGGACCACGTAAATGCTATCAGAGGGGGAAAAAAAATCATTCCAACCTGAAAAATACTTTCTTTTGAAATGCTTTGATAAAATGTCTTTCATAAAAGTATAATATTTCCACTAAATTTTTCATCTCTAGCTTTAATGTTTGCTACCAATCAGCTCTTATCTTCTCATCCCTTTGATCTATCCTGATATAAACTCCCTCACTAACAACCTTTTTTTTTTTCTTTCAGTTTGGTTGTAGATTTCAGTCTGTCTTGAACACTCAAATCTGAAAATACTCGCCATTTTATTTATTGGTCTTTCCAATTCCCAAGATGATTGTAGAATGATGAGAGATGAATTTCCTAAGTCTCTAATTCAGAATACTTAAAAAGAAATCCTAAATCTTCTACCTCCTTTCTTCTTTCATTCTGATGACTGGAGAATGGGGCCAGAGGCTACATCCAGAACCTTTTACTGACCCAAAGAAAGCCCATTACAACTCTCAGGCCTACATTTTTCTTTAGACTCTGGAATCATGGAATTATGTCCTACATTTGAAGATAACTCTCTGGAAAACCATGTTTAGTTCATCATGCTTTTGGCTGTTATAAATGGTTACAAAGCTACTTATTTTCCTTATTCAAATTCTGAAGTCCTCAGTACCCCAGCCGTCATATTCAATCAAAGTACAGGGAAGGAAGGGAGAAAATCTACCACAATGTTTACTGTGGGAATGGGCCATGACTCTGGGTAATGGGCAATGGGACTGTGACTGATTTAAATTTATTTTGCATTTAAAAATTTTTCCATAATAAGTATAAATATGTCATTGTTATAAGGAGAGAAAGATAAGCCTCACTATATATTTATACCAATATCAATATTAATATTGGTATATATATAGAGAGAGAGAGACAGAGACATAAACACAAGGGGTGAGACTAAGGTCTAATAGAGAATTAGACTAAGCCAGTAAGTAGTAAGTACTGTTTTTAAATTTTAAAAACAATAAGTACTGTTTTTCTTCTACCAGTTTCAACATCCTCCTTTTCGTTTTTTCCAATTCATTCTTTCTTTCACACAAATTCTATCTCTGTTCAAATACTTCCATGACTACTATGAACAGTATTTATGAATTAAGGCCACCCATTTTAAGGCATATAAAGTCTCCCATGTTTTGGCTCCTGTTCACTTCCCCACACTATACCTGCCGCTAGGCTTCCCCAGGCTGTGTCAGCTCCCCACCCCCCCACATATGCCATATGATTTTCATATGTGAGCTTTGCTTATGCCATCCCGTGTGTGTGTGTGTGTGTGTGTGTTTTCCCCTTTCATCTACTCGGTGAACTCTCATGCATGCTTCAGGGTAACATAATTCCATACTTAAATTTTACTGGACATGAACAAGGGTGTGTTTCTTTCTTTCTCTTTTTCTTCCTTTCCTTCCTGCTCTGTATTTTTCCATTGCATTTGGACACACTTACCATAACATTATTTATTTTACTAATTACTTATATACACTAGAGTGAGACTATTTTTTTCTGTTTTCTATCACCAGGGACCATGAAGTACTTTGGCTTCAGAGAATGTTTATACAAAATGCATTAAGTAAGACAGAAGACTGAACTTAAACTTTGTTCCTCTTTTAAAAAACCAAGTCCGCCTCACTTCCCTAGTTCTGGCACTCATCCTATCCACGTGGAGTTTACAATCTCTACACTATTCTATGCCATCTTTTTCATTATGGGAAGCCCTGGGAGGGAGCCTTCATTTCTTGGCCTCCTATGCAGGGATACCAAAGGATGATGGTACAGCGCTTCCTGATCTACACAGGCATGTGCCTGACATGGGTCCTTCCACAAACCAATGAGACCCTTTACCTACCTGATTAAGCATGGGATTGAAGGGCTCCATGAATCCATTTTGCCTTAGTTAAAGCACGATGGCTCAAGAATTTTATAAATGTATAAGAATATATTATATGTTTATAAAAAATAAAAAATTAATAAAAAAAGAATTTTATAAATGTGACATTTTGAAAACTAAAAATCTTGACTTAGGAATAGTACTCACACGAAAATCAATGCTTGCTGATATTTCATAGACTTCTTAGGAATCTTATAACTCTTAAGAGAGATATAAACAGGCTTCTTGGCTCCAGTTGTGTTTTACTTAATATTATCGATTGCTTTCAAATGTGGAATACAAAACAATGCAGTAGTAAGCATGTCATCTGCTACCTTATTAACTCAAAAAAGAACAATCTATATTTATGGAGAAAAGTTCATTCTGATGTAATTTTTACTACATGGGGTTTATGTCATCTTTTTTCTAAGATGAAGAAAATGGCAGTTCTTCGGGGTGCTTTGGGAATCCCAAATTTCTTTTGAGGCAAAGTAGGCATCACATCTAACACTGGTAAAAGCCTTTGATCTTCGGCATTATTAGAAAGTTACTACTCTTTAGGGTGAGATTCCTAAGGTTATCCACTGTGTCTAGGTCATTCTATTCAGCTGCATAAGCAGTTCCTTTGATGGATGACTGGTTTTCTACAACGCTAGCATTATCTCAGCAGGAGAAGGTAGTGTTTGATGTGTTGCAACTTGTATTACATGTCCATGGAACATCTCTGGACATTACCTCAGGAGGAGGGGTTAAGAGAAGGAGGAGCTGTGGCTGAAGACATTTAATGACAGAATGAATGGAAATTCAGATTGCTGTGCAGTCAGCCTTAAACACCGACTGCACCCCCCATCTTTCTTTCACATTAATTTAAAAAATCTTATAACAAAATTCTCATAAATATATATAATTTTATTTAATTGTAGTCACAAATCAACATCTTCAAAATGACGAGGATTTTGACAGCTTGCAAAGTGGTAAAGACCCTGAAGACTGGTTTTGGTTTTACCAATGTGACCGCACACCATCAATGGAAGTTTTCAAGACCCGGCATCAGGCTCCTTTCTGTCAAGGTAACATTCCCATATTTATTGCTTCTGATAAAATCATATGGAGTGTAGTTTAGCATGAAGCAGAGGTGTCACTTAGGAAGCAAATACAGATTTGCATGTAGTTCTGAAGTGCTAACATATTAATATTGGCTTTAATATTGAATCGACTGGGTTTAGTAAATGTTCATTTTCAACTGTTCTGAGTAAAATTATGGCAGTTTTCAACCAATGTCAAGAAGGGTCACAATTCCTGTGAATATGTAAAATGTAAGTGTTCTGTTTAGGAAACAATGACTTTTAAAGGCTACCAGGGCTCGCTCTGTCTGTACAGTCACTATTGCACACAGTTAGGGTTCAAACATGAAGTTGCTTCCATGTTCATGAGCCACAGCACAGAAGGTAATTTGTTAAGCCCTGCTTTACTGGCTCACTGTAATCTTTTCTGTTTTGAAACATCATTTTTTAGGAAAAAATTTCAGAAGGAAAATATCTACATAATTCTGGTATTTGTTAACCATGATGTAGACCATTTCTTTCCTTTTTTTCTTTTCCCTCTTCGCCACATTTGGGAGTCCACATTTATTATTTTTATTTTGCAGATTAAGACTTGGAGGCAATTAGAAGCTGATAATTCTGTCCCTCTGAATGTATTTATAACTGAAAAGCAGGTCTGGGAAGAGAACATGAAGTGTTCTCCCCTACTCCCACCATTGGATTATAAAATTCCAGTGGGAACTTCTGTTCCTTCCTATAACTTTATTAAGGTATTTATTACCAGAGGCATCTGAAATTACTCCATGGGAACTTTGCCAATGAAAAACACTTTTAGTGAATATAAAGTTCAAGTAATCACAGTAGCTTTAAATAGATTTCTTCGTTAGTAGTAAGAGCTATAAAAAGTGAAGTAGAAAAAACCCAAAACAACCTTTATCTGTTGATGTAAAAATAGGTCCTAATAGTTTTGAGTGTTTTGCTAATACTTTGTATGCTCACTGGGTTGACTAAAAATGCTCCAAATGCTTCCTCAACTTCTGTTTCTTAGATGGCTCAAGTCGGGATTCAGTACGGTATTTAGCCCTGAGTGACATCTGTAGGGCTCAACCTTGCCTGTTGGTCTTTGTGGCCTCCAGTGACAGGGTGGGGAAAGAATAGGAGTAGAAAGAAAGGAAGAGAGAGGGAGATAGAAAGAGACAGAGGTGAGGAGTGAGAAGGAAAGGGAGAGAGAAATAGAGACAGAAAAAGAAAGAGAAAGAACACAAGATCTCAGGAGAAACTACCACTTTAAAATTGAGAAACCTGGAAACAGCCATTTTCTTGGATTCAGTTTAATTACAACAAGAGAGCCAGAAAGGAGATATGTTCTAAACCATCATCAAATATGCAGTGACTAGACACAAACTCTGAGAGTGACTGTTAGTTTCAGTTCAGTGTTAGCAGTATCTCAAGGGTACTCCTATATCACTGCAGAGAGACTAGATAGTAATGAAAGTAATGCCATTTACAGTTAGATGTGTCTTCTAAGACTGCAAAGTTGTCTCCCTTGGAATATCTTTTTCTTCTTACAAAAAAAAATAGGTAGGCAGGGATAGGCGTAGCTCCATCCAACACCAGAAAAAGAGAAATTGAGTGACTAGTTGAAATGGCATAGATCTGACTGACATTAGAAGCCAGTTCTCCATGATCCTAATAAGTGCTCGGTATGATCCCAACCACAACCACAACAAAATGATTTAATTATATGGATGGACTTCAGTGAAAGTAGTTCTTCTAGCTCAGGGTGGCATATGTGTTTTAAAGGTCTGCCAAAGTTCATAGCTAAGAATGACAAATTTGTAAGAGGAATAAGCCATCATTTCCGGATGTAGAAGTCATTACTCACACTCAGTCATGACTGGTCAGAGTTTTGGAGGAAAGCCAGGCATGAAAAATGGAAGTTCTTGAACTTCACAATAGCAAATTAAAATTCTGTGCAGCAGTCCAAGGGGGCTTGTGTTTTATTCACTTATTTTGGAATAGTCCTCTACCTACTTTTCTTCCTGACTTCACTTTTAAAACTCAGCTCTCCTAGGACGTTATATCCAAATTTCTTCTTTTTAGATGGACATCACCTAAAAATTATTAGGATGTGGTTACATAATGGTCAGTGAAGGGCAGTGAGAATAGACACCAAAGGTTAGTGGCATTATAGTTAGGTATAGCTAATAAATAGATTGCAGAAGATATCCTGTG
The DNA here is from genome assembly GCF_020171115.1 of Neogale vison. Classification (NCBI taxonomy): domain Eukaryota; kingdom Metazoa; phylum Chordata; class Mammalia; order Carnivora; family Mustelidae; genus Neogale; species Neogale vison. The sequence continues at coordinate 21,448,601 of NC_058093.1, forward strand.
GGCAGATCTATAAGCAATGCCCTATAAATTAGTCGCCTTTTCAGTGGCTTTGGAGGTCACTTTTCTTGTCCCATCATGACAGAGTGGGCTTGATGACAGCAGTAACGCACTTGTAGCTTTATGTGGCCCTTCCTTGTATATTTGTTTGTGGCCAATATTTACAAAGTGTAGCTTGCCAATAGACACAGTTGTATTTCTCTTATAGGAAAGAGGTAGGAATTTAAAGGTGCTCTACATTTAAAGGACTTAGATATCAAGGATATGCATGATCAACAGCCAGATCATACGGAAGCTTCAGAGACCTCAGTCTTTTTCTACTAGTGTAGAAAATGTTCAGTGCTCAATGCTACATTTGGCCAGTTGTAGCTGTGTAGTGGAAAATGCACTGGATGGGGAATAAAAAGATCTGGATTCTAAACCCTCTTGTGCATTTATTAATTCTCTGAACTTGGTCAAGTCACAGGTCTTCTTTGAACCTAAATTTTGTCATCAGTAGTGTAGAAACAGTTCTTGACTTACTCAAAGGATGATGTGACTTATTACATGCAATCAGTGCTTAAAAATCTATAAGATACTGGGGTACCTGGGTGGTTCAGTCAGTCATGTGTCTGAGTTTGGCTCAGATTATGATCTCAGGGTCCTGGGATTGAGCCCCATCTCCAGCCTGCGTCTAGCAGGGAGTCTGCTTGTCCTTTTCTCTCTCCTTCTACCCTTCCCCCATTCATAGTGGCTCTCAAATAAATAAATAAAATCTTCAAAAAATAATCTATAGGGCACCTGGGTGGCTCAGTGGGTTAAAGCCTCTGCCTTCGGCTCAGGTCATGATCCCAGAGTCCTGGGATCAAGGCCCACATTGGGATCTCTGCTCAGCAGGGAGCCTGCTTCCCTTCCTCTCTCTCTGCCTGCCTCTCTGCCTACTTGTGATCTCTGTCTGTCAAATAAATAAATAAATAAATCTTAAAAAATAATCTATAAAATACTGTAAAAACAAACCCCGGATACTTAAGATTTTGTGTATTTATTTTAGGAGAGAGAGAGTGCAAGGAAGTAGGGATAGGAACAGAGCAGGAGGGAAGGGGAGAACCTGAAGCAGAATCCATGCTCAATGCAGAGCCCAACGTGATGGTCCATCTCATAACCACAATATCACAACCTAAGCAGAAACCAAGAGTTGGACATTTAATCGACTGAGCCACTTGGGCACTCCAAGCCTTAGATACTAAAAAAAATAAAAAAAAAAAAACTCTGTCCTACACACTTTAGTAGAAGGACTTAGTAGACACATCAGTTTTTCATGGACCACAAATTATTATAATGACAAAATGTCTGATGAAAATTCTCAAGTATATATAATGATTTTTCACCTTTGCCTTAATATTAAATTTATCTCTAGGAAGATATTGCTTATAGTGAAATTAGACTCAAGAACTATGAAGCAAATGATCTTTACTATTTTGAATTCAACTCCAAAAGTCAGGATGTACCTCTTAATATCCTTTTTAAAGCTTCTATCCTGGGAATATACAGGAAGAATAATAAGTGGAAGTAAACGGGTAGTAAGTAGATAGTCTCTGATTTCAAGAAACTTAAAATTTAAAAATTCTGAATTCACAAGTCTTGGAAAGTCACCAAGACTAAGTAGTTTTATTTTTACTTGCAAATGAATTTGGAAATCAAAGGTATTAAATTGAAAAGGTTAAGTACTTTATGAATCGAAAAGATTCTCAGTAGGTACAGCTTCTAATATTAATCCACTTGGTTTTTAAAATGGTGACCTGTGTTACAATTAAGCCGGGAACATAACAGTCCAAGTATCCTTCTCTCTGGTACTTCAGATACAATTGAGCCCTAGAGTCATTATTCCCTTTGAATGGTTTTCATTTTGTAAGATTTTTATACTCTGTTTCCAACATTAACCTACCTATTTAGCTCAGTCTTGAAGAGCTATTGTCATTGATTAGAAATTGGCAACTACAAAAGCTCCTACAATTAAAATCATTTAGTTATATTGAAGTAGCTTTAAAGACATTCACAGGAAATAGAGTTCATTATTATATTGGATATTACATTGGATATTATATTGGAGCCTCTTTGTAGATTTTTTTAAATTAAATTTTTTATTTTTTATAAACATATAATATATTTTTATCCCCAGGGAATTAGGTCTGTGAATCGCCAGGTTTACACACTTCACAGCACTCACCATAGCACATACCCTCCCCAATGTCCATAACCCCACCCCTCTTTGTAGATATTAAAGGTGGGAATAGGAATAGGGTTATCATACACTTTCAAGAGTAACTATTGTATTAGACCTTTACTACACATACATATGGTTTTAGGGCTGGATTTCATCTAAGATGATGCAAATTTTTAGAAAAAAAATGATTATGTTTCAATTCCAACTGAATGGTTGGATAGTCTGGATGATTAGCAACTGCGTATATTTTGGGTGAATGATATTTCTTTAATTAGGAGATAGGTCCCTTTTGAACATTTTTGTTAATGTACTCTGCTTTTTATATCCCACTGCTCTTTTCTAAAGTACAGACTCATTTGTTGGTTATCAAGAATAAAACTGCCATAAAACTGTTGAAGAAGTGATAGTCAAATAGGGCCTAGATGAGGGTAGGGCAGGAGGTTAGGAGGCTAAGAAATCTGGTAGGCAAAGTGCATGTAGAAATGGCATGAGCTTGGACTCCTCCTGTTTCCTTCTCCAGCTGATGGAGATTTGAGTTTTCACTTGACCATGCTTAGCAGAATTACTGATCCTGTACAAGTGAATTTAGTGAAATAGAGAACGTTTCTTTGCCCTCACATCTTCATTTAACCTTTTCACATTTCTGACTTGTACAAAAGTTCAAGTTATAATAAAGAGTTTTCAGTATCTCTTAAGCAATGTTCATGCCAGAGCCCACTTCAAGGCTTCCTCAGTTTGCTATGCAAGAATGAACGTCCTTGATGGGACTAGCATTTTTTAGGGTATTTATAGTGACTGAAGACTGGAAAGACGCTACATGAGCCAGCATCAGACTTGGTTTTGGACTCCTTAGTCCTAGCACATCTAGTTTCCCCTTGATTTTCTTCATGTGGTCTAAATGGATTCAACTCATGAAAATATTTTCAAGACTTCTTTACTCTTTTTTCCTTTTTTGTTAACTTACTAAATATTATACACCAATCTTTTATATTTCACAGGGAGATTACTGGCTAACATACAGTTCTAATAGGTGAATCAATAAGGTCAATGTACCACTAAGAATTTTACTGAATAATTTTCATCTATGATGTAAAACTAAATAAAACCATATTAATTTATTGCCATAAAATAAAAATTGTCTTACAATATATTTTTAAAGATTTTATTTATTTATTCAACAGACAGAGATCACAGGTTGGCAGAGAGGCAGGCAGAGAGAGAGGAGGAAGCAGGCTCCCTGCTGAGCAGAGAGCCTGATGGGGGGCTTGCTCCCAGTACCCTGAGATCATGACCTGAGCCAAAGAGAGGCTTTAACCCTCTGAGCCACCCAGGTGCCCCTGTCTTATAATATTGGAGATCCCTCCTAGATTCAGGAAAATTTTACCATAAACTTACACTTTATGAACATAATTTATAATGGAACTTTTCTAAAAGCTATATTTTATTTATAATGAGAAACATAACTAGAATAAAAATTACTTATGAATCTGACTCATTTGTTTACAAATATCTGGAGCAGAGAAGTATTCAAGTAAATTAACCTTGTGAGTTTTTCCCCCCAACAATGGCTTATGTTTAACTAAAGACAGATAACTTAATATTAATGTAGGATGTGGTAAGGCTATTAACTTAGGATGCTGTAAGTCTTGATTGATTACTGCTGTTACAGTACTTTTAATTGTTGAAGTGTTAGATATTGTAACTGCAGAAAAGTCTCATTAAATATTCCACATTTAGAAATTGTGCCTTAATTCTGAATTTTAAGTGTCCTTTTTTGATAATACAACTCCAATAATGAAAAAAGAGGTTTAATTTACCAATAAAGAACACTTTAAGATTTTAACTTTTACTATATCATCTATGCAGTAATAACTGAAATAAATTCTGGCTTTAAGCTTCTTCTGTTATAAAGCTTGGTTCAGATTTATTTTATTTCTTGAGAGGATGAGTTCTGATATAAACTAATAGCTAAGAAACATCAGGTAAGCCAGAAATCAAATATGTTATATGGCTTTAGGCCTTGGTGAAAATGAAAATAAACACATGGGGCTTCTGCTTTTTCTGATATACAAATAATTTACATAGTCAAATGATTTAATAGCAATACAGTCAGATTCCCTGAGTAAATGATTTTCATTTCTACTATTAGCTTAAGGGGATTATTGCAACTATCAAGTTTTATATTCAAATCTTTTATGGAACTTATTGCTAAATTAGCTTAAGCCTTTACATTCAGAACATTTTACTGGTAAATTCTCACACCTAGGGGAAGAAACAGTGCAGTTATTCCCATTTCGCGGATGTGTAAGTGCGGGAGTTTACACAAGGACACCTGGATGTCTATTTTTGTACAAGTGAAACATATCCATAGCAAATCTGGTTAGAATTTTAATTAGGCCCAAACACCACATGGAATTTTTTAATTTGGCTTTTTGTCTACTGTGCTCATTTACTTGGAGCCATCCTTGTTGTTTAACTTGGCTTCATAATGCTCTAAATCATTTCTCCTGCTGTAATGTTATTGCTTACTCAAGAGCCCATGTATATACTATACTTTATCCTCACATAAAATAAATCATATACATTTTCCTTTCCTTTTTTCTCCTGTTTTGGTTGCATTTTGAGAACAGATTGTTTAAATTAAAGAATTAGTAAGGATTCTTGCTTTAATTAACAATTCTATTAATAGGATATTTTAGGGCAGTGACATATTTCTTTCACTTTAACCAAAATATTGTCATGTATTGTAACAAAACATACTGTTTTTCAATTTTCAGTTTGTTTCTCTTATAGTCCCATAAGCTTCACATATGCAGAAATCTAATGTGGTAGGTGTTTACTGCTAGTAATTTTGAATTGTAAGAAAAGTCTCATTTTGACTTGTTTCCACTGTCTCAAACTAATGGATCCAAAGAAAGCTGCTTCAAAGTGAAGGACCAATATCTTCAAAGTTATCCCAGAATGATGCTGTGATGTGGGATGATTAAGGAATGGGTGGATGACTTTTAATAACATAATACTGAGTGCAAAGGAAAAGCCTAAAGACAGTAATGAACACTGGGCACTTTTAAAACCTTTGTAGGTTAAATTATAAATTATGCTTGAATTTTGACTGTTACTTCCTAAGCCTAAGCTCTCTAAATCAGTTGAGCATAACACCAGGGACACATTTTCAAAGCTTTTTGAAGGAGAATTTAGCTGTGTGACTCCTATTAACAGCTGTTGCATTGTTCTTATCCTGGAAAGTGCTTTGAATCATCTACCCTTTTAAACCTGATTTCAAACTGAGAGTATTAGGGTGTAAAATTTCGGTCATCTATTTGTGGTCCCATAAAGCTAATCAGTCATCTTACTAGGAAATGAAAATGGACCCATAAATGTAGGTTTACAATGAATTTTAATTTGAAGGAAAAAATCAAAAGCCCTAAAGAGATGAGTGAGATATTTAGGGAAAATGTGAGATTTGCTTACAGCATCACATTTTTTGAGATCATTAAAAAAAACAACAACAACATTCTGTGGTACAGTAAAACGACATCAACTTCCTTGGCAGAAAAATCAACAATTAAATAGAGAATTTGTTGGAATTTCTACTTATATGCAAGCTCTCTCACAAAAATGTATTTTCATCAGAAATTACCTATGCTTTATGAAGGAATCACCAGGTTTTTTAAATATTAGAAAGTACAACACCCAAAGATTGTGCAGTTTACTAAAAGTTCCATTTAGAAAGTAATATAAGAATAGGGATCATGTAGAAATTTATGTAACTCAATTTAATTTAGAGAAAATTATAATTATAAAATAAAAGATTAAAATGAGGTAATCGAGTATACACAGAAAAATTCCATTTTAGCCTATTTAAATATTATGTGTGTGGAAAAATTTATAATCTTACAATGTTCCAACTATAAAGTTGTGAGGAAAAGTAATATTTAGTATTACTAGGACAAGGGGACTACTAATTTTAGTCTTTATCCCACAAAATCATATAAAGTCATAAGAACAGACAATTTTTGACTCCTTATTTCATAATCTAACTGGCTCCCAAATCCACAATATCTGAATGCTCCAGGCTAAAAGAAATCAAACTCTGAGCATGAGCTAGTTTTAACGCATTTTTCTTGCTACATATATTGTCTACAAAGCCTGGCCTTATTTGTCAGGGTGTGCATGAGGTGCAGGGTCCTGTTGGATGTTTTGTAAACATATTTACGTGGATGGGAGAAAAATACAATTGTGAAGGGGTAGAGATAATGTTATTAATTTCAATTTAAACATTGGTTCAAGGTCAGTCAAGAGAGATTTAGAAGGTATAGGCAAGTGTGTGTGTGTGTGTGTGTGTGTGTGTGTAGATGTGTGTGTGTATGAGTTTTATTTTAGGCAGTTGCATGCTGAACTTGTGCTTAGTGGCCCCTAAAAGTGTATGTCTGCCTCTGGACATTGAACAACTTGCAGGTACCATTGACTTTGGCCTAAGGACCTTAACTGACCTAATTTTGGCACTATGCCAAATTCACTTGAAGTCTGGGCTAATTCTTAACATTTTAGGGATACACGAAGAAAGGAAACCATTCAGGTGTCCTGCAGTGTTCCACATTTCTCTAGTAGTTTCTGGGTTAGAACCCTCATAAATCGCAGAACTTTTCTTGAGACTCACCAAAGCCTTTGAATTCTTATTGACTCGTGACTATCGTAAGTTAGGTTCTCCAGAAGCAGATATTAAATGGTGTTTAGGGAGCCAGATATTTATTAGCAGTTAATGCTGGTGGAGGGAATTTGAGGCAATGGAGTTGGGCAGAGAAGAAGTAAACTGTGATGCAGGTTTGAGAAAGTGTAGGTCAACCCGGCAGAAAGCTCTTGCCCACCAGAGTTTCCTGTGTTGGGCCGGGGCCTTCCTCTCCCTGCCAGCCTCAGTAACCAGTGTGGGCAAGGGGCTCTCCGTGCAGGGCCTGTGGCAAAGCAGCTCTCTGCAGCTGAGGCAGACCATCAGGGAACTGACTGGTGGTGACTGTCCACTGACCTCCCCCCTTGCAGCAGGGCAGCAGAGCCTTCATGAAGGGGGACTGAGCGGTGGGTCTCTATGTTCACCACATCGATAGTCCTGACAGTCTTCAGAGCTTCAGACTTAAGGGCCTGGAATTGGTGTGAAACGTTCTCAGAGCCTTCTCGTTCTCCTAAGATCACAGGATACAGCTAATGACTTAACCTTCCACTCTGATGATTTACAGACTTACAGACAGGTGATTCTCGGCTGACCTGGGCACCTGCCAGGTTATTCACGGCAGTTTTGAAAGAAAGATCTTATAAATAAATTCGAGTGAGTTTGTAATTGAAATGCTTTTTTGTTCCCATTTGAAAAGATTGGAAAGAAGAAATAGAAGTAAGCTTAGGAGAAGGAAAAGGGGCCATACGTACCTCAGCTGAAGCTGAATCCTTCTACCTGGCTCCCTGCAGAGGATAATGATAGCGGGATAGAGGGTTGTGGATTCTAAGTAACACTGACTACATTCAGAAGCCACTGTTTTTCTATTTACTACTGGAATGATCTTGACTCCTCCAAACCTCAGTTAGCTTTACTGTAAAATACAGTTCTTAACATTACCTACTTCACTGTTTTTTTGTGAAGATTAATTGAGAAAACCCATTGGTAGCTTTAGAAGCAGTGCCCAACCCATCATGTTAATTATTATTAATGAAATCTTATGAAAGGGATCAGGGTAGAGCCCTCGGTGAGGTCAATGTTCTCCCAAATCCCATTTTTCCAACATAACTTCATAATTCTACTTGCGGTAAGGTAACTTTCTCAGAACAGCAGACATTTATCTTTCAAATCTATATACACAGTTTATTTGTGCAACTATGTATAGACTTTACTAAGCATTGGTAACTATACATGCCATCTGGTTTATGCCTTAACAGGGTCTCATTACAGCAATACCAAAAGGTAGAAACAGGATCGTGACAGGTCAATCCACTTTTATAAGGCATGCTTAAGACATGGGGTGCTTTATATATATTTTTTCAAACATGATGATTATTCCAGAATTAAAATAGAAACAAAACAAAGTGGGAGATACTTTAACATATGGACACAAAGTAGAGAAAAATTGATGTATACATGTCATCTTTAGTTACTATTCTCAAATTTAGTTAAAATCTTTATTGAGTGTCAGGTATGCACCAGCACTAAATGTAAACCTCAGAAACAATATCGGTAAAAATATGGCAGCCTCAGTTTTTTGTTTTTTGTTTTTTCCAGAGGGATATAAAAACAGACTATTAGTTGTAAACTATTTGGGGATTTGGTATAGAAGTGTAATACTATGAGACTATATTAGTGAATTAAAATCAATGAATTTACCAATGACCTATAGTAAAATTTGGCAAGGATTTTACATGAAAAGTTAAGGAAGAGGGGCACCTGGGTGGCTCAGTTAGTCAAGCCTCCAACTCTTGGTTTTGGCTCAGGTCGTGATCTCAGTGGTGAGATTGAGCCCTGTGTTGTCTCTATGCTCCATGGGCAGTCTATTGGAGGTTGTCTCCTTCTTATTCTCCCTCTACCTCTTGTTCTCTAAAATAAATAAATATATAAATCTTAAAAAAAAAAAAAAGTAAAGGAAGAAAGGAAAATAATTGGGCTATGTATGCACACATAATTTATTATTCCTTTTCCCCAGTGATGGAGGCTTAGGTTTATGTTGACATTAAGATAATAATTAATATTAGTAATGGAAGCAACCCATTAGGAAGGCCAAAGAATCAAGATTAGAAATGATCTTCTAGACTCTTCTGAAGATATTATCTGTATGACACCTAGTTGGTATAGAAACCTAGGGATGCTTATGAGGTAAGGGCTGCCAACCAGCTCCAACTTATTCTTTACTTTTATCTTCCATCTTTTAGCATGAACTATGCCTATGTGGGACATCTGTCTTTGTTTTCAAGTACAAATAAGCAAGCGAACAAAACCCAGTAGCCGGTGGGCATCAGAAAATTGATTAGTAAAACCATAATATCAGCATGTGAACAACATTCAGCATCACATAATGGCCCATATTCTGTGCATTCACCAAGTATATTGTGATTATATGACTGTGTGAACAACCGTGGGCCATTTCTGTAAGGATATAAAATTAAATCGGACTTTGGATTTTCTGTCTCAGAAGTTGTGACCTAGCAGAGTAGAAGAGTAACTTAAACAATTAAAACAAAAGGTAGCACAAACAGTACACACACACATGCAGTGACAGCACAGGAAAATCAGTGGTTGATTCTGACTTGGAGGATCTTTGAAGACATATTATGAGCCGGGCTAAGAAGGATAACCAGGACAGAAACAGGCAAAGAGGAGACATTTATGCACAAAGTCTAGAGGTGGCGAGTCTAAGGGATTCCATAATGGGCCAGATGAGGGGACTTGGAATGTTAATTGGGGAACGTGAAGATTAGTGTTATGCAGTATATGTTTAAGATAACCTTTGGGGCACCTGGGTGGCTCAGTGGGTTGAAGCCTCTGCCTTCAGCTCAGGTCGTGATCCCAGGGTCCTTGGATTGAGCCCCGCATCAGGCTCTCTGTTCAGCAGGGAGCCTGCTTCCTTTCCTCTCTCTCTGCCTGCCTCTCTGCCTACTTGTGATCTCTGTCTGTCAAATAAATAATTAAAAAAAAAAAAAAAGAAAGATAACCTTTAACTTCACTGCATGGGATAGGTAGAAGCAGGGAGAGTTTGGAGACAGAGGGAACAATTGGGAGCCAATAATAAATGATGATGGAGATTTTTCTCTTGGGTGGTGACAAAAGCCAATGTAGTATGGAGTTAGTTCTTGAAGCAAGTCAGTGACAACCTATGAGTTATTAATAGTCATTATGAATTATTAGGTACTGTGTGATGAGGTGGAACTGTTTTATTTTATTTTATTATTTTTTTTGCAGTTAGAGTCCTTAACATGAGATTCAACTTCTTTTTTTTTTTTTTTTAAAGATTTTATTTATTTATTTGAGAGAGAGAGACAGTGAGAGAGAGCACGAGCGAGGAGAAGGTCAGAGAGCGAAGCAGACTCCCCATGGAGCTGGGAGCCTGGTGCGGGACTCGATCCCGGGACTCCAGGATCACGCCCTGAGCCGAAGGCAGTCGTCCAACCAACTGAGCCACCCAGGCGTCCCGAGATTCAACTTCTTAAAAGATTTTTAACTGTACAGCGCAGTTTTAGGGACAATGTTGTACAGCAGATCATTAGAACTTATTCATCTTAAACATTTGAGACTTTATGTCTGTTAGTTAGTAACACCCATTTCCCCTTCTTACCCTGGCCTCTGGCAACCACGTTTCTTCTTCCAGATTCTATATGTTTGACTATTTCAGGTATCTTATGTAAGTGGAATTATGCAGTGTTTGTCTCTCTGTGACTGGCTTACTTCACTTAGCATACTGTCCTCACAGTCCATCCATGTTGCCATGTATGACAGGATTTCCTTCCTTTTTTAAAGCTAAGTAATATTCCATTGTATGTATATACTTCCATTGTATGTATATATGCATTTTCTTTATCTACTCATCTGTTGATGGATATTTAGGTTGTTTTCACTATTGTGAATAGTGCTACAATGAAGATGAAGTTCTTCTATCTCTCTGAGATCCTTAATTCAATTCCTTGGGTAAATATCCAGAGGTAGGATTGCTAGATTATATGTTAGTTCAGTTTTACTTTTTTTGGAAAAATCTCTATACCGTTTCCCATAGTGGCTACACCAATTTTGCATTCCCATTAACAGTGGAATTATTTTTAATTGCAGTAGTAATTATTTAAGTAACTTTATTATCTAGCCTGTAGGACCAGATGTGATTTGAAAGTTGTTATTCCCAAAGGATGTTAGGAAAAGATGCCAAAGAGAGAGACCCTGAAACTCCAACATCTTACTATTAGTCTTAATATCATTGGATTTGAAAGATTTGTAAAACCAACTGCTACTAGAAAAGTACCGAAATTAGAAATCTACATTTTATAAAAGAGTTCAGCCAAAAATAAGACAAATGGAATAAGAATTCATGATGTGGTGAAAAGTAAAAACTTATATTAAGTATAAAATGAAAAAATAGGTGTTTATTTTTCCATAATAAATTTTATAATTTTCTCTATTAAAGGAAATAATAGAGAAGATCGTATGGAAGAGAGTGCATGCTTTCCTTTTTTTCTGTTATAGTGAATTCATTATCATTTAGCAGTACTAACAGTTAGTAGATTATCTGCATGAAGTGATTTTACTAAAGTGTGAATAAAGCTTAAGTATGATAATGACTTTATAAAAAGGAATTGCTGTACCCATTTACATCTCTAGTTGGTGGAATATGGAAGAGAAAAATACTGTGAAAGCAGGTGTTCTTTATTCTCTTAACTAGTCTCCCAGGAAATAAGTCACACGGAGTTAAAAGACAGTTATATATTGCCCATTGTTTTTTACCTTTGTGAGCAGTGCCTAAGAGGAATAGTTAAAATAGGACTTGCATTCTGCAAGCCAATTAGGTTACAGCGAAACAAAAATAGATCTATGTAGCTTCTTTGCCACCTGAAAGCCATTCATTCAAATATTCATTCATTCATTCATTCATTCAGTCTGTCAGTATTTGCAGGGTACTTTCTACTGGTGTGATTTTAGGGTGTAATGATACTTTCTCTTCAATCTCTATATTTAGAATCAATACAGAAATAAGACACAGTATTCAAATAGACAGCAATCTGAATATCATCTTTATTACTGCTAAAACTGTTTAGAAAACAAGGCCCAGCTCTGTAACAAAATATGTTTCTTGTAACTCCTTTCCCTGAGTCAAGTGTATTCACTCACAGCTGCTCCTCTCCTATCTTGATGTACAACTGAGAACAGGTTTCTTTGAAAAGAGAGTTAAGAAGGGCCAAGCCATGATACGCTCTAGAACTAGAGCGTATCATGCTTAGCGAAATAAGTCAAGCGGAGAAAGACAACTATCATATGATCTCCCTGATATGAGGGAGTGGTGATGCAACATGGGGGCTTAAGTGGGTAGGAGAAGAATCCATGAAACAAGATGGGATAGGGAGGGAGACAAACCATAAGTGACTCTTAATCTCACGAAACAAACTGTGGGTTGCTGGGGGGAGGGGGGTTGGGAGAAGGGGGGTAGGGTTATGGACATTGGGGAGGGTATGTGCTTTTGGGTAAATTGGAAGGGGAGATGAACCATGAGAGACTATGGACTCTGAAAAACAATCTGAGGGGTTTGAAGTGGCAGGGGGGTGGGAGGTTGGGGTACCAGGTGGTGGGTATTATAGAGGGCACGGCTTGCATGGAGCACTGGGTGTGGTGAAAAAATAATGAATACTGTTTTTCTGAAAATAAATAAATTGGAAAAAAAATAAAAAAAAATAAAAAAAATCTTACAAAAATGAAAAAAAAAAAAAAAAAAAAGAACCAAACCTGGTACACGATGCTGTTTTATCCTCTGTAACAGGGACATGGCCTATGTCGATCATATTGTATACTACATCAAATAACAAATAGTTAAGACTATGGTCCAGTAAAACTCAATAAATTAATAGTTCTTGAAAAAAAAAAAAAAAAAAGAAGGGCCAAGCCAGTCTTGCTCAATTCCATTTCCCGAAGTCACCAATCATTCCTCTTACTTTTACTTTGTGGACTGGGGTTAAATGACCTTTCCAAAGTCTCTGAAAATTAGCTTTGTGGACCAAAGTATGAATTCAGGAAGGAATAAAATGGTTTCTCCAATCACCCACTATGTGCCAATCATTGTGTTATGTGCTGGTGATGCTGTGTTGGACAGACAAGGTAGACTCTCTGTCCTTGATGTTGTCTGGTGTTGCCTATAATCTTATTGGAGAAATTAGTCATATACTTGGTTATGGGGCAGTAAATAATAAGTGCCAATTTTTGTTTAGTCTTAACTTGAGAAAGGACAAGTCTTCTACTGCTTGTTCGATTAATGCACAAAGATGATGAAACTTGGGTTTCTAACAAGTGGTAGAGTTCAGGGAGGTAGAAAGAAGGGAGGCAGAGATGAGGGTGAGAACTTGGGCATACCTCAATCTCATGGCTCTTCAAGGTTTGTTTTTCTGACAAAGTCTCCAAAGGCATCCGTAGAGTTGACCTTTAATACACTACAATTAGTCACAATTATAAAACCAAAACCAAAACTAAACAAACAAAAAACAAACCAAAAAGCCAGTGAATCCATATTTTATCAGGAAGTGGGGGGAGAGAAAGCCAAATGGTGAAAGGTGGGAGAGAGGGTCACAATTGCTCTCTCCAACCCAACTGCATTTATATTACCTCTCCTTCCCTTCCACAGAGCACAGTTTTATTCATTCATTCATTCATTCATTTAAATTCAATTAATTAACATATATTACATTATTAATTTCAGAGGTAGAGGTCAGTGATTCATCAGTCTTATATAAGACCCAGTGCTCCTTACGTCACAGGCTTTCCGTAATGCCCATCATGCAGCCACCCTATCTCTCCAACCCCGCCCCCCCCAGCAATCCTCAGTTTGTTTCCTACGATTCAGAGTCTCTTATGGTTTGTTTCTCTCTGATTTTGTTTTGTTTTATTTTTTTTCTCTTCCCCTGTGACACTCTGTTTTGTTTCTTAAATTCCACATATGAGATGATAATTGTCCCAGAGTACAGTTTTAAATAGTCCCTAATAGATAGGGCCTGGGCACACATTGGTATAGATGTGGTCAACATAGAAGAAGTAACTGACCATAGTCTATGAATTTTTTTTCCCTATAGTACTTGCTTTTCTCCAGAATTCTACTCCCTCTATATTTAAAATAATTCCTCACCTGGTTAGATGGAAAATTATACTTACTCTTATCCTGAAATAACTATATAATTTATATATTTACAATATATAATTATTTTATTTTTCAAGTCTGTGATTTAGGCATTTGGCAATCCAATGTGACTGACTTTATTGAAATGAGATTTCTAGATAGATGCTTCTTGTTCTGCTGTCCCTTGTGCTAAGGTTATTTTCCTCGTTACATTTAGGGGATGATGCTTGTTTGGGATGATAAATGATGTTGAGTGGAGAAAAGGGATTGATTTACATTCCATTAATAAAAGCAGTATAAATATCTTTTAACTGCTAACCTGAAGATGGGTACCGATACAACCCAAAATTTCTTTGTTATATTTCATCATTTTATTGTCAGTTTGATTGAGTCAATATGAATAAAAGCAACTAACAACAACACGTAACTAGTTCTTTGACTTTGAGGCACTTAAATCTAAAATTAGATAGTGAATTAAAAAGTTAAGATTTTTTATTGGCTATGATCTTGAGATTTGAAGAATATTCTTATAATTTCATATGCATTTAATTAGTGATGAAGAATTACACTATAATGAAAATGAGGACTCAATTAAAATTAGGCCACTAAGTGGATCCTGTCACACATGGAATTTAATTTTCATGAAGGTTTTACTAAGAAAAGTTCTTAGAATATTAGTCAAAGACCCAGAGGGGAAAAAGTAAAATGAAGAACTTTAAGGACATGTGAAAAGAATTGAGACTGTTCATCCCAGGTCGTCAACAACAACAACAACCACAAAACGAGGAAAAATCCAAAGTAGCCATCTGCAAATAATGCTCATATAAGTATTTATATTTTGGAGAATAGTTGTTCTCCATGTGTAATGAGAGCAAACCAGACTAAAATCCTTCATAATTCTACCAAGCATGGGTCAGAGTAAACTCACTTCAGAATTTATTGCATGCTTCCATTGCTCTACAATGACTGACAAAGAGATAGGCAGCAGCCAGTTAGACTCCAATTTCTACCTGAGTAAGGTGGGTAATCATACATGTTTATTCACCTAATTTTGGTGATCAAGAAATAAATAGCTTTCGGTGTACAAAATAACTTTTGATCCCTTTGAGTTCACCCTTCCTTACGCCTTTCACTTGAATCTGCTGTGACAAACTCATGTTTTAACACCTGAAAACAATAAGAGAAATGTAAAATAATTTTTCTTCAAGAGTCATGTGCATAAATTATCTTAAAATTAAATAGAATAAAACGGAATTGTCTTCACGTACCGGTATATTTTAGAATATACTGGGTAAGGAGAGCTTTCTCATTCTTTGTCTATGTTTGCGAAGTGAGATAAGGAATGAAACAGTTTGTTAAGTAATTCAAGCACCGTCAGCCTCTTTGATGTGAAATGCCTAGTAAATTGAATTTTGAATGATCATGGTATTTGTCTTAGCTCTGCACAACACGTATTTGTACACTTATGTACAGCACACTCACTATGCTTGTGTGGGTATAAGCATCCACTGATCTTTCCCTTCTTTGCCCCTTGTCTCCCTCAATGCCACTCATGTCTCTTTTCCAATGTAGTATCTCCACTTGATGGGACTAAATTAAACACATTATAGAACGGCATTCTTGGTTAAGCATAACAGAAAGGCAACTCAAAACAAGTATTTGCTTATTTTTAAATTCATTCCTTGACAAACTGAAAGCTGAATAATAATGATAAAAATAGTAAGAATTTCTGGTACTATGTTATTTTCTTCATATTGACACTCAATGAATCTTTATTCATGCAACAAAAATTGAATAATTATCTACTCTGTGCAGATCTAATACTCTGTCTACATGAAGTTTGTTTTCTAGGGCGTTAAGGCAGGGAGGCAATGACTGCTGTAAAGGAAAAACAGATAGAGCACGGGGGTGGGGTGGGGGTGGGGAGTTGGAGGAGTTGGGCAATGGGGGTGGGGGGGTGGGAGGGGGCAATATTTTCATTTTAAATAAGAGGGAGGAGATATGACTCACCAAGAAGATGGATGACATTTGAGCAGACTTGAAGGCATCTTCTTTTTCCTTTAAAAAAAAAAAAAAAGATTTATTTATTTATTTGAGAGAGAGCAAGCAAACACAAGTGAGAGGGGCAGATATGGAGGGAGAGAGAATCTCCAACAGACTGCGCTAAGCATAAAGTCTGACACAGGGCTTGATCTCACCACCCTGAGATCAAGACCACAGCCAAAACCAAGAGCCAGATGCTTAACCAACTGAGCCACAGAGGCATCCCTTGAAAAAGCCTTTAAATTTTGGGCTTTAAATTCAAAATTTGACATGAATTCTTTCCTAAAATTTTAATTTTTATTACTTAAAGCATAGATGGAAAAGAAAGGGTGAATTCTTTTATTAAAGAAAAATCTCCCAAAGGAAAGGGATTTTATTTATCATTTAAATTTATTTAATTTATAAATAAATTATTTATCATTTAAATTTATCATTTAAATTTATTTAATTTATAAATAAAATAAATTTTATTTATCATGTTATCTCCAGGTGCTTCAGTGATATTCTTCTGGAGGTTTCTTCCTTACCATTCTGTCACATATATAGACCTTTTGCTAAATGGAGGGTCTGGGGACATTTGTCCATGTATTTGCAGAGCCTGGTGTGGGATTTGGCACATGGTAGGAGCTCAATGAGTTTTTGACCTGAATGTGAAAGCAGTCTTCTTGACACATATATTTTTATTAAACACATAGGGACCATGTCATGATAGAGGTCCTTTACTTAGTAGAATTCATATTTATATATCCTTTGCTTACTTTTCCTGACATTATATGAATGTACAGGCTTCTCTTCCTTAAGGTTTCCTTTGTACTTTCAGCATTCAAAGTATTAAAGGGCTCTGGCAGTAGGCACTTAAATTATCCTTTAATGGTACAATCTAATTCCTAGGCTATGGACCTCTTTCTACCAGGGCGAGGCTACTAAAATATCTTACAATAGTCGCAAGGTGATTTCTTTTGGACTCATTGGAATGAAGTAGCATTTGGGGAACTATTAGCTAGAAGAGGGGATACCAAATAATAGCTCTTTGTTCAGAGTTCCTCTATCAATTCATAGATAAGTCAATTGGCACTCATCATTTTAAACTCATCAGAGGCCTATGTAGTTAAGTGGAATATAAAGGGTACCATAGGCTATAAACAGAAGACTTGTAAGAATATAATGTGTAGTGGGAAAGAGGATTGGAAGATCTATAAAAGCTGCCAAAAAGAACAAAAAATATAATTAAAGGATCAAAAAGACATATTGAACACAATCTCAGGGACTATTTCAGGCAACAGTAAATGTCTCCTCAAGTATATCTTTAAAAGACTGAAAGTAAAGTAGAAATCTGGTCCCATGGAGAGAGAAAGAAAAATGCCAAATAGAATTGTGGGAACAGGCTAACAAGAATTGGATTTGCTTATGTTAATTTTTACCTTTCTTTAAAATAATTAGATGGTGTCTAACCCAGAGATCAGACAATTTGAAATTCTTAGATGGGAAAAGGGGAAAAAAGTAAAAAAGTAAATAGATGATATTTTAGGCAGGGATGGCTTCGAGTAGGATAGATAAACTGATGGATAGAAAACAGCTGAAATTTGTAGTTTGTAGCCGTTTTGCCAACTAAGTCCAGTTGTTTTAGGTTCTATCAAAGTTACGTATTATTTAGAAGGATGTTTTCTTTCCTCCTTCCATTTTGTGAAAGCATGTAGGTTACACATGACTTCCTCAAGAACAGAAAATAATACTTTGAGGAGAAAATACTTTTTTGACAGTGAATTTTCATTACTTGGACCAAAGAATTTCACCTATTGAAACATGTCAGAGCTACCTAGGGAAATTTCCCATTAAAAATATCCCTACTGAAAGAGACGGCCCTGACTGGTCAGTTTGATTCTCGATGCTTGGCGTGAAATAAAGCTTTGCTTGATCTTTAAAAAAAAAAAAAAAAAAAAATCCCTGCTGAGAACCATCACCATAGACATTTGATTAGCTTGTAACAATCTTCAATAATACACTGAACATTATCACTCTTACTTCCTGTCTTCAATCGTAAATAAACAATTGTTGGTAAATTAAAATAAAATGCAAAATAAGAAAATCATGCTATGAGAAGAAGGGACATGCAAAGTTGATTTCCTATATACAGAAGCAGAACTCAGAACTTGACATCACTCATACTACATTAATCACTTGTGATTTCCTTTGTGCCAAGTAATTCTAAAAGCTTTTTTTTTTTTTAATCTAAGTTTAGTTAACATACACTGTATTATTAGTTTTAAGGGCAAAATTTAGTAATTCATCAGTTGCCCATAACACCAAATACTCATTCTATCAATTGCCTTCCTTAATGCCCATGACCCAGTTTTGCCATCCCCACCCCTCCCGCCTCCAGCAACCCTCAGTTTGTTCCCTATAGGTAAGAGTCTCTTATGGTTTGTCTCCCTCTGTTTTCATCTTATTCTATTTTTTCTTTCCTTCCCTTATGTTCATCTGTTTTGTTTCTTAAATTCCAAAAGCTCTTTTCGTTTAGTTGCTAAGAGGATAAACCATAACTATTCAAAGATAAAGTATCAAGCTTGAAATCTCGAACATGAGTTCCAAGGCTATACATGAAACAAAACTGTCTCAGAGATTATTTGATAAGCCAAGTAAAGGACAAAATTCTTTTGGCTAACTCTGCCACACATACGGACTTGCACACAGAAACACATATGTGTGCAGTCCAGCACTTTAATCTTTCTCAGAAATATAAATTTGAAATCCATGCATTGTGCCTCCAGTTGCAAAAGAACAGAAATTTCCTGTTGAAATAAGTATCTTAAACATATCAATTTTATTAGGAAATACTGAATTATTTTGTGTGTAAATATAAGTTCATGTGTATGCATACCCTCACATAAACAATACTTAGGCACAGATTATATTGGTTTAAAGACGATCAAACACTACTTTATACATTAATGAGCAGTTATTGAAATGCCAAAAGATTTGTGTACTTTGTACCTAAAAGAGGCATTGCATTTCTACAGAGAAGACTGCTATAGAAAAATAATCAAGTTTTTCCACTTTAACACCTGAAAAGCTGAGTACATGTTGCAAATCTAAAGGAGTGTAGTAACCAAGGTCTAGAAATCACTTCCCAAGCTTCTGCTGTATATCAAGTTTGGTGTGTGTGTGTGTGTGTGTGTGTGGTGGGAGTGGGGGTGAATGGCAGGGTACAAAAGGATTAGGCACCATGAGAGCAGTCCTAAAAATGTGAGCGAAAGAAAGTAGAGAATTCCTATGCTTCTCTTTAAGAGCTGCACTTAATCTTTGCAGAAAGAACAGCACGCTGATTTCCCTTACTCCAACAATTTTAGCTTATGGTGGAATGTATTTCATATCCCTACCAATTCACCCTAATCCCTGAATATTTCAAAGGAAATTTCAGATATCATAAATATCATAGTATTTTATCCTTAAGTATTTAAATATACATCTTTTAAAAAAAGGACTCTTAAATATAAGCACAATGGTATCTTCAATCTTAAAAAAACTATGCCAAAAATTAATAAAGTTTCCTCAATTCTTGCAGAGATGTTTTTCTTTCTAAAGGTCACATTCCACTTATTTTGTCCCGTGGTTTCTTGCCGAGTCTATATTTTGCCTCCCAAAGTATACTTTAACACATTTCTCTCTTCCCTAACTTCTATGGAAATGAAATATGACATAAATTGTTTCAACAATAGCATTTAGAGTATTTTGGAAGAGTGGCTGATGCCTGCTTCATAGATAAGTTTCTCTCATTGTCCCTCTTCTTAGCCAAGGATTGTATAGAAGCTGTTCAAAGATTAGTATGGCGAAGTGATCAAATTCAGAATGCCTTATATTCCAAAGAGAGAACCAGACATGGATATAAATAACTTTACTAAAAAATATAATATGATCTATATTTAGATATTTCATACTGCTTGCTTTTGTATCAGTATTAATTGAGTGATAAAGTTTTGACTTCTTTATGATCATAAAGCTGGTGTAGACGGACGGCCCTTGGGACAACTCCATCAAGCATAAGAACTCTCAAAAAAAAAAAAAAAAGAAAAGAAAGAAAGAAACACAAGAGTTCTCTGGAACACTGGGGGATTTGATGGATAATCTTTAAGATTCCTTCTAGCTCTAAACCCCAGAGTGATGATGAGCTGTATGGTACGATACACAAAGTTTTTGCAAACTCATGAGTTCCCTTAAAGCTATCCTTGAGCAAAGCTATGGAATATTAAGGGGAAAAAGATAGACACACAGCATTTCAGCTCAACTGAAGTACTTCTGGATTGTCGATAATTCTACAAGTAGACTTAGAATAGACAATGTCTCAACATGCTTCAGTTCCTCTTGCAAGCAAAACAAAATAAAACACCTGCCAGTGACAAGAGAAACTCCAAATGTAGGCAGTATGGTTTCATCACATATACTGGACGTTTATTTAATGAGTGTGTGAGTTTGTGTATTGTACCTTTGGATATTTTTCAATGCGTTTTGCCTCGTACTTTGTATTCCGCTCAGATTCATGCGTCTGTTTCTTTAGGCACAGACAGCACACATTGTCCTGGAAGATGGAACTAAGATGAAAGGCTACTCCTTCGGCCATCCATCCTCTGTCGCTGGTGAAGTGGTTTTTAACACGGGCCTGGGAGGGTGAGTAATGCTCGGGCACCAAGGTTTTCTTCTTCCTCTATGTAGCCGACTAACTAGATGATCTCAGACATGGTGGAAAGCTGAAATCATCCCATCATAGTAAGACTACACATTGTCTTGCCGTTGCCCTGTGCTCTAAGTAGTCTCTTCCAGCATAGATAACAAACTCCTCCCTGCCGTGGTAAATGAAAGAGAACATGGACACTGGTTTTCCCCTGAAAAATAAAGCATAAAATTAATTCTAGAAACCTAGAGCCCAAGGACACAAATCATATGAGATTACTTAAATGGCTTCTGTCGGAGAAGGTATGGATATGATTAAGGTAGAAATTGGAGCAAGGAAAGGATGGATAGCACAGTCCAGCGCCATTGCTTTAGTGAAGTTAAGAATCAACCTTGCAGATCTGATATGAAGTACCATAAGGAGCTGAGAAAGTTCTTAGGTATTCTGTGTAATTTCACACGCTAGTAAGAAAGGTGAAATAACAGATCCGTTTATTGTCTTAAAGTAATCAAAGGAAGAGCAGGTTCATTGATCTGATGGCTCCAAAATTTATCAATTGAGACCCAAGCCAGTGTTTAAGATCTGCTAATAGGTGTGCAGCAGAAAGATCAGAGATGCTGCAGAAATCACCTAGCTGTCCTTATTGACCAACACATGGTTGTTCTCTGGGAACAAGGAGGCTGAAGTTCTGGTCTAATTTTCAATGCTAACAGGTTATGCGATATTGAGAAAATCACTTAACCCTTCTGAATCCTAGTTTCCACATATAAAATGAGGGACCTGATTAGACAGTAATTTAGAGCAGGGATTAAAAAAAAACTAATCTATGAGTCCTTTAAAAAAATATGACTGGATGGTTTCAAGAGGTTTCCCTTAGAGAGTCAATGAACTAAACTTCTTTGGAGTATTTGAGAAATTCTTTTAGGAAAATTCCGTTAACCTTATAAAGACAAAGAGATGTTGGGTTAACTGATATGGAAGTTATTAACAGACGAAACTTCCTTTATATTATTAACATACATTCTTCTCTAAACTCTTGGCTCTGTCTGAAATGAAGAATATTAGGTGGGTTTTAAAATAGTTCCACTGGTAAGAACATTAAATTACAGTGTATGAAAGCTGTTTGCAAAGTTTTGCTTCACCAGGCAATTATTTAAGCTTTCCGACAGCACTAATTACTAGCTGTGTTAATATACCTGCCAACAAACAACTGTTTAATATAGATCAGAATGATGGAGGGCACTGGAGTTTTCTTCTCTGTGATAGATTATGGGTAATAAATCTTGTCACATCACAAAAGTCAAACAGGACCTGATGGATTAATTTGCTTCTAACACTGCAGTTCTCTAGGACAAGCTGTATTTATTCACTTGCAGCGAGAGTATTGTAAGCATATGTTTAAAGGGAATGGTCAGTTCTTTTATGGAGAGAAAGAAGGAAGGGAAGTAAAATTAAATTAATTAAAGATGTTTTTGATGTAGGAAAAGGCATTCATTAATAAGATTAGTCCACAGATCCTATTTTCCATTGAGAATTGTTGCTTTCATTCATTGTGTGTCTCGCTCAGTAAGGTGGCTGATAATTAAAGGGGTTATTTTGTTTTTCATCTTCAAGAAATGCATTTATATTGTGTGTAAGCCTTGGTTAAAAAATTATCAGTTCCTGACAGGTGAGAGGCATCTGAGAAATTAGCTGATGGAGGTGTGGATAAATATTACAGCACTCTAGTCTCCTCAGGGGTTGGAGAGCTGAAAGACTAAGTGTTTTGTTGACAAAAGTAGTTCTGGGAGGACTTTGTCTTGGATGGGGTTGAAGAATTTATGTTGACTATTGCCCGAGTTGAACTTTATTGGTTTCAAGGTTGTTGATTCTGTCCCCCTCAGCACTTAAATTCATTACCAGTAGTAATCCACAAGAAAGATTTGGTTTAACTCTTTCTGCAGAAAGTAAAAATGTGAGCGGGGGTCAGGGGGTGAGGGGGTCGGTGGGTTGGGTAGGGTCGGGGGAAGCCTCACTTACACTGTATTCCAGGGCATGGAATAGCTACAGATACCTCCTGGTATTTACTGGAATAATGTTTCTTAATATTCAGAATAAGAGTGATATATATGCATATATATTAATATATATATATCATAAAATTGAGAATACGTTCTTAACTTTAAAATGAAGATCTAATGCATTTCTCCCTAATTCTATGCCAGTACTTTAAAATAGTTATCGGAATCTTTTGATTTAGAAGTCAGAAGTGGTTCAGGGCAATTTTTGTGGGACTGATTTTCTTTTCTAAGTTGATAACTCTCAAACTTGTATAATTCTTTCTAAAACTGTTTTGAAAAACAACTATATTGAGTAATTCTCTTAGGGAATATATGTATTCTTATTTTTCCCTTTCCCCAGACTTTAAAATAAAAACCGACAGCCTTTATATTTTTGGGCAACTCTGCCACAGAAATTAACTCAGTCATTTTAAATGTTGAATGAATTTTAATAAATATAGACACCCATGCAGTCACCAGCGATGTAATCAGGATAGTCTTCAAGGTTCCTGAAAAGTATTTTTTAAGAACTTTAAAATTTTTGACAATTAATATTTTGGTGAAACTGGCAGCCCTTAATAGTAAATACCAGTTTGGATTCGTGTCTGGAAGGCAAGGGGAAACTTCAGGATACCTGAAAACTTTAAATAGGACAATCTTTTAGAAATTCCTTCATTCCCTATGAAGGAATTTTTCAAGGAATTAAAAAGTTTAAGAAGTTTAGGGATTGAAGATTATATAAGAATATGTCTTAGTACTTACAAGTCAGTTTAGGTTAAAAGCAGAATCAGACCCATAAATACAGAGAACAAACTGATGGTTGCCAAAGGGAAGGGGGAGGGGGAGGATGTACTAGTGGGGGAAGGGGAGTGGAAAGTACAGCCTTCCAGTTATGGAATGAATAAGTCACAGGAATAAAGAGCACCACAAAGGAAATACAGTGATGCTGAATTATAATAGTCTTGTGTCATGGCAGCTGGGAGCTATGCTTATGGAGAACAGATCATAACATATAGAGAAATTCAATCACTATGTTGTAAACCTAAAACTAATGTAACATTGTGTGTCAGCTATACTCACATGAAAAAAAAACTTTTTTTAAAGGTCAGTTTGTCTTTTCATATGAGTCATATGATGCGATACATTTTTATATCTGATCATAAAATTTCTTTAGATTTGCTAAAATCTAGATGCAGCCTTATAGGTTTTTAAATTAATGTTCTCTCATTTCCGAGGATTCAGTAGTTAAGAGTGTGTATGTAGATTATAGTTTTGTAGTTACAGACATTTTTTTTGTTGTTGTTGGTAATTTTTTGGCTTCTTTACTCAGGTACCCGGAAGCTATTACTGACCCTGCCTACAAGGGACAGATTCTCACCATGGCCAATCCCATTATTGGGAATGGTGGAGCCCCTGACACTGCCGCAGTGGATGGCCTGGGACTTAGCAAGTATTTGGAGTCTGATGGAATTAAGGTAGTGCCAGTGATGACTATTTAAAAGGTCTCAATTTGGGGCACCTAGCTGACTCAGTCTCTAGAGCATGAGACTCTTGATCTCAGGGTTGTGAGTTTGAGCCCCACCCTGGGCACGAAACCTACTTTAAAAAAAAAAAAAGTAAAAAGTCTCAGTTGGAGGGGGGAGATAGTAGATTTATTTTTAAGAATCCAGGATGAGTAAAGTTTCTCCTCAATACCGTAGGACAACCCATTCAATTCGTGCTCTCAACCTTATTCCTGTGTATTATGGGAATGATTTTTAACATGACATAATTTTGAATTTCATTTTTCATGGCACTTTGCATTTACTCTTAATGCCTTGGATGAAATCTGGCTTAATTTGGAAAGATGTTGTTATAAGTCTAAATGACAAGTATGCTACAAGAAATGGTGATGAATTACCTTTTAAAAGGTCTTTGGTAATCAACTCTGTATCAAGTATTTGTCTTTTAATCTTATCCTATTTAGGGGGTGAATAAAAGATAGCTTATATGCCAGTCTAAAAGTAAACACATTAAGTTTTCCTAATCAAGATAAATTTGGATAGTATTAAGAATGTGGACCATATAAACAATTAAAAAATGTATAATCCAAATTCATCACTCTATTTTTTTCCCCACTGTATTTTTGACTGACTTGGACCGATCATTTAGCTTAATTCTATTTCTCACAATTTCCCCCATATATTCAGTCTCTTTTAAATGTAGATTGAAAATTATGTATCCTTTGTTTAAGGTACAGGAAGATAATGTAGACTAATTATTAATTAGATTATTGGTAAATACCATGGAGAAAAAGTACCAGGGTGCTGACATGGGGGACCTAGCTTAGTCACAGGATTTGGCAAATGAGGTAAGACTATTCCTCGACGTGGTAATTAAGGTGACAATGATGTTTTTTAAGAGAAAATTGTTGATCATCTTTTTTCTTCAAGTCTCCAGAATTTTAAGCCTTGAATCAGTGGATATAATAAAGCTTTTTAAAATTTTATTAATTTTTTTTCAGTGTTCCAAAATTCATTTTTTTATGCACCACACCCAGTGCTCCTCCACGCAATACGTGCCCTCCTTAATACCCACCACCAGGGTCACCCAAAACCCCATCCCCTCCCCTCCAAAACCCTCAGTTTGTTTCTCAGAACATGGTTTGTCTCCCACTCGGATTTCCCCCACTCATTTCTCCTCTCCATCTCTCAAGCTTTTTTTTTTTTAAAATTGCAAATGGACTCGTAAGACAAGTCACAAGAGTTGGATAATATTTTCTGCTCACCCCAACTCCCTGTCTTTTTAGGTTGCAGGTTTGCTAGTGCTGAATTACAGCAATGACTACCACCACTGGCTGGCTACCAAGAGTCTGGGGCAGTGGCTACAGGAAGAAAAGGTGAGAAATGCAGGCGGACCTGTCTGGACCAATTCTCTTCTGTAATACTGACGGCCACACATTTTTAGTTTAATCCGCTAGGTGGCACTCACACAGGCTTGGTAGCATTTCTCTATGGGGAAAGAGCCTAGAGAACATTTTAGATTTTTTTATTTTCTTGAACCACTTAATTTTCCCATCCCCTTATACCCACGATTGTGATATGTAACTTGAGTCATGGGTTCTCGGACCAGCTTTACCGTTAACTAGCTGTGTGATTTTGTGCAGATCATGTAATCATACCATATTTTCCAAATCGTGAACTCTTATGAGGATAAACAGATTGCTATTAAGTTTCTTTTGGCTTAAACATTACGACTCGATGACATATAATTAGATATAACCTATTTGAAGTGGTAATTTAAAAGTGTTATAAACCTTATCTTATACTTTCCTTAGTTTAAGTATTATTGTTCTAATCAAATAAGAGGATTCTCCTGATTTGAATGTCAGACGTACTTAAAGTTAAGGGACCTGCTGTATTTGGCTTCATCTCCAGTGTTGCCGTAGCTGTTTCTGTTGCTTTGGAGCCTCTAATTGACAGAATATTATTCTAAGAAAGCTCTGCCACATCAATGAGCGTTGGCCTACTGAGGCTATATGTTGCTTCTTTCTGAAAATCAAGGAATCTTGATTTGGACTTCCTGGGTTTCATTTTTTTCTAAATTTTAAAGGGGAGAACAAAGCATCTATTTCATCTCCTGAATCATTATTATTTCATTCTCAACCATTATCCGAATTTACCTCCATTACCTAGACAGCTAATTTTTGTAATGGTCATTTAGGACACCCTCCTTTTAATGTTTCCTTTGTGTCACTAGGCAACTGATATTACAGCTGCTCTGTGTCAGAACTAATGGTTTGAGTATAAACTTCATCCATGACTTGTTAGTTTGTTTTTAAAATGTTCTTTGAATCATCTTTCGTGATCACAGACATATAGACTAGAAGAGGGTCTAGTCAGATAGGGACATCTGGGTGGCTCAGTTGGTTAAGCATCTGCCTTGGGTTCAGGTCATAACCCCAGGGTTCTGGGATTGATCCCATGTCAGACCCCCTGCCCCGCAGAAGGTCTTCTTCTTCCTCTGCCTCTCCTGCCCACCATTCTCTTAATCTCTCTCTCAAATAAATACATAAAATCTTAAAAAAAAAAAAGGGTCTAAGATAGTAACCAGTTCATCTCCTTCTGTGTATAGGTGAGTAAATACTCCTTGCTCAAACATCACTCAGACGAATGGTAGAAGAAAAGAAATTAGAACCTATTTTGCTGTTTCCCAACTCACTGTCCCTTTGTTTTACCACATCTGTCTCTATACAAACTACTCAAAAAAAAAAAAAAAAACAACCAAAAAAAAAAAAAACCAAATGGTTATATTGCCTGATTTCCTAATCAGGTGGGAAATCTTACTAGAGTCTGACTACTTAATAAGCATCCTCAGAGGGGAGCCTGGGTGGCTCAGTGGGTTAAAGCCTCTGCCTTTGGTTCGGGTCATGATCCCAGGGTCCTGGGATCAAGCACAGCATCGGGCTCTCTGTTCGGCGGGGAGCCTGTTTCTCCCTCTCTCTCTCTGCCTGCCTCTCTGCCTACTTGTGATCTCTGTCAAATAAACAAATAAATAATGTCTTTAAAAATAAAATAAGCATCCTCAGAAAAATGTGTTGAGTGTCTAGTAGGTAGCCAGAGCATTTGGCTCCAAATGTGGATTTTCATAGTATTTACATATCATTGCTTATGAAATTCACAAATTCCATTATTTATATCTATAAATGCATGTTATATATATAAATATGTAGCATTGCCTATTTACTACCCTGTGTAAAAAGAAACAATACTGTAGCAAAAGATTGATGTTCAGAATTTCTCATTTTTTATTCTGAGGAAGGACCTGGGTATTAAGAGTCCTGTTCCCAAGTGGAACAGCAATTTACCGTGTTCTGACAACACAGTCACCCTGGGTCAGAGAAAAGAAGGAGGAGGGAAATTATTTACTGCTCAAGAAGATAGATGATGAAAAAAAAAAAAAAGAAGATAGATGATGCTCAGTTTATAACTTGAAAACAATATGCTGGATCTAATTTCCTCCAATTTCACTGTCACTACAAATTCTTTTTCTTATAGGTCCCTGCAATTTATGGAGTGGATACAAGAATGCTGACCAAAATAATTCGGGATAAGGTATGATCATCATCTTTAGCCAACTCTATGTTTCTCTCTCTTTCTCTCTTTCCTCTCTTTCTCTCTCCCTGTTTACATATATATGGTTTATCTACTATATGCTCTATAAATTAAAAAATATATATTCTATTTTTTCTCAGTGCTTGAGGAACCCAACAATATGTGAAAGAACAAATCTGACCAATTTCTGTCATTTGGGCCTCTGTCATCTTGTTTTACTATCTCTGATGTAATTTTCAAAACTGAATACTTGAGTGGGATGTTTGTTGCTGGATGGACAGCAGATTATTGAGTGCCCACTGTGTGTTCACTATGCCAGAGAGTCGAGGCCTAAGTCAGCCCACGTGACAGGGCTAGTGAGCCCAGTGGAGAAGGTAATCAGGTGCATAACAACTTTGCCTCAATTTAATACTGACCTGCTGAAAGAAGCAAACCAGGAAGTGTACAGCATTAGTGCTGTTATTTGTTTAGTCTTCTTGGAGGGGTTATCTGTGAAATTAATGAGTTATATTTCATGGGTGTGTCTAATGAGCCCTGCATACGCTACCTCAATTGTATGTATAGTCTTTCTTGAGACTGTACCAATGACCGAGATGATGAAAGATAAGTGTATCTTTTGCTTGCATATCTGATTGCTGAACAGTCCGACCCCTCCTTTGGAGACTATCTCATTACCATCTGCTTGCTTCATCGGTTGTAAGAGGAGGGTACTAGTTTTTCTTTTTTTCTTACATAAAACCTTCATATCCCAGAGCAGAAAGAAACTTTACCTCACCAATTTTAACTAAATTCCCCAAATGCTGTTAAAGTTTTTCATTGAATCATATTACCTAAAAAAGGATGGGGTACCGGGGTGGCCTTCGGTCATGACCTTGGGCCCTGTGTGGGTGGGGGTGGGGTGGGGTCCCTGCTCAGCAGGAAGTCTGCTTCTCCCCCTCCCTCTGCATTCCCCACCATGGTCTCTCACTCTGTTTCTCAAATAAATAAAATCTTTAAAGAAACAAAAAGGAAAAAAGAAATGATACAATTTCAAAGTGAAATAGACTCTTCAAGAAAATATGTGGTTTCCTTGTTAGAATGTATATTGACATAGGATCTCTGTAAGCAGAAAGAACGGCTTTCTGAAAACGGCTTTTTGAAAGTGAGGCAGGGCCACACACCCGTGACCAGAAGGAAGACAATGAGAGTTGACACAGTCCTTCCCCTCTACTTCTGATTTTACTTCCTCCTCCTTAATTTTCCCGAGAATAGATGTTAATGAGAATGACCTACTGGCGCTTTCTACCCTCACTCATTCTCACGTGACTACTTCTTTCCTTAAGGAATATATTTCAGAAGGAAACAAAGGCTTCTTCCCTTTCCTCCAATGCAGGGATTTCCTAGGAGAGAGGCCAATCAATGAATTATCTTGATTCCCCTCCTCCAATAAAGTCTTGATTTGTAATATGCTATTTTGTAAATAGATAAAGCTAGACTTACTAACAAATAAGTAAATCTCAAGACATAGCTAATAATAAGAAAACATTCGCCATGTTCAGGCTAGCAAGACTAATCTGTGAAAACTTCACAGAGGTCTGAACGTTCTTTAAAGTTCAGGGCCTTAGAGACACCAGGACGTGAACAACCGAAAGCAGTGAACATTTTCCATGCTACTTTCAAAGGTTGTGATTTACATAGCACTTTATTACATAGCACTATCATTTTGTAAATGAATTTAACTATCATAATATAATTAATACTTCTTTTCAATTTTCTTCTGTTTTTAGATTTCTTATTTTCTTCTCGAAAGATTGTTTTGTCCACGTTGCCACTGAACTATCTTTAGGTCATGTGCACTAAGGGAATAGGTACCCTAAATGCTCAAATTTGCAGTAGCCTGAAACTTAGAGACCCGAATTCTGATGCCTTTAGAATTTGCTTACTCCAAGGGCCAGTCTCACACCTTTAAAAAAAAAAAATGAGTTGTACATTCCACAGTGTTTCTCAGAATGTACTGTACAAATTACTTCATCTTTCCAGTTTGAGAAGATGAGGAACTTCTGCTGATGGTTTTAAGTAGTTATAAAGACATTTAGATCTTGGAGCAGCCGTTTAAATTCCTGTGAATGGATCCTGTCAGCACCTTGCCTGGTACTCCCTTTGAACTGTCTAATTTTTTTCTTTGATAGGGTACCATGCTTGGGAAGATTGAATTTGAAGGTCAGCCTGTGGATTTCGTGGATCCAAATAAGCAGAATTTGATCGCTGAGGTTTCAACCAAGGTGAGAGATTTCCCTTCACATTTTCTAGTTTTATTTCTCATAATATCAAAATCTTCACGTAGGCCAAGGTCTTCATCCTGAAGCACCAGACTTGAGGGAAAAAAGATCTCATAGCTGCTAAAATATATATTACAAATCAGTGCATGTAAAGTTAGTAAATTTTACCTGCTGCAATCCAGCATCAATCAGAATGACCGTGGAGAATAACATTTCATGAAGAATTCCAGCTGTGAGAACTTCCGGGCACCAGGGCCTTTCCTTAAGAAAATGTTATTAAAAGGCTGAAAATCGCCTAAGAGCATGTCAGTTTCAGAGAAAACACATGTTGATATTATCTGGTATTCCTGTTCCTACACCTAGTCACATGGAAACGGGGACCAGAAGGATGGGTCCCTGCCGATCGGTACTGACCTTGGTGCTGATGCTGGATGCAAACATGATTCACAGGATGCTGAAACCTGAGAAATAGGAGTTGTTAAAGACAGCGAATTTTAAATTAGATATGTAATTGCTTATATATTTGGAATTTGATCATGCCATATGCAATTCCCTGGTTTTTAATTGTAAAATTTGTCCATACTATTTTTCCTGTAGTTATTTCTATACGTTCCCTTGTGAAGTGATTTCATTTGAGACACAGTATGAAAAAGGGCTATTTTTCCTTTTAGTATTGAGAACTACCTTGAGGATCTAGTGCAGCATTTTCCACATGTGAGGAACACTGACCTAGAGAAAGTCACCTTAAAAAGAATTCTGTGGTAATAAGGTTAAAACCAGTGCATAATACATTTCTTCTCTTCAAGAGTCATAAGGCAAATTCACATATTCACGTGTCTGTGCGGTCTTCCTTAAAACTGCTGTCATTCTGTATGGAGAGTATATAATGTACTTGTGTACAGACCAGCAAAAAGGAGCCTGTCTGTATTTTTATCTATGTCAGATCAAGAGAGAGATCACAATGGTGAAAACTGACCCCATTTCTTAATGCTAGCAGAATTGAATAATTACATTGTAGCTGTGATAAAATGCATATTTTTATCAGATTATATATATTCTGTGAATTTTGTTTGGATATGGTTGATAGCTTAATTCATTGTCTTGTAATTGCAATTTGATGTAGCTACAACTAGATGGTAATAGTGCTTTATGTTGTAGGAGAAGCCCAAGGTTAAAAATAAATCCACACTTTTCCAAATTATCCGATGAGAGAGATTATCTCTAGCATTTATGGATCAGCTCAGAAATAATTTCCCCAGATCATGGAAAGAATTGGGCACTTTTTCTCTAGAATAGTTAGCAGGGAAAAAAAAATGTAACAAACTTTATAGATAATTTTTTCAAGTACGGTCTAAGGATTATGATTTTCCATCCTTTAGAATTTGTGGAGAGTGGAGAGCCGACGTTTCAGTTAAAGTAAAATGCTCTTTCAAATATCCAGGTTGCAACTTTCATCTAAAATCTTTTGGAAACATTGAAATCATCCTAAATTTAGAATATACTAGGTAATTCTCGAAGCTGTAATCAATGTGGGTACCCAGCCCTCTAGGCTTTCTCTCCGTTTCTATTATTTCTCCTTTTATGACTTTGGGGGAACTGCTTCTTGGGTAGATACCTGTGAAAATGGATCTGACTCCAAGCAGTGCTTTAGCTGTAGGTAATGATTATGATATGCTCAGGGATCCTTTTATGAAGTCTACCATTTAAATGCAAATGATCGCATGGTAACCTAAAGAGAGCAGTGGTCTACACTAGCTTAGCAATCCTCTGACTCTCATACTGATTTTACCCATTAACCCCACTACAGAAGCCTAATGCACAACAGCTCTGCCCCATCCAAACTTTATTGCAAGTTGAGGAACAAATGGTATTTAAAGCATGATGTATCTATTACCACATCTGTCTAGTACTGAATCATGCAGTAACACTTGAAAATTCCATTGTCACTGGTTGTTAATGAGGCAAAACATGGGAGAGATTATTGTCAATTATGGAAGTGACCAATTTCTTAGGGATCATTGTTATTACTATAATCAACATTTTATATAAAACAGCAAAGTACACTTTCCCTCATAAAAACGATAGTTTGTGGCACTGTCTGTGCCTGATAAATTGACTGTTAACTGCCAGTCATTCCCTAGTAGTTAGCAATCAGTCTGTTACCAATATAAGTGCAAAGCGTCCCCAGATGTGTTTAGGATATTGGCGTGTTACTCATGGCTTGTACTTCCCTCTCACTCTCTGCTTGTCAAAATTGCAGGATGTCAAAGTGTATGGCAAAGGAAACCCCACGAAAGTGGTAGCTGTTGACTGTGGGATTAAAAACAATGTAATTCGCCTACTAGTAAAGGTAAGTGATATGTTCCATCTCAAGGGTGAGGATTTGTAATATTGATCTTTAGTGTTAAACTGATTTCCTTCCTCTGTTTCAGAGAAAACTTGTGCATTCCCCTTGGAATGTCAGGGGATCTGCTCTCTTCTTGTCTTTGATCTATAAAATAACACTTGTATCCCTGTTAAAATTAGTGATGTGTTTTATGTTTTAAAAAAATATGTTTAAATATGTTTAAAAAAATACTATGTTTTAAAAAAATCTTTAGGGGCCACCAATACAGAAAAGAATGATGATGGTTCTTACCATGTATTAACTGACATTCTGAGACATGTCATGTTTACTTTTTCGGGTTTAGAAATGACCAAAAATTTGGAGTCAGTTGGAGAACTCCTCCATTGGACTACATTCCTCATGTGCCAAATGTTTGCAGGGATCATGCCCTAATATGTACAGACTTTCACATTCCAAATCATGATTTCAAATTCTTGTCAATTTATTAACACAAATTTGCATTTGACTCTTCAGTAGCAGATGCTGTCGATGGCCTGTCTGTATCTTCTTCTCATTTTACCATTATAAGGCATTTTGTCCATCCAATGTCTGCACTTCATTGCTTGAGGGATCTCTTTTGATGGTTGGAACCTGCTGGTAGGCAGGAAATAACACAGAATTAATGATCCTTGGAGCAGTCCCATTCAATGACTAGAGAAGACCAGTGTGTAAATATCCCAACTCCTTTGCCCCCGTCAATGAGCTATCTTGAGGGTGAGTAGTCTACACTGGCTCTCAGAGTTCCCTAGTGGGCTGAAACTCCAGTTGTCCATAGTGCTTGGTAATGCATACTTTATTGGGGTGCCTCACAGTGTCACTTTCTAGTGTTTCTTCTTAGAAACCTTTCCAAATAGGCTTCTTTCCCTCAAATCCTTGTCCCAGGAGATGCTTCTAGGGGAACCATCAAAGATATTTTCCTGTCCACTTCTATATATAAAAGTTCTACTTATTCTATCAGAGTATAGATACTACGGATAGTGTGAGAAAACTCTAGGAAAGAAGACTGATGAAAATTTGGTCAGATTAAAAAAAAAAACAAAATTGAAAAATGTAAGGGTGGACCAAGTTAAATTTTGCAGAAAATGGATTTTTTTTTCCCACTCTCTCTACCACAGGTAGTGAAAATGACCAATATTCCTCAGTGCCTAATCAGGAATTCTTTAGGCTCTGAAGCCTCCTGAAATATGGGAAAATGTGTTATCTATTTTTTCAGGATCAAAACTTCAATGATGTTTTTTCCTCCACTTTCTATTGACCACTGACTTCCTACACATCACACAAAATACAGGGAGCCACCAAAGAATTTTTCACTCAACATTATTTATTTGAATTATGTGCCATTTTTCCCTCCCCTTTAGGGAGTGGTTAGTCAAGAGAAAGTCTAGGCAAAATTACACTTTGACCAAGAAAAATGTTATTGACGTGATCATTTTTGCCCTTGTTTCCCAGCGAGGAGCTGAAGTGCATTTAGTTCCCTGGAATCATGATTTCACCAAGATGGAGTATGATGGGCTTTTAATTGCTGGAGGACCGGGGAACCCTGCTCTTGCACAACCACTAATCCAGAATGTCAAAAAGGTGCAGTAAACCTGGGGGTGGTATCTATCTGTGTGAGGTGGAGGGAGTCTGTGCAGCTGGAAAGGCTGGAATCTCTTTTAGGTGTTCAGATATTCTTTAGCTCCTATCTGTGACCTCTGAGGCAGTGTCACCAGATATTATATGGGGGGAGCCAGTGAGGAGAGGGTCCCAGAGGAAAAGGAACCTTTCTTCAGGCAGAGTAACTGGGATTGTGTCCTCAAGTGAAGAGAGCCTGAGTCCAATCTCCAAATGTGTCTTTCTATACAAGTGTAAAATGACAATTCATGTTTCTCATCATGGCCTGGGGGCCTATAACACCCTTGAGTTTCTGAAGAAATATCAAGTTTTTTTTTTTAATTTTTAATTTTTTATAAACATATAATATATTTTTATCCCCAGGGGTACAGGTCTGTGAATCGCCAGGTTTACACACTTCACAGCACTCACCAAAGCACATACCCTCCCCAATGTCCATAACCCCACCCCCCTTCTCCAACCCCCCTCCCCCCAGCAACCCTCAGTTTGTTTTGTGAGATTAAGAGTCACTTATGGTTTGTCTCCCTCCCAATCCCATCTTGTCTCATTTATTCTTCTCCTACCCCCTTAAGCCCCCATGTTGCATCACCACTTCCTCATATCAGGCAGATCACATAATAGTTGTCTTTCTCCGCTTGACTTATTTTGCTAAGCATGATACCCTCTAGTTCCATCCATGTTGTCGCACATGGCAAGATTTCATTTCTTTTGATGGCTGCATCAATGTCCACAATAGCCAAACTATGGAAAGAACCTAGATGTCCATCAACAGATGAATGGATAAAGAAGATGTGGTATATATACACAATGGAATACTATGAAATATCAAGTTTTGTTTAGTTTGAGTATTAAGTACATTTAAAAAAATTCTGATGGTACACATTTGTCAGTCATATTCTTATTTATAATCTAGCTTTTTATTCAATTCTCCTTTTATTCTATTCTCCTTACCTTTTTAATTAAGAATAAAATGGAGGTTTCATTTTTATTCCATCAGAGGCAGCATCTTTTTTTTTTTTTTTTTTTTGGAACAGTACTCCTGACTAATAAAAATTCTCCCTGATTTAGATTTTGGAGAGTGATCGCAAGGAGCCATTGTTTGGAATCAGTACAGGTAATTTAATAACAGGACTGGCTGCTGGTGCCAAAACCTACAAGATGTCCATGCCCAACAGGTAAGACAGCTCCGCGTCTGTTTACAGGTCAAACTGGTTCTGAAACACTGTTAATAACTAACTGCAAAAGCCTTAGGGAACTTATGTGCCATTTTCTTCGGAAAGAAACAGATAACCGTACTATTACATGGTTCATAGTTGTCTGACTACCCGATACTACTTTTATTGCATTTTTGAAAGGCAGCCTTCTCTAACAATAATGTTGCTGTAGTTTAAAGTTATTTTCCTTCCCTTGGCATAAATTGAGGTTATTATATTCCATCATATGATATTCCAAAGGAAACTTCTCTGCCTTCCAAGCTAAATAGCAGAGCACTGATAACGTTGTAAGATTCAAGAGCCAGGAAGTCTTCAGATCCTCTCCATTTTACTTCCTTACCCTGCATGATGCCGGTTTATTCAACATGGCGCTTTCCCCCATAGCCCACCCTCTTCGTAAAGTGTAATTCAAAATTATTCAGGACAGAGTTGTCATTTCTTTATCATTTCCCA
The DNA here is from genome assembly GCF_020171115.1 of Neogale vison. Taxonomy (NCBI): domain Eukaryota; kingdom Metazoa; phylum Chordata; class Mammalia; order Carnivora; family Mustelidae; genus Neogale; species Neogale vison. The sequence goes on from NC_058093.1 coordinate 21,484,398, forward strand.
AAAACTCTCTTCTGGGTTTAAAATTACTTATCTTCCTTAACATAAATTGTTATTTGTCTCTCTGTTAAGCTCATGAGCCACTCTTAACTTTTTGTTATGAGCTCAGTTCTCCCTTTGTACTGTTGTAGAAGTTTAATAGACCTGGTATTTAACACACAGCAAAGCTTCCTGAATTGATTTTTGTTGCTAAAATTATTGGGATTAACAATCTGTGACTTTTCTCACAAAGTAATTTCCACTAAGCAATTGAAACTTTCACATTTTAATAGGATTTTCTCATCCACTATTTTACAATGGTGTTTATCGTCTTCACTTTTCCTTTTCCCTATTCTTTTTCTCATTTTTTTTCTCCAGAGGGCAGAATCAACCTGTTTTGAATCTCACAAACAGACAGGCTTTCATTACTGCTCAGAATCATGGCTATGCCCTGGACAACACCCTTCCTGCTGGCTGGAAACCACTTTTTGTGAATGTCAACGACCAAACCAACGAGGTGAGTGCTCTCAATAAACCTGTTCAGTTGGCAATGAGTAAAGCAGGGCTTTTCATACTCTGTTAGCCAGACACCGTGTGTGTGTGTGTGTGTGTGTGTGTGTGTGAGAGAGAGAGAGAGAGAGAGAGAGAGAGTATGTGTAAGAACTCTTTTTATAGCTTATTTCCCATCGCCCTCTGCTTTTTAAAAAGTTACTTCTGTCTTATTCTCTCATCAGTTGGCTCATTGAGATACCCTCTTTGAGTGGTAAATCCGTGACTGTCTTCCACATTCATTGCTAATGGACAGCTGGTGGAGATCTGTTTGGGACTGTCTGTGTGGGTCTCTGAGACTTACTTGGCTCTGAAGTAGCCTTTGAGAAGACCCTCAGAGAAGTAATCTAAGAGTTGGAGATAAGAAGAAGATTTGAGTTTATTCTGAACAGACCCTGGGAGGGGGTCACCCAAAGGCTATAGACCAAATCAGTTGTTTTTATTGAAGGAACCACATTTGGTTGAGTCTTTGTTGGCTTATTTTTATTATGACTGTTAGCTGTTGGAATGTCCTTGAGCATTTAACTCTTTTTTTTTTCTTTGAACTTTATTGTCTGCTGAATAATATGTAGCCCTGGTTGACAGTCATTGTTACAGAGGAATTTCTCCTATTTCTTGTTCTCTCAGGGAATTATGCATGAGAGTAAACCCTTCTTCGGCGTACAGTTCCACCCAGAGGTCAGCCCGGGTCCCACAGACACTGAGGTATGTTAGGACATGAGGCCTATTGTACACTTAATTTTTTAAAAAAATCAGAAATGTATTTATGTGAAAACTTGAGAAACAAACATCATCACCTCAGATGATTTAGGTACAGAATATTTTTCAAGAAGAGTGCCTTGATAACACATGTATATTGCATTAAAATTTCCCCATGAATATCATGGAGGAAATTTCTGTGTTTTTTAAAATTTAAAGTGGGTAAGCCCTGAAGAAACCTGACGCGATGCTGTTTTTATTTAAATCGTTATCATTCTAATATATTTAGTTCTGAAATTTACAATTGTTGTACTATGCAAATGAATTCCCTCTTGCTCTCTTGTTCTCATAACTGAAATGAAATTTTAATCCCCCATCTGTGACTTCACAAAAATCCCTATGGCAACTGGTTGTGTAGCCAGGAAGAGTGAATAAACAGCAGCAGGAGAAGGAAGAAGGGCAGGGGTACTTGGGAGGGGGGAGGGCATGCACACACATATATATGAGTCAGATGGCTTAAGAAAAGAACCAGAAAGAATGCTTACAGGAGTTTTGTTTTTAATTTAAATATTTTTATTTTGTGTGTGTGAGCTTTTGGTTTAGTGCTCAAGGTCACCTTTTCAAACAAGAGCTTGTGATAAAGTCTGGAAAGTCTGGTGTGACTTCCTCTCCTACACCTTAAAGTCTCTAGTAGTAATGCTGACAGCTCCTCCCTGTCAGCACATTCTCGAAAGACACCCAGGTGAAATGAGGAGAAACAGAGTTTTCCCTCTGTAAACTCTATTTCTCATTCCTGAATTGCCTTTTCAGATATATATGTTCTGTTCATTTTTTAATATTTTTAGGACGTGATTCTTAATACCTCAGATCAGTATAACATTACCTACCCATGATGAAATGTATAAAGAAACTTAATTACATGGATTTTTTTGGCATAATACGTGCTGAATACTATTTTTTTTTCAAATTTGAAATTTAAATATTTTGCCCATAGTAGTACTTTGTATTAGGAACATTGAAATTAAGACATGCAATATTAAGTAGCGCTTAATCCTTTTTTTTTTTTGTCCTGCCAGATAGTTGTAAATGAGTATCCTCATTGAAATTTGTCATGTCTAGTGACACAATAGCAGCAAATTCATTAGTATAGTTTAAAAATAAGCTTTGGAGGTATTTTTTGAGCTGATAGAAATTTTCAAAATCTAGTTATTTCTAACTTTAGGATGTATAAGTAATATAGATTTAATTTCTTTTGTATAACTAGAGTTTTATTTAGAAGGATCCATTTAGAAGAAAATAACTCATAATTAAGGGGGTGAAGCATGACATTCTCAGAAGGCATGATCTGAAATGTTCATTGTCTGCTGAAAACTTGCTTTTGATAGGATTTGAAGTGAACAATGAGAAATGTTTATTTGATCTAGTTCTTATAGTAGTAAATATTTAGTTTTGCCAATTTTGGCAGAAAAGCAAAAAACAAATATTGTATATGAATACTTAATCCTAAAAAGTTATTTGTTATTTATTTGAGGTTCAAATTTAACTGGGCATGTATGTTTTATCTAGCAACCTTATGAGTTTTGCAGCTTCTAACTAGTTGGATCGATTTTTTTTTCCAGTACCTGTTTGATTCTTTTTTCTCACTGATAAAGAAAGGGAAAGGTACCACAATTACATCCGTTCTACCAAAACCAGCTCTGGTTGCATCTCGCGTTGAGGTCAGTATATGTGGATTCCTTTCTGGTTTGTGTATTTTTAATTTTTTCTCTATCATATGATATTTTTTTAAATGAATGATGTTAACCATTTTAATGTCTATAAAAGACTACTGGTAATATTTTAATTACCCATTATTTTAGAATCTAATTGTTTGGTCTGTTATTGATGTGTTCACTGGAATTTTCATGTTTTTGATTTAAAATTATACTTTTTACAGTTTACTTCTAGAAATTTGTAATAAAATAATTTAATAAAGAATAGGATTTTAGTTTAGAATTTGACACATTCTGTTACTTAATATACTATAGTTTTATGTATGACTGAGATACAGTTCAGATTACAGAATCATTCATTATAGGTGACAGAACTTTTATTTCAACTAAAAGAATTATTATTGATCATCGTGAATAGAAAAATATGATTTTACCTATTAAGAGCAAATAGATAAGGAGTACTATAGCACAAACTTGAGTCCTTATTAGTGTGAATGTATAGGTTAGTATGATAAGATTTCTACACATTTCCTTCATAGTTACACCACATATATACCCACATCATTATTATATAAAATTTAGAAGAATGTATATGTAGTTTCAAGTATATATATACAGATTGGTTTTTTACAAATAAAGGTAATTGAAATAAATGTTTACATGAAATGATAATTTGAGTTGGATGACCTGTTTTAAGGATTTCCATGGTAGCCTCTTGTCCTCAGATGGAAATGATGGAGGTAGCCCACCCACTCTGTGTTCTTGGTAATCAAAGAACCCATGTACTTCCTGTATAGTGTTCTTCTCAGAACCTCAACTCACATTCTTCAGATGCTTTTCTTTTCTTAATGGTGGGGAAAAAAGATATAATTTGGGATTTTGCAGCGCCTTCGCATGTGGTAGGCATCCAATAAGCATTTGTTGAGGCAAACCAAGCTTCCCAAGTCCTTGTCTTTTGCAGTGACCAGGAATATCTTTCTCCACTGAAGTCTTTAGCACTTGGGGCTAAAAAATAAGCAGAATCATTATTTGCTTGGAATCCTATGTATGATTTATAGAATTTCAGTATATTGTCAAGACATGAGCTTTTTCTTCTTGCATTTTCTGTAAATATTTCTGGCACAAACGGTAAAGGTGAAAATGTGAATATGAAGGTGCATCCATGGTCCCCTTGTCTTCTGTGTTTTCATTCATTTGTTATGGAAGGCCCAGAATCCTGCTTTATGTAGAAGAAACCTATGGAGTTGGAGGGCATCTTGGTTCTTTCCATAGTTTGGTGACTGTGGCCATTGCTGCTATAAACATTGGGGTACAGATGGCCCTTCTTTTCACGACATCTGTGTCTTTGGGGTAAATACCCAGGAGTGCAATTGCAGGGTCGTAGGGAAGCTCTATTTTTAATTTCTTGAGGAATCTCCACACTGTTCTCCAAAGAGGCTGCACCAACTTGCATTCCCACCAACAGTGTAAGAGGGTTCCCCTTTCTCCACATCCTCTCCAACACATGTTGTTTCCTGTTTTGTTAATTTTGGCCATTCTAACTGGTGTAAAGTGATATCTCAATGTGGTTTTAATTTGAATCTCCCTGAGGGCTAATGATGATGAGCATTTTTTCATGTGTCTGATAGCCATTTGTATGTCTTGATTGGAGAAGTGTCTGTTCATATCTTCTGCCCATTTTTTGATGTGTTTGTCTGTTTCGTGTGGGTTGAGTTTGAGGAGTTCATTATAGATCCTGGATATCAACCTTTTGTCCGTACTGTCATTTGCAAATATCTTCTCCCATTCCGTGGGTTGCCTCTTTGTTTTTTTGACTGTTTCCTTTGCTGTGCAGAAGCTTTTGATTTTGATGAAGTCCCAGAAGTTTATTTTTGCTTTTGTTTCCTTTGCCTTTGGAGACGTATCTTGAAAGAAGTTGCTGTGGCTGATATCAAAGAGATTACTGCCTATGTTCTCCTCTAGGATTCTGATGGATTCCTGTCTCATGTTGAGGTCTTTTATCCATTTTGAGTTGATCTTTGTGTACGGTGTAAGAGAATGGTCGAATTTCATTCTTCTACATATAGCTGTCCAGTTTTCCCAGCACCATTTATTGAAGAGACTGTCTTTTTTCCACTGTATATTTTTTCCTGTTTTGTCAAAGATTAATTGACCATAGAGTTGAGGGTCCATATCTGGGCTCTCTACTCTGTTCCACTGGTCTATGTGTCTGTTTTTATGCCAGTACCATGCTGTCTTAGTGATCACAGCTTTGTAATAAAGCTTGAAATCAGGTAAGGTGATGCCGCCAGCTTTATTTTTGTTTTTCAACATTTCCTTAGCGATTCGGGGTCTCTTCTGATTCCATACAAATTTTAGGATTATTTGCTCCAGCTCTTTGAAGAATGCCGGTGGAATTTTGATCGGAATGGCATTAAAAGTATAGATTGCTCTAGGCAGTATAGACATTTTAACAATGTTTATTCTTCCGATCCAAGAGCATGGCATTTTAACAATGTTTATTCTTCCGATCCAAGAGCATGGAATGGTCTTCCATCTATTTGTGTCTTCTTCAATTTCTTTCATGAGTGTTCTGTAGTTCCTCAAGTACAGATCCTTTACCTCTTTAGTTAGGTTTATTCCCAGGTATCTTATGGTTCTTGGTGCTATAGTAAATGGAATCGATTCTCTAATTTCCCTTTCTGTATTTTCATTGTTAGTGTATAACAAAGCCACTGATTTCTGCACATTGACTTTGTATCCTGCCATGTTGCTGAATTGCTGTATGAGTTCTAGTAGTTTGGGGGTGGAGTCTTTTGGGTTTTCCATATAAAGAATCATGTCATCTGTGAAGAGAGAGAGTTTGACTTCTTCATTACCAATTTGAATACCCAACTTTTGTAGCAACATGGACGGGACTGGAAGAGATTATACTGAGTGAAATAAGTCAAGCAGAGAGAGTCAATTATCATATGGTTTCACTTATTTGTGGAGCATAACAAATAGCATGGAGGACAAGGGGTGTTAGAGAGGAGTAGGGAATTTGGGTAAATTGGAAGGGAGGTGAACCATGAGAGACTATGGACTCTGAAAAACAATCTGAGGGGTTTGAAGTGGCGGGGGGGTGGGAGGTTGTGGTACCAGGTGGTGGGTATTATAGAGGGCACGGCTTGCATGGAGCACTGGGTGTGGTGAAAAAATAATGAATAATGTTTTCCTGAAAATAAATAAATTGAAAAAAAAAAAGAAACCTATGGAGTATTGAATGTAATACATTTAGGTTTTAGAGAGATTCTTGTCACACACACACATACACACACACACACACATACATAGAATGTGTAGATTTACATATATATTTATGTAGTAATTTTTAGATACTTACATATCTTTAAATAAAATGTAGACCTCTTCTCAAAATTTTTTACCTAAGTGAAAAAAAAACTTCATGAACTTTGGAAATTGCTTTGAAATTACAGATTTTTAAATTGTTTGTGTTTTTCCTGATGAATCACAGACCTGCGCTGCTGAAAAAAATAGTACATTATATGTTACTTAATTGAATTTGAATTTAAAAAGTTAGTCTTTTTCTTCATGTATTCTTTGAAACATTGTACTTTAAATCACGATGTAAATCTGGACAATATAGATAGACTTCCCTGCTCTTGAAATTGCCTCTTTTCCCCATCTTGCTAATCAGAGCAATGCCATTTTCTTATTGCTTACAGGTTTCCAAAGTCCTTATCTTAGGATCGGGAGGTCTGTCCATTGGTCAGGCAGGTGAATTTGATTACTCGGGATCACAAGCTGTAAAAGCCATGAAGGTGAGAGGTTTCTGTAAGAACTAATATATTCCTTTAATGAGTGTAATTAATATTTCATAATTTAGATTTATGACCCTACCTCTTTTCAAAGTCACTGTAATTGATTTCCTCAACAATTTCTCACACATCTTACATTAAAGAAATTTAGACCACATGTGAAATCTTCTACTGTCTCAAACTTTTTTGCACGCCCGTAAATCAAGAACGTGAGAGTGATCTCCAAAATTACCTGTTACCACCAATTTGTACTGAAAACATAAAAAGCCATGTTTACAGATGTTGCTCATTTCTTTTGAGGCAGTGAGCATTTAAAATATATTTGTCTTTTGTGTGAAAGAGGGAATTTGGGAATCCTTGGTGCTGTAAGATATTATAAATGTTCAAGAGGATGCTTCAGGCATCTCTATGGTTGACACAGCAAGATCAAGTTGAGGGAGCAAAGGCAGCAGATGACTTTTGCCCAGCTTTAGAAGTTATTACCTGTCACTAGGGGACCCAGCTTAACCACTTATGACTTGGGTGGATGACTGCACAGAACGATTTGGCGGATTATCATGTAGAAATGAGGATTGGCTACTCAACATTGGGAAAAACACCCTCCCTGTTCCTTTGAAGTCTTTCAAGATCTCTCCAACCGTTTGTCATAGCAAAACAAACCTTTAGAAAAATTTCACTGTATATGTAAGGTATTTCTACAAAAGAGCTAACTTGGCTTCTCTTTGGTGTCCTTATTTCTTTGGATAGTCCTCATTTTGGGGCTAATCGGCCATCCAGGGACAATGTGAGCTTTCTGTGACTTTGTCTCTGGCTTTGAGCCATGCACTAGAGACCTGACTAGGAGAAAGCCACACAGACAAGGTGGCGGGAGACTAGGACAACAAACACAGAGAAACAGTTGGCCAGAATTTTTCTTTTTCCTTTTTGTTGTATTCGTACGCTATACACAAAGATTTTCACCTGACAGTTCTGTTGAAAAAATAGAATGTAGCCCCAGTTAGTTACTCTTCTTTCCATATATTTTTATATTTTAATGCTCTTTTCCATACATGCATGAGTACACACACATACACACGTATGTTTTTTGTGCACGTTTTCAAGGAGTACTTTACTTCATTGTATTATGATTCAATTTCTTTTTATGTAATTAGAGGATGTCCAGTGGTTTAGATTGGTTAGAATACAATATAAGTGTGTTTAGGTTTTATAAATACAATTAAGCAGCCTGTGGTTTTTTATCCTAGTTGGTAGCTTTATAAAGAATTAATATTTTCATAGCTTATATATTTTTATGTGCTTTACATTTGTTAAGTGAAGTTATATATTTTAACCAAATAGAAATTATTTGTGATAGTATTATGATTAATGAGGAAGTTAGTAGAAATGAATTCGTGGACAAAATATTTATTTAATTATTTACTTATTTATTTTTAAGATTTTATTATTTATTTGACACAGAAGGAGAGAGAGACACACACACAGACAGACAGAGAGAGAGAGCATGAGCAAGGGGAGTGGCAGACAGAGGGAGAGGGAGAAGCAGACTCGTCACTGAGCAGAGAGCTCCACTCGGGGCTCAATTCCAGGACTGTGGATCATGATCTGAGCCTAAGGCAGATGTTGAACTGACTGAGCCACACAGCCCCCCATGGGCTAAATATTTAAAAATAATCAGATGGTGCATGTATTGTAGCCAGAACTATATTAGAAAAAATAATAATATAAAATGTATTAAAATAGTTTGAAATAATTTTTAGTTTTAAAATATATGGACACTCATCATAGTCATTTATGGAAACTTTACTTATATAATTTGATTTACAAAAATAGTTATATCTATTGTATAAACACATTCAGGAAAATACAAATATGTTTAAATCTTTTGGTGATTTTCTCTAGTAGTGAGACCTTCTGCAACTTCTATTGATGATGTGTTCTTAGTTTGGACTTTATTTAAATTCCATGAAACAAAATGGGACCAGGGAGGGAGACAAATCATAAAGAGACTCTTAATCTCAGGAAACAAAATAAGGGTTGCTGGAAGCAGGGGATGGGGAAGGGATAGGGTGGCTGGGTTATAGACATTGGGTAGAGTTATGTGATATCTGTTATCGTTAGTGCTGTGAATTGTGTAAAACTGATGATTCACAGACCTGTACCCCTGAAACAAATAATATAATATACGTTAATTTAAAAAAATTCCACCCTATAGTTTAAATGCATTTGCTTATCTGTATGTATTTGTTCAAAAATTTCTTAATAACATTTTTTGAAAACTGCTTCTTAAAACCTTGAGAGATGACTCAGATGGAAGAAAGGGCTAGAACTTGAATCACAAGACTTGGATTAGAATCCTTATTTTACCATTTGATCAGCTAGAAGATCTTTGGCAAGTCATTTAACCTTTTTGAATGTCAGTTTTTTCATCAGTGAGGTAGAGATTTCTCTTGCAGTCTTTTTATAAAAATCAAATAAATTGATAAAAAAGTATATTATAAGTTTTAAGGCACTGAGTATAAAGTAATATGAAATATATTTAATATTTTATTCAGATCCTTCCCCAAGGACATATAGGGCTTTCAAGGATGATTTCTATACTCTCATCTGAGTGTTTTGTTGATGTATTAGGAGAGTTCTAAATTGTCATGGTAATAGGTAAAATAATAAGAGACAGATGGCCATATTTTATAACAATTATTTTGTATCACCCTTATCCCAGGTTATAAAGCTATTTATCCTTTTCATAGCCTACATGAGGAATTATTTTTGAGATCTCTGCAGATGTCAGAAATAAGATAGAGATATGAATACATTTATACGCACGCAGACACGTGACATTTTTATTTTATTTTATTTTTTTGTCACATGGTCCTTTTCTTTTAATCTAGTATGTATAAAAAGTTGTATAAGTCCCTTTGTTAAAGCGCTATAGCAGTCATGAAAATCTAAAAAGATGGAATCCAGCAGAAAGCTCAGTGCTTCCAGCAAGGGAATACATCATCTTGTATTTTACATGTACACTCCATGTTGGTCTCTGACAAACATTGGAAAGGGAAACTTCTTTGATGTTGCCTCTGGTTCCATTTTATATTTTATTAATTTTTAAGTTTTAAAAATATTTTAGTTTTTTACAGCCAACTCAGTAGTATTCATAGACCTCTAGTCAAATTCTATAGAAATCAACTCCAGTTTTGCTTGATACCTCTAGCAAGGAGTTCAGGGTGAACCTTGTGAGATAACCAGTTCTTTTGAATAGTTCTATTTTCAATGAAATTTTCTTTCCTCTCACCAGACGTTTGTCTTCCTTTACCCTCCATTCCATTCATTAGTCCTATTACTGATCTCGATAGCCCACAAACTAACCTAAAAGTTTTGTCACCCAATACAGACCCTTCAGTTGAACATGGTGATTCTCTCCTTTAGAGCATATGTTCAGATTTTGGATCCTTTTATTTCTTTCAGGAAGAAAATGTTAAAACCGTCCTGATGAACCCAAATATTGCATCAGTGCAAACCAACGAGGTGGGCTTGAAGCAAGCAGATACTGTCTACTTTCTCCCCATCACCCCTCAGTTTGTCACAGAGGTCATTAAGGCGGAACGGCCAGATGGATTAATTCTAGGCATGGGTGGCCAGACAGCTCTGAACTGTGGTGAGTTCTTTTAAGTTTAATTGCAGAGTTTTGGCCCATGCACTTATGTGTAATATTTTTTTGATTCTAACAATTATGCTCTGTGTGTTCGTAAAAGCTTTTCTTTAATGTGTGCGGAAGCATTTAGCAAACAGCCACCTGAAAATGTCATGTGATAAATATTACTGGTTTATTTCACAAAACAGCTGAGGTACTTTAATGCTCTGGGGTGGCCAGGGGAGAGCTCCCTGCTCCATTTCAGCATATTGCTTTTCTCTTGACCAGCGAAACCCTGAGGACTATTATATATAAAAAATGAGAATTAACATTGCTTAAATGCTTTGTGCTCTTACCTGTTGGCCCAGTAGCATTTGGCTTTCACACATATTCTCATGATAACATAGATCAGTCTCTTTACCACCCACCCCTTCATGCATCTGCTGAACCCAATACTCTGTCCTTTTTTCAAGACTTCAAATCTTTGGAGCTAGATCATGAATGAGAATCTCATGAGCTAGTTGGAGTAAGAAGTTGGTGTAATAATTTAAATATCAAATATAAAAGTCTTAGCTAAAGTCAGACGTCATGTTAGTGGAAACATTATTTTGTATCTATCTGGATTAGAAATCATCAAAATAATGTTTCCACTAACATGCCATCTGACTTGGGCTAAGACTTTTATATTCACTAGGATTATTTAAACAAGAGAATCTCATTATAAGATTGGACCTTAGAAGGAAAGGGAATATACTAAGGTTTAGAGGTTTACTGTGTCTTGTGATTTTTATTATTGAGATTATAAAAACCATTTGGAGAAGGTGGTAATATAAGTAATGTCACCAGCAACATATTTTGCTTAAGTGTTTTCAGAATTTCTCTTTCAATTTTTTTTTTTTTTTAAATCTTAAGCACACTTCTATTGTGGACTGTGGTGGCTTCCTGGAGCTAATTTTAAGGTTCAAAAAAAGTTGTATTTCGGGTGTCTGTTAAAAAAGACATAAGAGTTTGAGATTTTAAAAACTGATTATACTTGGTTCTTCTGTAGGAGTGGAACTATTCAAGAGAGGTGTACTCAAGGAGTATGGCGTGAAAGTCCTGGGGACCTCAGTTGAATCCATTATGTTCACAGAAGACAGGCAGCTGTTCTCAGACAAACTAAATGAAATTAATGAAAAGATTGCTCCAAGCTTTGCCGTGGAATCAGTAAGGAATCTTTGTTCTGGAGAAATAAGACCGTTATTTGTCTTATGTTATAGGGAGAGTGGTTTGTCATGCCTAAAAATGATAGTTAAATTATTATATTTGCATGTATTATCTTCCAGAAATGTTAGTACCTCAGAAACTTTGTGTATTAATTGCAGCATTCCATGCTGAAATGTTTGGGATAGGTATTAATATTTTATGAAAAGGGAAACAAAAGCCCAGAGACGAAGTGGTTTATCAGTGGTTGAAGTGCCATTGACTATCAGATCTCCTGAGGTAAAACAAAGGGCCATGTCAACTTACAATGCCAAAGTGATTTTTGCTTTCTGGGACCCGTTACATATCTTGTATGTGCAAATGGCTTACCAGTGGGGAATGATTGGATTGAAATTTTCTTGTTAGAATGGAATGAACATTTAAAAATGAAATCATCTAGAAAAAGCCACTGGATCTAATCAATGTGATTCATGACTAAGAAACTTGTGGCTTAGATGTTTAGAGAGGAAAGATGATTTCTTCTTTTTGTTAATTATTTTCAAATGTAGCCTGTGCCTATTGATAGGTTATTACAAGGCACCAAGATAAAGTTGGTTTGCTATATATCTGTTTCTGTCCCTGACTTTATTCCTGATTTCAGACATGTGGTCAATGAAGTGGGGGTTCTGGAGGCAGTTTTTTAAATGCAACTTTCCCATTGCAAAAGTAGGCAAATTCTTAGGGGAAAGGGCAAGTACTGCTGGGACAACTAAAATGGACCACGCACTTTTCAGAAAAGAATGCTACCAAGTACATACTATGTTGCAGAGCTGTCAGTCAGGAATAGTCCCAGGATAGCTCTGCTGAACATTTGGAAAGCTCCTGCCATACATTTATTCTTTCATTGCCAGATTTAATTATGTCCTTGCTTCCTCAGGATGAGAAACAGGCATATGGGAAAGGTGTAATTACATTCCCATTGGTAGTGTAATAATATTCCATGACAGAAAAATATAGCCACCATATGTTGTATTCTGTAAGTTTGAAAAAAAAAAAAAATCCAAGCTTCTGGGACTACTCTCTGACTGAACTTGAAAAATGAAAACTCTCTTTCTGTACAGTATTCCTAATGGCCTGTTGCAGTAATATCAAGTTCATTTTGGCAGTAGAAACCCTTGTATCATTAAGAGATGAAGACTTTTAAATTGAATTTAAAAATTCAATATGGCTTCCATTCTCAAATTCATAATGATTATTTCAGTTTGGGCCATTGTTTCATTTTTTTATATGACAGAACAAAATTTACAATAAAAAGATAAATGAAAGCCTTTGCTGTGTATTTTAAAAAAAACATAGGATTTTTTACTTTAAATTTGTAAAACTTTACTTCTTTTTCAGAAGGAAATGAAAGAATAATACAGCCTTTCTGTAGTCATTCTTCCCAAAGAAACTGACTTACCTGAATTGCTATACTTTCTTGGAGTGGTCTTTTCTGCTAGTGTGGTCAGCTTTTAAGACTTTGAATCTTTCTCCTTGCTAGATCGAGGATGCTCTAAAAGCAGCAGACACCATTGGCTACCCAGTGATGATCCGTTCTGCCTATGCTCTGGGTGGTTTAGGCTCCGGTATCTGTCCCACTAAGGAGACCTTAATGGACCTCAGTACAAAGGTTTGTATTTCCACAGACCAAATTCTTACCAACCAAGAAAATGGATTCAATATGCCCTTTCAGTTAGAGAAAGTTATGTAGATGAGAAATGACCTTTTCTCTATTATTAAACCACTGTCATGTTTTCTAAAAGTATCCAAAAGATGGTACCTTTGGAAGGGAAATGCAGTACAGTTATTTACATTGGAACACAGCATTAATCCAGAAGATCCTAGGAAAACTGATGGTCACTCTATCGGTGATCATGCTAACTGATGATACTCACTTGATCTTTACTGTACTATTTGATTTCAGCAGCATAAACTCAATTCAATTCCATCTCTCTCTGCTTCAGAATCTGCTCCCAAATACACATGATGCTAAAATATATTTTAGTGATTAAAAAAAGTGAATGTGATGTCCCATTTTCTTCTGTTTTTTGAAATTATATGACACCGATGACATCTAAAGTGAAACAAAACACATTGAGTAGTTTGGCTTTTCCTCAAAGTCAGGTGTTTAAAATATATACAGTATAAACCTCTTGGTATCACGAATGAATGAGTTCTCTCTGCCAACTGCTGCACACTCATCTAAGCAAAAGTGAGATTTGAGTTTTCAAAATTTGTGTTCTATCAAAATAATTTTAATGTATTACTGAATACATTAAAAAATACATTCTTAGGTATTAAAAAGAAAATTAAGATGTGTTCCAAAAAATAAATTAGACATTATCAAAGAAAACATCCTCCACAAAAGCAAAGAATTTTGCCCATGCTCTCTCCTTACGAAATAGAACAATGCCTGGTAGTGTGGGGTCTCAGTGATTGCTGGCTGAATGAATGAATATGTGTAGAGCCAAGAGGCCCGTGTACCTTGATGGTTGTGGACATGAATCTCACAGGATTATTTTAAGAGTTACTTTGAGGGGGGCGCCTGGGTGGCTCAGTGGGTTAATGCCTCTGCCTTCAGCTCAGGTCATGATCTCAGGGTCCTGGGATAGAGCATGGCATCGGGCTCTCTGCTCAGCGGGGAGCCTGCTTCCTCCTTTTTCTCTGCCTGGCTCTCTGCCTACTTGTGATCTCTGTCTGTCAAATAAATAAATAAAAATCTTTAAAAAAAAAAAGTTACTTTGGAGAGTGCTGAGTAAATACTATCTGTCATTATTTACTCTTTAGTATGAAACAAAATGCAGCCCTTGAATTGTCATAGGATTTTGAGAACAGATAAATAAAATTAAATATATTTAAACATCTATAATGACAAACTTACTTGTTATCAGCTTGGATTTAGAGTTTCTAAAGTTGCCAAAACAAACCCCCCCAAAAGGGAAATATATCAATATAAATATTTCTTTCTTTTTTTTTTTTTTTAAGATTTTATTTATTTATTTATTTATTTGACAGACAGAGATCACAAGTAGGCAGAGAGGCAGGCAGAGAGAGAGGAGGAAGCAGGCTTCCTGCTGAGCAGACAGCCTGATGCAGGGCTTGATCCCAGGACCCTGGGATCATGACTTGAGCCGAAGGCAGAGGCTTTAACCCACTGAGCCACCCAGGCGCCCCAATATAAATATTTCTTGTTTCCATTCTGGAGTTATGAATCATGTATTTAAAGAAAAGACGTGTTTATAGAGGCAACTTTTTTTCCCCTCTGGTATATTAGATGTTCTCAATATTTTCAATACTAGTATTCATGTATACTTATTCTCTATTAAAAATATATTTTTACAGTGTAAAAATTGTGAATACTGAATTGTCTGAAAAGGTTTACAGTGAAAACAATTTCGGAATGGAATAGTTTTTAACTATTTAAATTCTTTAAAATAATAATAGGGCATTGGATTTTTTTTTTTTGAAAAACATAGTTTTTCCATTCAAATAATTATTTTATCATTAATTGTTAAAGTACTTCTTATTCTCTTGAGATTATATTTAGCACCTTTCAAAGTAGCATTAACTCATCTTTGTATAAAATAGTCTTTGTATAAAATCTAAGACTGGAAAGAAGGAAGTTGAGGCAACAGGTGAATCTGATCTCAATTGTCCTTGTGTCCAAACATCCAGCCTAGTCCATTAGAATGCAGAGAGCTTTCCCCAATCCATACCCTTTGTTTCCCAGACTTCCTCTTTTAGCATGCAATTCTAATGGCAGATGAATCATTATTAAATTGTTCATGCTGGCTACAGAGATTTCTAACCACTTTGAAAACCTCATCATCAGGCAGCTGTGGGGACAAATGTGTTACATTTTCAGTTGGACATGGGAGAGCCTGTAGTGTTGACTGAGGTTAAAAAGATAGTGTTGAGACACATTAAGTGCACACACACACACACACCCAACTAACACTGATTTATTTCATTATACTTCCTGCTAATAATTAGAAAAAATTCAAAGTACTTTCCCCAATTGCTTTCTCTTCCTTTCTCGCTGCTGTTGCAAATCAAAAATACTACAAGACAAAGGGGGCCAATTCTGTCTTGGATATTCAGACACTAAATGTCCTAAGGTCAGAGACAGCCTCTTTCATATTTTGGGTTCAGTATTCTACCCACCATTGGGTACGCAATAAATACGAAATGATAATTATACTAATTCATATCTATTTAATCAGGCACACATGATATATGACTCAGGGTATTTAAGCACTTAGGTGGTGATTAACCATAATAATAGTTGCATATGATTCTTCTAATTCCCAAGTTTCATATGCCATCTTGGCTAACTGTTTACAACCATCATTATCTCCTTTCTTCTCCTCATCAACATCAACTGACTTTTATTGTGTATGTCACTGTACAAAGCACTCTCAGCTATTTTAGAGAAAACCAGAGTCTTTAGATTTATTTTTCTATATTTATTCGCACTTATCACATTTTCTGGTTTTACAGAAGCCTTGCTGCTGAAATAATTCCATTTCCCTCTGCCTGATTGCTCAATTATTTTCTCTTTTTCCTAAATTAGTTTGATTTAATGTCATATCAGCACTTTGAATGGCAAGCTTCAATAATGTAAATCAAGCATATTCACTGCAGGATGCTATTCCTAGTACCTCACTGATTTTCTGACACATTGTGCCTTCTGGAGCATAGAGGAGGACGGAGACTAGGCATCAGACTTCGATGCTGACCAGGATTTAGGCCAGGGCATTTTGCCAACTTTCCATGTCTAAACCCGTGCCTTTTCTGACTCTATGATGTCTTTTGTCACCAATTTCTAGGCCTTTGCTATGACCAACCAGATTCTGGTGGAGAAGTCAGTGACAGGTTGGAAAGAAATAGAATATGAAGTGGTCCGAGATGCTGATGACAATTGTGTCACTGTCTGTAACATGGAAAATGTCGATGCCATGGGTGTTCATACAGGTAGGCAAAGATCTTCAGGAATTATAATAATGCCTTCAGTTCGTGCTTCTGATGACCCATAGATGTCTTTATTAAGGTCTTTTCTTTAAATTACTATTCTTAGCTGACAGACTAGTGATAAAATTTTACACGAAATCATATTTCTTAGTACTGAAAATAACCTCACATTAATTTTGATCTTCTCAAAAACCCTAAGAAGTAAGGCAGGTATTATCCTGATTTCATTTGAGGAAGAGGTTAAATGTAAGGAATGTAGTGGTGGTAAAATCTGTAAGACTTGCTGTTGAAAAGTAAGAAATGAGGTTAAGAAGGCTTAAATCAGACAAGGATATTAGTTACCAGGTGAATAAAAAAAAATAGCCACAAGTAATAGAAATAGGAGAAATAAGTTTTTTAGGAAGAGGAACTAGTTAGATGAGAGGGCAAAAATGATGACTTAGGATATAGAAATGCTAACTTTGAGGCGTGGGTGGAATTCTCAAGAAGAGGGTTGATAATATGGAGCTGGAATTCAAGAAATGGGGATACAAAAAAAGAAGTTGATAAAAGTCATGGGAGTCATTGGTGTGAAGGCCATAACTGAAGCTGGAAGCATAGACTAAGTATTCAAGGGCATAGACATATAAAGAAAAACAGTAGGGTCAAGGGCTGAACTTGGGACCTGTTTAGATTTACAGGGCGTGAGTAAGAGGAAGAGTTAGTGTGGAAGAGAAGGAAGGGAGTGGCAGGAAGAAAACCAGGGTGGTACACAAGTAAGTCAACGCAAGAAAATATTTCATAAAAGAGCTTTGGTTTTGGCTTTATCAAATGTGAAATGTCAAGAATTAGGAATTTAATGTGGGTTTTTGGATGTTCAAGAGGACAGTTTCAATGCAAAGTTGTTTACGGGAGCCATATTGAAAAGAACTATATGGCGATGAGGGATACACAGAATTGGGAAACTTTCAAGAAGTTTAGTCAGGTGAAGAATAAAGAGATGTACTTCTGATTGGCGGTGTGGGGGGCAGGGTTTCTCGAGCCAGGGGAAATCTGAGCATGTTTGTGGGCAGGAGGGATGGTGGCTAAAGAGTAAGAGATTGAATATACAAAGGCTATGATTAGAGAGGGGTGAGACAATGGAAAGGGATGAGATGTGGAAAACTGAGGGATGAGCCAGTCTGAGTGAAGAGGAGATGATCATTTATAGAAGGGAGAACTTGAGAGAGAGAGAGGGAGATTTTGAGATGAAGAGTTTGATTGAAGATTGAAAAAGTTAATGTCAATCTGGTCAGGAGATGACTGAGGCCTTGATAGCTAGATGAACTTGGGAGAGGTTAGAGGGATTCCTGTCAATGATGTTTCAGAGTAATACAGGCAAAACAAGAATCAGAGGGAAGAGTATCTCCTGTGCCTTATATGTAACCCATCGAGACAGTAATTTTCCCAACAGTCCTTTAGACTGATCTGTGTCTTGTATCACACAAATAGATTTAAGTCACTGAAGTTAGTTATTCAGATATGGTACCAATAACAAGTGTTGCTCGATGTACAGGTGATTCAGTTGTCGTGGCCCCTGCCCAGACCCTCTCCAATGCAGAGTTTCAGATGTTGAGACGTACTTCAATCAATGTTGTTCGCCACCTGGGCATTGTGGGTGAATGCAACATTCAGTTTGCCCTGCATCCTACCTCAATGGAATACTGCATCATTGAAGTGAATGCCAGATTGTCCCGAAGCTCTGCCCTGGCCTCAAAGGCCACTGGGTAAGATCAGAATGATTGACCATGTGTTTGCAGTTTCTTCACAGATAGTTTTGGAAAACTGACAGCTAGTGGAAGACTGAGCTGCATTGACAAGCTACAGTCCCCGTTTCTGTACGCTGGCTGCAAATCATTTAGGACCCTAAGGACATGCTTATTAATGAGCTTGCTGCCAGATTGAGGCAAATGATATTGCTAGCTGGCTTTGTTTGCTGGCTAATCATAAACTAATCAAAATCTGGGTGGTCAAAGCAGGCTGCAAAAAATCTGCTTCCTAATTGCACTTTGCAGATATTGTTAAAAAGTGAGAATTAATTCTCAATTTTAGTCCTCAACTGGTTTTTTCAGGTGTTTAGTAAATGGTAGGCAACTAGTATAGTTTACTTGATTCAAACACTCAATAAATTGTTTTATTTTAGCCAAACTCCACAGGACCAAACACTGTAGGGTTTTTCTATAGATAAATATTGCAACCAAATAAATGAATTTGCTACCCATTTAAAAACTGCCAGTGAGCATAATTGGAGGGAACATTAACTAGTACTTTTTTCTATTAATATACCTAGCACATGGCATTTAAATTTCATGGCATTTTTGCTTAATATGGCTCCACACTGCTGCGTGGAGTGCCAGTGCAGTGTGCCCTGAGCAAGAGTCAGGAGACCTGTGTTCTCCTTCCAATTCTCCTATTGACTTTGGATGCATCATTTATTGTCTCTATCAATTTCCTCATCTGTCAGATGGGGGAGATATATTAAAGAATCATATGTAATCCTACAGTTCTTTGAATTATTTCCTCAAATATAATTACCAAAACTATCTAGTTAAGTTACTAGAATGTTAGTTTTATAAGGAGTCCCAAGCCCAAAAATAATTTGGAGACAAAGCAAGGACCTCAGCTTGCAATGACTACATTTTCTGACCATTGCATACCCCATAATACCAGCTAACTCTTCCTGTCTTCCCAGGTGCAGACATCTATATATCTTTTCAAAATAATATTTTGCAGATTCTTATCTTAGCCAAGGCTCTACAAAAGTGAGCACCTTATCAAGGAAGTCATTGATTTTGGATTAAAGAGGTGAAGGTTGTCAGCTGTTGCCCTGAATGTCAGGAATAGAGAGTGAATTCTTTTGTGATCCGTGCCTCTCTACTTTATCATGACTCACACTATTTTATAAGTGGCTATTAAGTCTTCATACAGAAGAGAGAACCAGATGTGTTTTACATACTGATGTAGAATAATACCAGAATTTCTAAGACCAATTTATGTCTTGGGCTGCTTTTAATGCTCATTGCTGAAAGAAAAAAAAAAATCTCCTCTTTTATAGCTACCCACTGGCATTTATTGCTGCAAAGATTGCCCTAGGAATCCCACTTCCAGAAATCAAGAATGTTGTATCAGGGAAAACATCAGCCTGCTTTGAACCTAGCCTGGATTATATGGTTACTAAGATTCCTCGCTGGGATCTTGATCGTTTTCATGGAACATCTAGCCGAATTGGTAGCTCTATGAAAAGTGTGGGAGAGGTGAGTCTTTGGTTTACTCCTCTATTTATTCTTATTCTCAGCTATTTTGTCAAATATTTAATATCCTTGAAAGTCTTCAGGTTTCCTGGATACTGGGTTCCTGATTAGAGGATATATGGGAATTTCATTTCCTCCATGGTGTTTCAACATCTCTCTGACTACTAACATAAGGTATTTGTTACATGACCACTTAATGGATCGTAAAAGCTTCTAATTAAAAGGAGAGGCTATATATATGGGTGTATAATATATTTACACATACGAAAAACATATTTTCATAAATAATTGAGCTATAATGTGCTTTATAATCAAATCTAGAAAATAACATGATATAAAGTGGCATACCAAAAAGTCCACTGCACTGAGGTTAAGAATTTCATTTTAATCTGTTCACACAAACTGTGGCTTTGCCCTCCTTAGACCTCACTTTCTACATGTCTAAAAGGAAGGGGCTGGACTAGAAGATCCATGTCACATCTAGCTGTAAAGTTTAAAATTGGGATATGAAGTCCTCTTTGATTATATTGAAATGGTCTAAGCTTTTAGGGGCTTTAGACTTTTCATAATTTCTCTTTTTATGGAGTTTGAAATTAAAATTAGCTTTTGATTAATCCATCTTCAAAGATGGAGTGCTCCTCGGTATAAGATGAAAGAAAGGGATGGAGACCCCCAGTCTCCGACAGTTACTCTCTCCCCTCCCCAGCCAAGGGCTCTATTTCTGCTTACATCTAGTCGGCTTGGAGAGAGCATGTGCCTTGGAACCAAATGAGCGTGGGTTTTACTCTTGGTGTTGCCACTTACTAGATACAGACACTCATGCGAGACACTGGTCCTCAAGTTTTCCATCCGAAAACTGGAAAATGATAACACATATCTTGGGGGGTTCTTATAAGGTTTAGGATTAATACATGTAAATTTTTAGTAATGTCTTGTTGTCATTATTTATGGGTAGAACTTTTTATTATCAGCAGTATGCGTGAATCTCAATCTCTATCAAGGTATTGACCTATCATCTATTTTATTTTATCTCATCTTTGTCTTTATATGGTCAACGTAGGAGCTCTTTGTCTATGTCTAGATATCTAAACTGGTTAGACTACAGAGCAAAGAACTACTTATGACCTATTTTTCTATATTGGCCTTTATTTGCCCTATATTACAGCTTATTACCTACCCTCAGACTAGCCATTGCAGAAATACGCACCATCAATCACAGGAAGTGCAGCTTAAATCCATCAGCAATGCAGGAGAAAAGAGGAAAAAAAGACATTTTACTGGTCAATCATATTCATGCATGCAAGGGACCATTATTATTATTTTGGTTTCCTTACTTTCCAGGATATCAATGCAAGATTTTAAAGTAATGACAGATAAGGAAAATTTGACCTTTTAAATTAAAATGGCCTACTAGTTGTGTAAAAAAAAAAACAACCAGTAGTCCTTCCTAGCTGCTTTAAATCTTATTTTTCCTCTCATGCTTCATGGTGCACAATAGAATTAAAACTCAAATGCCATGAAAAGTTTTGTTGGTAGCTTTTCTGCCAAATAAACAACTGTTACTTAGTTTATTTTGTGGGAAGTATCCCTTTTTCATATTGCTTACAGTAAAATTTATAGGCCAAGGAATATGAGATAATTCCTGTAATGTTTTCATTTAAGGGACATTTAAGGGACATTTGTTGTCCATGAATATTTCCCATCATACATTTAATTCAACTCAAGTTAGGAAGCATTTCCATGCAAGATGCAGAATAAGATGTAGATATTTGTTATATGTTATCTGCAGTTGGTAAGTTCAGAATATATAAATAGAACCAAATGTAATCTGAATTCAACTGTGGTGAAAGTTAAGATACAGTATTTACATACAGGTACTTTGATAATGGAGAGGAATAGGGTCAGGGAATAGAGTTAGGGCCATGTCAGTTATTCCAATGAAAAATGGTGAAATTTTCACTTAATGAAGAAGAATTTTAATAATATAAAATATTAAAAAGCACAAATTTTGAGCAAATACAGTTATGCACTCCTTTATTACTATATAGGTATGTTAATTTTTCTTTCATTGAACATATTTTACATACCATTATGTAGGGTATACTTACAAATAATTATTTATGGCGAGTTACTTATAGAACCCATTACTTTCTGGCCAACTTTTAAATATGTAATATTTATAAACTATATTAAATATTCCAGAAATATTTTCCTCATTTGATAGGACTGTAAAATATTTCATTCCTGGCAGTCTCTCTCAAGCTTAGGCTAGAAAGTATTAGGACCATGTTGTGTACCCCTTCAAATACCACTATGCCTTGCAAGTTGCCTATCTGAATTGGACTAATATTTTATTTACCTCGGTACTTGAAAATCTTCCTTACTTCTAATTAAATTGGCAGCAGCGTGAAATGTTATCTGTTTGGCTTTAGCGATCTTTGAATATGTATCTTGTCACACAGTTGACATGAAGTTTTATCAAACTGACACGAATGGGAACCTGGGTCTATTTGAGGAATCATGGAAGTTTACTGAAGGCAACATTGTCACTGTTATTATTTTAAGTTGGAGACCAAAAATGCATAGCAATCTCTTATTCAATGGAAAGATTCAAAGACAGTGTTTATCCACTGAAAATAACTGGTTAGGCTTGAAGGCAATTTAAGTTTAGTTCTGAGTTGTAACTTGTCCAAATGAAATCACCACATGGTCTTCCTAATTGATTCATGTACAGTCAGCTGCCAAGATGGTGGGAAAACACGTCGAATTTGTCCTGGGGAGTTTAGACTCCGCCTACATTCAAGATCTGAATCTGTCAGTATTCATTATAATTCTGAAGGTTTTATTAATATTAATGCTTAGTTATAAAGAAAGCCAACCTCTCTTGGATTGTGACTGATAACCCATCTGGAAATAGTTCTGTTTTTGTGTTAATATATGTTTGGCTTCTCTTTATTTGTTTTCTGTTTTAAAGTACTTTTGCATAAAAGCAAGATTTTATTAAGAAAGTGTCCATATGCTCTTTCCATGTATTCCTTAGTTTAATATTATGATTCAGAGCAGGTGCAGGCAATTTCCTCAACAGTCCCAGAAAATAAAGCTAAATTCCTGGTGTGGCAGAAGACTGACCTAAGATTGTTAAAGACACATTCTATCAAAACCATGGAGGGGGACGCCTGGGTGGCTCAGTTGGTTAAGCAGCTGCCTTCGGCTCAGGTCATGATCCCAGCGTCCTGGGATCGAGTCCCACATTGGGCTCCTTGCTCAGCGGGGAGCCTGCTTCTCCCTCTGCCTCTGCCTGCCTGTGCTTGCTTTCTCGCTCTCCCTCTGACAAATAAATAAATAAAATCTTTAAAAAAAACAAAACAAAAAAACAAACCATGGAGAAAAGGAGAGAGAAAGAAAAGTAACAATAATAACACCTAAATTTCAGTAATAATCTTATATGTTTTGTTCCTACATCTTTTCTGAAGAACATCCATTTCTACTTCTGTTTCAGATTCAAAATATATAAGCTCTTTTAAAAAATACATGTTCTTAAATGTGCATTACAGGTCATGGCTATTGGTCGCACCTTTGAGGAAAGTTTCCAGAAAGCCTTAAGAATGTGCCACCCATCTATAGACGGCTTCACTTCCCGTCTCCCAATGAACAAAGAATGGCCAGCCAACCTAGATCTCAGAAGAGAGCTTGCGGAACCATCCAGCACCCGTATCTATGCCATCGCTAAGGTAATATGTGATAAGGGGCCCAGAGCGACTGTTTCCTTCAGAATATAGCCAACCTGGACTTTATTTTTTTTTTTTATTTGTTTATTTTTTTTTTTTAAAGGATTTTACTTATTTGAGAGAGACAGAGACAGAGACAGAGATAGCAAGAGAGAGCATGAGTGGGGAGGAGAGGGAGAAGCAGGCCCCCCGCAGAGCAGCGGGGGGAACGTGATGTGGGGCTAGGTCCCGGGACTCCGGGACCGTGACCTGAGCTGAAGGCAGACGCTTAACCAGCTGAGCCACCCAGGCGCCCCGACGACCTGGACTTTAAAGTAAAACTGAAACATAAAATGGTTCTGAATTCAGGAATTTGGGGGAAAAATATAATTTTCTTCACTAGCCTTATACCGAAGACTTCTGTGGCTTTTTTCAGATTATTCTATAATTAATGAAATATTACCCCCTCCTTTAAAAATTTGGTTTGAACCTGGCCTGAAGAACACATTGCCGGTTTAAAGGATGATCACATAGATAAAATGTTCCTTCCTTTTAGAATATATCTTATCAATACTCTTAAGTAGGTCTGATGGTATTGATCTGCCATTTCTTATCCCTTGGGCTACTTGTTCCTTGAAAATGTATAAAATTGTATTTTAGAAAGGAAGATGCATAGAACAGTATCATTTAGTACGTGCTACCTCAGACTTTAGAATAATCTTTATTTGCATCATTTTCTGTGTTTAGACAACAGTGACTGTAAAGATCTTCAGTGATTCTAGGCTTTTTTGTGTAATTATTTTATCTGTCTTATTTTTAGAACAAAAAAGCCCCACAGTTCTCACTTCCACCTCCTAGTTCCCTTTTATGCAAATTAAATGCCATATTAATCTCCCTTCATGTTTACTATGCGTAGGGTTTTGAAGTTTCAGCTCATCTGATTTTATAAAAGGTGACTTGGGCAGCTGGGACCTGTCTGGTCAGAAATCCCTGAATGGCTTTTTGACATTTAAGGAAGCTTAGGCATTAATCCTCCAACAGTATCAAACCACCCTGGAGCTACAAAGCCCCGCTGACCATTTTATACATGTGTGTGTGTGGGGGACGAGTTGATGAAAATAGGAATTTTGTCTTTAAAGAGGAAATCTGTCTTTGTAATTTGCCTTTGTAGCAACAGCAAAATGCTGTGAATGATTGTGAACTCACTGCAACTTTCATGTCCATATACCGAGTCCTGCTGAGAGAAGGGGAGGGAGTGTTTCCTTCGTTGCCTATAATGTATACTCTCCTCACCTTTATGGCTTCTGAATGCAGAATATTAAGTTCCATTGAAGTTCTGGCAGATGCTAGTGTCTTTTGATGGACATTTCTCCATATTGAGTTCCATGGTAATAGAGAATTAATATTTTTCGGTGGGGGGGGGTGGATAGCAGCGACAAGAGCTTATTCCAGAGAGCTTTTTACCTTCTTTATGGTTCTTATTTCAGTCTTTTGTTTTTAAAAAAAAAAAAAAAAAGCATTCCACCAGATTCATATACATGTGATTTTTTTCTTTCCAGACAAGGGGCAGTAAATGGATTTTTTTCCTTAAGTCTAGTAATCGTATTTCTGCCATTTTGAGGGGGATGAAAAAGGGAAGTATTTCCAAGTTCCCGGCAAGGCTGTAAAAGCTCAAGCAAATCTCTCATTCTTTTCTAACAGACTTATAAAGGATGAGATTTCAGGGGAAATGTGTGGAGGTCCTTTTTCGCACAGAGCCCCCTCCATATAAGCAAGAAGTGCAGGGTCTGAGGTATAAATTATTGTCTGCCAGCGTGCCAGCAGAAGGCACTGATTTCTGTTTGTTAGAGGTCATCATTACTGTTCATTGCCCCAGCAACCAGGAACTTGGTGATTTTGACAGAAAGAGTGAGGACGGTGGAGGGCTGAAGGGGAAAATGAATGAAAGGCGTGAGTAAATCTCCCCTCGCTGTCATGGTCCTTACAAAAGGGCAAGTTGCTCTGAGGCCTGATTTTTGCTGCAGTCTTATTTCAGGATGACTGGGTCATCACCTCTTTCGATCTGGGGAGAATACAGGGCATTAGTTTTGATTTGGGAAACATTAAAGGAACCTCAAACTTGTTCAGGATCATTATGAACTATATTGTAGCTGTGTGAAGTGGCAAAGCTGGGGTGTTTGAAGACGAGTTCGTAAGACGGGGAGGACCTGGCTTTCAGTTAGACTCCGGGGGTGTGACTGTAGTTGTCCTTCCTCGTGGTGAAATGAATTCAGGGTTCTAGGCCCTCTGACAACCGTGAGGTCTTGAGAGTGTGTGATCATGTGAAAACTTCCTCTGCTCTGTCAGAAGTGTCACTAACTTAAGGTTCTATCCCCCTCATAGTGTTGATGGCCAACAGCTAATTGCACCTTTAATCACTTGGAAAATGAGACAGAATACTGGCAATATACAGGGAGAATTAAACAACAAAAAAAACATGAATAGAATTATAAAATGAGCAAGACTTTGAGTATTCCCATTAGGTGTCGTCTTACGCTAGTCGACAGAATTATGAGCTGAGCTGTCTCTCAACACTTATAATCATTGTCTCATGTGCTAGAAATCAGTGAAAGTTTAAAGAAAATTAAGCTCCTCGAGTTGAAATATAACAGCAGAATTACTAGTTACATAAATTTCTTAATGGGATTTTAAAATATAGCGTGCCATTTCTAGAATATGTGGTTTTGGAGTATTATCTGATTATTAATTTTCGTTGAGTATAAACATACGTCTAAAAATAGTAAAGAAGAAGAGTGGACACCTTTTGAATATCAGGGTTTGGGTTTTGAGCGTTTATCTCTTCTTTCCATTGCCTTTTCTACTCAGCTTAATGACCCATAGTTGTAATTTTACTTCTGAGAAATTGCTAAAGTAAGCTTGTGGAAAAAGCTGAGCTGCCTATCAGAACAGAAGTTATTGCTACACTGTTTTGGAATATATTAGGATTTTGTAAAATGTCTGTCTTAGCACAAAAGTCATAGTAACTGATTCAAAATAATTTTTTGTTTGAAGTCCTCTCTGAGGAAATATTCTAAAGAAATAACAGTAAGCCAGATTTGATCCATAAATTTTCACTGACTGGTTTGTGTGAGCGTGGAATGAGGTAATAAAACTATGGTATTTGCCAAAGGGTAATTTTCCAAAATACAAGTTAAATGATCATCATATTGATTCTAGATTTTCCTACCAACTTGACTTAACTGTAGTTTCAAGAGATTCTCTTTAATTCCAAAGAGATGTACCAAATTTAGGATATAATTAGCAACATGGTTATATAAAAAGCAGGGAAGCAGAGGCTGTCAGGGGGATTTTTCAGGGCACAGACTGCTCTGATTAACTCAAGACACCTCCTCGGCACGCCATTAGCGGATGTAGTTGGCAGCATTGGTAGGTTTATCGGAGGAACATCAATGATAGAATATCGGTTCCATTCTCAGTCTATAGCCTCAAGCTCTCCGAATAACATGGAGAGGGATGGTTGCTATATGTTTTCAACCAAATAAGACATTTATAAAATGTTTGCCAAAGAAAGCATCTCTTCTCCTTTTGGCAGGCCTTGGAAGACAACATGTCCCTTGAGGAGATTATGAAGCTCACATCCATTGACAAGTGGTTTTTGTATAAGATGCGTGACATTTTAAACATGGAAAAGACACTGAAAGGGCTCAACAGGTAAGGCAGTGTTATCCTGAGTCGCTCCAGATATCTTCTGTGCAGATTTTGTCTTCCTCTTACCCTCAAGCGTTCAGCCAACATTCTTCAATTCAAAATTCTTCAGTGACGTTCGTAGTGCCAAGGTTGGTAAGCAGTAGCCATCAAGAAATAGCAGTTTTAAATACTTACCTTTTGAAAGGTGTCTTTTTAACAGTCTTGTACCCCTACCATTGCCCTCAAACATTGTGGTATTTTTATTAAGTATTTTGAAGTTATAAAATCTATGAATTCATGTGCTATTTAACTTACCAAAAATTACCTAGATCAAAATGTTATTAATCAGTAATGAATGAATAATATTCTTATTTTTTATAATATTTCTAAGTTCTGAAGTTGGTTTTTCTCTTAATATCAACCTACATATTGTTGTCTATTGATGAGCAAATGTATTCCTCTTGCATTCTACTGATATTTTTAACATTGGGACTTCTAGTTCAGCATACAGATAAGCCACATTCAAGTTCTGTTAATAGATTCTTTACCTCTCACTAATTTACATTTTTATCTCCTTCATGGCCAATTATTTTAAAAATTTCATTTCATTTTCGGAATATTCTGATAACATCAGTGCTTTAAAATCTACTTCTTTATTTTTCATGAGAAGACCGTTTGTTGGGGCACCTCAGGCATATGAAATCACAGATAGGTTTTAATCATGGATCTTTGATAAGAGGAACATTTACCAATCTAGGAGAGAGAGAGTTTAATCCTCTTTAGCTTCCTGCCTTTAAGAAGGTTCAGCAATACACAATTATTGGGAAAAGGTCTCAATTACAAGCCTAGGCATATGTTTAGAGAGAAGGATTTTTTTTTTTTTGGGTAAGTTATTCTCAAATGATTAGAGTAAATGTAAAAATATTAATCACTTAAAATGTTGAAGACAGTGGAAAGTTCTCAAAGCCTTCATCTGTGGCACATGATTGAGTCACTGTGTTTACCTAATCAAGATGCACACGAACTGGGCAGTAATAACACTTGCTTTTCTTTTTGAGCAAAACGAGGTTCCTTTTCATCTATTGAACAGTTAGTTGCCCACAACAAATGCTTGGTTTTGAAAATGGGGGATTCCAATCTGCCAAAAATGAAACCAGCTGGGGTTGCTTATAAGTCATCCTTCCTAGTGATCACATAAAATGAACACGAGACAGCAAATACATTAACAATTGAGCCTATACATTCATCTTAGAATTTTGCTGACTTGAGGTTGCCTTTCTTTGGTTTACGAGGCCAGCAGAACTTCCATGTTGAATTATAGTCTGTTCTGCGGCTTCCAGTTTCAGACAACTGATTTCAAATGCCTAGGAAACCACCCCAATTAAACCACAGGAGGGTGCTAGAAACTTACAGTGTGACGGTTGCAGCAGTGGGAGAGACCTGGGTGAAAAATAGCAGCTGTTGTTGTGATTTAAATTTTCACTTGATATACATTCTGATTTTTGGACCCATTCTATGTTTTAATTAAATAGTTTTTGTTGCAACGAGAAAGCAGGTTGAGATTCTAACAAATGGAAATAAGTGTATATTGAGAGTGAAAAATGTCCTCGGAGGATTAGACCCACTTATTGTTACAGATCACTTATCTTTCTGATTTCCACATTCTCTTACATTTATTTGCTGACAATTTAATGTTTTTAGGTTTCATTTTCTGGCATAAGCACATTTGTAAATAGACATATTTTCTATTGTCCCTAATGATCAACATTAAAAATTTTTATATAAAGCTTTTAATAATTTAGAATGGTCTAAAACATTATATTTAAAGTCATCTTTTGTCTTAATGACTCCACAGGTGATCCATGATGTTGGTAAACCTAAACCTTGAACTCACTATTTTCTGAATGACACTTTACTGTTTAATTCTTCTTGTTTTTTTGGTTTTTTATTTTGTTTTATTTTATTTATTTTATTTTGTTTTTGT
Source organism: Neogale vison (assembly GCF_020171115.1). Classification (NCBI taxonomy): domain Eukaryota; kingdom Metazoa; phylum Chordata; class Mammalia; order Carnivora; family Mustelidae; genus Neogale; species Neogale vison. The sequence continues at coordinate 21,513,601 of NC_058093.1, forward strand.
TTTGTTTTTGGGATATCCTAGATGCACACATAGCAATTTGAAAATGATTGTTATTTAGAAGTGTTAAATAAGTTAAAGAAAGAAAAAAAAAGAATAGGTGTCCACTGAAGCTACCTATCTCAGTCATTGTGTGGTACATAGAGGTCCGAAATTGAATGGATATTGTAGCTGATGGAGAGTAAGGGTGAAGGACTTGAGTTTTGTTGTCCTATTTTGGTTATCTTCACCATTACCCTAGATTATGGTGTCTTCTGCTTTTTCTCAGCCTCTGCATATCCAAGAAGGCTTAGTCATCAAGGCAGATACTACTCCAACAGTAATAATAATGCTATTATCAGTTGACATTATATAGCTGAGTTACGCATTGCCAGTCTGCAAAAAGTTTATGAAGATCAGTTCTTTTTCGTTTACATTTATCTTTGGTTCACTTTATTTCAGAATCTCAACTGTTCCAGCATTGGAAAGGCAGACTTTCCTTGTAGACCTAGGAGATAACTATGTGGTGTGATTTGACATGGCCCCCAAATTCTCTCTCCTTGGCATGTCTCTGCTGCCAGTGTGCTGAGGTCCCTTTGCACTTTTCTGATAGGTCCCCTGGAAAACAGGCACTGGGGATCTCAGCTGGGAGAAAAGGGGAAACTTAAAGAAGGGACGAAGTATAGAATGCCAGATGTGGGTTATGTTTCACTTGGTTCCTTTCTTGTGTGTTGGAAAGAGTACAGGCTTTGGAGCTAGTCAGATGGATCGGTGTGAAGTTTTCCCCACTGTGGAATTGCACGTGACCTCCCCCTCCTTTCTCTGTCCTCACATGCTTTCTGCTAATGTCTGCTTGATAGTTTTATTGTGAAACTTAAACAATATAAATGTAAAGGACACTTGGCACACCGTGAATGCCTAAGAAGGTTTTCCTTCATTTTCCCCTGAAAATGAAAAAGCTACTTATTATAATGAAGAGTATTTTGTGATTTCAGGCAGATACATTTAAAGACTATTTTTTAGAGTCACACAATTTGCATCTGCTTATGTATTTTACAATATGCCATTTCTTAACTTTCTTAATGATGCACTGTCACTTGTTTTAATGCCAGATGTATTTTTTTTAAAAGAAGCTGTGATAGCAAGTAATACAAATGATATTCTTATCAGAAGATCAATAACACTCCATTATGCTAATGAACAAAAATTTCTATTTTACAGTTGTTAATCGTGCTAAAATTCTTCTAAAATCCAATTAACATCTTTACTAGCAGAGGATAAGAACATCATTCAGATTGATGGCCAGTCTAGGATTTGTATTTACATACAGTCATCTGATGAAGTTCAGAATTTGACTCCTAAAAGGAATATACTCATGTATTTAGTATATGTGAGTGTCCATAGGCTGGAATGGGGAAAACGAAACAATGTTTGTAATGAGGTTGGCGTTATGGAAGTAACTGAGTTTTCCATGTCTGTGAGAAGGTGAAAATTATAGAGATTCCTTTCCTTGAATGGTGGAGATGAACGTGTGTTATGCTGAGGGTAATATATGAAATCCCAGCCGAGTTCAGGGGCGATGAGACCTTAGACCAGTGTTAGAATAATCAACTCAGTGTCCAGGCTGCAAGTGCTTGCTCCCATCAGAACTCAGTTTGCCATCTCCAGTACACGAACAGAGCAAGGGCAGCCCTCCGGAGACTTCCAAAGCAATAGCCATTCTTACCAACTCAGGGGATAGCCATTATTCAGACAGCTTCCCCACTTGAGTTCATGGACTTTCTCCTTTTCCTCTTAAATTGTTTATTGTTGCCCAAGGGAATGCTAGGAAAGTTGATGGTTCTAGGAAGCTCCCCAAATTTATAAGCTGGTGTAGTAGCATTAATCGACCTAGAGTGATAACATATTTTATGGTGAATTTCTTTAGGTTTTGAAAAGTTTCTCTTTACTCAATGTGATGTGAGTTGTATCATACAGGATTCCAATGTCTGTAATGCATATGCACTGGGATTTAGGTGTTTAACCTGTTAACTTCATGTTACTGGATCACTTTGCAGGGAGTTTAAGAAAAGTTCAGTCAGAGTTTTTAGTGGAGCTGCGACATTTGCATAAGCTCTATCCATTGGCTTTCACAACTGAGCCATCCACATTTTAATATGTCTATTTTCCCCCCACTCTTTCACACATAATGCTACTCCCATATAGCATTTTCATAAATACTCATTACAAGAAAAAAAATACTTATTTTGATCTATTAAAAAGTACAAAAACCTCACCTGTAATCCTTTCCTCCATTAGCATATAGATAGATTCAATTCAGGTCATGCAAATAAACCTGACCTGAAGGGCAAAAGTACAAGTACCATAAATCAAATAAATCAAATGTCAAATGTCTTCATCAACTAGGTTCTACTGATATAACTGATTCCTTAAAGTAACAAAAGAATGGATTTAAAATTATATCTTTTAATAGAGAAAACCAGATTTTGATTCAATCAAACAATTCTGAGTGCCTTCCAAGTGTAAGACAATAATCAGAAAATTTCTTGACTACATATCAGTCACTGTTCATTTAATTTTTACCACAACCTAAGGAGATCAGTAATTATCCTGATTTTATAGTTGTAAGCTGAGGCACTGAGATACTTAGCAACCTCCTTGCTATCACATACTAATAAATGACAGGTGTGAGATCAAACCTGACTAGGACTCCAGAGCTGAGGATGTTTGAAATTTCCCTCCTGTGCTTTATGTAAATGTGTGTATACGTATACACACACACATATATATATGAATATGCATATGTATTCACACATATATTTGTACATGTATGTTGAGGAGTGTGGCAAGATGAATTAAACAGAGGGAAATAAGTTTACATATAATAGACACTTTCAATAAAGTAACAATAGTCAATAGAGCATGATGGTCCCATCACCATAGAACTAGCACATATGATAAAGTTTTCAACTATGCGAGTAATTAATAGACAAGCACAGGTACAAGGATCTCTCAGTTGAACCCCTTCTGCTACAAGTAAGGAAGGAAGTCAACTGTAATAAAGATTGTTTATGAGCAGGGACTATTTCAGGACATTATACTCCAAGCATTTTAATTTATAATATCAAATTGGATTAGCAATTTTAGGTTGAAAGATAATAATGATACTTAAAAAAAAAAAACAACAAATGAACAGGCAAGAAAAAAAAACCATGAGGTGCTAATTACCAGGTTTGAGTATCTGCTTATCTTCTGCTTGTGTCTTTTTAATTTTTTTATTTCCTTATTTTGAGTTTTGGGTGCTTTTGCTATTTCTGATTGACATATCAAAATGAATCTATTGTTGTCCAATTTAGAGGTTTAAAAAGAGGGGATATGACCATTGTACAGTTTCCACTATGTAAGTATAGGGGGCTTAGATTTGGATCTATTTTTCTATTAATTGTTAATATAAATTCAATTTACTGTGGATTAATGTACAAATTATCCAGTAATTGCTTTTGTCGAATATTCTATAGCCTTCATTTTTATTACTGTTTTAATTCAGATAATCTTCTTTTCCTCCTTCACCTCCACTTATTGCTATAGTCAATGCAGTCAGAAAGAGTAAAGTACACTTTTGAAGGGCCCCATTGTCATCTGAACATCACTATGTTCAGTGTGATAAACTGTGTCCACTGGTGGGTGCTGAAAAATCATAGGTGTGCCTACTGCTTAGGAAAACAATCTAGGGCAAACCTGGTGAGTTCCACTTGGGCATTCAAGTGCTAAATTGAGCTCAGTAAAGTTGGCCATTTCCCTGCAGCCACAAACTTCTGGCAGATGTAATAATGCAGGTGTCACCTTAGCTGGAACACTCTGTTTGAATGTCCTCTCCTACACATGTTCGTTTCTATTGGCTTTTTATTTAACTTGCTCATGAGGCATGGCAAAACCAAAGAAGAACCTTTTGTGCTTAAATTTGATTAAAGTTTTCTTGGGGAAAAGTGTCACCTAAAAGTTGTTAAAACTTAGATATAAGACAGAAAAATGTCAGCACTTTGTTTTCTCGTGATAATTTGTACTTTCTGCTAGAAAAAAAAACCTAATAATGAAAAATTTTAGTCTTAAAGGGTATCAAATAAAGAAATAATTTAGGGAAAGAAATATATATATATATATATCCTCATATATAAAATATAATTGCATGTAATAATTTTTTTTAAAGATTTTATTAATTTATTTGACAGAGAGAGATCACAAGTAGGCACAGAGGCAGGCAGAGAGAGAGATAGAGGAGGAAGCAGGCTCCCCGCTGAGCAGAGAGCCCGATGCGGGACTCGATCCCGGGACGGGAGATCACGACCTGAGCTGAAGGCAGCGGCTTAACCCACTGATGATACTTTATTCTGGGTATATGTTTGTGATACCATTGGTTGTTTTCCCCACTCCAGTCTGAACATTCATATATATACAAAGTATAGATGAATGTAGGAATGGCGATGATTGGGCACTTTAGCGGAACCCATTGTCTTGATTTGCAGAAAATGAGTGATGTCCTCTGACCTCACCACCGATTCACACTATATTTCTGAGTCTCAGTTTCTCTCTAGTTAGAAACAAAACAAAATACAGCGACACACAAAAAAGCAAACTCCATTCTTATTTTACTGGGAAGCCATGCAACTAAGATGAATATATAACATATGACGTGTGAAATAATTAACTCTAAAGGAAAACAATTTTATCAGTTACTACATATTACCATTCTATGGTTTGTCTTTATACCCTAAACCACTTATCTAATAAACCACGTCAAGAATACTAAAAATTGGAGCTTACATGAGAAAGTTATATTTTTTCTATTTGAAAGAGGAGTATTACTGTGGGAATTTCTATGCCCCTGTGAACTAATGCCAAAAACAGATTTTATTTTTAATTTGTTTTTATGTTCCATGTGATAAGATATTTTAGGTGATGTCATAGATTTGATGGCCCTCCATTAATTTTTTTATCTAACAATTTATTGAATCAGATAGAATGTAAAAGTTTACACCAAATATTTAATGTTCTGAGAGTCTTCATTATATTCACTATTTATTTATTTATTTTTATATTCACTATTTAAATAGCATTTACAAATGTGTATTTTGAAAGTGTGAGAGAGAACTTGATTCTGGCATGGGCAAAATAAATGTTATACTCAAAGTGTTTCAGAGTGATATTTAGATAATCCAAAAAACAGATATGTATTTTGTGTGTATTGATTCTTAAATATTGATAGTACAAAAAATCTCAAGTTGATTTAAAATAACATATACTCATAATTTGCATGTACCTATTAATAGTCGAGAATTAATAGATTATCTCTATGTCATTATCTCTGATCTCAGCATGATGAGTTATGTATTTACTAGATGGCATTTCTCTTTATTAAGAGCTCTTATTGGACCATATGGTATTTGTTCATCTACTCAGTCATTAGTATTTATTAGGTACCTACTATGTGCAAAGCTTGGTACTAGGTCCAGTGCCATCTGTCGATGGATAATTGTTAGTCATTAACCTGTCTTCATTGGGTTTATAATCTATATTTGAAGGTTAAATATATACACATGGCTATACAGAAGACAGACACTTTTAACAGACAAACTAGAGGCAGGAACACAAATCCAGGAAAGTTAAAAACAAAAGCTCTAAGACCTCTGCATATGTTACCTCACATAAAGTGTTCATTTAAGAGTTCCTAGAAGGTGTGCCTGCCTACCTCATATTTTATAAGTGAAACAATGGCTCAGATGTTTAAGTAAACTTTTTGAGATTTCAGAGGTAGTGCCCCTTGGAACCAGGATTTAAGTTCAGGACTTGAGGAATCCAAGGACAGCATATATCCCTTCAATATACCCCCCCCCCCAAATAAATCCTTCAATATATCCCAATGCCAGGGTAGCCAAGAAAAGAGAAACTTTAAAACAGAATAAACAAAATCAGAAGACACTTTCAACAATATTGTGTGGTTTAGGGAGAGTAGAGAGCGAGGGAATTGAGCAAGTCTTCCAAATTTGATGATCTGGAGGAAAGAGAAAGAACTAGATTCTAAGAACCAAATATGCAAGAAAAGAGAGGAAGTGGGTAAAGGGATGAATTTTACTTAGGAAGCAACAAATCATGTTTGCTCTTATTTTGTTATGTTTCTACTATGTTTCATAAAAGTGAGAATCTTAGTGTAAAGAAATTGTCTATGAACAGAAATTAAAGTGGATATTATCTACCGATTTGTTCAATGTAGGTAAGTAGTTGGAAGCACATAGTTTCATTTCAGTGTTCCCTAATTATTTGATGCATGTGGGTACCATCCTCCACTTAAATTGTAAATTCCATTAAGGCAAATTGCAAATATCATGTCAATAGACTTTTATTATAAGCTTTTCTTAAGAGCTTTTGCTGATTTGTGTGAACACAGAATAAAGTTCACTATACTAAGGCATAGCATCAGCTCTGAAACAGATACAAATGGCTTCCAGTTCTTTATTGATCATATATTTTCTTGGGCATTGGCAGACAGTGTCTTCCATCAAGCAAAAACTCAAAAATATTTGTGTGATAATATGCCCATTAAATAAATGAATACATATTCTTGGTAGAAAATGAAAATCTGAATTTCTTAGTCATGATAAAAAGGAGAAATTAGAAAATGCATTTATAGTTCCTGGTTGTTTCAAGAGACCCACAGAATGATTACCTGAAAAATATATAGTCCAAGATACAAATTCTCTGTGTTGGAAGACATTGTAAATCAGCATCACCACATTTTCATTTTTTTAAGTGGCTATATATTACTGATTAGGTAGGAAGACTTTGAATAAACTGCTTTCTAATAAAAGGGGGTTTATCTAATTGTTTTCTTTTTTTTTTTTAAGATTTTATTTATTTATTTGACAGACAGAGATCACAAGTAGGCAGAGAGGGAGACAGAGAGAGAGAAGGGAGGAAGCAGGCTCCCTGCTGAGCAGAGAGCCTGATGCGGGACTCGATCCCAGGACACTGAGATCATGACCTGAGCCGAAGGCAGAGGCTTTAACCCACTGAGCCACCCAGGCGCCCCTCTAATTGTTTTAAATTATCAAATGGAGACATATCTATTGGAAGCACTATAATACCTACATATGCATTATAAAATCCCATATTGCCTGTTGACAACAGGCCAAAATTTTTATATTTTTGGATTAAAAACAGAAAACTATCCAGGTTTTCAAAATTGCAAATTTTCTTAAAAGTTGTTGTGAGAAACGTTCACTAATATTTACAATTGTAGTGAAGGTTCTAATTTAATTAACCAGTGGAGAAGGTTAGGGCAAAAAAGGTATATTATGTATAAGAGATCTATATTTCTCTTTTGACCTTAAGGTGCATTTCTGTTATGGTACGAGTGGGAAATATCACTATTCTATTTTCGTGGATGGTGAAACTGAGTCAAATTGAGGTGTGTGTCATTCTTTCTGTCACAGCAGTCACAGGAAAGTAAGGAATCTAGCCCTGGGCTTCTGCCTGCGGTTCTAGTCACTAACCCTTTTCAAAGCTTCTTTTTAGAGATATGACTTTTAAATCAGACAGCTGGAGATCAGTTCCTCCTTAGCTGTCAAGTTGTGAGCTGTGTGTTTTCCTGCCTGAATTGTTGACCCCACTTAGAGCAGAAGCATTGTAAGGGATGTGCCCTTCTCTGGGACTCTTATGGGGGAAACACAGAGGCCTGGCAGGGAGAAAGCCCTGGCGAGTCACCTTTAAAAGATGTAAACAGAATTTTCAAGGGTATGGTGATCTCGGATAAGGGTTTTCCTTTCACGTTTCGCCATATTTCAAATAGAAGACTGCTGTATACAGGCATTCATATATACACATATATTTTTTCTTTAAATAAGATGCGGACACCTTATCCTCCATGCTAATGCAGGTCAGTAAAAAATTTCTTGACGTGTACAATGGAGAATACATTTACATTAAATTACCTGCCTCAGCTGTAGTTACAGAGGCTAGATAATCACTCACTGACCCCCAGAATTTTTTCACCTGCCCATTCATACCTGAAGTGTCTTTTAGGTGGCATAGAGCCCCGGAGTCCAGCCTTGGAGGTAAAATGCATGATTTCTGTCCTACAGAGTGTAAGGTAGTGGCCATGCCTCCCCGCAGTGTAGAAAATGCTTGGGTGCACGTGTTCTCCAGAAGATCAGTTGTGATTTGCAAGGAGAGCCGAGTATGTTGGCCCTCATGTCAGGGGAGAGCTACGGGAATGTTGCAGAGGAGAGGAAAAGTCTGAGAAATGCTGAGACCATGGGGCCGCATTTAAATGACGTTCCAGTTTGTTCTGATGAATCGCTCCTCTTGCTTCTCTCCCTCCTCCCTGGCGCCTGCGCTCTTCCCCTTCTCCCTCAGGCCCTGGCACCTGCATTTGTGAAGCACTTATTTACCTGCTTGGCATTGTGCCAAACACTTCACAGATTTATCATTTTGTTCTCTCAGTAGAGTTGGTGCCTGACTCTAGATTTGGCCAGAGGTATTTACTTAGGGTTGAAATAGGCGGTTAGACACTCTTTGCCAGTGACACATAATGATGATACAGTAACGGCCATCACCTCAGTGTGAACATGGCCGTGGTGATATTACACACACTGACTCAAACCCTCCCCTACAGAACCCTACTTACCCTACTTAGTCCTCCCCTACCTAGCCCTCCCCAACCTAACCTACTCTGTAGCTGATGGACTGGTATAATTGACCATCCTTTGCGCTAGGCAGCTTGAAAAGAGAGCTACTCAATTTGCTCTTGAGTATGTAGTCATTAGCATGAAGTAAATGAGAATTTTTGCTGTCCAGGGTGTTAATATTTATTTTTATGTCTTCTTCTGAAAAACACTCAGTGATAAAGACTGTTGATTTCCATGTAGGTAATAATCCTTAAATTAACCGATCTAATGTGATAGGTTATCAGGAATTTAAAACTAGAATTTTTCCACATCTTCCTAGAAATGACTTTCCATTTTATCCCCTCCCTTTCTAGAACGGGCTTACTTTTGCTCACTCAGGAACTAAAAAATTTGGTCAAAAATTATTCCTATGTATGTTCCATTTAGCAAGAAAAAAAATCTATGTAGCAGTTATCAGTAGATAAGATTCAGTTAAGTAAGTTATTTTAATAAGATTCTAAGTAATAGTTTCTAGAAGTCAAAGAAGGTTATATATTGAAAATTACACTGTTGTTGCTTGGAACAACACATCTGGTAGGTGGAAAACTACTCTGTGGAAACATGACTTTCTTTAAACAAAGATCATGGAGAGTTTGTAAAATATAGGACTTCCAAATAAATTTGTGAAAGAACAGATTTTATAAAATCAAAGAATGCTCATTTAATCTCAGTTTTCTACTAAGGCCTTATACAACATTTGTTTTTGTTGGATTTAAATTCTGGACGTATAAAAAACCTATATTTGGGGAAAATCCAGAATTTTCCTTACTGAATACATCTTAATTTGGGGGAAAGGACCTATTGAATGGATTTAAAATTATAAATAAACTTATTAATCAGAAGTAAGAAAAGCAGTATTCTATGGTATGCACTTTGTCCTTTAGTTCAATCTGATCAGGTGAAAGTTGTTTGGTAAAAACATGCTTTATGAATGTAACAGAACACTTTCTTATACAATTATAGACATGACTCCTTACTGTGACAGGGTGCTTTCTGTTTGTTTTTCATCATTACCAAATCTATGGCAGAGCACAAGAGAGTCACAGCATTTTCAGCTAGGAATCAGTGAGATATAAAATGTGATTTATTATGTCTCAAAAATTACAATTAACTTAACCTGTATTAGGTCATTTTCCGCATTATTATTACTTGGTAGCCATAGACTATAATCATGATACTATAATCAGTATTATATAAGTTGTTCTTACCAGATCGAAAATAATACCATAGTAATTCAGGATTATTGTGATCACTAAAGATTGGCTAAAAAAAAGAATGTTAAGATTCATGGATTAAAAATAGCCTGCTTAAAAAGTATCTACAGTCTCATTTGCTCACGAGCTTTTCTTCTTTGTTTGATTCTGTTGTTTTTAGTAGCCTTTAAGGTGAAATACAGTTTTAAGTGTCTGGTCCCTCAAAAGCCAACACTTGTAAGATTGTAACATATTGCAATAGTGCTAAGCGGACCTAGATCTTCATAGATAATTTTCATGCTGGTGTGCTTTCCCATGAACATTGGATCACTGGGTATTGTTTGCCCTGTAGATGAGAGGTAAAGATCAAGGTGTTCTTTAATTCCTCCAAAGACCTCACGGCTGTATAGTAACAAAGCACCGTGCTTTGAACAATTAAGAGAAAATAGCGGTATTTACCCAATTGCCTAGGTCTCATCCTTTGCTTTTCTAAACACGACTGCTGCTTTTGAAAAACGTTTTTTGCATTTCTCTTAAGGAAAATTTTGCATTTCTCCTGGGGGGGGGGTGGAGATGAGAAGACAAATAACTTCTCCCCTGCTTGCATTATTGGGATTGGGGCATGGTCTTGAACCTGCAAAATGCCAAAAATAATCCTTGAAGCCGTGCAAGAGTCAGGGGAAAGGCTGACTGGGGGGGTCTCAGGGCAGAGAACACGAATCTTACTCTTTTTTTCAGTCCTTATGAAAGCAGGTGTCATTGCTGAGGATCAGGCCCTTGTGTTTCTCTCAGCTTCTGCCTTTTCGGGGATTTTTAAAAAGAAGACAGTAATAAAATCACAAGCCCGTCCATCCCGTAATCGTAGGCCAAGTGGAGTGCTCATTTTCGCGTTAGAGCTTGTGCAATCTGGAGAGAAATTTGTTTAGTATTACTTGTGAGTTGGTGGATCAGATAAAAGCCAGTCAAGTGGAAGAGAGGACTGTGTGAAGTGTGCTGCCTCCCTTGGTAATTGCCATGCTGCCGGCGTTCCTCCAGTCGGTTAATAGATTTCCCCAGCTCCTCTATGCCAGGTGAAAATTTCCTCATTAAGGGGAATTTATTCCATTTCCTTTTATCATTTATTATTGAAGACTAAGTGTGAGTGGAGGAAGTTGCGGAGATGACAGGGTAGAATTTTAAACAACAACAACAAAATCGACGTTGGAAGTCGGAGAGAGACAGGAGAAAGGCTCGTATTGTTTATAAAACCAGAGAACACACAAGAGACTTCCCGCTGTAGAAGCTGAGCCCTGCTGTCTAACCGTTAAAAGATTATGGCAGAGTGTGTAAAAGTCTGATTGTCTGTTTTTAAGGTGTTTTTCCCCCTCCAAAAATTTCAGAACTGTCATTTTCAGCTGCTAAGTAGAGAGGAACTGAAGATTATGAAAAGGCCAACATCACAGCTCTCTGGTGTTTCTTTGTGTTACTGTGTAGCTTCTTTTATGCAATGAGGGAAGTGTAACCTTTGCAGAGTTTGCCCCTGTACTCTGAAAGCAAGGAAAGCTGGGAGGGAGAGAAGAGTTACATATACGGCATGTTTCCCAGAATGCAATAAAGATCAACAGAAACATAGCAGCACACAGGCCTACATACCAGATAACAGACGGATACTTTATTGCACATATTTTAAAACTGTGTGCTTTTTTGCAATATGCTCCGTTCAGCTGATCACATTCTTGCTTGGTATAATGCTCCCTTGATTTATAATATAATATAAATGGAGCATTCCCTATTGAGGCTTCAGAAGGCGGTTTGGAATCACAAATTCAGCATTTATACCTCTTTTAGTAATTATTCTATTTTGAGTTTGTTCCAAATTAAGGCTTTTATTTTCCTTTGGATAAAGAGAAATAGTATAGCCCTGTCCCTAAAATAAGCTTTCATCTAACTTGATTTCTTAAAAAAAAAAAAATCTCCCTCTGATGGAAGTTCTTTTAGGCAGACAAAATGGAGGCCAGCCCAACGTGGGCAGATAGACATGAGGAGCGCGTGTCCGAATCTCCACATTGTTAGATGAGCTTTAAGTTCACTTAAGATGATTCATCTTGCATTTGACTCTGAAGAGGTTTAACCTTATCTAAATCACTGGCCCAAAGCTAATGAATCGTGTCTTCAAACTGTCTCTTCTTTTATTTTATTATAATGGGACTCAAAATAAAATTTTGTATCAGAACAAGTAGGGAATAAAGTCCATTTTCTTCCCTATGTAATGACATAACGGCCAGCTCTGTGTCAGACAAAAGCAGCAGAAAGAGTGAAATATAGAGAGAGGCAACCAGCTTCCTGTCCTGGAGTTCGGAGTACCTCACAGAATTAGGGTAGTGGTGAATGTGGGAAGGGATCTAATTTATCCGTGTCTTTGTAACTGCTGTGCTGGGTCAGGATCAACATGTATTAAAAAAAAGAAGAGAAGAATCAACATTTATTTTGTCAGTGAGGAGGACTGAAATGCTTTACACTATTTGGTGAACATGCCTGAAAAGTCGAAATTAATAACCAGAGAGACTTAAATAAAATACTACAGAAGAGATATCACTTTGAATTTTGTATGAACATACCTACCCAGTATTTGCATTCAAATGAAAAGAGATGAGCATGATTACATTCATATGCCATTCCAATTTAAAACACCCTAATTTTCAAGATGTTAAAAAATGTCCTATCATGCTATTGATCTAGCTATTTGAAGACTGAGCAAAAGTTAAAAAGTTGTTTTGCGCTCACCCAGAAAATATTCTGGGAATCAGCTTGTAAGCATGCACTCTGCAAGTCTGGCTTGATAATATCTGTTATGGGAATCTCACCTGGTAAGAATTGAGGGGGTGCCTATGGAGAAGTAAATTTTCAACCCCATCCTGAAATTCTATCATTTATGATTCATTATTCTGTGTTACTGTTGCTCTTCTCAGGCATCCCCTTTGAATAATGAAAATTCTCTGGTGTGGAGATGCTGTGGGGAGCAGTCATGATTGAGTTAGTCTTAATGACAGATAGCTGTTTTTTTGCCACCAGAGCTGAGCACAGAAATAATTTACTTTACTTTTTTATGCATGAAGCCAATTCTATCAGTCTTCTTTTCTTTCTTTTCTTTCTTTCTTTTTTTTTCCTTCTTTCTTTGCTTATTGATAAGAGACCAATTTTATTTGGTGAGTGGAGGAGGAGGATTGCATATTTGCTGGAGATGTCTTTATGTGCTCTATTGGACTCTTTGGTGGAAAATAATAAGAGGAATTTTGCATATTTCAGCAATAGAAAAGACTGCACTGCTGAATGTGGACAAAACAAATGCAAATTTATTTCATCCCTAATAGAAACATGAGGAATCTAAGTGGTTTCTTTTTTTATTTAATACTGTTATTTATAATTTTCATTTAGAGCAATGTAGCAACCTTTGAAGAATTGACTGATATTCCTTATAAGAGGAAATAAAAATAAATCATTCAAGGCAAGGGAAAAAAAAAACTAAATAGAAAAGCATGACCCAAAGAGCTCAAGATGAATATATTACTTCTGGTTATCTTTGGACTTGAAGAACTTGCATTTTTGCTAGTCTGGAGTCATAATTATAGGTATAATGACTCTTTTTAAGGTGTATGTCCTAAGTGTGTCTGGGTTGTTGCTCTGTGGGTTAGGATTTAGTCATTGAAGCTAGTGTGGCTGCTGATACAGTAACATAATATGGGTTTTGCCTCAGATAGTTATTGCAATAATAAAGAAACATCTTACTAAAGATCTGTTTATTTTTATATTTTTCTTTTACCGCTATCGCACAATTATGGGAAAATGTTCTAGCAAGTAGGTAGAAAAATCCAAGGGTACGAATCGGCTTAATGTTATATGTACAGTATTTCTCCACCTAACTCAAGCTTCATACTTATGTTTTTAACAAAATTGCAGATCAGAGAAAATGTGTAGCCTTTCACCATGCAGGTAAACATTAATATGATTTATCTTTCATAAAACTCAGGAATATCTTTATTTAAAAAGAACATCACACATAGTTCTAATTGAGAAAAATGGCTTATTTATCAAGTACTTCCACTCTGAGGCTGAAGGCACACTTGCGCATAAACAAATGAGCAATTGATTTAGGAACACAATCTTGGCAAGAAAAGTGAAAATATACATTTCCAAAACAAATAGCAACAAATTCTTCTGCTTTTGCCTCAATTTTTTTATTTTTTTCAAGAGTAAAGGTAAACACCAGGAACTGGGGTGTTTCAAAAGCCCTCAGGGGCTCTGCAGTCCTCTCTTGGGTAAGGCCTTTCCAGACTTCCCTAGTGGCCGCTGGGAGCATTTCCCCTGAGCCCGGAGCTTCTCTTGCCTACATTTCTCCTCAGCACCTCTCACAGTACAGGCATATCGATGGCTTTTTTTTTTTTTTTTTTTTTTAAGATTTTATTGATTTATTTGGTATATATAGAGAGAGATCATAAGTAGGCAGGGAGAGAGTGGGAAGCAGGATCCCTGCCAAGCAGAGAGCCTGATGTGTGACTTGATCCCAGGACCCTGAGATCATGACCCAAGCTGAAGGCAGAGATTTAACCCACTGAGCCCCTGGCTATTTGTTTGCCTCCTAATATACTCTGACCTCCCTGAATGTAGGGATTCAATATTTTATCTCTCCATCATTAAAGTAAGTAGCACAGAAATAAAATAAAATAGGAAAAAACAGAGAAGGAGGCAAACCACAAGAGACTCTTAACTATAGAGAACAAACTGAGGGCTGCTGGAGGGCAGGTGGGTCAGGGAAGCGATACCTGGGTGATGGGCATTAAGGAGGGCACTTGATGTGATGAGCATTGGGTGTTATATGCAGCTGATGAATCACTCACTAAATTCTACCCCTGAAACTAGTAATCTACTCTATGCTAACTTAATTTAATTAAAATTCCATTTAAATTGAATTTAAATAAAGAATTTAAAAAATAAAGTAGGTGGCATAGAGCCTGAGACACAGGGCATGTTCACTAAGTGTTAAAGCGCTGATGTAAGAATGACAGTGGGTGTTGTCCCCCCTTCACCATTCATAATTTCCTCCTAACTACAAATCCTCAGTATGTATTCTACACCTGCCATGCCCATCGTGGTCTCAAATTACTGCAGATGCAGTTATCCTTGCCTATAGTACATCTGTCAACTCCTTCAACCATAGAAAGCTGAACTTTCTTTACAGCTCTGTTTTCATTCCTCTACTGCCATAGTAGGTCTCTGCTACATCCACTCACATTGTTATCTCTTTTGTCTGACCTCACTTTGCACCACATAACCTGTCTCTCCATAAAGTGTTTCGAATTGCTCCGTATCATTGCATTGTCTCAAATACTGTTTTGTATCTTCATGAGCAGCATGGCCTATGTAGAAATTTCTGTGACGATAAAATATCTAATACAGTAACAGTAACGGTAACCACTGGCTGTTGAACACTTGAAATGTGGCTAATGCAATTGTTAATCTAAAATTTAATTTAAAAATTTTTAAATGAATTAACATTTATAATTTAAATAGTCACATGTGGCTAATTGCAATTGCTACCATATTGGACAGCATAGTCCTAGAGCAGGAAGCCCAGTACTTTGCATACATAGCACGTGACTAATCATACTAAATAATCAGATTACATTCAAGAATTTGACAGAAAAATGTGTTGCTCTGGGAGACTGTTTATCAAACACTTGGGAAAATTAAAAAATCAAAATCAGAATAGAAAAAAAAGACATTAAATATGTTGGGAAGAAATAATGAACTAACTTGAGAGACAGAAGGAAATTTAAGTGCCATAGGAAAAGCAAAATGACTGGGAAGAGACAGAGCTGTAAAAATCCAAACTAGGACTGATATCAAAAAGCCAGAGAAATAGCTATTAAATATACCTGTTTGATTCTTTCTTCTATAAACTCAGAATATGAATTAATTAAAGGAGATTGAAGAATACAATGAATAAAATGCAATAGATTTAATTCAACTACATTTTATTAGCAGAACTTGAAAATGTTTTATTTATTGTTAGATCTTCTGAGAACATACTGTTATATTTTAATTTCATTGTATTGACTATCAGACTGTTATAATTGAATTTTATTGTATTGACTATTGCTTGAAATAGTTGGCCCATAGCTATTTAGTTAGATATACTTTTACAGAAGTATTTTATTCTTCTGTATCTTGGCTCTTTACAAATTATTTTTTGTATTATCTTTTGTATTACATTTTGAATTCTAGTTGTAAGCTGATTTCAATAACTTTGTCTTTTCTACAAAAGCTGTTGAAGTCCAATTTCCTTTATTCATTTAATAAATATTTATTGAATGTTGTCTGAGGACTAACCTGCTAAACTTTGGGAATGAATTGATAAATGAGACAGATGTATTCTTTGTCATCATGGAACATGAATCTAGCAAGAAAAATAGTCAGGTCGGTGAATAAAAGCTAGGAAACATTAAAAATATTGGCAATATTGACATTCTAAACAGTATGGTTCCAACTATGCTCCTGCCTTTAAGCAAATGAGTCAGTGAAGAGCCCAGGAAGATCTGTGAGTGAGAGCAGACTGAGAGATCTTATGGATGAAACTTGGCTTTAGTTGACCTATAAAGAGTGGCTGGGAGTTGGAGAGCAGTTGGGTAGGTTATAGGAATGTTGAAGTCACTACAGGTGAGAGGAACAGCACAAATACATTCTACACTATGGGTGGGAAATAATCACAGAGAACAATCTTGTGGACATAGACAGATAATATTAGTAAATAGAGACAGTTCATGGAGAGTATACCCAGTCTGATACAGTGTTCGGATTCCCAGGTGAAGGTGATTCCTGAAGATCCTACATTTAAAGACTGGAGAATAAGTCAGACATTAGAGAAGGAGTTACAGACTTGGGAATTATTGATTACTTGTAATGCTTGAGTGAATGACAGTGGTTACATTTAGAAGGAGAGAAAAGGTAGCCAGACCTTTAGGCTTAAATCTGATAACAAAAGATAGAGACTTGGGGGGGAAAACACCAGTAAATAATTTTTTTGTGAATTATAAAGTAGGGTGAGAAGCAACCTATCAGAGCCAGAGGATGATATTAAAGAATGAAACATTAAGTAGGTCATATGTTGACAGGTTGAGAAGGAACTTGAGAAAAGTTTCCTAGATTTAGTAAGAGGAAGGCCCATGATTATTTTGAAAGAGGAAGTCCATTAAGACAGTAAATACAGAAGATATTTTTTTCTGAAAATAAGAGAATAAGGTGCCGGGGGTATGGAAGTAGGAAACTACATGTTTGAAAAGGTCAGCTTTGAAAACACTGAAAGATTGCAGAGGCTGGAATTTAATTTGTGCATTTAGTGTGCTATTTAATTTGTGCATTTTATTTCTTTTTTTTTTTTAAAGATTTTATTTATTTATTTGAGAGAGAGAGACAGTGAGAGAGAGCATGAGAGGGGAGAAGGTCAAAGAGCGAAGCAGACTCCCCATGGAGCTGGGAGCCTGATGTGGGACTTGATCCCGGGACTCCAGGATCACGCCCTGAGCCGAAGGCAGTCGTCCAACCAACTGAGCCACCCAGGCGTCCCTAATTTGTGCATTTTAAAAAGATAGGAGATCTAAACATGTTGAAGATGGAAAAGAAGGATACTTCAGTGTTTTTGAAATTGAACAGTTCACTGGTCCTTACTGTGTCCGTTCTAAACTTGAATTTCTCTTTTTCATTAAATCCTAGTGAGTCCATTACAGAAGAAACCCTGAAAAAGTCAAAGGAGATTGGGTTCTCAGACAAGCAGATTTCAAAATGCCTTGGGCTGACCGAGGCCCAGACAAGGGAGCTGAGGCTGAAGAAAAACATTCACCCTTGGGTTAAACAGGTAAAGGAGTTTCCCTTTCCTCAAGGGGGAAACATAGGCACCAAGTCATAGAGCCACTGCCAACAGAAGGAGGGTTGAAATTCAAAAATGATTCTTGTCTAATTGAAGCCCATGATGCCACCAATTTTATTTAGCAGAGAATTGACTTAAACTTAAAAGGGAAAGGTTGAAGGGGCACTGGGATGTAAAGGTAAGAGTGGGTACATTGGTTTCTCTGCCTAAGTGAAAAAAAAATTTAAATGACCTCTCCTTTACTTTTTGACCCATGTGCAAATAGATCTGTGATAAGTTAAATCCTTAGTGTAATAGAAGGACTTGAAATACCCTAGCATGGTGGCTGACCTCTTGAAAAGAATAGTTACCTCTTTTGGCACTAACTTTTTACAGGGTAATACTTTATTTTAAGTGTCCCATCATTATGGTTCATTTAGTATTCATTGTGATAGGGTTGGGCATAATGAGCTCATCTAGTATTCATGATAATCACACAAGAACTTTCATAGTGTACCATTGTGATTTTTTTTTTTTTTTTTTTTTTTTTTGGACTTTAGTAGAGGGATGCTTTGGCTTAAAGTACCACCAGCTGGTTTTTGTCCTTTAAAATCATTGACTTTTTTCCACGTGCTGAGGGGGCACATGCATACCCTTTGGTCTCAGGTTTGATGCTGAATATATTCTATTCAGCAATTATCTTTCTTCCTTCTCACCTACCTTACACTAGCCTGCTCTGTTGGCCCTGAATTCTTGCTCACTAAGCTGAGCTTCTGGCCTTTGAGAACTGAATTGATTTACTTTTTCTAAATATGTTCAATGAGACCTTGTCCCCTCCCGCTCATCCCCAAGCTTTAAGGTATTTTTGTCATCCCATTGCTTAGTGCCATAGGTAACTTAAATCCTATGCATTCATTTGCAAACCAAAAACATTCTTACATACAGTTCGTTTTGCCCTGGTTTGAGCTGCTTTAGATAGCAGTCTGGGTAAATTTTCCTGGTAGCCAGTTGACTATGACCATTGTGCTTTGTACAAGTAAAGTACTGCTGTAATCAATCAGTGATGCTCTGAGGTGTGTATTGTTATTTATTGGTCAAATGATAACCAGATTATATCATTGTTCCTCCACCTAATCTCATTTTCAGAATTAGGCAGTAATTGAATTATACGTAGCTTTTTATCTGTCTTTGTATCTGACAGTAAGAGGCATTAAAGGAATCTGAATGCAGCACAATATTTTTTTTTATTCTTGGAAAAAATACAACAAAGGGAATAAAATCCCGATTTATTTATTTATTTATTTTCTCTTGCAGATCGATACACTGGCTGCAGAATACCCATCAGTAACAAACTACCTCTATGTTACCTACAACGGTCAGGTAGGAACTGCTAAATTGTTGTATGCAGCAAGCTCCAGATTTAGTAAATTGTCCACATGGGGAAATACAATTTTTGTGTGTTTGCTTATCTAGTAATCTTGGTATTAAATGTGACATCATGTGGGTCAGATATGATAATGTCTTTCTGTACTCAGTCTTCTCAGAACTGCCTAAAGATGGTGAAATCAAACAAGTAAATTATAATAAGAGTAAGAGTTAAATGAACATACAATTATGATGTGTTCTTCTGGCTATTTAACTAAAACAATATTGAACTTGTTTTCTGTGACTAAACAGAGCTTATACATCATACTTACAAGGTCCCAGAGACTAGTAGAGGATTCATGTCAATAAGAGGAAGAATGAGAAAGACAGACATAGTGGCAGGACAAAGAGTTTAATTAGATTGAAGAATAACACACAATAATTTCTGTGTCTTTTTTTTTTTTTTCTTTTTTCTTTTCCTCCTCAGGAGCATGATATCAATTTTGATGACCATGGAATGATGGTGTTGGGCTGTGGTCCATATCACATTGGTAAAGTGATAACGTATTTCCATAAGACTTTATAGTTTATATAGTACTTTTCACACATGTTCATTCTATTATTCTAAGAACTATGTAAAAGAGATGCTGTTATAATAAATATTTTGCAAAGTAAGAAAAAGGTTCAATTGGGTAAAGCCCAAGTTGATAATGGCTATTAAATGATACATGTGGGACTCAGATGCAGGTCTCAACTTAATTCCTTCTTCTGTTTCACCATGTCCTCCTTTTATGTTTTTATCCTCATGAACTAAATTTAGCCTCTCATTGAAGTTGGAGAATGAATTACACTCTGACCTTTTATCATCAGGCATAGTTTTATGCAATGATCTATATTTGTTCAACAACTTCGTATATCAACCAGAAATTACATTTGTAGATGAGATCTGGGAATATATGACTTCTGTTGATATCAAATGCAAAGAGCTTTTATTATTGGTACATAGACAGAGCATTATATTATTTAATTAAAATGTTCTCAGCAGAAATTGTGACACCTCACCCATTCACTTAAAATTAGACATTTAATAACAATATAATAATCATAATTTATAGTTACAAAGTATATATTTAAATAGGCAATGATATTTCTCAACAAGTGTATTTAACATTTAGTCTTGCAAGTTATTCTAGTATGGAAATGATAAAATACATAATTTAAAATGTATGTAGTCTTACTCTGTTACTTTAAACATAGTTTATTTTAGTTTTACAATTAACCAAGGATATGCTACTTCAGCAATCTTTGCTCAAATCTTGAAGTAGGTTGAAAGTGTTTTTATCTTTACCCCCGTAGTTATCTTATGGCCAAATGGCCTGAATACCTCCACCAGGACTTACCTTTCTCTTCTGTAGAAATTTCTTCTTTCCTATTCAAATTTTGCCTAATTCCTGTAACAATTATGCATTACCTTAGGACCCAGGGAAGACTAGCTAAGCTAATAATCAAGTATATACTTAACTGATAGTGAAAATTAGCATGCTACTATTTTTGGATAATTATCATTCTGATAAGAATTTTTAGAAGACAGAATCCTAATGCAAAGGATTAGTACAAATCCCAGGACTTTCAGTTCTGTGGCGTCCCAGTAGAGGTGATATTTTGAGGTATTTAGGCCATTATTGTACTTCAAATTACTTTTTAGAAGGTCACTCACTCTGCATGGGGTGGCCTTGCCAAGTTTAAAAGGATATGCTTGGAAAGGACAGGATTTTCCAATCAATCAAGATATGTCAGAGCTCCAAGGCACTTCAGGGATCATTGGGTTTAGCCCTCAGAGAGCAGAGTAAGTGGAATAACTAAAACAAGAACTCAAGTATTCTGATCACTAGCTTGACTCTTTTTGTGTCCTGAGGTCAGTATGTTCACTTTGAGTTCTTTTTTTGTAAATGAGGTTTTAAAAAAATCATTAAAATGATCTCGCATTAACTTTGAATTTGAATGTTTCAAATATGGAGATTACTTATTGCAGAACTCAGCATACAAAACAGCCAGCAGGTTATTGTTGTTTAATTAGTCCCTGTTTTTCCTATTATTGTAGCGTGTGTAATGTATTTGAAATTTACATTCTGGAGTTTTAAAAATTGCAAGGAAAGGACATTAGCTTCCTTAGCCTTAGCGATATCTTTCTGCTGGTCTTTGTGTTGTAACTCTGTGTTTCTTTTACCCCTCTTCCCAATCTCACCCTCTCTGCAGGCAGCAGTGTGGAATTTGATTGGTGTGCTGTCTCCAGCATCCGCACACTGCGTCAGCTTGGCAAGAAGACAGTGGTGGTGAATTGCAACCCTGAGACTGTGAGCACAGACTTTGATGAGTGTGACAAATTGTACTTTGAAGAGTTGTCTTTGGAGAGAATCCTAGACATCTACCATCAGGAGGTAAAAAGATAAAAAAAAAAAAAGAAAGAAAAGAAAAATATATGCAGTGCATACTTTATAGATGTAGATGTATGTATGTAGATTTATGTTGTAATTCCCCTTTGGAGAAAGAGCTGCCAGTGTCTTCCACTGTCTAATTTTGTAGTGAAACTTAAAAAAAATTAAAAAAATTAAAAAAAATATTATCCCTGCCTTAGAGTCTTGAGGCCCTGGCACAGAGTGATTATTTTTTTTCTTTCTAAGCATTCTAACTAGATTGAAAACCCTTCTCTTGGTAACACATGCCAGACATGGATTAGCTAGTACAAGACAACCCTCCAAAATATTTTGCAGAATGATTTAATTGATCATCTAGACATAGAAGAAGCCACCTCTCTCTAGTTTGTGTGTTGTTACAGTTTAATAATGAATGGCCCCCAGAGGAGAGAAGTCAGTTGTTCACAAATGACCAGTTAATTCTGTGTGGTTAATTCTGTGTGCTGTCAGCTGAAGTCATTAGTCTTCAGTTTAAGATGGAGCAGTTCATTCTGAACAATACTGGTACTTCTCTCTGTTTCTCTGGCAGTTCTTCACCCACACTCTCATGTTATCGAGAGTTATCTTCACTTGGGATTCCCATGACCACAGGTTACTATAATTCTGTAAGACAAGTTAAAGTCTTACAGTTTAAAAAGATAACTACTGGTGGATTTCAGGGTGATGTTTAGTGGTTGAGTCTTTTCATGTCATTACAGTTAATTCCCTACTATGGAGAATCATTCCTGTGTATAAAATATGGTCACTTAGAAAAAAAAAAAAAAAAAAACTGAATTAAGGCCACAATACTTAAGTTCAAGCTTTGACTTGACAATTCATTAGGTGTGCAAATTTCTGAAATTCCGTGTTTCATCTTTTTGTTGTTGTTGTTAATGGACTAGGTGAGTGTATATCTGTGCTACATACAAGTATTGTGAAGATAAGGAGATTTGTGGCTGAAACCACATGGGAAAGTATGAATTTCAGTGTTAGAACATGTAATGATTTTATTACCTTGAAGAAAAATAGACAATGTTTGGATGGATATATCATCATAGTTGTCCCTTTGAGACTGACACACTTATCTTTGAGTATAATGAAATTGAACCCTTAGGTAGAATATAGACAATTTTTAGTTTTGTCTCTGACATGGTTTTTCTAATAATTTCTCAAGATTCATTTCACGTGAGGATCAAAACAAGTACATTCTACAAATATATCTTGAATACCTTTTAAATACCAGGCTCAGCATGATAGGAAGCTATAAAACCATGTCCCTACCTTTAAGACATTAGAATAATATTGGGACCCATAACAAAAATAAATGAAAAATTCCATAATTGTTTAAAAAATATAAACAAGGATTACAGGAACCACAGTGAGTATTTTACACATAATTATTTCCTCATGAAATGGTTTAAGGAAAGATTAAAAACTTCTACAACTGCCTTTAGATATGGTTATACATGGATATTAATGAGATCCTTTTATAGTAACTGAATTCAGTATGATGGTAAAAAATAAATTGGTCCTTCTTTGAAGCTAGTTGACATTTATAGTGCTCCTATGTAAGATATTTTTAAATATTATTTTGAAGAATATAAAAACAATATTCCATTGATGTATTTGTTAGACTATCCCACAGGAAATATTATATTAACACATACGCATGTCATACACACAGTACATATGTGTATATGTTTCCTTTTTTGAGGTTGTTGTGTATCTCCTCACAATCTCCAGGAGACTACCATAATCCAGCTTTGGGTATCCCTAGTGATGCTAAAGGCACTGAGACATTCAATGGTAAATCTGCAGAAAATTGGAAGCACATCTAAACTTGCTCAAAAGCACACATTTGAGTCACTTTAGAAAGGCACTAGGCTACATAGCTACATAGGATGGTAGAAAGTATGATGAGTCTCCTGGTCCAGGTTTCTTGGTTTAGTTCAGGACCTACCATATTTCCATGGCAATAAGGATATACCTCTAAAGAAAACATGAGGGGGAGTCAGAGAAGTGACATGCGTTGTGAATAAAGCAGGCTGGCTCAGTTGGTAGAGCATGTACTCTTGATCTCAGGATCATGAGTTCAAGCCCATGTTAGGCATGAAGGCTACCAAAAACAAACAAACAAACAAACAAAACCTTAGTTGGAGGTGGAATGAGAGAGGATTCTTATGCTAAAATCTCCTTCCTACTTGTTCTCTTTTTTTAATAGAAAATACTTCAGTGATATATTCTTTTGGCATCAGACATTTTTTAATACTTTATAAAGAGCAACCCTTTAAATTTAAGTCATTTATTACTTGTGATTGCGTTATGGATTCTACTCCTTGAGAAGAAATTTACATTTTAATTTTTTTCCTTAATTTTGGTGTTGAGTATGGGGAAGTGCCAAGAAAATGAGAAATTGGTATCTACCATCTACAGGGCTTTGATAGATAATGTTTTGCTTAGTTCTTAATTTTGGCTAAGGCATTCCTTATAAGGGAAAAGATGTTCTCAAGTTATTTTGAGGTATAAGAGTTGAAAATTATTACATTGTTTATGAAAGTTGCAACATTGTGTTTCTCTTTTATTAGATCTATTATTAAATCTATTTTCTAGGGATGAATTATACAATAATCTTTGCAGGCTATGGCAATGAGTGAGAATCACACAGATCAAGGGGAACCTGTGTGGCTCAGTCAGTTAAACGGCCAAACTCTTGATTTTGGATCAGGTCATGATCTCAGGTTCCCAAGATTCAACCCTGGGTCAGGCTTTGCATTCAGCAGGGAGTCTGCTTGCGATTTTCTCTGTCTTTCTCTCTCTCTCTCCCTCTGCCCATCCCCCCACTTGCTTGCACATTCTCTCAAATAAATAAATTATTTTTTTAAAGAATCACACATATCCTGTCTTAACTTTACATTCTCCTTTTTTCCTCTGGAGACTCATGGTTTGAAAAGTTGTATAAATGAACCTTTACTTTCTTTCTTTTAGTAATTCCCTGCTAGTTCTGTGCTTGGAGTTGGGGCTAATTTAAGACGAATTCTTCCACAAAACTATCATATATTAACTTCATCTACAAGCATGTTCTTTGTACTGATTTCCTTTTGCTGTGTGGGCAAAACTACACTACGCCATCCACTATTACTCTAAAATGTCCTGTGGATGTATTTGTCTTTCCAGCAATGATCTTTATTTCTAGAGTCAATGATGAGAATGGGGTTTTTGCAGAGGAAGTTTTTCTACCACTTTTCAAAAAACAAGGTTTCGGAAATAGCTCTCTTTGCAACCTCTAGCAGTAACGACCCTTGAAACCAGGCAGAAAAATAGTTAACTTAAGATTCGAAGATTTGGTTTATTATTTAAACATAACTGCTTTACAGTGTGGAGAATTGAGATCAGTACTGACTGTATTTGCTAGATTAGAAGTATGGGCAAGTCATTTCACCATTACTGAGCCTCAGTTTCTTTAGCTGTAAAATGGGGAGAGTAATATCTGTCTCAGAGGAATACAGCGAAGGTCAAACAGATGGTGTAGGGCAAATAGTAATATCCTTAGGGAATAGTAGCAGATTACGTTATTACTGTTTTAAAAGTTGCTAATTTGTTGAAAAAGTTAAAAACCATTTCATAGAACATTTTAAAAAATGTTGGTGTATTTATTAAAGACTTTTCACTCAAATTTGAGCTCCCGTTTAGTGCAATGGTCCCCAATTTTTGCTCACAAGTTGATACTTCTCTTTTTAGAAATTATGTTGAAGTGCTTCACGTGAGAAATCCTTGTATGCATTTAATTGAGGAATTAGTTTTTAAGCCTCTAAAATATTAACTCTGCTAATAAACTAAAAATAATAAGCAAATAAAAATACTATTATAATACAAAGAATAAATCTTCTTAAAGGTTTTGCAAAGATGTATATTGAATATGAGACCTGATAAAAGCACTTATAAATATGCAGAACTGTGCATTATTGTTTTCCACACTGTTTACAAGGCATTTAAGCACTCAACTGTGGGGTGTTTGCTTAGGCTCTACTATCATTGCTCTCATCAAAGACAAATTAGCTTTATCCCTTTTAAGATTATTTCAGAATTATTTCAAATAATGATAAAATACATTTGGTTAATATTTATTACTTCAGCAGTTCCAGTATTCATTAGTAGGTTATTAAGGCAAATACAAATTATTCCAAGATCAGTGGTCTATCAGTTATAATAATATTTTCTAATATTAATAACAATGTCTTATTTATGCACTTACAATGTGTAAGGCCTTTAATGTTTATTATCTTATTTAACTTATATAGTGACCTTATGAAGCAGGTAAATATTGTTCTAATTTTGCAGACACGAAGACTAAATGTTAGAGGGAGTTTCACAGAGACAATTAAGATGGGGTTTTTTTCTTTTGAAATTCAGAAATTTTTCTTTATTCCTTTTATCTCCTTAAGCTGGAATTCTATTTCACCTTCTTCCTAGAATTTTCTTCCTATATTTCTATTAATAAAATATATTTATCCATAACAATATCTTACATACACATTGAAATTTTAAAAGTTTACTTCATGAGACCTTCAGGCTATGATTGTTACTGAGCCACAGTAGTAGGTTTTATTACCATGGTGACCATTCTATAACGAAAAGCAAAATATAGTGCATTCTAGTAATTACTAAAAATAAAAAGTGAACATTCATCAGAAATGCTTCTTTTAATGAGATGGATGGGGCTTTTTCTTGATTGGTGCATGTACCCCTGGTTGATTAGGATATATTCCTGGAGTGAGCTGGGACTCAGCAGTTTTATATTTTTATTTTTATTTTTGTTTTTTTGATATGCATTTTTATTTTTAATCCGGAAGTTTTGACTATTAATAGAAGATTAAGGTTAAAGATTCCTGTTTTCAGGGCAAATAGTAAGGAAACAGGGACTAAAATCAGTTACTGGGTACTGTAGATAAGAGCCAAGGTAACAGGAAAGGAGAGAGGATGTAAAAATGGGAGGTAGGATGTAGATTGGCCTGTAGTATAGACATGGTGGAGTTTAGATAAGAGCGAGGGGAAAAGGAGAGAAGCAGCAAAGGCAGGGGAAGGGTAAGTGGGCAGAAAGCTTGCTAGTGGGAGGGCACGTAGTTGGGGACACTGAGTAGGAGGTCTTGGTGCTGAGAAGAAGGGTGACAGAAAATTGTCCTAATGATGGTGAAGAAGGGTGACACCATCATTGTCCTAATGATGGTGATGAGTGTACACCTTGTCCTTAGGCGTAGGGAAACTTTGGAGTGTCCAGTATAGGAGTCATTTGGCGAATCAGTTTCGTAGGATGATTCATCTGAATGTGAAGGCCTGGGCTGGAGGGCAGCGGGAGAGGAGAGGTGAACATTAGAAAGGAGAGATCTCTGTCCATTTAGGGGATTACAACAGTAGTCCAAGCAGCACTTGATTACAGTAGAGTGCATGGTGAAAACGTTAATTGTCTTGATTTCCTTTTTCTGTCATACATGTCCATATCACACATCCCTGTGTAGTTGTGTGGAAGTCTGACATGGTAGTCACATGTCGTTGTATGGAATTCTCAAATAGATTTTCGCATGTAAGTGCCTGGAAAGGAGGAATGAAGCTTGTTGATCTCTTTGGGGGCATAACTTAATATTGCCCACAGATGGGAGACATGAAACAGTCGCAACATGTGAAGCAGTTTTCATCCATCACTTCGTGGCCCTAACAGCCGATGTTGTGGGTGTCTTTTCCAGGCGTGCGGCGGCTGCATCATCTCAGTGGGGGGTCAGATTCCAAACAACCTGGCAGTCCCTCTCTACAAGAATGGTGTCAAGATCATGGGCACGAGCCCTCTGCAGATCGACCGGGCTGAGGATCGCTCCATCTTCTCAGCTGTCTTGGACGAGCTGAAGGTGGCTCAGGCACCCTGGAAGGCTGTTAACACTTTGGTAAGGAGAGAAACACGGGTTTGTGTTTCATGTTGGCTTTCGAAGCGTTGCAACCCGAATGTTAACTACCGCAGATGTTAACTGCAGGACAGACAGGAGGCACTTAGGCTTAGGGACTTGACTTTGAAGTTGGTATATTTCCATGAGGGCAGTTAAATGCTGGTTATGAATTGCTAAGAGTATTCTCATTAAGATTTGGACAATGAAAGACGTTCAAACTATTTTTGAGCTTGATTGATATTTACAACTAGAAACTAGGAATTTTATATGTTTCCATGTCCAATTTACATGTTAATGGTGTCTTTTGAGAGAAAGAATAAAAAGAGTTGTGTTACCATTTGTTCTAAAGATGCCTTTCTGCAGTTCTATTGAGTGTTTTAAACTATTCATGCGCTTTGTTGTTGTTGTTGTTTCTGTTAATTAGAATGAGGCACTGGAATTCGCGAATTCTGTGGGCTACCCCTGCTTGTTGAGACCTTCCTATGTTTTGAGGTAATATATTGTTTTCCCAAAGTAATGCTTTAAAAATCAGGAGCTACTGAACTGCATGCGGTATGCTGATAGCACTTGGCTTTAATGTGTAGTGATTTGTAAATCCGCCCACACCCCCCAAACCAAGATGGCCAGAGAGAGGACCTATGCGTGGTCATTCAGCTTATCGCTTTTCTTTCAGAGGGCAGCAATAAGAGTCCACAGTCCTCCGTCTTAGAACGCGGCTTAGGGCATCTTGTTGCCCAACTGAGGGAGGGTAGTTCCACATTAAAGAGAACAATTCAAAAACCCAAAGAGCAAAACCAAAAAAACCTGGGACATCTCTTTCCAGTGTCTGTTTTCTAGTCAGCGGAAATGGCAGCTTATCTCTGACAGTTGCCAGCACCTTCTGATGGTTTGAATTTTTTGAGTTTTTGAGATCACATTTTTTAATGGATGAATTATAATTGTGAGGGACAGAGACGGTGAGGATCTTTTATATTAAACTTTGAAACGAAGTTCTATCATCAAAGGAGAAGTTGTGAATTATCACTTACTCTCTTCAGATGTTACCACATGTAAGGAAGGACTTCACTGAACAGGGGATAATAAGAGAAACACAATTTGCTGTGCACAATTTGAAAGTGTAAATGGAATTTGTGATGGGATCCTTTAAAATAATGAAAAATTTGAAATGAGGTGGAAAACTTCCCTTTTTATTTAAATGACATTTTGTGTAAATCACCGTCAAATAATACTTCTTCTTTGAGGTATTAATGTAAGTTAATTTAAAGAACACAGGCATTTGAGGGAGGGTTGCAGAAAGCAGCTTTGACTATTGTGCTTCTTTTCTCATCTCTGCAATCTGTCTCTTTGTACCAGTTCCCTATACTGTGAATTATCAGGGTTATTGACTTAGCCTTCCTGTCTTAAATAGATGAAGACATGGGAAGCTCTTTATGCAAAAATATGTAATAGAGTAGAAGAAGCAAAGAATGTTACTTTTTAAAAAGAAGTGGAACGTAGTATTTTTCTTCCTTATTTTTTCCGTCTTACTCCTCCTTCTTCCCTTTGATCTCACTTTAGAAATATCAAAATTCAGCATAAATTGATATCATCATTCTTTCTCAAGCAATCAATAAGGACACAGTTGAATATCTTTCAGTCAGATACTGTACGCTATATTTGCAAATGTTGCTAAAAACTTTATACTTTTCTAACCTAGCTGGTAGTAGAATGACCTGCTTTCACAGCAGACCTGTGGGTTAAGATCAGCCATTGTCAATGACCTCTGAAGGAGTAAGTAGATCCTTGGACATCTGGGTGGCTCAGTCGGTTAAGAGTCTGACTCTTGATTTTGGCCCCTCATCTCAGAGTCCTGAGATCAAGTCCCGTGTCAGGCTCCACACTCAGCAAGGAGTCTGCTTAAGATTCTCTCCCTCTGCTCCTCCCTCCTTGCTCTCTCCCCGACCCTTTCAAATAAATAAATAAATCTTTTTTTATTTTATTTTATTTTATTTTATTTTATTTATTTGAGAGAGAGAGACAGTGAGAGAGAGAATGAGCGAGGAGAAGGTCAGAGAGAGAAGCAGAC
Organism: Neogale vison; assembly: GCF_020171115.1. NCBI lineage: Eukaryota > Metazoa > Chordata > Mammalia > Carnivora > Mustelidae > Neogale > Neogale vison. Next base: position 21,543,185 of record NC_058093.1, read on the forward strand.
TCCCCATGGAGCTGGGAGCCTGATGTGGGACTCGATCCCGGGACTCCAGGATCACGCCCTGAGCCGGAGGCAGTCGTTTTAACCAAATGCGCCACCCAGGCGTCCCAAATCTTTTTTTTTTTAAGATTTTATTTATTTATTTGACAGACAGAGATCACAAGTAGGCAGAGAGGCAGGCAGAGAGAGAGAGAGAGGGAAGCAGGCTCCCTGCTGAGCAGAGAGCCTGATGTGGGGCTCAATCCCATGACCCTGGGATCATGACCTGAGCTAAAGGCAGAGGCTTTAACCCATTGAGCCGCCCAGGTGACCCTAAATAAATTAACCTTAAAAAAAAAAAAAAAGAATAGCTGGATCCTAACATGAATCTTGTTAAGGCTTAAGAATTACCTGGCACCAGCAGAGTGAAAACACAGGATCAGAAAGGACAAACTTTGGCATACTGCTATCTCTATAGCTATGTGGTTCTCTTGGGACATCATCACAGCTATTACTCCTAACTTGAGTGACTCTACTTTGGTTGATTGTTCTGGTGATTAAATGGAGTAAAGACTCAATCTAGAAAAAAGTATCTTCTTATTCAGTCCAGACTGAAACTAGAGATAGCCTGAACTGTTCTGAGAAACAATGAAGTCTAGCATGCTTTTCCTCCAAAGTGGTGAAAGAAACTGACCTGTCCTCTTCTTTTTTCCAGTGGGTCAGCTATGAATGTGGTATTCTCTGAGGATGAGATGAAAAAATTCCTAGAGGAAGCCACTAGAGTCTCTCAGGTAGTATCCGATTTCCTCCTTATGACTTTTACTTCTACCTTATTTCAGTATTAATTGCTACCTTATTTCATATGTTTTTCTTTTCATACTATGTTAGGATAGTTTCCCCCCCACCTTTTTTTTTTTTTTTCTTTCTCCCTACTCAGTAGTTTCCTATATATGGGAATAAGAAAACTCAAATGCATTTAATTGTGTTTAGATCCTTCGAGTCAGTGGTAGAAGACGACCAGTGCATATTTGATCACAACACAGATCTGATTTTAGCCTTCCGGAGTTAGGGCGTATAAGTATCCTTCTTTGTTCATAAGTTAGATGCTGATCAAGTTACCCCTCGGGTTCCTAGCCTCAAGGACTGCCTAGCCAATCTTATCGTGTATCAGTGAGGGCTTTCCTGGTTTTTAATTCTCACACTTGGAGAGACTTTGCCTTAGTTAACCCTGCAATTTTAACAGTAAACCCCTTTGCTCACCTTTTGACTTTTTTTCATTTTGGTACATTCCATTTGTCAGTTAATAAAAATGTTTATAATTTTGTGGTGATTCAACCACCTTCCTCCATTACCCTCAGCTTTTACTTTCTCCCTTGGTATTACCTCAGTGTGATCCAATTAAGATTTACCCAGTGAGGTTAGCGATCTGAAGACCTTGTCCTGTAAAGGATGAATGTAGTGTTCTCCTTTTAAAAGCTTTCAAAGGCTTGTTGGGTTTTTTTTGTTTTGTTTTGTTTTGTTTAGACAGAGAGCACAACTCATAGAGAAGAGTTTGATGTTAGGCAAGTGGAATTTGGAGGGATCTAAAGAGTGAAGTCAGCAGCATTTCAAAGAGGAAGAAAGAGCATGGACTGTTCCTGCTCATGAAGTCAGACATCCCTTCTGTAGGGTGGTTGCTCCCCAGGACACTGGGTCAGTGAAGAGAGTGGATAAGAGTAAAGGGTGAGAAAGACAAAGAGTGTAAAAAAGAAAACCAAGCAGATTTTGAATTTACTTCTGTGAAAGTCAGATAGCTGAGGGGGGCATCCCCTCTGTGGGTCAGTTTTCATTAATGCGGACTGGAGCAAGACACTGTCTTCTCTATCCGACTTCCTGCCAAGGGATCGGGCATGCTCTCCGTTTGAAAAACCAATAGTTAGAACCAGCTGGGCTCGTGTAAATGAGGAAGCAGGTGCCCTCTCTTTTCTGCCTGGGACATTGTATCCCACGGGACCTCTACTCATTGAATAGTTTTAAAAATATTTTTTTCTGCTAGTATATTGATAGAGCCTCTACTAGACCAAAGTTTTGTCATGGAGATATCCTGATTGAGAACATTCTGATTCAGGTGTCCTCTTCAAAATACAGCAGAATCTGGGATACTCAGTTCAGTGAATCTAGAATAAAATCAGTCCCCATCAATCACTCAACTATTTATGTCTTCATTCATGTTTAGCACCTGCTATATTGTGTATTATGGCACTGTTCTCAGTATCGGGGCTACACTCATACAAAGAGAGATACCGTCTCCTCTCACAGGGGACTCTTTACTAGGGACATCAGTCTTCAGTTAATTACATGAAATACAATGAGCACTGCAGTAAGAAAATACAGGATGAGGGTGAGTGTAAGTGTATTGGGGGCCATCCCTAAAGGAGGGTTTTTAAAATTAATTTAAAATGGTTGATTTAGAATTAACGGGTTGAAAAGATTTCATTGTGGGTGTGAGTAGGAAGAAAGGGCAGCCCAGGCACCGGTTCAAAGCTGAGGAAAAAAATGGAGTTTCTAGAAACTGAGAAAGCATTTAGTATATGGCTAGGACACTACACAGGTGGAAGAGTAGAAGAGTAGGCAGGGACAGATAAGAGAATCTTGTCAGTTATAATGAGTCTGGGGCCAGACTGCTTTCATGGAAAAAGATTAGGGGCTATTGCTATAGCTCAGGGTAGAGATGACAGCACCTTGGAGCAGGTAATGATAGTAACGCTAAAAAAGAATTACATGTATTCTAGAATATTTAGAATGTTCAGTGAAGGCAATTAGTGAGCGAATAGAGGCAGAGGGTAAGAGAGTATCTGATAAAGGATGGCTCCTGAGCCACTGCCTTGGACAATTAGATGGATGGTGGTACCATTTATTAAAATAGGGAATGCGAGAAGGAGAAATTTTAGAGAAAGAAATCATATATTTAATATTTGACCTTTTATGGAAGATGCCTATGAGAAACCCAAGTGCAGATGCTTCAAAAGCAGTGGGTTATACAGATTTTAAATTGAGACTCAAGGTTTTGGTTAGTGATAGATATGTACATATAGTTTTGGAAATGAATAGCATATCATTTTAGAGTTTTGAGAAGGAGGCAATCACCAAGGTGAGAGGACAGAGGGAGTGAAATAGCTAAGACAGAGACAAGAGGGATACCAGCAGGTAAGGGCCGAGTAAAGGAAAAGGAACCATGGAGGAGCCTGACAAAGAAATAAGAAAATGTAGTTTATGGATATCAAAGGTGGAAAGTGTCTTAGGAAGGCTGACAATGTATAATATTGCAGAAAGATTGAAATTTATTAAGAGATTTTCTTTCTCAACATGGTAAGGACTTTTTCATACATTTGTCCAAATGGCCAGGATGGTGGATGCGGTCATGGCCCCACTCAGATCCCTTCATCTGTAGAAGCACCTGCCCCTAACTGTAGTGACAGCTGGTAATACTGACCAGCTGTACTTCTTCTCTGGGTAACTACTCTCAGTCAAATGGGAGCTTCTTCAGCACGGAGGCAAGATACCTCACCTCCACACCACCCTCAAAACACTGACCAGTGAGCAACCTTTGCCTCATGGTGGGACTTACTCTGTGTTGCAGTTCATCCTCCAGAGCCCCCTGTGGAGTAAAGCCAAGTTCAGTTTCCACTGAGACTACCGACATATGAACCTTTTCCTGTTGTCCCATCCTGCTTTTCTAATTCCCTCCGTAGATCACTTGAACAAGGATTCCTGTCTCAGACTTGGCTAGGGAAGCTAAGACAGCTGGTAACTTTGTTTTAAATCATGCTATTATCATCAAAATATAGGAAAAAAAATCCCATATAGGTCTCAACACAGCTCCAGTAGGCCTGATGCAATAAACATCAGATATTTAAAGAAGAGGGAACAGAGATGGAAAGGAATCTCCCCCACTCCCCTTGGCTAATAGATAGTTGCATGTCCAGTTGGGTTTTGAAGAAAAGGAAGTATGAAAATTTTCCTCATTTAATAGGAGAGAGAAAGTTCTTTATAGCATAAAACACTGGTTCTTTTGAATTTTCCACAAAATTCCTTTCAATTTCAAGTGTTCTACTCAAGAAGATGAGATACATTAAATTTGACACATATGCATGAGATGAACTCCATGATGGTGGGCAAAGGGGGTTTGTGTTCAGAAGGAAGGGAGATGTTTGGAGAAGGCTTAGGGGAGGAGGTAGCTTTTGTGTCAGGGCTTGAAGCATGAGTTGAGACTTGAAAGACACAGCTGAGGAGAGAAAGTGGGATGCATTTGGGGGAGAGAGGCATAGAGACAGGGAAAAGCAGAGTCTGATTAGAAGGCAAGTGGTGTGTTGCTGGTGCCTGGGGCTTTGAGAAGAGATGCCTGAACCCTATAGGTCATGAGTCAACCTATTCATTTTGTCTGGAAAAAGCAAGCAGTGGTCCTAAGGTGGAGGGCATCACTGCACTGTCATGAAGGAGCTGAGAATGGGGAGAACTTCGAGAAGGAAAAGGGTGTAAAACAGTGGAGAAAGGAAGAATGTTTTAAGATTAATAAAAAGAAATGCTGCAAATGCCATGCTTTCGAAGTGATATAAGGCATGTCAGTTCCACGTAATGGATTCCATCTTGGACCTAACAAAACCAAAACAAAATGAGATTCTCCTCCTAATTTCTTTCACAGTCTCCTGGAAAGAAGTGATTTAGGAAATTGCAGCACTTGGAAAAGGCAAGTGTACAAAGAGAGAAAGAACTAGAACCAAGAAAAATACACAGTTATAAGTAAAATAGAGAAATAGTCATAACTCCCCCATTCGACCCTCTCCTTAGCCCCCTCTTTCCTGTTATTCACTTTAAAGTCTGTATTTGAAATTTCAGCACTCATGTTCAGTTGACTGAGGACTCACGACTGAAGAAAGACCCTCTCCCTCCCTGAAAGCAGAGAATGACATTGTTATTACCCAACAAATTGGCTAAGGGGTTTGCGTAGTGTGTTGAGCATTAAGGTCTTCGCAAGGATTACACTGAGATTTACTTCCGGGATGCAATTTTCACTTGACACTATACACATGTCAGCTAAGGATTCTGCCCTTCTCTTTTCCTCAATGACAGGAACACCCAGTGGTGCTGACGAAATTTATTGAGGGGGCCCGGGAAGTGGAAATGGATGCTGTCGGCAAAGATGGAAGGGTAAGTGCTTTATCCCCATCTCCTAGATCTCTGCCTCCCCATCACGTTTCTTCCACCTGTCCCCTCCGCACCCCCATCCCCGATTTGGCAGTTTTGAAACAGATTAGAGGTCCTGATTTCTACAAAACAGGTCTCTAAGAATAGTGGACGAGTGGCTCAGTCCAGAAATTTTCAGATTCACTGACAACTTAGTGTATGTGTCACGGGTATCATATATCCTGTGTTTCATACGTTAGGATTTCTCTTTGATGATATTCAAAATTAATTATCATCCTGTACTCCTCATTCTTCTTGAATAGATTTTTCTCTCTCATTTTCTTTGGTCTGTGGGTTTCCTTTTATGTTTCAATGGGTATTATAAAAACATCTAATACTTGTCTTTCTGAAGTTCCTAATTGAATCCCTAGTTTTTCTCCTCTCTTGATTTCCCAGCCTCCACCTTTTTATTGCATTAATAAAGACAAAACTAAACAGAGCCGGGTGGATAAGGATAATAACATAAAATTAGCTTACCAGATCACATCTGTATTTCTAGTACAGTGAATGCCTCCAACTTCAGTGAAAAATGAAAATGTGAAGAATGCTTTCCTTAGGTTTGCTAGTTGTACTAATAAGGCATTTATGATTTATCTTGATATATAGGAAGTAATGTTTTAGGGAGTCCATGTCATTTTATTTGCTTTAATGAAAAAATTTTTAAAGAACTGTCCTTCATTTTCTACTTTGTAGATACTTCAAAACACTACTGAAAATGTGAAATCTTTTTGTCTTTTTGGTCTTGCAGATTAATAGTTCAAAGTAGGGTTGTTTAGAAATCATTACTGATGTGTATATATACACATCAGTAATGATTTCTTACTACAGAATCATATAATCCTGAGTTTAAGCACCCTTAGAAATCATTTATTTCAACCCCATACCCCAAAGGATGAACATTTTCTTTACAGCATCCCCAGAAAGGGGTCACTTATTTTCTGATTAACAACTTTGGTTATACAGAGCGCAGAAAGTTGTCAGACTGAAAGATGTCATATGGACATCTCATTTATTCCTTCTTTTGAGGTAAAGTCTGCTTCCCTGGAATTTTTTCATTCCTGACCTTCTGGCCTTCAGAATTGTAGATCATATGTTTAATCTTTCCTCCTTTTCAATGTTTTAAATATTTGAGACTCTGGTATAAAATGAGAGCGATGTGATCTTACCAATGTCAACGTGGAGAATGTAAGACTAGCCTGGAGACATTTGTGTTTTTTTCAAATATAATGCTCGTCTGTTGGCCTGATTTGGCTCCAGCTTGCTAGGATATGCTCTTAATCTAAGCTTCTCTCAGACATCAACCATTGCTTATCATCCTGGACTCCTTCTTTTGGAAATGTTCCAGGTTACTCACAATTTTTTTAAATAGTCACACTCTGAAATGGAAATAGTGCTTCAGCTATATTATGATTCTTTTCAGAGCTTGGTGGGAGTAGTGCCTCCCCATTTCTAGACACTATAAAAGAATCTGAATGCTTACTATGCACTAAATATCATGTCAGACACTATATATGCTTTCTCTCTTACCCTTACAAACATTCTATGAGACCGATACCATTGTTAGCACTGCCTTATCAGGAACCAAGGCTGAAGAGATAAAGTACCTTGCCCAGGTCACAGAGCTCCTAAGTGACAGCAGGAGACTCAAACGTTACTCTGCTTTAAGTCATTTATAAATCTGATAAACAAGTTATCTCTATAATTTATTTAAGTCTTTTACAGTTACCCAATTATTCTCCCCGACTGTCAGCTTTATCACTTCCCAAAGACACACATGCTATTAATGTTCAGGTTATGGTGACTGAGACCATAAACTTTGCAGTGTGACAGATAAGGGCTTCAAATCTGACTTGCCATACAGCAGTCACATGCACTTGGGTTATTTCTTCTTATCTTGCCTTAGTTTCCTTACCTGTAAGAGAAGATAAGAATATTTTCTTCTTGCTTCCCCTTCTTTCTCAAATTTTAATTAAAAAATCTCTTGCTCTAGGGGCGCCTGGGTGGCTCAGTGGGTGAAGCCTCTGCCTTCGGCTCAGGTCATGGTCCCAGGGTCCTGGGATAAAGCCCTGCATGGGGCTCTCTGCTCAGCAGGGAGCCTGCTTCCTCCTCCTTTCTCTCTGCCTGCCTCTCTGCCTACCTGTGATCTCTGTCTGTCAAATAAATAAATAAAAAATCTTAAAAAAAAAAAAAATCTCTTGCTCTAGATCTTCAGTCTTTTTTCTGGTCCACCTAAGTTATACATGCACCTCGCTGGATAGTTACCTCTCCCATCTCATCTAGTGTTTAAACGCTAACCTGGAAGGAAAAGATAAAGATCCCTCCAGTGTGCCCCAAATACTCTAGATTCCTCTCTGTTCTTAAGTCAACATGACTTAGTCCAGCTATCATATTTTCCTGATTCGTACCCATTCTAATCAATGAAGGAGGGAGGTCAGCTCAGCCACTGTCAGCTGCCCCCGGGGGTCAGTCTGTCACTCTACAGCGGGGAGGCGAGTCCATGCATGTGGCTTTATGTGATTGTCTCACCCAAAGACTCTGCAGAGTAATTGGTCAATGCTCCAGGCATCTGTTAGAATGCGGTGGGGTGGGGGGGTGGAGAGAGACAGGGTGGAGGGGCAGTAGCTTCCCTGAAGTAGGTGCCTGACAACTCTTTCTAAAATCTTCTCTTGGCCAGGTAATCTCCCATGCCATTTCTGAGCACGTGGAAGATGCCGGCGTCCACTCAGGAGATGCTACTCTGATGCTGCCCACACAAACCATCAGCCAAGGAGCCATCGAAAAGGTCATGATTTATCAAGAAAAGTGGAAAGGGAAAAAGCAAAGATTAAGAAAAAAATTTTTTTAACTAGGGAGCAATGTAGGACATGCCCCAGGTGAAATGCAATTATGAGGGGAATTTTCCTGTTCTGAGCCTGCTGAGTATTTTAGAGATAAAATACTGCCCTTTTGAGGCCCTTCCTGCCCTTTTGAGCCCACTTGCTTGCGTGCTGGGTACCGGTTCTTGAGCTTCAGCATAACAACCTGGGGAACTTGCTCATCTACAGATGGCTGGACTCCACCCCCAGTTCCTGATTGAGTAGTTCTGAGCAGGGCCCCAAGTTTGCATTTTTAACAAGTCCCCAAGTGACGTTGCTGTTGTTGCTGTTGGTCTGGGGACCCCATCTGGAGAACACTGCTGTAGATGATTCCCATGTTTGAGAGCCACTTAGGTGAGCGGCCTATAAAGCCGTGCTTCTCAATTAGAAGCAGGTATGCAGCAGTCACAGAGGAACCTTCTTGAACCTTTGTTTTCACTGTCCACCCTTACCCTCATCTCATACCAGAACTTTCTGATTAGGTCTCTTTCAACCTCTCCTTGGGAACCATTGCTTTAAAGACCTTCCCAAGAATGATGCCTCAGTACTCAGTAAGCTCTGCTAGGCAGCCTCAGAGACCATCATTCACGTGGTTGTTCCTTTACTCTTTAGGTACGTTAGGTCAGGCTTGGCTTTTTCAGTGAGACTTACCCATAACCCTGCCATCCACATCTACGTAGGCCTGTCTGGCTGTACACTGGGCTGGATTCTGAAGGTCTCACCTCGTTCTTGTCAGGAAGGCATCAGGATATATTGTAACACCCGCTGCCTAAGAGAACAACATCCCTGGATTTCAAGTGTGCTTTAGTTGATCATGTCAGCGTAAATGACCTCAAGGACTCAGATTTTTCGGAATCTCTTAGAGTTTGATATGCCATGGACTCTCCTCCCTTTTATAACTAATTAAGCTGCTGAGTCCCTCTTGTAAAAGTAATGAACAAGGAGCTCTTGTGTCTTGCTGTCAGCGACCCCTCATTGCATGGGTACCGTCTGGCTCCGGTTGGATGTAGGGATCTGTTTATGTGACATGCGGAGCTTCCTGGCAAGGAGACGTCATTTCTTTCTGACCATATCTACCCAGGTAGAGTCCAGGGTAGCAGAAAAACACAACAAAGAAGTATCTCTGGTGTCTTTGCAGTGCCGTGTAATTTCAGGGCTTGCTCTTCTCCGCAGGTAGGTTGTGAGGTTGATAGGAAGTTTGGACTGCGGTTTCTGGGGCTGACGCAACTGGACTGACAGAATTCCATTTAGCCCTCAGAATAAAAGCGCAGTATACAATGGCAGGGAGATAGGGACATTCGGCAGAAAGATAATTTTGTCAAGCTATTTGTTCTTTTTCTTGCTAGTCGGTTACGGACATTTATTATGTATTATTATTTTGTTGATAGATGCCTGTTAGTGGCTGCTATTATCATTATTTTTATTAATATTATTGCCATTATGACTGTTATTATTATTAGTGGAGGTGTAGCTCTCTGTTAAAAGAAATTTTAAAAATCTAAATTTGAGGTGTTTTTTTTTTCGTGTTTTGTAACCAAGCTGTGCTCTTTAGCACTATGTCATTTTCCTTTCGATCTAGGTGAAGGATGCTACCCGAAAGATTGCCAAGGCTTTTGCCATCTCTGGCCCATTCAACGTCCAGTTTCTTGTCAAAGGCAACGATGTCTTGGTAAGAAATGCTGAAGTGCCTGAGTGGACACCAAGCTGTGTCAGGTTGTGTTGGTTTGCGCCCCTCTGGTGGTCTCCTCCATGAGCGCAGACGGAGCAGCAGAGATTCCTGCAGCTGTTCCTGTTGGAGTGTGGGTCGTTGCCCAGCACAGAAGGCCTGCCCTGCTGGAAGGCAGAGGCCTTTGGTGGCACTGAAATGTCAGTCACCTTATGGAAAGCACTCCGACCCACTGGAAACAGGATCGCTGTCTGCCATCTGCAGTACAGAAAGACGGACACATTGACTATCTGAATACGTCAGATAGTCACAAATTGTATACACTGGAGTCTCAGATACTATTGATGTACAAAAACTGTTAAATCAATTAGAATAGTCTTAATTAGTCTATTTAATGTAACCAGTCAGTAACCAGAATTGGTTCAGCAGCATCTACTATGTGAAATCACATGGTGGCAATAAAGATGGATAAGTCACAGCCTTTGCTCTCAAAGATATTCAGTTTGGCGAGGACTGGGAAGATGACTTTGTAGACAACCATAGCATAAGTTAGAATATAATAGTTGCTGGAAGGAATGTACAAATACATGGTACTGAAGTCATAGAGAGCATATCTACGTGTGTATGTGTGTGTGTGCGCGTGTGGCTGAGCATGTGTTTGAGTGTTGTACCTGGTTTGGGCTGGATTTCAAGGGTGATTTTTGTATTTTAAGTGGATTTTAAGAATGGCTGGAATTTTGACAAACAAAAGAAGGTAGAGAGGACATTATAAATAGAACATCTAAGAGAAAATTTGGCACATTTGAAGAGATAGCAACTAGTTCAGTTTAGCAAGATCATTTTTCTAGGTAAATAGTGCAGGGCAAACTTGAAAAGTAAAATTGGGTTCAGGGAAATGGTACAAGATAACATAGAGAGATAGATTGAGGCAGGAGAATAGAAAGCCTTCAAGGACCAGACTTTCATCCGATGGCCAGTGGAAACCCAGTGAAGACTTTTCAACAGGGACATGGCATTATCTGAGTTCTGCATTAAAATCTATCAGCAGTGTGTGGAGATGAAGTTGTGGAAAGCAGATGGAAGAAGGTCAGAATTCAAAGATACTAAAAGGAAACTGGTTAGCCAAAGTGCGAGCAGCGGGGAGAAAAGGAAGAGTCTGGCAAAAGAAGAGCTGGCTCCAGTAAAAAACAGCTAGAACCCAGGTGACAGGGAGAACGTTAATATGTTGTCATTGGATCTCACCATCATTTCTCTTTTTTTTGAATTTTGTTGTCCGTCTCTCCAGGTGATTGAGTGTAACCTGAGAGCCTCTCGATCCTTCCCCTTTGTTTCCAAGACACTGGGGGTAGACTTCATTGATGTGGCCACCAAGGTGATGATTGGAGAGAACATTGATGAGAAACCCCTTCCCACATTGGACCATCCCATAATTCCTGCTGATTATGTTGCAATTAAGGTAACATTTAAAAAAAATCTATCAATCATTTTTTTAAGTTTTAAGAAATTAAAGGAAAAATTTTTCATCAAAAATAATCTCGAGGTATGCCTGGCTGGCTCAGTCAGTAGGAGAGCATGTGACTTCATTTGGGGGTCATGACTTCAAGCCCCACATTGGGGGCTTACTTAAAAAAAAAATTTTTTTTTAATGTAAAAAAAATAATAATTTTGATACTTCATGAACTTTCTAACTAAAGTGTTAGACCAGGGATTTATGATGTTTCCTTTGAATATCTACACAAGCAACTTTATATCAATTTTTATCCATTTCAAAAATAATAAAAAAATCATTTAGAAATATATAACTTCAAAACCAACTAGCTGAGTGAATTATAAACTATGATATTGCAATTGATACACAGTAGTGTTGGTTTGGTTGGTAAACAGAAATTCCGGACATATTTTGTTAGGATAAGGCTTGAATTGTGTCCCTTTGGAATTATGTCAAGACTTCAGGAATACATGGGTCTTGTAAAAAGTGTTACCTTGTACTGTTGGTTAAATTCTAACTACGTTGGCCTCCTTGCTTAGTTCCTATTTTCTTCAGCAGCACAATTTTTTTCTCTTGAAAGGCTGAAATAGCCGTTGCTATTCATGGTAGTGCCATGAAGGAAATGAAATTCATGGCACCTCTGTGAAGATTGGCAAGGAATGTCTAAGATTTGCTCTCTAATTTCCAATATAGTTGTATATTTATTTTTCTTTTTTTAAAGATTTTATTTAAAATCTTTTTAAAGATTTTATTTGACTGACAGAGATCACAAGTAGGCAGAGAAGCAGGCAGAGGTAAGAGGAGGAAGCAGGCTTCCCGCTGAGCAGAGAGCCCGATGCGGGGCTCAATCCCAGGACCCTGAGATCATGACCTGAGTTGAAGGCAGAGGCTTAACCCACTGAGCCACCCAGGCGCCCCTAGATGTATATTTCTAATAATACTTTAATAATAAAACCATTGAGCTCCTCTAGCTGCCTCAGCACACCCAGGCACAGAGTATTTATAATTATGACTTTACTTCATTAATCAAGTATGAGGATTAGTGAGATACTATATAAATATATTTGAATGTTTTAGAAAAAATATAAGATGGAATCAATTTATATTGTGTGATGTATTTATATGACATTTATATACTTTGGATGCCTTTCAAAAGACTTCCATTCCTGTATGTCCTAGTGACCTGAGTCATAATTGTGTTACAGCTGAGACTCTGACTTCTGACTTTTATAGTGGAAGCTTTAAGTTGAAGCTATAAATAAAAAAATAATTATTAATCTTATTTAGCTTAATAATTTAGGATGACTTAGATTTTACAGGGCATTGAGATGGAATGTCACTTGTTATATTGGGGAAGGGTTGCACTTTATTCCTGGAGACTATGACACAACATAAATTGTTAAAGCTTTCAGTGGGAATTATACGTAGGTAAAAAAAAATGCATAGTATTTCTTTGTTTGAGACCAATAAGTAGAAGGCCCTGAAAAATATTTCCCACTCGAAATTCTAGATACATTTCAAATTGATGTTTCTGAATTCATAGGCACAGAACTATGCATACACATATGTGTATGAAATAATATCCAGTTAAAAACAGTAATGAAGGACAGATATGCATCTTTCAAAACGCACCGTATCTTCTAGTTTACTTCTTTCCTAATTATCATTGTATATGAATCTTGACTTTTTTAAAAAATGAATGGCTCCTTTATAGACAGTCTTAACACAGGCCTAGGGGGGTGGATGGATGTTCCTGGATGAGAGCACAGAAAAGCGAGAGTAGAGAAATACATAACTTGACTAAGGAGGACCTTGTGAAGTGACCTCGAGCTAGAATCCCAGGATTCTGGAAGGGTACCAGAGTCAAAGAAGAGTCCACACTAGAAATACGGATAGATGCAAGAAACCAGGACTTGGATCCTCATGAACTACACCGATAAAATAAATGAAGAAGAAACACTCTTATCTATGTTCTATTACACATGAAAGTTCTGGGCAGAAGTGTGCCCAAGCAGAATGTTTTTCAAAGCTTTTTAAGAGGTGTCAACAACAGTTTAGTGTCTCAGAAGTCAGCTTACAGACAGACATTTCTGGCATGGTTGCCTGTTGCAAGTTCAAATGATCAGAAAAAGAAGAGGAATGTTTCCAAAGCCTACCAAGAAAAAAATGTGTTTGAACTTTGTGCTTGGGGAGACCAATGCCCAGTAGACTTTGTTTGAAATCACTCCAATAAGAATATGTGTAGGCCAGATTAGAAACACTGGACTAGACTGGTCACAGGGGCCCTATTTACAGAAATAATCTGTGATTATTTAACCCAAGCTTTTGGCCAAGAGCTCAAGAAATTCTTGGAACAGAGTTTTAAAGCTGTTTTTCAAGTCAGATGCTTAGACCAAAGAGATTTTTTTATGTGTCTACCATAGCCTAAATGAAACCTGTGAGAGAACCGGTTCACTAAATAGATTTATCCTCTCTTATTCCTTTTATACCTTTCTCTCACATCTTTTTCCTCCCCATTATTTCTGACAGGCTCCAATGTTTTCCTGGCCCCGGCTGAGGGATGCAGACCCCATTCTGCGATGTGAGATGGCTTCCACTGGAGAGGTAACTGGTTAATGATCCATGAATGCTTTCATTAAATCTACTTTGAAATCTACGGTTTTATGAGCTGAGCATAATACAGTAAGTAAGTTATTAAGTATAAAGGGGGACACAAACTTCTGTTATCAGAGTAAGTCTGAAAGGGCTGAAGAATTTTGAGCTAAAGAAAAGTCTTGTACTTTCGTGGACCAGAGTCTAAATTTTCACACATATTTAACTCATGAATCTAATGTATGTGTTCCTAATTCATTTCCACATTACACATTGAGAACAGATTCCAAAATATTTCTTTACGTGTCTAAGTAAATATCTCCCGAGTCTTTCTGCTTTATTTTAAGTTTTCATTTCAAGATCTCTCTGTAACAGCACTTCCCACCTCTACCTCCCTCAGCGTCTTGCTACTATGGAATTAAATCATTGGGTTTTTACTAGCAATATGTAGAATGACTGTACAGCATTGGAAAGACTGCAGACCTAAACATTGTGGAATCTGCAGATAAATGCAAAAATCTCAAAAAAATTTGCAAAGCAACGTGAATCTCCTGGGGGATTATCTAAAACCTATAATGGGATTGGCCACTGGATGTCCCTCTTCACTTGTGTTGGGACTCTTGTCAGCCGAAGGTTTCTTAAGAATGTGAACTGTGTTTCTTGTAGAGAACTGTCAGATTCTAGAAAGTTCCCTACGTGTCAGTGTCAGGACATTTTATGAATCACCCAGCCCTTGACAGACTTACTAGATACAACCTTCAGATTCTCATCAGTGCACATCAGAGTGGCAACATCAGACTGTGAGGCATTATAGTTTCCTCTTGCTATTAAGGAACACCTGAAAGGGGAAAATATTTAATTACAATAAATATGTGATGTCTTATGTGGTTGCCTGGTTACAAGCAACATCTGTGCTGAGAGGTAAAGCGAGACAGGGAGGCAGGGAGTGAGGAATAAATGGCTATCTTGTTTGTATTTGGACTGGCGATTGCCTTCTCTTAGCTCCTTTGCTGCCGCTTTTAATTTACCAGGTGAGAAAACCTATCTTTAAAACGAGGGGCCTGCATTACGGTTCTCTGCTGTTTAAGGAGATGCTCTTCAGACCCACACGGATCCCAGGGTCACTCGGTAGCAGGGCTGTTTTCAGCAGATCCAGGGTTCAGATCCGGGAGAGATCGGCTTTCCTTTGTGCTGTTTTCTCTAGTATGGCAAACTTATTGTCACTGCCTATGTCCATTCTGCCTCCAGACATACATTATTGGAGTTGTTGAAATAGGAAAATACAAAAGAATTAGAAGCTCAGCTCACCTTTGTTGTGCTCTATTTTAGAAGTAGAGAGTTAATTCTTCTATTATTAGAGTCCTACTTCCAGGTGTCACTGAGTAGGATGTTACAAGGGCTATTTTATTTTTTATTTTTTTAAAGATTTTATTTATTTATTTGACAGAGAGAGAGAGATCACAAGTAGGCAGAGAGGCAGGCAGAGAGAGAGAGAGGAGGAAGCAGGCTCCCTGCTGAGCAGAGAGCCCGATGCGGGACTCGATCCCAGGACCCTGAGATCATGACCTGAGCCGAAGGCAGCGGCTTAACCCACTGAGCCACCCAGGCACCCCACAAGGGCTATTTTATAACTGAGATCAGAATAATAATTCTAGCTTAGGTGAAATCTCAGTTATGCTTCGAAGAGACATTTTCAGTGTTGAGATGGCTTGTTGTCGGGTAAACCTTTACTTCTTGATCTAGGTAAGGGCTGTTTTATTTTTTTTTTAGTGGCAAGGTGGCTATGTTAGACCTGAGCTTACTTGAATATCTGACTGTGTTCTGTGTTTTTTGGTTTTTGTTTTGTTTTGTTTTGTTTTTGTAGAAAACTGCTGAAACCTCTTGTGTGTTGCTCTGTGTGCTTTTATGACGGGATTGCCTGGTCCTGTCAGTAGAATTTGGGTTTCATTAACTGAGGTTGATGTTACTGAGGCTAGTTGACCATTAATTGACCAAAGAAGGAGTTTGCTGAAAAGTAGCGTGTACTTGTGATTGGTTGAAGGTCATAGTCTTGAGAACATCCTTTTCACAAGAAGGGAGTCATTTGCTTAAAGAGTGAATTTAGCCATCAGTGTTATTTACTATAATGGTGGTTCTGTACCTGTGCCAAATGATGATATGCATGGCAGAATCTATTCCCATCATGCTCAAATATACCACTTGCTCTATGGTTATGGGGCCATGTGACTTGTAGTTATCTAATAGCACAGTTACCCTCGCTGAAACTTCTGTGTCTCCCAAACATTACATGTTAGTTTGGAATGGTTTTTATTTATTGATTGATTGATTGATTGACATAAGGCTGTGGCGTTCAGAACTAGTCTAAACAGGGCATTTTGGTTCATTTTATGAAAATGATTTTAAATTGAGATTTTCATGGATTCATTGAATTTCTCAAAAAGCTTTCTCATAAGCTGTACCAAATGATTCCCAACCAATTGGTCAGCAGTTATGCATGTGAGCTACTGACCCATGAATTCACGCACCATGGCATCGTGTACGTGACATATACTGTTATTTAAACATTAAGTCATATTCACATTTGGTAACTTACCACATTACGGACCAGACGCTGTGATTTGTATCCAAATAACTCACAGTAGAATCCAGTTATGTTGCTCCATGGAGTGTTGTTGAATAGGGAAAGAATTGCTTATTCATTCATTATGCTTAATTAAAAACACAAGATACATCTGCCCTGGCCAGCTTTGTTAATCCCAGGATTCAGACTGCATGGTCTTTGGGCAACTCAATAAAAGCTAGCAAAGGGGTCTAGGGGTAAAGTGCTTTGATTTGTATTTGTTTATCAGTAAGAGCTGTTGACTAGTGTTTGCTTCTTCTTATTTTACATTTTAATTTATTCTAAACAGGTGGCTTGCTTTGGTGAAGGTATTCACACAGCTTTCCTAAAGGCAATGCTTTCCACAGGGTTTAAGATACCCCAGAAGGGCATCCTGATTGGAATCCAGGTAAGTGGTGTGTGGTTGTGTGCATGCCCCCGGGCACATGCTAGAAGTGGCTGAGAAAGGACCTGAATTGTGGTATAAAAGAGGGGAGATTTGTTTTAAGCTCCACTAAAGAAAACAGCAACTAATATAAAAAATGGATGTTTGTTCTCTATACGTTCCCTGGGTTTTGCTTTTTTCCATTGTAGCAATCAATACAAATAAGTGAATAAATAAGACGAAAAGAAGGAAGGTCTCTAGTGAAAAGGTTATTTGTTCTGAAAAGGATTTAGGATGCCTTAAAGAGGAATCTCTTCTGTTTCTTGGTTACATCTTTCCTATGTGCTCTGCTCTTAGTTCTTCCTCCTTAGCCCTTGAACATATGCTTTCCATAAAGTTGAGTCTCACTTCGTCTTTCTCTCTGTCTCTATCTCTTGACTTTCCCCTTTGCCAGTTCATGTCTGTGGAATCCACTGTCCTATCCATAACTGTCACCTTTAAATCTTCATCCTTCATTATCCCATATTTCCAGCCATCTCCTGAATACCTCTAATATGATGTCTCAAACCCAACACATCCCCCGCTGAAGCTCTCTGATCCCTTCCTCACCTTTGTTCCTTCCTTCCTTACCTTCCTTCATTCACATTTCAACTTGGAAATATATAGATCTTCCACATCTTATGGTGGGGTGATGCCTCAGTAAACTTAGCATAAGTTGAAAATATCCGAAGTCAAAATGCATTTAATATACCTACCCTCCCGAGCATCATGGCTTAGTGTAGCCTTTCTTAAGTGCGCTCAGAACACTTTATGTCAGCCAACAGTGTGGCAAAATCTTCTAACACAAGGCCCATTTATAATAAAGCATTGCCTATCTCATGTAGTTTATTGAATACTGTACTGAGAGTGAAAAGCAGAATGGTTTTAAGTGTGTGGGTTGTTCTCCCTCACGCTCATGCGGACTGACTGGGAACCGCTGCTGCCCACATCACTACAGAGTATCCTACTGCCTATCACCAGCTTGGGAAAAGACAAACATTCAGAATTTAAAGTATGGTGGGTACTGAATGTGTATAGCTTTCACTATTGCAAAGTTGAACTTTTTCACGTTGAGGACCATTTGTAAATGTCAAAGATCCAAACCCGAAGAAGACTTGGGCATTACTGGAGGGATTTTCTCACTCCTCAACTGACAGAAGGTTCTTGAAGGGAAGGAGCTTAATGGGCTTAAGAAAGTTAGCAGAGTCCACAGTATCCTGGGGAGGTTCTTGAGTATCATTATTTGGTAAGTCTTCTGAGTCAAAGCCAAGTGAAAAAATTATAAGAGAATATCTTTATTCAGTGCGAAAGGGCATTATTGCTTTATTATTGCTTTCTTAAGCAGTTGCTTTATTAATTATTGTTGCTTTGCTTATTAATTTTTTGTTATTGCACATCAAATGGAAATCATTTGTCTGTTCTGTTTATAAATTTCCTAAAAAATACTAAATACTTTCCACCTGGTCTTACACTTATATTTCGGATAAATTCTTGGGTCCTATAAAAACAATAGCTGGTCTTAGATATCACCCCTGCCGTACTTTTAATAAGCTCAAACCCTGCATGGTTACATAAAAATCAATAAAAATATAATTAGAACAGTACCAGGTATTCTCAAGCCCGTGGGTGATTATTATAGATACCACCTCATTAGGGTGTCTTCATATCAGCAAATTAGCCTCTGGAGACTGGATGCGTTAGTGGCTTTGGAGAAGTTTCTGCAAAGAGCAACTTGGAATTTTGCTTCATCAAGGTGCCGAAAGGGAGATGGAGAACAGTTAGAGCAGAGGCTAACAAGATGACTTGCAATCGTGAAGCTTAATGGCAGTTTGGAGACACATCACACCATATGAGAGACTCATCATGTTATAAATGAGTATTAAGTATTATTAAGTCACAAGTAGGAGAGTATTGGCCCAACTTCCAGTTATGGCTTAAAGTTTAATGTGAGACCTGGGGGCATTCAGAGGAGACTGTGCCCTTAGTCCCCGTCTTCACAACTAATCATAATAGTGCTAACATTTTAAAATACCAGTTTAAGAAGGCAGTGAGGTATAAAATTGTGCCTTGTTTGGTTCTAGTGCTGCGGGAAATATTAAGCAAAAATTAATTCAATCCCTATGAGGTATTTGTGTGATTTTGACATCAGTGAACAGAATTTTTTGCTTTATGGTTGGAGGAAAAAAAGAGGATTTTGTAGGGTAAAAAGAGGTGTCTTAAAGGAATGAGGTTCTGCCCACTGAAGTTTTATCTTTCAGCATGCTCTTTTTTAAAGAGATCAGTATGGCAGCAGCTACATGACTTCTTATAACTTTATACTTGTGTGTAAGTGCACAACGTTGGGGCTTTAGATATGTGTCTATTTTAATTATAAAGTTTAAAAGGTATATTTAAAGAAATGTTTAAGGGATGCTGGTGTCAGGGGCTCCATTGGTTGAGCATCTGCCTTCGGCTCAGGTCATGATCCCAGGATCCTGGGATCCAGCCCCACATCAGGGTCCCTGCTCAGAAGGGAGTCTGCTGCTCCCTCTGCCTCTGCCTCTGCCTGCCGCTCCCCCTGCTTGTGCTCCCTCTCTCTTTGGCAAATAAGTAAATAAAGTCTTTTTAAAAAATAAAGAAATGCTTAATATAAAATTATATTTAATAAAGTATTAGTAGCTATGGTAGAATTGATTAGCAGGAGATGGATGAGAGTCACTTTCTGACCTAGTCAGCGAGGGTGGCCAGGAAGAGCTGCCCCTCCCGGCAGTTCAAGGACACGCTCTCTGTTACCATCTGGTGGATTGTCTCTGAGAGTGACTTTTAAAAATGCGTCATAAATTTAGCTGAACAACATGACAGGATATACTAACTGGAGCATTAATAGCTGGAAAACTCACTGGGTATCTTCTTAGATAGCACGGGACCAAACCTAACCGAGGCCTTGTATACTCAGACTTCCTAGGGACGGTGGACAAAGTAATTCAGGTTCCGTATTTTCAGCATGCATTGCACTTCTAAAAAAATCATTTTATTTTACATGATTCAGCATGGTCAGAATAATTCACTCATTCAAATATATAAAGTCAGAAGTGAGAAGGACCTAAAAAAGTACTGCTAATATAATACAATATATGGACATTAGGGGCTCTGTGCTAATATGCTAATGGGCATTAGAACCAGTAAATACAAAGGAACACGGTTAGTTGAGTTCTTGAGTGAAGTTCTAAGAAAGAAATCCACCACTGAATTTTGATTTCTTAAGATAATCATTAATTCAGCCTGATGCCGTGTAGACTTCATGCACAGATGAATGCTTGTAGCCAACACCACAGCAGTTAACTTGCTTAATTATTCCTCCATGGAGAAGTGAGGAAGATAGTCAGGACCTGTCCCATTTATTTGAGGGAAAGGCCTTTTCTCTGATGTCCCCAACTTGACCCACCTTCCTGTGACAAACACAAGCATTTAATTGAAGATACCTTAACTCATTCATTTTCACAACAGGTTGCAAGAAAAAATTGGGGGAAAAGAGAGATTACGGAGGAGAGATAAAAATGACTCTGAGCCAGGAAACATTTTTTTTTCCTTATTTTTGGTAGTTTAACACATGTTTTAAATAGTAATGTATTACTAGCAAGTATCAGCCACTTCTCAACATCTAGTAAATAGAGTTTGTGTGTGTGTGGGGGGGGGCATGTGCATGCTAATTTGTTGCACTTCAGTCTCCTAACCTCCTTTTTCTCTTCTCTTTCCTACCCTACTCCTTTACACACACAGACCTTCCGTTTCTGCCCTCCCGAAGTTAGATCCTATGGGACAAATCACCTGAGGAATTTGAAATATTCATAACATCAATTGTGTATAACTAGAACTTAGGGGGAGAAAAGTCAAGATTTAGATTTTGTCAAAGGATTCTTGTCAACTATTACATGCACTGGGTCGCTAACAAGAGGCTTTCCATAGGCCCAGATCCTAACATAAAAAAGGCATAATGTAGGTTTATATGGCAACAAAATCATCCTTTATTTTCCTGCAATATTTCCAGCCTCCTTTCAACCCATCAGGATTTATTTTTAGTTGCTATGAGTAGGCAATCTGCCTTGTTCGGAAGTTTTCTGGAACACCCTTTAACAATGAATGATTTACTCTAGAGTAGATCAAGAGCACTCACTGTCTTTTCGCCTCTGATTGGGCTATTCAACGATGTTTGTGGGGCGGCGCGCGCCATCCTGACATCTGCGGCTTCAGCCCTGCTCCGAAACACAAAGCAAGCGTTTTATTTGAAAAAGACAACGCCAAGTGACATGAATAACCTTTTATCTTCAATACAGAATCATTAGGAACAACCATAGAGTTGTCGATGCAGATGTCCCTGTAGAATCCACAAGTACCACACAACATTAACTGGACTTTCTGTTCTGCGGCCAGAAGTTAGAATAATGTGAAAATGATAATTGGAGGAAATATGGTTTTTTGTTTTGTTTTGTTTTTGTTTTTTCATTTTTAAAGGGCTTTCTTTCTTATAAACATTTTCCAGGAAATAAATCAGCTTGTACTTTTCACCTTTAGTAACAAATGGTTTCTTACCCAGGTATTTTCAATCAGCTATTAAATCTGGGGCTACTCAGATGCAAGCTGACAGCTGTAATTTCTTTTTGTGGAGAGGCTGTTTTATGTGTCACAAGTGTTCAATACATGTTTGATAGAAGTTTATAATGTGGCTATGAAAGCCAACACCCCAGACTAGAAGGCAGAGTGGTTCCCCGGCTGGGAACTGCCAATACTGTCATGTTGGATATTTATCTTTTCCACTTGGGGGACAGCATTGAAACAGCTCCATAATGAGGTTCTGACTGGTGTCTGCAGGTCTTAGAGGACTTGCTGACTTATTTTACTTTAAAATAGCAAAGAAAAAAATTACATTCTGGTACTCCTTCCTCAACATTTTTCATTGTGACTTTGGCCAAGGTTAATGGATCTTCACCTCAAATTACAAAATGAGTGAAGGATGGTTCTCCTATTTCTTCTTCCCTCCTCCTCCTAAACTTAGGTGTGCATCACTGGGAAGGTTTGTTAAAATGCAGATTATGGAGATCCACTCTCAGAGTTCTTGATTTCACAGATCTAAGGCGGGACCCAAACTTTTCTACTTTGTTTTGTTTTTTTAAAAGATTTTATTTATTCGAGAAAGAGCGACAGATAGCGAGAGAAAGCAGGAGCAAGGAGGAGAGGGAGAAGCAGGCTCCCTGTTGAGCAAGGAAACTGATGCAGGGCTAGATCTCAGGACCCTGGGGTCATGACCTAAGCCGAAGGCAGATAGATGCATAACTGACTGAGCCACCAGGTGCCCTTTAACTTTTATATTTTAAACAGATTCTCAGTGATACTGATTTCCTGGGGAACAACATTTTGAGAACTGCTGTGCTTGTGAAATGATATATTTTTTATTTTTTAAAAAAATATTTTATTTATTTATTTGACAGACAGAGATCCCAAGTAGGCAGAGAGGCAGGCAGAGAGAAAGGAGGAAGCAGGCTTCCTGCTGAGCAGAGAGCCTGATGCGGGACTCGATCCCAGGACCCTGGGCTCACGACCTGAGCCGAAGGCAGAGGCTTTAACCCACTGAGCCACCCAGGAGCCCTGAAATGATTTATTTATTTTAGAGAGAGAGCATTTGGTGGGGAGGGGCCGAGGGAGGGAGAGAATCTCAGACTCCGAGCTGGGCAGAGAGCACACACAGGGCTCAGTGCCACAACCCTGAGAATCACGACCTAAGCTGAAACCAAGAGTTGGACGTTTAATCAACTTTACCACCCAGGTGCCCCTGAAACTGTATTTTAGAAAATGGTTTCAATGTTATGTTATCACATGGCTATATATTATTAGTGGCATTTTGCTAGGGAAAAAATTTAAGAAATTGAGAATAGTTTGTTCAATACACGATTAGTGTATCAGTTAATAACTTGTTGGACAATTTTATGTTGCATCTTCTAATGTGCTCCGGTGCTTACTTAATTAAGTCTGTCCTGTGTTTAGCAGAAGGTCACAATGTAGTGTTCCAAATCAGGGAGATTCAGAAGTTCATTTAGAATATTTCATGTATATTTACTATATTTCAAGGAACCTTGAAATGTGAAGAAACCTAAAATGCCATCTAATTCAGCCCCTGCTTTCCAAGTAGAATCAAGTCATTGTGCCATTATTCTGTCTAACCTACTCTTAAGGAGGCTGCCATATGCCTCATTAAATTACTCTAAGGTCACTGAGTTACTCTGATTTTATACTTCTATATTTTCTTTACGTCTAGGCATGAGCTTCTTGCAACTAAGGCCCATTTCTTCCTGTTTGGTCCTAAGCAGGAATGGAAAGCTACTATCCTGGGCATGGTTACAATTTGTGTTCTAGAAGACTGTCCGTGAATAACCCCTGAGCCCGCCTTAGCTGAGATTCATCCAGTCGCATTTATCTTTTCTATTTGCCAATAGTTTCCTCTCATAAAACTGCAGTTCTGGGATTGAGAGAGCCTGAATCCAAAAGAATTTTATATTTGAACATAGTCTTTGGAGTCTTTTCCTAGGATTTAGGTCTGTTCTCAGAAAGCCTCTGCAAGTAAATATTAGGAGGTTTTATGGGCTGAACATTATCAAAATTGTGCAAGGATCTTGATATGTTTTATTATCACAATTTTTAGTTTCTTTGAGGCTCTGAACTAAGATCATCTCCTTGGTTTTTTTTTTTTTTTTTTTTTTTTTAGCTGTTGCCAGCTTGGTTTCTAAATAGATTATAAAACATGTACTGAAGTAACCAAATTATTTCATCTGTTTGTAAACTTTTTACAAGAGAAAACAGTTAACATGTTTAGCCAAAGGCAGAATAGATACGTTTGTAACCGTGTGCTGTTTAGCTCAGTTACCCAAACATTCCTCAGTTAATGAGGTCAAGGTAAGGGATTGACTTTTGGGTAGGTCACTTGGCTTTTTTTTTTTTTTTTTCTCTCACCCTGATCACTGTCTTGCAAATACTGGTTTGTGGTCACAGGAAGGGGTAAGTTCAGAATGGAGGAACCCTGCTGACAATGTGCAGGAGTCCAGGGAAAGTGGGACCTAGACACCAGATGGGTCCAGCTAAGGCTCTAGGAAATTCACAACAATGGGCTCTAAGAACATATCTGAATTGGGAGATGGAACCTGAGGAAAACTTGTCTGGAAGTAAAATATATGTGAGGAAAAAGTTGGCTTATTTTTGAAATATGACAGCCAGTAGAGGAAGTCAGACTTAGAAACTAGTGTCCAGGGGCGGGAATCTAGTCTCTGGGAGGCTGAAAAAACAAGTGTTTTAATAATAACAATGAATACTTAATGAGAACTATTAATGGGCAAGTAACTTTGTACAACAACTATTAATGGACTAAGTTCCTATACTGACACTTTTAAGAAGTGCTTACTTATAAACTAACTCATTGAATAATCACAATGACCCTTTGACACAGATACTGTTGCTATTCCCATTTAACAGATGAGGAAAGTACATCACAGAGGGGTTAAGTAAGTTTCTCAAGGTCACCCAGTTTATTGTAGAGTCCCAAGAAAAGATACACTACCATGCTCACTGCCATTTTAAAAAGGAAGAAACGGGGACTCAAAGACATTAATTTTTCTAAGGTCACACTAAAAATGAATGGTAAAACCAGGATCTCAAAGGCAGCTTAGTGACTCTAGAGCCCATTCTTTCATTCTTTACTTTAAAGTTAATGCAAACTTGAGTCCAAAATGGTTGACTTATTGAAGGGAGGTATGCGTAAGCTGTTAGGACAGGTCCCAGTCAACTAAGAACAGGACCGAGTTAGAATTCAGCGGGTAGAACCGGTTGAGCAGACAGAACCATCAACAAGGCTGACCTGGTGTTGGACTCCTAACCCAGGTGTGTTTAAATTCTCCCTGACCTGGAGAACGATCCAGGTAGGACCAAGGTGGATCTTAATCTGCAGACAAAGTGGATTAAGTAGGGAGTGGAAGAATTTGAGGGCAAGGTGAAAAGTCAGACTGTAGAGAGCAAGACTATGTGGATGTAATTTTACCTATAGGGAGAAATCAGTAAGAACTCGGTACTCACTCTAGGATAATGAGAGGATCGAACTAGTCACCTTTGAATCAAAAGCACCTGGCAACATATGGCATTGCCTCTGTAATGGCATGAGAGAATAACGTATTGCA
Source organism: Neogale vison (assembly GCF_020171115.1). Lineage (NCBI taxonomy): Eukaryota > Metazoa > Chordata > Mammalia > Carnivora > Mustelidae > Neogale > Neogale vison. The sequence continues at coordinate 21,568,204 of NC_058093.1, forward strand.
CATGACTAAATAAAGAGCAGAATATCCAAAAAGTGAATTTTGTTAAATTCTTTTAATTTCAGCAATCATTCCGTCCCAGATTCCTTGGTGTGGCTGAACAATTACACAATGAAGGCTTCAAGGTATGTGATATCAATTTTTTTTCAAGTCGTTTTCCGTTAGCCCTGAAATCTATTCACAAAAGAGAACATTAATGAATCTTAAGGAATGAAATAGCTCAAAATATATCCTTTCAACTTGAAAGATTTAACTAACGTGACAGTTTCAAAACTTCCATAGAATAAAATTATTAGAAAGACTAGTTTTAAGTTATAACAAAGGTACCATAAACTCCATGGGAGTTGGCAGCTAAACACTTAGAAAGTTTAGTTAACGCAGGATTGGGACAAAGGTCCAATGCATTTCCTATATATTTTTTCTTTTTCCTTTTCTTGTTTCCGTATGAAGTCATAGTTTCCAGCTGTTGCAGTTATAGGCAAAACTTCTTTGCCACAAGTACTTTCACGCAAAGCCTGGTTCAGTCAAACAAAATGATTCCCGATGTTTGGAGTGGGCCTGTGGTCATGGGGTTTTGTTGGTTTGATAACAGTGAATCCTCAGCCAGTAATAATTCTTTATTTCTTCTTCTACAAAAGCAGTTACAGTTGAGGTTATTAAGTTGTTCCTTAGAATATTTTTTAAAATATTTGAAGTGCACATGACTCTGGCCAGTGAGTCCAAATCTCTATCCAGGGTATTCTTGCTTCTCATACATACCACTTTCTTCTACTTTATGATTTAAGTGACAGGTGTGTCCCCCTAGGTTTCTTTGTCCCGTGAAAGCCTTCCCTGTGATTCAGTAACTGACTTTTCCATTTTAAATGCAGCTCTTTGCCACGGAAGCCACGTCAGACTGGCTCAATGCCAACAATGTCCCTGCCACCCCAGTGGCATGGCCGTCTCAGGAAGGACAGAACCCCAGCCTCTCTTCCATCAGAAAGTAAGAACTGGGGCAGAGTTCTATCTTCCTACAGATAGAGGATTAATTTTGGGGAACTAGTACGATGTGAATACTTTACCCTATTGCAAGTCTTTTAAAAGTCCTCTTAGCTGTTTCAGATGAATAAATCTGTGGATTATAGTAAAGTTTCATTCTCGTGAACTTTGCTGTTACGATAACATATAATGCCATATGTCTATATATTGATACATAGCATCTTTCAAAATATTTTCTAGTAAGGATGCTTTCCTGAATGGACAGCAAGATCTCAGTGATGAGAATCAGACATGGAGAATGTAATATAGCACTTTATATTTTACATTAAACTTAGATTGTATGTAGGTGTGTATATCAAATATAAGATTGACCAGCTGCATTTCACTGAGGTTTGTATGTGAATAAATCAGTCCAATTTACTGCTATATGCAGGAGACTGTGGTGAGTGCTAGGATAACACCAACCATTGAATTACCTAATTTACTCTTCTCTAATCAGGTTGGTTATTATGCCTCAGGCTATGTCATCATTAGATTTGGTGAGACATATTATTTTAGTGCACAATGTGAGTCTTTAGGAATTCCATTACATCAACACTTAAAGAGGTATGTGTCAATAGGTACATAAGAGAAAATTCTCAGTTATTCCAGGATATTATAATCTGTTAAATGGCTACCATTTGTTTGGGCTAAAAGAAGGCAACCTATAAATCATTATCAAATTAATAAAAGAAGGGCAAATTGTTCACACCTTAGTAGATTTCCAAAGGCGCTATAGGCCCTTGGTTAGGACTTTGTAAAACAACAATTAGCATACCTTCATGCTGTTTGACATTCAAATGTCCCCTAGTGTGTAGAGCAGCCCAGCAACAGAATGTGAAGAGATTTAATTCAAAAGCAAGTGTTGTTGACATATCTGTGTTGGCATACCATTAGCTGAGAGGCACTGGGAAGCAGGCAGTGAGGTAAAAGTCTGGGAATTGGGAGTATGGGAGTGGAATGGACTTCAATACTGGAGAAAAACCTCCTTGTAAAATAAGTAAATACCTATCAAATTACCAATTCTTCTATGGATAGATAGCATTTGGGAAAGAAAAAACCTTTCCATTTACTTAGTTAGACTTCCATCAGAATTCTTTCAAGAACACAACAAAAAAATTAATGTAATTTGGACATCTATTTAGGAACAGAGGAGGGCAGATGGCAGTCAACTCAGTATGACTTTGACTTGAATGCACAAGAGAATAATTACGTTAGTATTTTAAAAACTAATTATGAAATATACATTGCCACCTACAAACTTTTGTTTATTTTGATTATTCTTCCAGATTGATTAGAGACGGCAGCATTGACCTGGTGATTAACCTCCCCAATAACAACACCAAGTTTGTCCATGATAATTATGTGATTCGGAGGACAGCTGTTGACAGTGGAATTGCTCTCCTCACTAATTTCCAGGTATGTTCTCTTCCTCAAATATAGCTATGTGCAGGTTCTTATTTCTATGTCTCCCTTAAGAGTGTTCATCAACATATGCACATCCCTCTTCTCCCCTTCTTGTAACATTCAGAATGGAGAAGCATTTTTAAATAGAATCTAAAATAACGGTGCTATTATGGTAGGTCATGGCCTCACAGACAGTTGGTGATCAAGCAATTGAGATAATCAAAAGCCACAGATAGCCATTCTTACTCATTAGCCGTGCAATTATCTTTTAAATAAAAAGCGTGGTGTGGCATGGAATAAAGAGACAAACTTTTATTCCATTGTTTCTAAATGAAAGCCGTCATAAAAGAGCAACAGGTTAATGATAATTGAGGATCCAAATACAGGGCAAGCACTTGTCCAATTCACAGAAAACGATCACATGAGGTATGTTTAGTTCCACTTGGACATGACCCACCAAATTTATTGCGGAGAAGAACTGTACTTCAAGACTCAGTGACTTTCGACTCATTGTATTTTTTCCTCCCTGAGTCCGTTTTAATCCCTGGGGGGAGTTGAGGGGCAGGGATTAGCTTACTCATGATAAGGTCTGAAATATAGGAGACAGTCCTGATTAAATAAAAAATTTTGTGTCTTTCATCACATGCGCATGTCCCTTTGGAAATTGGGAGCAGAAACTGACCTTTTGCTCCTGCTTCATTAAATCTTCACTTTCATGTCATGTGGGTCACTAAGATTCCTACCCTTGTGTTTTCAGGTGACCAAACTTTTTGCTGAGGCTGTGCAGAAATCCCGCAAAGTGGACTCCAAGAGTCTTTTCCACTACAGGCAGTACAGTGCTGGGAAAATGGCATAGAGAAATCAACACCGGGCTCCAGCCGAAACCAAGCCAAGCCACACCGGATCTAAAGGAACTGATTCCCCAACCGTCTTCCACGGAGACAAATATTGACACCAAACTATTTCAGTTTACTTGGCTATGCCTTAACATTCCTTTCTTTCACAAATTGTCGTCCGTCCCTTTTTACAAACCTTTCTTAAACTCCTTCCTAAATAACTTGTTCTGCATGAGAATTCATCTATTTTCTAATGCCTTATTTTTGGCAAACTTACCTCTGTGCTTATTTGCAGCTAACATTTTATGGTGCTGATTAATGATGATCAAGGTAGAAAACGTCGCTTCTCTATCTTCTGAAATATTACTATATGTATTTTCAAGACACTATTGTCATTGGTTTTAAACAGCATCTGCCATACTCAGGACATTTTAACAAGGCAGAATACTATAAAAATTTGTTAAAATGAAATATGGATTTAATTTATGAACCTTTTCATCATGATTTTGTGTAAGGCATCTTTTTGATACTTATTCTCAATTATCTGGCTCCCCCAGGAATATCCCTATTCCTTTCCACAGTACTGAACTTGAGAAGTGACAGAGGTCTTTAAAGTATGGATTTCTTTAAAGGACACTGGTTTGTAGTTTTGTGTTTTGGAGTATGTCTGCAGAGAGTAGCTGCCGCTGAGGTGGTTTTCTGTTCTTGTTTTCCTTTGGATTTAACCTGAGCCAAGTGAAGTCTTCAGGTTGATGCCATCTTTTCCCACCTCCCCCCACTGGTTTTGGCATAAGTTGGAAGTTATGTTCACTGCCTTCAGATTATGGATTCTGTTGACCTACTGAGCCCCGTACTATGCTATGAACGCCACACATTTTAAGCACAAGGTTTCCATTCCTTCTGCCTATAAGAAAAGTGCTTTCTACAGGGCAGCCTGTGTCACTGTTAAACTTTTTGTGTTACTACGTGTGCTCTAATTGTAAACTTTTAAATAAAATGCTATTAAGAGGCTGTACATTTGTGTTCTTGCATTTATTTTATTTTATTTTATTTTTTTAACATTGACTTAATTGATTTCACAAAATCACTTCACTTCTCTGATGAAACACAGTTTTGAGCCAGGATTATGTGACTTTTTCTTTAAAAGCCATATAGGATATGAGTGAGCAAATTAATATTAAAAATAACAACACCTCGGCTGTTACATTTTTTTTTTCTTGTTCCCTCACCTTGTTTACAAGTCTCATTAAAAAAAATTATTGTTCTGTGGTTATATATGGTCTTTGATCTCAATCTTTTCAAATGTATACAACTACACACTGACTAAAGATTGCCACATAGATATAAGAAACTTTTAAACAAATGCCTCGCATAACGCAGGGATACTTGACCCTATCAGAAGCTGATCCCTATCGCCTGGTGGAGATAGTACTAATATCCCAGGGATAAGCATATCCCAGAAATACCGCCTAAAATGGGGCTTTGTGGAGGTCCAAAGATAATGAAGGTGTAATAGTTTGTATCCCTTGCCTCTCATGCCATAGTCAAGGGATTACCACTTGATGTAAATTTCCATGAATGCTTTGCAAATTCATTTGCTCCTCCTCTGTTCCTTGTTACCACCGTGGTTGAAACCTTCACTACTTCTTCCCTTTGATATTATAATAATGTACTCCCTGAGCATCCATTTGTTCATATACCTGAAAATATTTAGTGAGTTTCTGCAATGGTTGGTGTAGGATATACCATGATCTTTCCTATCATTCTAGTACTTTGCTAATACTGTACCACTTACCACCATCACACCACCATAATAACTAACACCATGAACACCTATTATACCTCAGGCCTCTCTAAACACTTTACCTGATTTACCCCTATGAGTAGGTGGTGTCATCTCCATATTTTAAATAGAGGCAGACAAAAGTTAAGTAACGTGACTAAGGTCACACAAAATGCAGTCTTTTTTTTTTTTATGTCTTATAAGGAAGACAAACATGTAAAAAAAAAAAACACATTTCTCACAAAGAAGAAAGACTTAATTCGCCTGCAGAGATCAGAGAAAGGCTTTTCTGGGGAGACGGCCTCATTTGTTGTCTGGAACAGCACGTCATATTTTCCTGGGGAGACAAAATAGGGCATCTGCTGAAGGAAATTACAAGTAATTTGTATGATAAGCTCAGGGTATGTGTGGAAAGAGAGGGCAAGGGATAGAAGTTGAGGACAGAATCTTGGTTGTATGTGTTTAAGCCACATGTAAATTTTAAAAAATTTGTAAATAATTTTGGACTTAAAAAATTGCAAAAATAAAAATTATATTCTCTTTACCCAGATTTATCTATTGGTAATATTTTACCCTATTTACTTTTTCTCACTTACTTTTTTTTTTTTTTTAAAGTAAGCTTGACATCCAACATAGGGCTTGAACTCACAACCCTGAGGTCAAGAGTTGTAAGCTTTACTGACTGAGCCAACCAGGCCTCCCCAATTATTACTTTAACATTTGTGTATTATGTATGTATGTATGTATCTGTCATCTATTTCTCCTCTATCTATCCATCCATCCGTCCACCCATCATCTTCCATCCGTCTCTATCTAAACACACACACACACACAGGAAGAGAAAAGGTACACTTCCAACAGAAGTAATCAGGCTACTAGCGACAAATTTAGAAATGTAACTCATAGTTTGAGACAGCATTGCTTACTGAAACTACCAGACATTCAAAGCAATAGTTAAGATTTGTATTGCTTAATAAAGGTTCTTAATTTCTATATTAATTTGAACAGGCTATTTGTAAAATACAGTCAAACGAGAAGAATAATAGTAATGAATCAAGCAGCGTTGTACCTAAATAAAGCCCACATTTTTGTTGGTGAAATAAAGGGTCTTTTGGAAAATGGAAGATAAGATATATATACTCTCTTCCTTGAGCTCATATGAAATTGCATTAATTTTTGTTTTTGTTATCTTTGTTTTTAATGTTTCAAACTTAATACTTTGAACACAAATAAACAATGAGCTTTGGTGGGCAGAGGGCAATGCAAGGAAATGGAAGCCGATTTGTGTTCAGATCTGGCCAGATTTTGGAACATTTTTATTCTTTCGTATAAACAGGTTAACACGTTTTATAAATGTCTGAATCTGTTATGTACCACAAGTGCAGACAGACAACAGAGGGGCTAAGTCTGTAGCGCTAAATACGGAATCGAAGTAGTTTTTCCATACTGAGAATTTAATAGCATGCGAGGAAAACCAGCACTACTGGGAGGGCAGAGAAAGGAGCTCAGCCAGCTTGTGAAATGAGGAAGAGGAATAAGGAATGATCCATTTATAGATTTAGGATTTTATGGCTTTGGAAAAGTAAGTAGAATATTTTAACTGTACTTCCGTCACACTTCCCTCTTAAGCAGCGTTCCTACTAGAAACTTTCAGAGACAGCTACAACATTCATTTATCTCAACAGCTGCAGGTACTCGAACCTCAGCTTCCACGAGTGTCCACAGCCCCTTGAACAATGAAAGTGGAAATTATCAGAGAAACAAACCATGGCTGAATGCAGTTAAGTGCTCCGTAATTACACACCAGCGTTACCACGTGACTGCTGGTGCGGCCCCCCGCGGGCACAGGTGCCCTAACCGCTCACACACACCCAATCAAATCCACAAAGCCCTTCATTACGTCTCATTTCAGGCACCCTTAGCTTGAAAGAGACCAGCTCAACTTTCTTTCCCTTCTCTCTCCTACCATTTCTTTTCCCTTTGTTCTTACACGTAACAATTCCATCTTTCCTAATGAATATTACTGTGCTATTTTATGAGAAGCTGGTACGACCGGTGAGCGTGAAGGTATTGTGGCAGGAGGAAGAATGCCTGTCCTCCTGAGTGGCTCCCGGGGCTCTGCGAAAAATTGGTAATAATCGTCCCTACTTCTTCTCTTGCGCATAATGTAGGGTGCAAGGTTTCCAGAAAGAGAGTTTAAGTACCTACAGCTGTTGAAATCAATGCCATAATGGAGGGAAAAAAAAAAAAACCACAAACCTCTGGGCAAGTCAAAATTAGCACCATTTGTGCTTGTTTCTTGTTGCTTAAAGATCATATTTTGAGTCTTGACACTTTCATTTTATAAAGGACTTAGAGCCAAAAAATAAAAAATAAAAAAAATTTTTAAAAACCCACTATTGATTGTTGACCAAAACAAAAAATAGGTTTTTCTGGTAGCAGCTTCCCTCTCCTGAAACTACCAGCCTAGCTAATTATTTCTTTAACGCCTTCCCTTGAAGAACCACACAAACCACAGAAAAGGGCTTTTGTTTATCAAAGGAAGCAACAGCAGCAGTCTCACAAAAAAGTCAAAGATGCTGTGTCTCCAAATGACAATTTCCCACACAAAGCTTGGTGTTGTTGGCAGCTCTAATAAAGACTGACAAGATATCAACATGCAAGAAAGGGGAGAGGATCCAACAAGCTCAAAACATGTTACTAAAGAAGAGAAATACTTGAAAAATATATGTATTTTATTAATAAAGAAAGATTCTAATGGCGGTGTCTAGATGACTGTATTTTCCTTTCTAAAACTTAAGGGCATTTGGCAATCTCATTCATAGTCTCCTTTTTACCTCCCTATTGCAAAGATCTTGAAGGATAAAACATGGCAGGGCTTTGAGGTCTTTAGCATAACAGAAATATTCTGCTAAGTGTTTTCCATAACTCTTTACAAATTTCTACATAGAAAGCTGCAAATGAAATTTATATGAAATAATTTAATTAAATTGAAACATTTATTTTAATCTCTCCATTCAAGAGGATTTACATATGGATCCTTTTTAAAAAAATATTTTCTAATTAAGATGAGGGCATACTGTCCTATTATTTGCCAGGTTTGATATACTTTCTTTCCGACTCATAATTAAAATATATAGGGAGCCTCAGGGGAAAAATGGTGGTGTTGCAGTTAAAATATGAAGGAATAGGAGTTTTTAGAGATTTTTTTTTTTAAAACCGTGAGGCACAAGTCTTTGATGTAAATTAGGCTCATGCTTTATTCATTGTATCAGAATAAGATTAAACAACACTGAATTGACCCTCCCCAACATTGGAGCCCTCCAGAACAAAAAATCAGGTGGTGTTAATTGTATCCTTATCTGCCTTGGGGTACTGTGTGAGGTCCTGTTTGCTTAGGAAGTAACTTGCTAACTCTGGTGCTCCGTTCAGTTGAAATCTGTGAATCTGAATTTCACGTGGACATCTGAAAGCCAGCAGGTGGTAATTTGCAGACTGAACCATCAGGGAATGGCCCCCGACTTACGCTCTTCGAGTTTTCCCATGCTAATCTCCTTGGAAGGCTGGTTTTAAATATATTCTCAGAAGTACGGGAACCACGCAAGTTTTTCGGTCACATACAGTAACTAAATGTCTGTATGTCCTAATGTCCATATGATGGGGTTGGTGTTGATCAGTGATGGTTTTCTTTAATCCACTGAGGTTAGTCCATTGTAAATAATTCCAGATCATCTCAGCATCCTTTTTCTTTAACCTGAACCTAGAGCTGAAAGCCAGTCAAGGGTGTCTGGTGCTGCAGAAGGTTTTACAGTAAGTAAAGTTTACAGAAAGTAGAGAAACTGTCTTACTGACTTTACTTCTGGAACCTAAATGATCGTAGACATTCAAGATTGAATCCACAGTATTTTGATCCTAGAAAGTAATCGTTGTACGAAGTTTTTGATTAGGATGATTGTGGTCCTGTCTTCTCTTAATTTAGGGGTTCCTGTTTCCTCTATTGGCTACAGGTCCAGTATCCACTGGCATCCAGACTTAACTTTGCTCTTCATGTATACAGGAGGCTGGAGAAGTTTGTAAAGGAAACACCTACCAGCATTAATTTCCCAAATCTTCAATCTACTTTCTCTTTAAGTCTATCACAGATCAATATAATTATCTTCAATCTTACTTATTGTTTCAGTAATCTTATGAAATTTTGTGTGTATCTCCAGGCTCATGATATTATAAATAAACATTTATTGAGCTCCAAAAATTATATTTATTGATCTGTGCCTTCACTTATACTTTCTATATGGTGGTTTGTTTATGGTTATTTACCACTCCTTTTAGTTCTTTTTAACTTCCTGTTATAGAACATTTCACACAGAATGTCTATGGAAATCTGTCGCTTGCTTCCTTTTTTTTTTTTTTTTTTGGCAGAAAATAAATATCTTAATTTAGGAGTATGTAGCTGCTTGTATATACTATCTATTGCTTCTCTTTAGCCTTTTTGTGTCAAACTTTATTAATAATTTCACAATATTTTTGAGTAGCTATGTTAAATAAAATAGAGCGGATTTGGACTTGTGAAGCTTATAGTCCAGTGGTGAATGAAGCGAGTTTTTTTAAAAAGCTATTATATGAGAGCCTGATTCATGCTGTAGTAAGGGAAGTTGAGAAGCCATATAAACACATGCCTGGGGCAAATAGGGCAGGCTTCCACAAGGAGGTAATATCTAATCTGAAACCCGAGGGATGCGTAAGAATTTGCTAGGTGAAGAAGTGTGCTGTATTCTACAGTGCAGATGCTCAGTGGAAACAAGGCGCATGAAGACCCTGAGGCAAGGAAAACATACCGCGTTTGAAGAATTGAGGGAAGCAGAGTCTGACTGCGCGGTGAGTCCAGGGTTGATGGCGAGGCCAGGGAACTAGCACAGACTAAATCGTAAGAGCCCTGCAAGCGGGGTTAAAGGATTTGAACACTTGACTAAGGATAATTGGAAGCTGTTGAAGTGTTTGTTTGTTTGTTTGGTTTTAAAGATTTTATTTATTTTTTTGACAGAGCAGGAGAGCACAAGCAGGCAGAGCAGTAGAGGGAGAGGGAGAAGCAGGCTCCTGAGCAGGGAGCCCGATGTCGGGCTCGATCCCAGGACCCCGGGATCATGACCTGAGCCGAAGGCAGTTGCTGAACCAACTGAGCCACCCAGGCGCCCCTGTTGAAGTGTTTTAAGTGAGAAGGTAATATACTTACTTTTGCATTTTTGCAAAACTCAGGTTGTCTGCTGAAGAAAGAATGGATTGAAAGCACCAGGCTTGGAGCCGGCTGTTGCAGGGGTCCAGGAGAGAGGAGAGAGGTAGAAAGAGAGGGAGGGAGAGAAGGAGGTGGGGGGTGTCATTTGGACTAGACTAGGAAAGAGAAAACAGTTTGAGGATAATGTGTTTGGAAGGAAGAGCTGTTAGGATGTATCTGGAGAGTAGGAAGGGTGCTGTGATTCCGAGCTCCATGTTGTTGCCTAGGCAAATCGGTGAGAGAGGTCGTGTGAAGTTTCCGGCTCTAGGGAACCCATGAGTTAGAGCAGGTTTATGGTTGAAAATGTTAAATTCTGTTTCAGGCATTTGAGTTTCAAGGGTCTGTGAGAAGCAGAATGGAAATGGTATACAGTCAGTGACCAAAACCCAGACTCTGGAGTGAGTCTTCTTGAGTTTGAATCCAAGCTTGGAAACTCAGTAGCTGTGTGATTTTGAGCAAGTGATTTAAATTTTCCATACCTTGGTTTCCTCAGTAAAAATGGAAAAAAGAATATCTTTCTACCCATAGGGTTGTTGCGATGAGTAGACTGAGAACATATAAGCTAGGTACTTTCAAATTGCTGGGTAGAGAGTAAGTGTTATGGTGTTAGCCATTATTATTACAGTGATTTTTATGGAACATCCAAATGGAGATATCTAGCAGGCAGTAGTATAATCAGTTTTAAAGACTGGAAAGAGATCACTCAGTCCATGGGTAAGGCCATATCTTCTTAAGTAGCTATTATATTCTGGGGGGAACAAGAAATCCCTAAAATGAGACATTCTAATAGTTACCATTGACCTCTTATCAGTTTAAAAGTGAAATTCATGCAATGTTAAAATGTTTAGAAATCCCTGAATCAAAAAGTATTCTAGGAAGATAAAATTAAAAATTGTTATTTTTTCTTGGTTGTTACATAAGAAAATGTATTTCAGGACCATATTATCCTATATGGACTAACATAGCAAGTTTTAATGTACTGAAAGACCAGATAACCCCACTTTAAAATAACTTTGGTATATCTGTCAGAAATGATATAATCATATTGAACAAAGCCTTATAATTATGAAGAGTAATTTAGTTGTTCAAGTTTGGATTTCGAATGACCTCAGTGACAGTTTGACAGACAGTTTCCTCTGTATGACGAGGTTGGACACTATACTTCTTCTATAATCACAATGACAATGCTGTGATTTTTCTGGGCAGTGTGGTTACTTTGACTTGAAGCTTTTGATTGTAGGAGAGATGGTTTGTTCATGAATGAGCCCAAACGGAATGTAGATTTTTAATAGGGAAGAGTGATAGCGGGTGGTAGTTGGTAGTTAGGTGTTTATCGGCATGAGTTTGTGGCAGGGTCACTACTGTTTTCGGCTGAAAGAAAATAATAATAATATATTAATCATAGTGAACACATTTTGAGCTCTTACTCTTTATCCAGTGTTATGTTAGCATGTAAATTATGTTATCTTATTTAACGATCCTGGCATCCCTAATTTACATGTGTGAAGAGAGGGAAAGTGACTGCTTTGTACAAGCAAGGGAGGAGGTAGACAGGAGCAGTGAGTCCAAGAAAGAGACGAAGCTGCTGGGAAGAAGGTACATAAGACCAAGGGGAGATCAGAGGAGTTAAGGCAGGAGGGCAGGAGAAATGGGCAAACACATGGACTAACTGGATTTTGTCTGCATACCTACCTAGTCACATGAACTGATTTTGGGGTCCTTATAAACATGTCATGAAACCATAAGATAAGTCAAATCGGTGGGAACTGGTGTCTTTCAATGGACCCAGAGACTAAAGAAGTCTGCCAGGGAGCAGCCAACTTGCATGAACTTGTTCCCAAAGACATTGGAAGTGTCCTCTGAGGATCCCGGTACAGAGGAGAGTCAGAGGTCCTTGCTTATTTAGCTGGATCCCAATGTGGAAGCGAAATCTACTTATAAATGTGAAATGAATTCTTTAGGCTGGGGATTTTAGGATTATGTGTTGATGGAATCGGAACGTCAGGCTTGATTCCCTGTGGCAGAGCCATATGTCATACTTTTTGTGCATTATTCATTGTGCATAGCCAACTACCCCCCAAACTTAGTGGCTTAACACACTATTTTATTATATCTCTTAATTACGTAGTTTTGAAATTTGGATGAGGCTTGGTTGCATGAGTCCTCTGCTTTTGTGACATTGATGAGGTCATTTTGTGCATACAGCTGGTCGTTGGGCTGATTTTGAAGTTTCAAGAGGGCTTCACACACAGGTACAGTGATTTGAGAAGGACGACTGGAAGTATGAACCCAGCTGAGACTGCGGGCCAGAATGCCTAATCTGGCGTCTTCAATGTGGTGGTGTCAGGGCAGATGAACTCCTTATATGGCAGTTGACTTCCCCCAGAGTAAGGATTTTAAAAGACCTAAATGGAAGCTGCAAGTCTTCATATGATCCATCCTTGGAATTCTCAGAATGTTAATTCCCCTGCATCTAAATTGGCAAATCCATCACGAAGACCATCACGAAACTCCACCTCTCAACTGAAGGAGTAGTAACGAATTTACAGCCGTATTTAATTAATTACACACCCCCAACTCCAATTAGATCATTTGCAAATATTTTCAATTGATCTAAGAGCCTGAAAATGTATATACACAGTTACCACCTCAGCTGTAAACACCATTCACGGTGCAAATCTCATCAGCAATGTATGAATAACATTTTCTTATTTGAAGATATACCTAGGTCTCCCACAGTGTAAAATAATATTTTGCTGTTGAAGACTAGGTGGTACTTTAAAGTCACCTGGGGTCAAGGTCTGTAATGATAGTCATTTTGAATGACTCAAGAGCAAAACAGAAAATCTTTGCCAGGAAGATCTATTTGGATGAGGTTTAGAAAAGACAGGCAGGAAGTTTGGAAACACTGCATGGCTAGAACTGGGAGCAGACAACATCTGCTTGGCAAGAACTACTACTCTGGGTGTGATCTACCAAAGAGGCACCTACATGTACTATACATACATGTAGGATTATATGGTATTGATCACAGTACTTTGCAGGGATAAGTGCAAGACAGGCTTTAAAGAAATGAGAACATGTGTATGAGTACACAGTCTTCTACTTCTAATCAGGTGAGAAACCTGGTGTGTGTAATGATGAAAGGCCAAATTTCTTGGGTTTGAAGTCTGTCTCCACTACTGATTTGCTGTGTGATTTGGGGCGAGCTATCCAAACTCCTTGTGCTTCCCTTTTCTCATTGGTGAAAAGGAGTATGTACGGGGCGCCTGGGTGGCTCAGTGGGCTAAAGCCTCTGCCTTCGGCTCAGGCCATGATCTTAGGGTCCTGGGATCAAGCCCTATATCTGGCTCTCTGCTCTGCAGGGAGCCTGCTTCCTCCCCTCTCTCTCTGCCTGCCTCTCTGCCTACTTGTGATCTCTATCTGTCAAATAAATAAATAAAATCTTAAAAAAAAAAAAGAGTATGTACTAGTACCTAGTTTATAGAATTATAGTGCAGGTAAATAAAACAATCCATGTAGACGCCTATAGAAAAGTACTAGACACAGAGCAAAAGTTCAATAAACATTCATTCTTATAATTACTTTTTAAGAATAAGTTACTGATTTCTAGGGACAGCTTAACTCTTTGTGGACAGAAGCATCATTAAATCCATAATGTCCTTTAATACAATTTCAAGGAATGAGGGTCTCATTCACAAGCAACGGTTGACCTACTCTAGGATCTGACAAAATCAGAATGAATTTTGAAATGTTTTGCCATGTTTGTGCTCTCAAACACAGAGGTACCTAAAAACAATGTAAAGACAGGTATCCAGCTATTCAGAGATGAGAGGGAAATACTTTTCTTAACAGATATTAAAGATAGAAGGTCTGGAAGGTGCAGAGAATGTCAATTATATAGATACTCATTCAGGAATTTAGTTCTTAACTGTTTTCCAAAATATAGAAACCACACTGAAATTAATGGATTTATTAGATCTCCCACTGTAAAGCAATGTTATGCTGAAGCTACTTATCTAAAAATAAAATGATATTTTTAAAAAGTTAACTGTTGGAAAAATAGTCCCCATAAATTTAACTCCCTAGCTATGATCGAGAAAAAGCCTATTAACAATAATTGGTGGGTTCTCAGTTTTTAAGAATCCATAATTAAATTTTATTGTTTTATAAGTGATTTGGATTAATTAAGTCCATAATAGACTGATGCTCATTCCCTACTTTAAGAGAGGAGATGGCAGTTTCATAGAATTCTGTCATTTACTGCAGTCCTCGAACATTTTATTTCCTGCCAAGGCAAATCTGCTACAAAGCCCCAGTTCCTCTTAGGATTTACTGAAAAGTGACAGGTGTTGATTTGCTGGTATCTTTCTCAACAGATTCGAATGAGCTAAACAAAATGACTTCTCTACCCATTTAGTCAGAAAAATAAATGGGGACACCAGCTAATGAGGGAATGTAGAGTTAGCTGGACTCAAAGCATTCCAAGCTGTTGGCAGCTGGAATCAAACGAGGAATCATGCAGACAGTTGCTCGTGTTTATTGCTGAATGTGAAATTAGAAAGATACTTCATCTTCCCCACAGGTGCAAGAACATAAAGTTATTAATTACAGCAAAACACATTTATTGACAACCCCAAGCCTACAAAATCCCACACTCAGCAAACGGCTTTCAAAGTTCATCCAAAAAGCACTTTAGAATCAATACAAAAGCACTGCATCGTTGACGAATCTGTGCCTGGTAAAATACTGTATCCTGAAAGCATGGCATAGACTGTCTCTTAATATTTATGTATTTGAACATCATCAATACTTTCTTCCTTCTTGTAGGAAACTTATTAGACACACATTTTTCTATTTTTTTTTTTTGTTGCTTTGATAGGTGTGGTTCCAGAATATTGATTACACTAATTTTGCTCCTTTTTTTTTTTTTAGGTTTTAAAAGTAATCTTACTCTTTCATTGAGCCATAGGCTATATTAAGCCATTCATTTATGTAGTAAAGGTCTATTACATACTCCTTTTGTGGCAGGCACTATTCCAGATGTGTGGGGAGAACATATATAAATTCATAAGGACTTAAAATCTTATGGGATCTATATTAGGAAACAACTAGAACATATTACACCAGTATTTGATCAAAGACTGAACTGTAACCCATGGACTTTAAGAAATACCTTAGAAGAGGGGAGTCACTTGAAGGGTTTGCCTGTGAAGGGTGATGAACAGTGGGACGATGCTGTTTGAAACATTTTATAGGAATACTGTAGGATATAGACGATTAAATTCTCAAAATTATGTGTAAGATACAAAAACTAGATTTTATGACTGCTTATCCCTTAAGGTAGGTCACTACTCTGAGAGTCTAGCTTTATTTTTATTATTTATTCAATTAAGAAATATTTAAAGTCTTTATTGAGCCCTTGCTATGTCCTGGGCCCTGCTCTAGACACGGGAGAGAGATTAGTGAATGAGACAGGTAAGGTCTCGGAGTTGATACACTGTTTGAAAAATGGGCAATGAATGAAAAATATCATGAAACTCCTTTTAAATACTGATCCGTGTTGTGCAGGCGATACAACAGGATTGTGTAATGGAGAGTAACCAAGAAGATAAGGAGGCCCTCCTCTCTGAAAAATGATCATTGAGGCACATTTAAATAACTACAAGAAACTTGTTTTGGCAAGATTAGGAGGAAAGATGTTACAAGCATAGAGACCGCTGACTGCGAGGTGGAAGAGGAAGAAATAATCTTGGGGAGTTGGGTAGATAACAAGGAAACTGGAATGCCTGAACCACAAGGAACTAGAGGCAGAGGAGTTGAGAAGAAAGGAGAAGTAGGCATACTAACTTACAGTAAAGCATGGATTATTCTAAGGGCAGTGGGCTAAAGATTGATTTGGAGTATCTAGAAAAATGGGTAATTGAAATCTTTGCGCTTACCTCTTGTCAAACAGTTTTAAGAAATTGAGGGTTTAAGCCACTATATCCCACAGTATCCCTTTAAAGGATTTATAAGAAATATTTATCTTGAATATTTATACACAAGAGCAACTAGCAACTTGTATACTTTGATCCGGGATCTCATATCTCTTTTACCCTATCTCATTTCTCTCCCTGGCTGCCAAGAAGCAAAGGACTAAATCTGAGACCTACCCTCAAAATCCAGACAGAAATTAATGGTTCATATATGGAGTCCTGAACTCACCCTTAGAGTCATTGCATAATATCATTTTTGTCATTTTATTTAATTTAATTATTAGGTGGCACTATCTATATACATTTCCGAAGTTGTCTCAAAACCTATTTAGAATGAAACAAATTGGAAAAATGTGTAAACATGTTTTAACCCTCATCATGCGTCATATTTTTTAGTATCTCATTGGTCAAACCGGTTGCATGACTAAAACTAGATGAAGAGGTAGAGAAAGAGACTTTATCTCTTCATAAAAATATTTATATGAATATTTTCCTTTTTGATGAGCAATTTCATGTCTTTGGGTCATTTAAAAAAATAACCTGCAAAATTTTTACTATTGAAATTAGAAGAGATTAGGCCTTTGTGTGTTACTTACATCTCAATTACGTTCCCCGTTTTGACTTTGGTTGTTTCACTTTTGAGTTGATCCATGGTAGATCGTTATTCATTTCTCTGTTAAGAAGCAGCAGTCTCTTTTTAAATTTTTGAATTCATAGATGATAAAGGTTTTTTGTACACTTAAAATATTTTGTCTATCTGAGATTACTACTTAGGAAAAGCCCATGTTTTATTATATTATCTAAGGGTTTAATGGTTTTTCAATATTTATACCTTTGATACATTTGGAGATTTAGGAATGAGGGTGTTATCTAATACCCATTTGTTCTAGAAGAGTATCTAGATACCCCAACACTGTGTATTTAATAATTCCTATTTCCCAACTAATATGCTTGGTACATTTATCATTTGCTAAATTTCTGTAAGTTTCTGAACTTCTTTATCTGTTCCAATAATCTGTCTATACATGAAAGCTATATTTCTATTCATAGTGATAGTATGTACCAATTGAGGTTCCTGTAGGAAATAGATGATACACTCGAAAGTTTATTTGAAGAGATTACCGAAGGGCCTATTTACAGAGGAGTGGACAAACTTAAGGGACCCTACAAGGGACGGTAAAGCCCTCAGTGAATAGAAACAATGGAAACCTTTTAGCTCCATAAACCTCAAGAGGTAAGAGAGGGAACATTGTTGCCATCGTCCAGGACGGCCTTCCTTCATGATAATAAATAAATGGCTGGACCAAAAGGAGCTGTGGTCCAAGAATGCGGCTGCTTCCAAAATTATAGTCCCCGCTGCACTGAGTCGAGGGAATAATTACTCGACTTTTTGCTCTGTTCCTCCAGTATCCCACCAGTGCCAGCCATGTTGAGCCCAACCAGAAGCCTGCCTGATGATGAATCCACAGTTTCAGTCTCCTAAGAGCACGGAGCAGAGTAAAAAAAGGCAGATAATGGAAGGGAAAAAAGACAGTGACCAGTGTATACTATCATGTTTTTAATTGTTACAACTTTGAAATATGATTTAATAAATGTTTGGTCCCTTCTCATTATTCTTCAACTTTCATTATCTCCCACCTAATTCTTTTTTTAATTGAGATGGAATGAATTTATTATATAAGTTTCAGATATACAGCATGATGATTCAATATTTGTATGCCTTGTGAAATTTTTAAAAATTGAGCTAATTCTTGATGTTAGCTTTTCTATACAAAGACCATCTTTTTCTAAGAGTCCACTTCAATAGACTTCGTGTGTGTGTGTGTGTGTGTGTTTAAAGCTTTTATTTATTTATTTGGCAGAGAGAGAGAGAGCACAAGCAGGAGGAGCTGCAGGCAGAGGGAGAGGGAGAAGCAGGCTCCTTGCAGAGCTGGAAGCCTAATCCAGGGCTTGATGCCAGAACCCTGGGATCATTATCAGAGCTGAAGGCAGACACTTAACCTACTGAGTCACCCAGGTGCCCCTAAATTTTGTTTCTGAAGTATAAAATACATATACAGAAAAGTGTACACATCATAAGTATGTAGCTTGACATTTTTCACAAACATATCCATGTAATCATCATCCAGACCAAGAGACAGAACATAGCCAGCTCCCTAGAAGTCCCTTCTAGTCTATACCCCTGGGGGACTATTATCGTGCTCCTAACACCATAGCTTAGTTATGTCTGTTTTTGACTTTATATAAACAGAATAATATACATATACTCTTTTATGACCAATTGCTTTGCAATTGGTCATAAAATGTGGTTATAATCTTCATCTATGTTGTGTGTAGCTGTAGCTTACTCCCATTTTAAAGTCACAGTCTGTTGTGTGAATATGTCATTCCTTATTTCTCCATACTGCTGTTCGGGATTTGCCTTGTTGCTGGCTTTGGGTTATTCTGAATAATGCTGCTATGAATACCCTTGTCCCTGTCTTTTGGTGAATATGCGTATTTATTTATGTTGGGCATTTTTCTGGGAGAATTGCTGAGTTAGAGAGTGTGCATATGTGCTTGTATTTGGTACATACCGCCGGTTTTTTGAAGCCATTTTACCAACCTACACTATTGCAGGAGATGACTTTCATTTGCTCCACACCCTCACCAAAACTTGTCTTGTGTTTTCATCTTTGTTTCTGGTTTTTGTATTTGGCTCTTCTTCATTGCAGTATGATTTGAATTTGCATTTCTGTGATGACTAATCAACCCAGACTGCTTTTCATGTGCTTATTGGTCATCTGGACGTCCTTTACTGTATACTGCTTGTTCAAATCTTTTATCTACTTTTTATTGGGTCATCTTCCTTTTTTGCTTTTTTAATTCGTTTTATTTCCTTTTTTTTTTAATTGATTTATTGGAGTGCTTTATATATTCTGGATTCGAGCCCTTTGTTGAACATAGGTGAATGTATACCTCTGTGTTGCAAATTTCTCCCATTCTGCAGCTGGCTTTTCTTCAGAATTTTAATGGCATTTTTTTTTATTAACATATAATGTATTATTAGCTCCAGGGGTACAGGTCTGTGAATCGTCAGGCTTACACACTTCACAGCACTCACCATAGCACATGCCCTCCCCAATGTCCATAACCCCACCCCCTCTCCCTACCCCGCCACCAACCCTCAGTTTGTTTTGTGAGATTAAGAGTCTCTTATGGTTTGTCTCCCTCTGGATCCCATTTTGTTTTTAATGGCATATTTTAATAAACCTTTAGTTTAACAATGTTTTACTTTACTTATTTTATTTATTTTTTGTTCATTTATTATTAGTTATTACTATTTATTTATTATTTGTTTCATTTGTTTCCTCTTTGTCCTTCTCATGTTTTAATTGAGCATTTTATATGATTCTATTTTATCTCCTTTCTTAGCATATCAATCACACTTCTTTTATATATTTTCTTTCTTTTTTTTTTTAAGATTTTATTTATTTATTTGATAGAGATCACAAGTAGGCAGAGAGGCAGGCAGAGAGAGAGGAGGAAGCAGGCTCCCCGCTGAGCAGAGAGCCCGATGTGGGGCTCGATCCCAGGACCGTGGGATCATGACCTGAGCGGAAGGCGGAGGCTTTAACCCACTGAGCCACCCAGGTGCCCCCTTTTATATATTTTCTTCTTTACCTGTTGCCTTTGAGTTCACAAAATACAGTTTCAGTTAACCTAAACCCACCTCCAAGTAACACAGCACTACTCACTAGGTCAGGTGGCTTACAACATTACAACAGAGCATTCCCCAATCCTTCTCCCATCCTTTATGACACTGTTGTTATTTAAAAGTATCCAATACATTGTTGCCATTATTTAAACAGTTGCCAACTTTAAACAGTTGTCTTTTAAGTCGAATAAGAATATGAAAAAAAATTATTTTACCTCTAGTTGTCTTTGAAACTTTTTCTTTTTGTGTTTTGTAACTCTGAGTTCAGGATCTGAAGACCTGTATCATTCTACTTCTCAGGGCAAAAGTGAAATTAGTACAGATTTCTTTCTTTTTATCATCTACAAAATGATTTCCACGGATTCCATCATTTTTATTATATATTTTTTACCCCTGTAAATAAACCTATTCTCCTAATTTTATTTACTGTTTAAAAATATATATGTTACATTCTACATATGAAATTTGAGGGAATCGGTGTTATGTGCTTCTTTCTCTTCTTTCCCAATTATTATTCTTATACTTTTCAATTCATTTTAATTATTTTCTGCAAAGTTCTTCTTCACAGCATTTAGTGTGTTTTTTTTTTTTAAAGATTTTTATTTATTTATTTGATAGACAGAGAGAGATCACAAGTAGGCAGAGAGGCAGGCAGAGAGAGAGGGGGGAAGCAGGCTCCCTGCTAAGCAGAGAGCCCAATGTGGGGCTTGATCCCAGGACCCTGAGATCATGACCTGAGCTGAAGGCAGAGGCTTAAACCACTGAGCCACCCAGGCGCCCTGCATTTAGTGTGTTTTAACAGTCTTGTCTCCTCTTTGTTCCTCTGATGGATTTCATTTTTTGTGATTCTTTCTTACTTCTTTTATGAGCTCTGGAAGATTATGTTTCATCTCGCTCTGTTGTTTCACTGCATTTTTTCCCCCTGAGTTCTTGTAATTTTTCTTTGAACTCTTTGATTAATTCACTTGATTATTTTGAATTCATGGCAACATGCCTGGCCGAGATTTTTATCTGTTTGGTGGCAATATCTTTTCTAGTTGGTGTGTTTTGGGCCTGCCATTTGTTTTTTCTGTTCTTTTTGTTCCTAAGAGTATTTTTAAATGATTCTGTCTGTATCCTTTACAAAATTATTATAATACATTCTTGATTGAGGTGACAAAGCACATTTGTGTCAGTTATTTGGAGAAAGCCTATGTGGGGAGGTGCCTGGGCAATATTAGAATCAGCAGTGTTTAATTTGTATGCGAGTTGTTTAGCCTCTATTTGCCCTCCTGTTCTCACATAATCTATCGGCTTTTCAGCTGCCACAAATGACTAGAAATTAGACTCTTTAGACTCACCTGCAGATGACTCTCTATAAAAATGACGTGTCTGTGTGTTCATATTCCGTGGTACCAAATTTATTCTAGAGAAAGACCAACCCTGAGTCCATTTACGCTTTTCATATTGTTCTAAACAATGGACATCAGTCAGTATCCCAATAAGAATCAAGTGGCCTATTTAAATGCAATAATTGGAGAATTCAATAAAGAGTTTATTGACAAGGATATAGTAGTCATCGTTAAGAGAAACCACTAACAGACGGTGAAGGACTATATGATAAGAGTAACAGGGAGCCAGGATTTCTAAGGGCAGGAGTGTGTATGAATGAAGTCGTTAATGAAAGACACACACACACACAGACAGAGATAGAGATGATCGAGATAGAGAGAGATGGATGGATGAATGGATGTTGGGGGGAGGGAACTAAAGGTGTGAAATCTGGTTTCCCAACAGGAGCTGTTTTTTGGAAAGGAATAAAGCACTGCTAACGCGTGGCTCAGTACGGAGAGAACTAACAGAATAAATACCCCATCCATAATTTCCTGCCACCCTACCGTCTCCTGAGGTAGTTCTCATTGGCCATTTCCAAAGGGGAAGATGAAGACACCTGATTAATCAGTCCATCAGAGTCAGCTAACTCAAGGAGAGAGCAGACTAGAGTAGGTGTAGAATGTATCTGCAAGAACAAACAGACAGTGTTACCTGATGATTGATGTTCATTTTGCATCTTGGGGGCTATCATGCACACATGGACTAACGATGAGTGGAATGCAGGAGCTAAAAGTGTGGACACTGCCCCACTGCCTGCACCCAAAAAACATGGTTCTGGTATTAATAGTTATGGGACTTTGAACTAATTATTCACTTCTCTGTGCCTCAGTTTCTTCTTTTGTAAAATAGGAAATAAAAATAGTGCATTTATTTATTTATTCATTTACCTATTCATTTATTTTAGTGAAATATTTACATTCTCAACAGATTTCAATTATATAATACAACGTTATCAACCATAAACTATGTTACACCTTAGATCCTCAGACATTATTCATCTTACAGCTGAAAGTTTGCACCCTTTTATCAAACTGCCCCTAATTCCTCCATCTCCCAAACCCCTTGACAATTACTTTTCTATTCTCTGACTTTTTAAAAAAAAATTTAGATTCCACAGATAAGTGATATCACGCAGTATTTTTTTTCTTTGTCTGACTTATTTCACTTAGCATAATGCTCCTAAGGCAACTTATGCAAGGCAGGGGATGTGTGTGGTAAAGGTGGGAGGAATCCTGTCACAGTGTAGGTGTAGGTCAGATCACCACAGTGAACATTTTAAAAAATCTTACAAATGTACATGTTAATTACACCTCAATAAAACTGAAATTTTAAAAATTAAAAAAATAAAATGAATCTTGGGGTTTGTCATCTATTT
Organism: Neogale vison; assembly: GCF_020171115.1. Classification (NCBI taxonomy): domain Eukaryota; kingdom Metazoa; phylum Chordata; class Mammalia; order Carnivora; family Mustelidae; genus Neogale; species Neogale vison. The sequence continues at coordinate 21,590,937 of NC_058093.1, forward strand.
TAAGTTGGCTATTTTAGACAACACACAGTGAAATATGTCTGGGATAAGTTTCCCTCCTTGGTGGATTCTTACTCCTTTGTTTTACCTTTATTGCATTTGATAGCTTTCCTCTTTTTTTTTTTTTTTTTTTTTTTACAGATGTCTATGAATTTCATTAAAGGTAAATTTTGGGGTATTATTTCTATTGCATTGGGTGATTTGCAAGAAAATGAGAGGAAAGAGATGATTTAACTTATTATTTTGGTTGCAGTATGGCAATGTTTTGCAAGAACATGAGATTGGACATGAGAAAGTCTTTTGGGAGGCTATTGAAATATTCCAAGAGCTGATCACCACATCATCTGACAGTGGCTTGTGTTTGGGTGGTAATTGTGCAAATGGTGAGAAGTTTGAGAATTCCAAAAACATATAACAGATTTAGCAGGACTAGGTTAAGTGATGGCGCATGATGAGTGAAGTAGAAAGAGATCTGGATGTTTTTTCATATTTCTGGCATAAGCAACTATGTGAGTGTTAGTTCCACTGGCAAAGAAAATTGTTTCATAACAATGGATTTGTCTTCATATTTCTTTTTTTCTTTTCTTTCTCATGTTTCTCATATTTAAGAAAATAGTTGTGACTCATATATTGACAGTTTTTTATTCAATAAAAAGATAAGTCAATAAGATTATAAAGTTAATATTAAGACATGTCTGAAAGCTTTGAATATTTTTCTCCTAGAGTATAAATAAATTGCTGGAATCTTCCCCCATGTCCTCCTACTTTGTGATCTACATCTTTCTTTTCCTTTTCCTTTTTTTTTTTTTTTAAGATTTTATTTATTTATTTGAGAGAGAGAAAGAGTAAGAGCACAGAAGGAGAGTGAGAGAGAGAAGCAGACTGCGGGCTAAGCAGAGAACCCAGTGTGGGCCTGGATCCCAGGACCCTGAGATCATGACCTGAGCTGAAGGTAGTTGCTTAAGGGACTGAGCCACCCAGGCGCCCTCTAAATCTTTCTTTCTTTATCCAGCAGTGGAAATGGGTGAAACAGGGAACGACTGAAGCATAGTAGAGGATGTGGCATAAGAGAATTTTAGGACTTTGGGAGTAAATAGTGCTTAAAACAGCCTGATACCTCTGAAAGGGGGAGGGGATGGAGATGTGTTATTCACGCAGCAGAAAGGGTGTGGTTTTAAGGGTACGCATGTGATGTGCTATGTAGTGCTTGGGGAAGATAGTAGACTAAGTACACTATTCCTCAATCCTTACTTGACTCTGAAGTTAGAAACTTATTTGGAATTTGGGATTTGTGTGTATGTCCTTGACAGTCTCTGGAAGTAGGTAAGCCATATTTCATAACTGTCCTCACCCCTAATACCAGCAGATATGTACATTTTGATGGTGGAGAAAAATTAACCTCCCAGTGAGAATGTTTCTTGTTTCTGACTGTCCTACCTTCTCCCTACAAGGTAAATAATATAATGCCCAGGTTATGCAGATAATATTTGACAAGGAGCAGGTATGGGAGTGAAAATCTTAAGTTTAGTTTAGCATATTGAGGTTCAGGTACCTGTGAGATATCCAAGGGGACACCTCAGTTAAGCAATGGGATTGGCAATGTGAGACTTAGAGAGAAATGTTTGAGCTGATGATATAATTTTGGGTGTTATCATATAGGAGGCATTTAAAACTGTAGGAATGGATGAGTTTGGCTAGGAATAGAGTGCAGAGAAGTGCTCTGGAGAACCTGGGATTCCCCCAGGCATATGCATTTAAAAGTTGGGGGCAGGAGGGACACCTGGGCTGGCTCAGTTTGTAGAGCCTTTGACTCTTGATCTCAGGGTTGTTAGTTCAAGACCCATGTTGGATACAGAGATTATGTAAAAATAAACTCTTCATTAAAAAAATAAGTTGGGGAGAGGAGAATGGGTTATCAAGGGAAGTTGAGACGGGCTGGTCATAGGAGAATAGAAGGGAACCCAGGGGAATCTGAGCTCACAGAATTCAAGGGAGAGAGTATTTTAAAGAGGAGAGCAAGGCCAATTATGTCAAATACTGTTAAGAAATCCTATAAAATGAAGAATCAAAACTTTTTTTGAGTCACAAAGTCTATTGGCTGTGTTGAAATGTGCTTTCATTGGTGGCATGGGAGAAGCCATGCTGGAATGGGTTGAAGAGTCACTAGAAAGTAGAGATAAGAAAGATGCAGAACTGTCCAATGAGCGTGAAGAGGAGAAAAGAGAAGAAAGAATAGCTTAGGAGAACATGGGATCCAAGGACTTTTTTTTTTTTTTTTTTTAATCCTTTAAAGGGATGATTAAACCATTCCCTCTGGGAGAGGGAAATATTCAGCAGACAGGCAGGGACAGAGAGCTGTGAGAAAGCATCAGGTAAGGACTTTTTTAGGAGGAAGGATATTTCCTCCATTTTCAAAGTAGAGAAAGAGGTGAATCCAAGTGCCCATGTGGGTATGTCTGTGTATTTGGTGATGAGAGTTCTGTAAGTTCCCCTGTGATTGATCTCATTTATTTTAATTTATTTATGATTCTAATTTGTTGATTTTAGCAAACTCAGAGAGAGGATTGTCTGCTGAAATTGCAGTCGGTAGAGAAGGGTCAGGATTTAGGGAGAATGAAGAAGACTTAAAATGACCATTGTGGAGGGGTGGGAAACAAGCCAGGCAATCTTGAAGCCCTTGATGAGTTTGGAGATCGTATATGTGCCCCATCGCATTATATTTCCCTGGCATTTTAAAGCTATCTGAAAAATATCAAACTTATGACCCTGGCACAAAGTCTGGCAAAAAGTTTCTGTGTTGTCTCTCTCCAATGTACTTAATATACTGCCACAGGGAAGCTAGTTTTCTCTCTGTTGAGCAAACTCCCTTTGTTGCTTAACTGAGAAATTCTCATGCTAGATATGCCACCTAAAGTGACTTTACTCTCTTACATAAAATTACCCCATGGACCAGTGATTATAAAGGCCAACAGGTGGATTTTGACATAAGAAATTAAAACCTGCCTTTCATTGATTATACAGTCATTTTCCACAATTCTCTACTTGAAATTCAATTTAAAGTGGTTTTTTTTTTTAATATTACTATGTGCCTAGCTATGTGGTAGGCACAACAGATAAAGAAATACAGAACAGAGACTTTCCTTCAAAGCTTGATTTTAAGAGGTTATTTTCTTAACATTTACATCAAACTTTTAAAATATATTAACTCATTAAATACTAAATTTACATATATGAATCTGTGTTTAGATCAGAAACAAGTCACTTCTAAGGCAGTATATTTTATAATACTTTATTTCTATAACAAATGAGGCTTAGAAATTTTTGGTTTTGCTGATATCCAAGTAATACTGTACCTTAGAAACAGCAACAAGCTAACTTTGTAGGACATAGGTTAAAGGGTTAATATATATGGATACTTCATTTTTTTTTTAAATTAGAGACCAAGTTCTAATTTTCTAAAATTCTCTTTTTTCTTATCCATATCAGTATCAGAACTACATTCTCATTCCCTATTTCTCAAACAATGCCAAGAAATGTCATAAAGATTAAAAAAAAATTAAAGTTATGTTTTCATGAGGTGAGGAACTGTTAAGTAATAATTACGTATGTTGAAGCATGAATAGGAAGTGGAGGCAGGAAGTTAGCAGACATTGTTTTCCAGGAGGCAAGTTAACTCCTTTATTGAGTCTTAAGTATGGTTATGCATGAAAATTTTTACCGTGCATATCCAAACCCAAAACACAAAGAATGAAATAAAGCTGGTAGTTTTCAGCTGCTCTAGGTGACCTATTCAGAATTTCTAAGAAGGAAGAATTCTGTAAATCTTTTTGTGTAAGAATTGTTTTTATAAAAGGTATATGTGGGTAGCTTTCCTCTAAAACCAAAATATTTTGACAGATCAAAACTTCAACTAGAACCACTGTGACTAAATTTAAATCCATACATTGAGATATAAAATGGCACTAATCACATATTTCAGCTGTCAAAATTCCTGGCAAGAGTAGATTAGTGAAAAAAAGAAGTCATAAAAGAACAAGGGGAAAAAATCTGACAGGGAAAAAAAGATGGTTATAAATGCAGCAAATTTTCTCAGCAGATTCAAATGTTTTCACTAAACAAGTCAAGAAAGGATAATTTAAAATCTCTGTAAGAGGATGTGGAAAGTCAAAATAGACATAAAAAAGAGAGGCTGTGCAAGTGACAGTTAAAAGTCTGGGGAGAAATCCCTGATAATTTTTATCTAAATTTTTAAAATCTCATTGAATTTCAATGCCATTCTAACTTGGAGACTTTAGGAAATCTAAGATCACATTTGTTTTTCCTATTGATATTCAGCTGGAAGGGTAAGTCATACATTATTTAAATAAAGAATAATAAATCCATTTGAAAGGGCTACATCAAACTCATAGAGATATGTATTATTCTCCCAGAACTTCACAGACTCCAAAGGCAAGTAGAAGACCCCACAGGTCACACAGTTCATTTTCCTGTACTTAGAGCACTCCAGAAAGACAGCTTTGTTTCTTCTTATTAATTTTGCAGACAGGCAGCTGCTATACCACTGGTCCAATATCCTCCATTAAGGTTTGGTTCAGTGATTTCTTCTCTATCAATTTCAACGTTTCATATGTTCAACAATTGGGAAACATCTAGTATATGTCAGGTACTGTACTAATCACTGAAGGAACCAAGGTGAGTAAGAAGTTCCCTCTTCTTGGAAAAGTACCACTAAGTGGAATGAACTAGATGCCCTGGGAGTTTAGGGAAGGGCATGAAAGTCAGATGAAGGAAGAATAAGAAGGGACATTTGAACTTTGTCTTGAAAGGCTACTGCTGGTGGGATATAGTAGGAGGTGAGGCCAGAACAACACTTTTCAAAATAGTTTTTGGGGAACATTCATCCTGCTAAAAGCATTACAAAAAATGTTTTCAGATTCAGTTGGTATGGGGTAACAAAATAAATCATATTCTTCTTCTGGAGATTCATAAAGATATGATCACATTATCATTGTAAGAAATCCTGTACTATTGAATTTTATTTAATACCAAACTCATTGTACTAAGGGAATTCTTGTTTTAGTACAACACTTTCAGTAACAGAAATGGTGCTCCGTAGTGCATACTTTGGGAGACATGGAACCAGCATGGGAGAATAAGCCATGATAGTTCGGCCTATAAACCAAACCAAGAATTTCAGTCTTCATCGTGAACATCTTGAGGGACAGTTGAATTATTATTTTTTTTGACATTAATCCAGCCCATTTACCAATACTTTTAATTATCATTATTTTTTGCAAAGCTGCCTTTTTAATATAGAATAATATTCTTTTGATCTAAAATGCTTTTAAAAATTTTCCTTTAGTGTGATTCTAAACTCAGAATTTTCTTAAAAACATTTTTTTCAAAGTATATTCCATACATGAAAATATTAACGTATACAACTTGATGTGTTTGTAGATAAGTATACTCCTGTGAAACTATCACCCCAATTTATGCCATACATCTATTCAACACTTCCCTTTTGTTATTATTATTATTATGTGTGTGTGTGTGTGTGTGTGTGTGTTTTAAGAACACATAACATTAAGATCAATTCTCTTAGCAAATTTAACCGGAAAATTCACCAATATGTGGAATTTAAACAACACACTCTTCAGTGTTCACTGGGTCAAAGAAGAAATCGAAAGGGAAAGTAGGAATAAGGTGAATGATTTTAAAGCAGGGAACGGACATGGTCAGGTCAGGTGTTCCTTTTAGAACTTCCTCTGGCAGTTTTGTACGCTGTCAGCTTTGCCAGCTTCAGTGGCTAAGGTGAAAAGGTCCAGAGAAACCAGTTGCAGATTGCGGTGTTATTTAAGAACAGCAATGCAGGTGTGAACCAAACAGCAATGAGATGGAGAGAAGAGGATGAACAAGAGGAATGCTGATGAAGTAGATGGAATCTGATGGGAGTTCCCGGTGCAAATAACGGGATCCGGAGGCTCTCAGGAGGTTTGCTTGGCAGGGCAGGCATGAGAGGAAGCACTGGAGGCCTCAGAAAGCCTGGAGCAGTGTTGGGATAAAAGTCAAGCAAGGAAAGCAAAACAGAGGTGTTCCTATTGGAAGCAGTGGCTTGGGAACGTGAGGCTGAGGGTAATGTCTGGAGCTTTAGTTTTTTCACTACTAGGTGGCAGGACGGTGGGGGTATTAGTATGTAAGACTATAGGATGCTTCAAGCCTGTGGTCCAGTCAGGCTTTGTCTACAGATCTTTTGTAGCAAAATATATTATGTTTTGGCTTCTCCCCAGTGGTATGTATGGGTACCTACACATGTGTGTGACTTCCTTTATACCTCCTTTCACCATTGGAGGTTTCCCTGTAGGTCACAGACTATGGAAGTTTTCCTCAAGGACCAGTTAGAGCTTCAAGGATTCTCGTTTGGCTCTGTCAACTGTTCACTCACTGGATTCCCCAGCACCCCCTGTTTGTAATCTAGTTCTTCATCTTCTTACCAGCCCCTTTAGAATTCTCTAATTCTCATGCTAACTACTGTTCCGGATGAAGGCTAATACTTCCGCTTTCCCTTTTGACTCCTCTTGGAAACTGCAGTTTCACGCTGCGGTCCTATTCTTGCTGGCATCTAGATATAGTCTGTTAGATGGAATGTTCTGGTAGGATGACTCACTGTCTTGGTTTACCTGTGGCTGAGGAGTTTCTGGGATGCAGGATTTTCTTTGCTAAAACTGGGAAAGTCCTGGGCAGACCAGGACAGCTGGTCACCCTAAGTTGTTTTGCTTCCCAACATAGTGCCTGTCACAGTAGACCTGTTTCAAATAAATACTAGCTTAATTAATCAGACATCTATGATTATCTTGATGGTAGATACTACTCTACTTATTTTACATATGAGGAACTTGAAACTCAAGAGGTTGTCTTCTACCCTGGTCTGCAGTAAGTTAGTAAGTAAGTGGCAGAGTCAGGATTCAAACCCAGGTCTGTCTGATTTCAGACTTGAGTTATTTCCGGAATGCAACCATGTCGGTATCATACCTCCCATCATCCACCTGCTTCGGTTTTTGTGTTAGTGCTGAGCTTTAGGAGCTGTCAGAGGCAGGCTCCTGGGGAAGGAGGAGTGTTAACAGAGTGCAGCACTCTGCACAGGCGCAGTGATGGTTACCACCCTTTTCTTCCCAGGGCCCTTTTCCCCAGGGCATCTTGTTATCTACAAGAAACATGAATTCACGAGAAAGAGCAAATTCCTCACTATCAGCATGAGTTATAAGTCAGACATTGGTAGTTGCTTTTATCTTCGTGAGCATACGATAAAACATATTGCTTTAATAACCCTAAGCCTTCATGTACTCTTTACACAACAGCTTTTGTAACTAAAACTAAAATACTACAAGATTAGAGGATAGGTTTCTTTTCTGTGTTTACCTACAGGTATGTTCACAGTGGAATAGATGCCTTATGTATGTCGTATGGACCATCTTAGGACAAGAGCTGGCATATGACATTTTCTAGTTTGGAACAAAATTACACTCTAATCACTTTGAATTCTCTTTGTAGTGTGGATTTATAATGTAACACTGAATACTTTTAATAGAATATTATTATCAGATTAGTTATTCATATGGCATCTATTATTTTAGTATAATAAACAAGTGCAGCTCATAATTGTAAATTATGTTATGATTAATGAGTGTGTCACCCTTGCACAGCAGTAACATATTTGCTCTTTGTTTAATCAAATTTAAAAGGAGATGGAAGAAGGAATTATGATATGACACCTACTAGAGATGAAACCGATAAAGGAGCTCCAGGTCAGTGCTTTCTTTTCCTGTATATGAGCAGTTTCCTTGATATAAATTATTTATGTAGCCAGAGATCACAGTGGACTAAAATGTACACAGGGTCACACATCCATCATTAATTATATAATGTGGTATGAAACGTTTCCTGTTTCTGAAAGAGCAATGAAAATGGAAATAACTGAGCCATGAAAATAGAGTAAATGCTTTGCCTAATATTTATTTTTAAACTTTCAGATTGTCACTGTTTTGGCTCCCAGATACGTGAACTATTGGCAAGTCTATAATTTGTGTATTAGTGGGCTTAGCAGATTAAACTTTTAAAAGTGGTATCTAGACCATAGTCCTTAGAATCTTCACTAATAAAAATGTAGACAGCCTAATGTAGAAACTAATAATTTGATTATCAGAATGTTGTAAGAAATAGTTATGGGAATAATTTAAAGGCCAATATTTTATAAGGGCAAGTCAAAACAAAACTACCTTTGTCATTAGAAATTAGACTGGTTTTGGGGTGCCTAGGTGGCTCAGTCAGGTGGTTGTTTGACTTGGCTCAGGTCATGATCTCGGGGTCTTGGGATTGAACCGCACATGGAGCCCTGTGTTGAAGACCCTACCCTCTGTCTGCGTTTCCAGCTCAGGCACTCAATGGGGAGTCTGCTACTTTTCCCCCAACTCCCTTTGTCCTTCCCCCACATCATGCATGCACCTGTGCTTTCTCTCTCTCAAGTAAATCAATCAATCAATCAATCGATCGATCATTCTATCTTTAAAAAGAAGTAATTAGGCTGTTTTGTAGTTTTCATCTTTGAGGAAAATAAGAATATTCTTATTTCTACCAAGGATATCTACCAAGTATCTCATATCTACCAAGTATAATGAAGGTTTTGGGCAGCCGATGAAGCATGATGAGACAGAAATCCAGTGTATGACAATCCGAAAACTGGTGTAATGGCGGTCACTGTTTTAAGGAGATTCAAACTACTCATCTTACTTCATACTTACTACATCTTATTCTCTCTCTCCCTCTCTTTCACTTACAAAATATCTTTTATGTTTTTAGTTCCCAGTTATCTAATATTTAAGTACCTTGGTGACAAAAAAGATTTTATCTATCCTTGTAGCCCCCATAAAGCCTACCATAAGCACTCACACCTTTATGGCACTTGTAAATACATATTGATTCCTAGATCTGTAATTTTGGAATAACTGTGTTGAGAACATGGCAAGATTGCTATTGAGACAAGCAAAATAAATTGATGCGACATATCTCAAAGTTAAGGGATTAATCAATTATGCTTCAAATTTGATAGACGGAATAATATCCCACTAATTACCAGAATTTAATGATCCATTCTTGCCATCAATTTACTGCTGCTGCCAGGAGCTAGACGAGGGCCTGATTCCTGAATTGGATGTGGTTGGCTAAGTGCGGCCTTCTTACTCATGCCCAATAAGGTCCAGCATTTTGCCAAACTTGACAACTATTTCTATTTAAAAGTCGTATTTAAGTTGTTCTCACAATATTATGATTATTTAGAGAATATCAGTGCTTTAGAATAGTTTCTATGATTTTTTTTTTCTTGATGGGGGCTATCTTAAGTTATTTTTCAAAATGTAAACAGATAGACGTCAATTAAGCTATATCTGGCCGCAGTTTAGGCATCAAATAATTGCTGGGAGGGAGTTAAAAAGAAAGGGCAACCCTGCTCCCCGTGAAAGCAGGCTTTCAGGGTGATCATGACCATGTGGCAGACGTAAGGTAGAGAACTAGAAGTCTCTTCTGCTACGGGTGCAGAAGGGTGTAGAAGTTCTAAAAAGGGGCGCCTGGGTGGCTCAGTGGGTTAAAGCCTCTGCCTTCAGCTCAGGTCATGATCCCAGGTTCCTGGGATCGAGCCCCACATTGGGCTCCCTGCTCAGCGAGGAGCCTGCTTCCTCCTCTCTCTCTCTCTGCCTGCCTCTCTGCCTACTTGGGATCTCTGCCTGTCAAATAAATAAATAAAATCTTAAAACAAAACAAAAAAAAAACCAAAGAAGTTCTAAAAACAAGTAGGCTACAGAGGTAAATCAAATTATTTTCCTAATTAATGTGGACACTCTGATTATAGTCTGGCTGTGACAGAGAAGTTAACAGAATCTTGGGACACTCAAATGCTGAGGATGGTTGAGAATAAACTTCTGGAGAGATTTTTTACCCCACTCTGAGGTGTGTATGTGTGTTAAAAGGGAAATGACGGAGGTTTTTTGTTTTTTCTTTAAAGTAGTCACTAAGAAATATATCCTAGGTCTTTACTTCTGAAAGAAATCTTTCTCTAAAAGAATTGTATTTATATTTACTTGCTTTAGTAAAGAGTTATGTTTCAGTACTCAAATAAATGTTTTAATCTCTTAAATATAAATGACTATACTCTGCTTCTTTAAAGGCACAGATGCGGTATGGTGATCTATAATTGCAGGCATGGTGTTTTTCGAGTGGTGAATAAGCTTAATTTTAAAGGCTGGCTCTCCTAAACTAAAAAAACACAGCCTAGAACTACGTTGTGTGCCTGAATAGAATCACTAATAATAATGAACTAAACCATTGATTTGGGAACAGAAGGGACAATATGGATTCTATTTGCTAAGGCTCAGAATCTTTGGAGGCAAACCCCATATTACTAAGCAATATTAAACCTCTCAATTCCTGGCTCTGTGTTCATTTATAGCAACATATACTTTATTATTGAAAAGAAAAATCTGCAGAGGCCAGCTAATTAAAACTTCTCCTTTCTCTCCACCACACAACTAGAGGAATGTTCTAAAAATTCTCAGGCAAACACAAAACTTTTGATAAAATCTGTAGTGTAAATATACTATTAGTCCAGTGAGGAAGGTAAATGGTTGACATTGCCGGTTTTTGTTGTTGTTGTTGTTTAAAGATTTTATTTATTTGTGAGAGAGAGAGAGAGAACAGGCACAAGCAGGGGGAGTGGCAGGTAGAGGCAGGGGGAGAAGCGGGATCCCTGACGAGGGAGGAGCCAGATGCAGGACTCCCATTTCAGGATCATGACCTGAGTCAAGGGCAGATACTTGACGGCCTAAGCCACCCAGGCACCCCAACACTGTCAGTTAAAAAAAAAAAAAAAAAATTCTATTGAGGTATAATTTACCCACCACACAATTCACTTTTAAATGTACAACTCAATTGTCTAGCGTGTTCAACAGTAGAGCAACTATCACCACAATTTTAGAACATCTTGATGACCTCAAAATGAAACCCTGCGGGGTGCCTGGGTGGCTCAGTGGGTTAAGCCTCTGCCTTTGGCTCAGGTCATGATCTCAGGGTCCTGTGATCGAGCCCTGCATTGGGCTCTCTGCTCAGCGGGGAGCCTGCTTCCTCCTCTCTCTCTCTGCCTGCCTCTCTGCCTACTTGTGATCTCTCTCTGTCAAATAGATAAATAAAATCTTTAAAAAAAAAAAATGAAACCCTGCAACTATTAGTTTTCACTTACCGTTTCTTCCCAATGTCTCCAACTTTTGGCAACCACTCCTTTCTATATCTTGGAACAAAAGGTGGTCTTTTGTGGCTAGCTCATGTCACTAGTACGTTTTCAAGGTTCATTTGTGTTTCTGGCAGGTATCAGTTTTTCATTCTTTTCCTGTTGACAAGTAATATTTCTATCATATGAGTATACCACATTTTATTTATCCATTTACCAGTTGATGGGCATTTTGTTGCCCCGGGAACTGGGGAGATTTTAACCCAGACCGTCCCAAAGGACTAGCTGAAGATTCTTAATCTCCTCTCTAGAAGGAATTCAAGGGCAGACACACAACACAGCAGAGGAGTGACAGAAGCTGATGAGGGAGCAGAAGGCAAGCTGAGAACAAAGCAGAAGCTGGCACCTTATACCCCCCATTCCCCATGTGATTATGTGTGACATTTCCTCAGGGGCTCCTGGCTGTCCTAAAGGAAAAACAAATGGTTAATGGATAGAGATCACAGTTCTGCAGGACAGGAGTCTCCCTCAATTTACAAATGTCCTAGTGATTTACAAGGAAGATGCTTTCTTACCAACAGTCTATCTTCCAGAGACCCATAACTCCGTTTCCTGAAGCCCTAACATCACCCTCCCCTCAAATTGAGGTAGGCTGAGGAAACTTCTCAAAGCAAAGCAGAAAGGCTTATTGAAGCCAAAGTACACTCGGGAGATGTGAGTGGGAGAGCCCCAGTGAGAGAAAGCTGAGTCCCTGGGGTCCGGGTTTCTATCCTTTTATTGGCAGTTGTTAGCAACAGAGTGAGATATTCATTACTTGAGGCGAGGAGGCAGAGTTTCTGCCTTTTCCTTTCTTAGTTGGTCAGGGGTTTCGTGTCATGACACCCACCATCTTGGGCCTACCTGGTCTGATCCCACTTCCTATGGAGTGCTGCCTGGACAGGTGCCTCGTCTAACAATTTGGGTCATTTTCACTTTTTTACTCATTATGAATGCTATTGATGTAATTTTTGAATATAGGTGCGGTTTGGTGGGGCAAAATCTGGAGCCGATGACCAAGAAAGAATTCTTGAGATATGTTTGGTGCAAACTGGTGGTTTTATTAAAGCCCAGAGACAGGACGCATGGGCAGAAAGATCTGCTCCACCCGGGTTGTGAGGGACGGCTGGGGGAGGTAAGGAAAAGGGAGGTCTCAGAAGGATTTTTATTAAAAAAAAAAAAAAAAAAAACTCACAGGATACCGGCGACCTTGTCATTGTCAAATTAGGGTTGTTTTCCCTTCTGGCAAGGCATTAACCGTAAGATAGTCAGGAGCTTCCTGGAACAGAGTTGCACCTGCCCCACTCAGGAGTGGGGGAGGGGAGAGTTGCAGGGTGTCAGCTTGTGCTTTGACCTTAGCTAGCCTTCTCCTCTCTCATCACTATGAACATTTGTTCATACATTTTTTGTGTGGAGATATGTTTTCTCTTGTGGGGGGGAGTCAATGCCTAGCAGTGGAGTTGTTGGGTCATATGGAGCTGTATTTTTCAACTTTTGAGGGATCACCTCTTTTTTTTTTTTTTTTTTTTAAAAGATTTTATTTATTTATTTGACAGAGATCACAAGTAGGCAGAGAGGCAGGCAGAGAGGGGGAAGCAGGCTCCCTGCGGAGCAGAGAACCCGATGTGGGGCTCCATCCCAGGACCCTGGGATCATGACCTGAGACGAAGGCAGAGGCTTTAACCCACTGAGCCACCCAGGCGCCCCAGGATCACCTCTTTTCCAAAGTGGCTACACCCCTTGGTATTTCCACCATTTTTTTCTGTGGGTTCCAACTCTGGATCCTGGTGCACCCCCTCCAGGGCTTGCTGTGGTTTTCGATATTTGTTTATATTTTTAGTTTCTTGGCTGGATTATTTCTGTAAAATCTGTGTTCCCCACCGAGTCCCGCCTCAGTGGATACCACCTTTGGCACCACACATAGTCACCCTGGGAAGACAGTGACTTTAGCAGGGCTCTCTTTTGTCTTTTTCTCTGATCTCTGTTGTTAAAACTGTTTGCCTAGGGGCGCCTGGGTGGCTCAGTGGGTTAAGCTTCTGCCTTTGGCTCAGGTCATGATCTCAGGGTCCTGGGATCGATGGAGCCCTGCGTCATCGGGCTCTCTGCTCAGTGAGGAGCCTGCTTCCCCCTCTATCTCTGCCTGCTGCTCTGCCTACTTGTGATCTCTCTGTCAAATAAATAAATAAAGTCTTAAAAAAAAAACAAAAAACAAAAAACCTGGTTGCCTCCAATGGTATCATATCCAGCTGCTGGCTTCCTCTAATTGCTGACTGTTTGTTCTATTGTTTTCAGCAATGTCCTGGGGCTTATATCAACTCCAGTCTAATCCAATTAAATTTTGGTCTCGGCAGGGGTTGTCTTTGAAGCTGGCCTTTGAGGTTTGTTCTGACCCCAAATGGAATCTTCTTCGCTCTTTCCCTGGTCTTTTCTGTTATGTCTGCCCGGTCTGTGGTTTAGCTTGTTGGAGTTATCAGCCTTATTTTAATTGCTTGCCACCAAACCTCTGTATCATTGCTCTAGACCTTGGGGTAAGGAAAGTGACTCACTTATCTAGAAGTGACATCCCTTTACGAGTGGGGCATTAACTTCTGACCTTGGCTTGCCTCTTCAGGCATAGAAATTCTATCCCACCTGTAGCTGAGCAGAGACAGGCAATCAGGAATCAGTATTTTTGGTTTGATGCACCTGGTGTGGGGCCTCCACCAATGGAGTGAGGGCTGGGTGGAGAAAGGGAGCTCCAGATTGCTCAGCCACTCTTGCCTGGAATAGAGCTTCTGCCGCACAGAGCTGTGGGATGAGTTCTAGTGGTGTGCCCTGCCAAGACAGATAGTGTAACCCTTGATAGGTTGCTGCGGAAGGAATCCCTGTGTTCTTGGCTGCACCTGCTTGGAGTAGACTTATGATCCCAGTGCACCGGGGGAAAGGTGATAAAAGCTCAAAATCCAGACTTGCTGTTCATAATTTATGAAGATTGCATAGATTTTACTTAAATAAATGTTTCTCCATTTTCTATATGCCCATAGGACAATATCCAGAGACTTCATTTATTTTTTCAATAATTTTCACCAGTTGTGATTGTTTCACTGGTGATAGTGATGTGGGAAACAAAGGCAGAAGGAAATGGAGATAAAACTAAATTTCCTTATAACCTGCAGCCCATTGACAAATCCTTGAGGAAGGCAGAGTATAACCTTCCTACAAGAAACTCTCAATTGTCTTAATGTTAATGCCTTGCCAGAGGGAAAAACAACCTTAGCTTGATAATAGCTAGAGCTCCAGGATTATCTGAGTATAGTTTAGCATATGAAAGTCCTTTTGGAAATATTCCTTTGTCTTTACTTCCCCCAGCTCCAGAGTTTATAATCAGCCATTCCTCAGAAGCCCAGTGCCGCTCTTTTTGTCCACAGGCCCATCTCTATGCTTTAATAAAACCACCTTTTTGCACCGAAGATGTCTCAAGGATTCTTTCTTGGTCATCAGTGCTGAAATCCAACATTTCCCACATCATTAGGGTCAAGGGAGCTCCGCGTGTTGCTATTTCAGATGTATCCCTATTCATAGTCTCCCGAGAAGAATGCGTAACTTGTACATATGTCAATTCAGCTAAGTCGAAAAGAAAATTCTAACAAACACAAAAAGAACAAGAGCAAATCACCTAATCACCTACAAAGGACCCCAAGTCAGTTAGTTGTATGTTGTATTTTCTGCAACACAAACCCAATTGCAGAAGATAATGGAAAGTTGCTAAAACATATTGAAGGAAAAGGAAAAATAAATAAATCCACTATTTTCTCACAGCTTCTGGAGGACAGGAGTATAGACACAGATGAGCTGGGGTTTCTGCTCAGGGTCTCAAACAATCTGCAATCAAGGTATTAGCCATACTATATTTTCATCAGAGCCTTGACTAAGGAAAGCTCTGCTTCTAAGCTCCTTCCAGTTGTCCACAGAGTTCATCTCCTTGTAGCTATGGAACAAATGAAGCGTGAGAGGGGGGTACTGGTCTCTCGGAGTTGAAGAATTAATCTCACAGACAAAGGAGAGTGAGTAAAGCCATCAAGTTTTATTAATCAAGGATACAGAAAAAAGCTCTCAGGAGTGAGAGGGGTCCGACAGGGTTGCCATTGTTGGCTTTTAGGGCTGGTCTTTTATTGAAAGCTAACCAGGGAACTTAAATCTTTTTAACTTCTCTATTGGCAGCACCATTGATTAAGGACGACTGATAACATCTTCAAGGACTTACTTCTTTTTAGGGTCTGGCTGTTTTCGGTTGACCACAGGAGAACTGTCATAGGACAGCCTGCCTAGGACAGGGTGATCTGGTGTGCTTTCTTATCTCTGATTTCCTTAACCCTCCACATTTGCTAATCACGTAGCCGCCTAATTATCTCTCTCTACCTGGCCCTGCCTGTCCCTTACTCAGTGAGGGCACCATTTCCTTGCTCACTCTTGGCTGGGGTCTGCACACCTCCCACGGTTCCTTGCTACGGGAGCTTCCCCATCAGTCCCTCACAACATGGCCGCTAACTTTACCACCACGGGGAGAATTTCTCTCTCCAGTCTTCTAAGTCAGAGGCTTATATAATATAACAAATTCATGGGAGTGACATTGCATCACCTTTGCTATATAAAGTAACTTAATCAAAGGCATTACATCCTATCTCTTTTGTTACAATCCATCATTTAGAAGCACGAGCAATTTCCACCCTCCTTCAAGAGCAGGCAGTAACACGAGGGCGTGACTCACCAGGGTCACGTTAGAGTGTGCACCAAATCTTTCTATACTAGGAATATTTTAAAGGAATTCCAGGCACACGGTTTTTACTTAATTTTAGAATAGTCCGTGGTAGGTTACTCGTTGAACAATCAGTTTGTGGAGAAAAGCCTGCTGAACATCTTCCTTCCAAACCTCCCTGATGCAGAAACCCTTCTCTCAGGGCAGTGCCCTGACCTTTATGTATTTGCTCTGAAGGCTCTGATGGGAATCACAACATCAAATTACAACATACATTATTTATTTTCCATTTCCACTTTATATTCTGTGGCTTCAGCCTCCAAGGAGTAGGGTACATCCTTGGAAACTTTGAGTTCTAAACTAAATCTTCAAACAGTACAGGAGGAACTCTGACTAGGGAAG
Source organism: Neogale vison (assembly GCF_020171115.1). Lineage (NCBI taxonomy): Eukaryota > Metazoa > Chordata > Mammalia > Carnivora > Mustelidae > Neogale > Neogale vison. The sequence continues at coordinate 21,607,376 of NC_058093.1, forward strand.
TTGTGCAAAAGCAGGACTGGGTTAGCCCTGGGAAAGATTTTAGGAGACAGATGCATACGTAAGATAAAGAAGAACAGGAATCACCAGGGAACAAAAGGGCAGACTTTGTAATCTTGTTTATAGTTGGGTAGCCAATCTAAAGAGGAGTAAAATCAGCTCAGTTGTTTACTCTCCCGCCTATTTTTAATTGCCAGTGAAATCAGTTAATGAAATGTTAAAAAAGGAAGTTTAGGAGGTGTGAGGAACATTCAGGGCTACGACATTACTCAAGATTAACCTGATGAGTTTCATTCTGTAGTCTGCGGTGACTCCAACTGAAATCTATTAAGGCAGCCAGTGACTTATCAACAAGACAGAAAAAGGCTATTTCTCTCTCTGTCCTTGTGGATCTAGTACTCACTGGACTGCAAGTCTATGTCAGCACAGAGGCTCCGGTTGGCTTTGATTTCCAGAAGCTGATTAATGATGGTCGTCATAAGTAAGCAGAAGTTACCAATAAAATAGACTCTAATGGGTGCTTGGGGTGTTGTTATTACACAGCTGCAGACAATAAGCCAAGAGGAACAGCTGATGTACATCTCAAGATCAAGATAAGAGGTGGTGCTTGGAGCTATGGTTCAGTAGAAATTGCAGAGTATTTATAGTACTTACTGTATTTGTGGTGCATTAGTTGAATTGGCAGGAGTATAGCTTGAAGAGAGCTATGGATCTACTGGTCAAAAGCATGTTGAGTAGAGGCTGAAAACTGCTAACTCTAGCTAGTCTTCTCCTATGTCTGTACCAGTCATTCACGTGGAGAGCCTCTCCAGTCGGAAAATCTGCTCATGGCTTTCATCTGCTTAATTTATGTCTGTTTTTATCCTTTTGGGTGAATTCCCCAAACCTTATATAACCTATATTATTTCTTCCTTGGCTCCAGCCCTCCTTTTGGGTGCTCCAGCTTTCCTGAATATCATTTTTCTTCAAAGTATCTGATTCATTCTTGCTTCAGATTTTTCATGCCTGCTGCCCCCTTCTCTACAAGCACTGTCCCTTTCCCTCACTGACCCTGCTCATTGTTCATGAGGAGTCCTTTCCTTGTCCACAGAATAAGTTAGTTTTCGCGTGACATGCTCTTAGAACTTCTTAAACCAGCTATGGGCATAACCCATAATGCTGATCAGGATGTATTTATTTTCTAGCTCTTCTACTAGACCGAAAGCTTCATGAGGGCATGTGTCCTCGGCTGCTGGTTCAGTTCTGGGCACTCAGCAGACCCCTTTGTATCTGTCACTCAGGTAGAGGGATGAAGAGCAGGAGTCTGGAGGCAGAAGCAGCCGGCTACCTGTTGAATGTGCAATGTCACCGTGAGCAAGGTGCTTAATCTTGCTAACCTTATTTCCTTTCCATGTGAAAAGAAATGATATCTTCCTTGCACAGTTTCCTGAGAATTCAATGAGATCATGCATATCGATCTGTAGGGATAGCATAAAAACTATGGTTAATGAAGCACAGATGTGGCTTTTGCATGATATGAAACATTATCTTCCTATGTTTTTACTTTTCTTTCTCTCTCTCTCTCTCTCTTTTTTTTTTTTTTAGACTTACTATTTATTTGAAAGAGAGAGAGAGAGACCAAGGGAGGGAGGCACGGAGGGAGAGAAAATCTCAAGCAGATTCTGGGCTGAGCATGGAGCTCGATTTCATGACCCTGAGATCAGGACGGGAGCTAAAACCAAGAGTCGGTTGCTTAAACGACTGCAGCACCCAGGTGCCCCTTTACTTCTTTTCTTAATGAAAAATGTACTCTACATATTCCAGAGTAATGAGAAACATATTTCATAATATACATAACTAATGTAATCCTTTTTTGACAGTTGTGCTTAATGTCTCAGATTTTTTCTCCCCCTCTCGGTCATCAGCCATTCTGTTGGGTAATGAAGGGTCATAAGTTTACACCTAATTCCTCCTACGGTCATGTGTGGACATTGTTGCCACGTGGTTGACACTTCATAAAGGCTAGGTCTCTTGTTTCATTCTTGTGTGATAGAAAATACCCTTGTCTGTTTATTCTCTTTCTTTCAAGAGATTAACAGTATTAGGAAGATGGTAAAAGACAAAAAGGATGTTTCAAAACCTTTCATCTTTTTTTTTTTTTAAATTTAGACACCCCCAATAAAGGGCTTAAATTCATAATCCTGAGATTAAGAGTCATATGATCTACCAACTGAGCCAGCCAGGCACCCCAGAAGTTTCAAAAACTTAAAAAATTAGCTTTTAATGAAGAAGAGTTAGCATGTTGCAAAAACTGCAAAAATGCAATAGTACAATAGGGTCCCCACATGGATTTCATTGAGACTCCACTTTTTTTTTTTTTAATGTCTTACTATTTTTATCTCCATAGTGTGACTGTTAATAACAGTTGGAGCCAAGATTTATTGAGCCAGGAACTATACTAAACACTTTCTGTGTATTAATCTTTGCAACAACATTTGAGAACAGGTACTCTTATTATCCTCATTTTAGTTAACAATGCACGAGAAAAAAGGTAACATGACTTACTTAAGGTAAGTCACACCATTATTTGGCTTGATGGAGGTGGCATTCAAACTCTTAACTACTTTGCCATTCAACAAGACACTGGAAGTACATTTCTCTCATTTTAGGGGTGTTAAGAGCCATCCGGGAAGCATTTTTTTTTTTTTTTTTTAAGCATACATTTTCCCTGGACCTACTACTATAGATGATTCTGATCTAGGAGCCAGGGCTGGGGCTTAAAAAACTGTATTTTTAACCCGTGATTCTAATGGATTCAATGCAGGTGTTCCCCAGATTACTTTGAGAAGTCTGGGATCTATACACCCTTGAAGAAAATTCAGTTAATTCTTTGAGTTCTTTTATAAGGTAAAAATGTAGGACTGAAATTCTAAAGTTATTTCCTAGGAGAGAAAATAATTTCTGTGTGCAAAACCATTTCTATCTTGGTATAATCCAAACCAATACTAGCCAGATTAACTATTACTGCATTCAAAACAAAGGGTTTCCCATCCAAGTACTAACCAGGCCCGACTCTGCTTAGCTTCCGAGATCAGAAGAGATGGGGTGCTTTCAGGGTGGTATGGGGCACCTGGGTGGCTTAATGTGTTAAAGCTTCTGCCTTCAGCTCAGGTCATGATCCCAGGGTCCTGAGATCAAGCCCCGCATGGGGCTCCCTGCTCAGTGGGGAGCCTGCCTCCACCCCTCTCTCTGCCTGCCTCTCTGCCTACTTGTGATCTCTGTCAAATAAATAAATAAAATCTTTAAAAAAACAAAACAAAGGGTTTCATATTAAATGCTCATTGCATGTAGGCTAGAGGCATAAGATTGTCCTCAGGTTCTAGGAACCAACACCCTTGTCCATGATGCACGGCGATGTGGGCTCCTCAAACTGGGCCTTCGTCCATGTACTCAATTCATTGCACGTAGCTCTTTCAGATTTCTCTTCTGGGTTGCAAGCAAGAAAGAACTTGCAAAGAAAACCTGATAAAATACATTTGGTTAATTCAGGTGAAGGAAATCCAGGACCTTCTATAAAATAAGCCTGTTGTCTTATTATTATAATAATTCCCTCTGCTCCACTCTGAGAAAATAGAATGGGTCTGGAATGACTCGTCTGCGGTTGATTGTGCCATACCCCAGTATCCTGTTTCTTTTTTTAACCTCTTTTTCATGTTCCTCACTAAAAATTACATCTCTAGTCAGACAAAAATATAGCACCTGTCTTGACTTCAGGCTTTCCTTTGCCAAGTTGTGCTCAGTGAATCCAAGATCAGATTCTCCTGAGGCCAAGCAGGGTAATCAGCCTGCCCAGACTGACCCAATTAAGTTTAATTAGTTGTTTCTTTATCTTTAAATTTCCTAGCCAGCTGGATTTTATGGTTTTTATTAAACAACGAAGAAGAGCTGAATCTTTGGAATTAGTTGGCCTCTCAGGTATTTTCTGTTGGTAATAAAACTCCAGGAAATCTTCAAGTCTCCATAAGGAAGTCAAACGATACTAAAAAACAATTTGGCTGCTCTTCTCTCTGGCTCTCTCTTTGAAACGGAAAGTGTTCCTTTCTCAGCTTGAGCAAATATCAATCTCCTCTGTCATTCTTTGCCAAGATCGTGTCTCAGTGGCGAACCTTCCGCTGTGACAGTCTTGAGTCTCACCCCACCTCAACTGTGCCTTTGCAACTTTTTCTGGTAGCTGGAAGTCAGGTGGATGGGTGCCAGCGTAGGCAGTAAAGGGGATTTCAAGGAAGTCATGAAGTGTCTAGAATGGAAACAGAGTTCAAGTAAGTCAAGGGGTGGATTAGATAGGGAAGGGGACTCCCAGAAAGTACTTGTTTTGGAGACAACAAATGAGAATAGTTAGTAATAATGGTGAGCAATGAAGGTTAAGAACGTGGCTGTGTGGGCGTCTGGGTGACTCAGTCATTAAGCATCTGCCTTCAGCTCAGGTCAAGATCCTGGAGTCCTAGGATCCAGGTCCACATCGGGCTCCCTGCTCCACGGGAAGCCTGCTTCTCCCTCTCCCACTCCCCCTGCTTGTGTTCCTTCTCTCACTGTGTCTCTCTGTCAAATAAATAAATAAAATCCTAAAAAATAGAAAAAAAAAAAAAAAAAGAACGTGGCTGCGCTGAGCAAATTTCATATTGAACTGTTTTGGGACTAGTCATTTTATACAGATGTTACCAACACTGGGTGCCAGGGCACCTGGAAAAGTGTTTTACTTTAATTTTCTCAGTTCTTCAGCAGTAGTCTGAGGTAATTATTCTGCCCTTCTAATTAGTAGACACCTAGTTGCTTACTACTGTCTTAGGATATCTATGATTCTCTTTCTTTAGTGTTCCCCTTTTTTGCCCTTTTTTCTTGCTTTCCTTTCTGTTTTGCCCCTTCTCTTCCTTCTCTCCTTGCTCCCTTTCTCTCACCCCTTCTAGTCCTCCTCCTTGGGTCCCTTGCCCTCCCGCTTTCCCTTCGTTCACTCTTGCTTCTCAGACTCTTTTGTACATTGCAATCTACGGGGGAGCCTGTGGAAAACAGCGGTTGCGGCCCTCTACCCAGAGTGTAGAGTTCAGTAGATTTGGGGTGTGGCCTGCGAACTCGCATTTCTAACAGATTCCCAGGTGAGAACACGGCTTCTGCTCTAGGGACCATACTTCACAAACCACTTTAACTGACATGATAACCCAGTCTCAGCTTTCAGAGTTAAACCAGCACAACTTTAGATCAATCTTGAAATTTATTTGTAAAATTGCCAGTATTGTCCTAGGCAATCTTTATTGTCATTCTGTGTAATGAAAATTGGGGTTACAAATACTTAAAAATGAATATTTGATAGCTTTTCTTGATGTAATATTATAATATTAATACCATCAATCAGAATTACTTTCAAAATGGGAAGAACCGAAGCTCCTAAATTGGGGTAATCCCTGAGCTATGTGTAATGCTGCCGCAATGAGTTGTAGAGGCAAGAAAATTAGAAAAGCATAAACGATTGCAAAAATTTTCACCTGATTTAAACAACTTATAATTTTATGTCCAAGATAATTGCTTTTCAAGACTGTTTTTCTTTGCTTCTGCTATCTCTTGCACTATTAAACCATTGCCCCCTGATACATATTAAATGTGATTTACTTACCCTATCTTTAGGAAGAGATACTAAAACTGAAAAGGGCTACTGTCCTGGTGGCGAGGAGGGAACCAGTTGTCAGAAGGCAGGACAATGCTGGAGACAGGATAAGGGTTAATAAGGCCAGGGGGAGAAGGATAATGACAGAATGGAATTGCTGAAAATGGTTTTCAACTCTAAATTTGAAAATCAAGTGTTCAGCAGCATTTGACGATTCCTTCTTCCTAGAAACTTATTGTCACGTATTTCTTTCTGATACTCCTTGGATCTCACTGACAGGCCTTCCTTCTCCATTTCCTTTGCTAGATCCTTCTTCCCAACCTCCGAATGTTGAAGCACCTCAGTGTCCTGAGACTTCTGTTTATACTCACGCCCTGTGTGATTTCACTTAGCTAAACACCTTGAAATGATGTATTTATGCTAAAGCAGTCTACATTTACAGCTTCAATTCTCACCACTCCTCTTAATTCAGACTTCTGTGTCCAACTGCCTACATGGTATCTCTATCTGAATGTCTAATTTTCAAATTTCTAAAATTTATCGTACAGTGGTCACGAACGATGTCTTGTTTTCTTCCAGAAACTGTTTCTCTCCCTGTCTTTTCCAGCCCAATAAGTTCGATCTCCATTTCCCCCATTGCTCAGGTCAAAATCGTTGGTGTCCTTCTAGCTTCTTCTCCTTTACTTCTTGAATCCATTAAGCGAATTTGTTAACTCTTGTTTCAAAATGTTTCTTGCCACCTTTGCCCTTGTCCAAGCAACATTGTTTCTCCAGTAATATTCCAGAAGTACACCAGTAATATTCCTAGTAGTGTTGTTTCTCCTGTGAATTCCAGAATTATCCTCCTGACTGATTTATCTACTTTAGCCCTTACCCCTCTAGAGCCTTTCTGCACAGAGCATCCAGAGTGATCTTATAAAGCATAAATTTTATCATGTCATGTTTTTGTTCAAATCCTCAATCATGGCCTTTCATGTGCTAGACCCTCAGTTATATTCATTTAATGGGTCTCATTTCTTGGCCGTCTGATTCAACTTTGCTTTGTCACTCAGTTGGGACTATGGTTCACTGTGTATACCATGCTGCTGCTTTCTCTATACTTTCTAGACTGGGTTTCTGTGTTGGGAATATTCTTTTTATTTCCTCATATCCTGCCTTTAACATGTCTCTCTTCTATCAGGTCTTCCTAGATATTACTTCGTCCTCCTATTGCATGTTTGGTTAGAGAACTGTCTTTCTTTCCCACATGCCTTTTTAATACATTTAATACAAATAGCAATCAATTGCCCATTTCTATGTTTTGCGTGCTTTACTAGGCTGTGGGTTTCTTGAGAGTAGGAACTGGTCTTAATCCTTCTTCTATCTCCAAAGCCAAAGTCATTGTCCCATGAGTATTAACAAATACGCAATGTATGTTTACTGAAGAAATGAATGAATGAAGAGAACTTTAGTTTGAGAAAGGAGGTTGGCAATTTTCCCTTGGAGGTTGTACCAAAGAGAAGAACAAGAGTGGATAGAATAGATTTGCGCACACACTAGTATGAGAATGGTCCAAAAAATTGGAGGTTTCACATGAGAGACTTTTTTTTCCTTTTTTTTTTTTTTTTGTTATCACTTAGTAAGAACATCTACAAAAACTGGGAAATCCATAAGTAGCTAGGATGTCTAAAGTGACTAGTGTTTGGGAATAGCTATTTTAGAAAATGGATTATTAGTTAGATTTCTTATGGGAACAAGTGACAGAATCTCTACTCAAAGTACTTTAATCCTAACACCCCCCTCCTCCCACTACAAATGGGAGCTGTAAAAATCTGGCAAGTGTATGGTCACGTCAGTGTCAGAAACTTACATGATGTAAGATAGTTTTCAGTTTCTTCTACTCCCCTTTTCTTCCTGTCTTTTTGTTTCCCTTTGTGGCCTGTCCTCCTTACTGTAGAAAGTCTTTCTCCTCGTGTCAGGAGAAGTTAAGAGGCTGCGACTGTTAACAGTCACGTGCATCATTCAGACTAAAACCCCACAGGAAGCAGTCTTAGGTACCTAAAGTCTCTGTGAAGGATCCTGGTTGATCCAGCTTGGATTTTATGCTTGTTGCTAGGCGATCCACCATTTGGGGGATGGGGACTGATTCAGACTTGAGTGGTTGCAGTGGATGTCTGTCCTTTTTAAATGAAATGAAATTATTTTAGTGATAGGATCCCAAATTTTGGAGGGGTGTGTATGTGTGTGTGTGTGTGTGTGTGTGTGCATGTATATGTGTGTGTGGTGGTGGTGGAGTTTACTTGTCTTCTTACTATATATAGCTTGGCCATTCCACAAGGTGTCCTGGCCTTTCTAATGGGACTAAGCTAGGTCCACAGGACTTTTTTCCTCTGGGATTTGAATGTTGATTTGAGTGATATAAAGACAGAAGATTGTTAGAACTCATTCTTTTGTGAAGAGACCATGGAGAATTGCCTGCTCTGTGGGCTGTGGAATACCTCTGGTTTCTGCCAGTTTCTAAGCTAGGTATTTTCTTTGCTTTCCATTTAATTTTAGGAGCATTCTGATACTTTTTTTTCCCCACATCTTTTCTTAATGTAGCCAGAGTCGTGTTTTGTTGCTGGCACCCAAACAATGTGTATATACACACAAATACACACACACACACACACACAGGCACACACACAGTGATGCAAACTAGTCGACTATGTAGCTATGTTTGACCTTTTTACCAAACTCCCGAGAAGAGCCTGTGTGATGAATTTATAAATCTGATTTGAATGGGAAAAAAGTCACATCTTAATCTCTTCTGTATCTTTTCCCCACTGCTAAGTACAAATTTTCTAGATGTTAAAGAGGGGAAGAATACATCACTCTAAGGTCCTTATGTCTATTTGTAAGTGACACGGTCGTTTCTCTTAACCTCCAGGAAATCTTGTTTCAAGTTTCAGTTCTTTCTCAGTTCTTTTTATTATCTTTTTTTTAAATTTTCCTGTTACAGTCATGATATGGAGGGAATCGTATCTGTTAGCTATCAGTGAAGTACGATGCAAAATGCTTAATGAGTTACCATTTCCTCAAGCTCATATACTTCAGTAAATGAAACGGGATGATCAGTCTACTCTCTCTAACCTAATTAAATTTAATTAGTGCTTTTGTTTTTAATTTTTCTCATTCAGGTGGATTTTGCAATTATAAGCACTGGTTTTCTATTGGATGCATCTCAACTATAGCCCATAAATTACTGAAAAGTAGGGGGAATAAAGTAAAATAAATCATCAGGTAGTCTTTATGATAGAAGAAATTGTTCAATTTTGGATTTTTGGAACAAAATACATTCATCAACAAGTAATTTTTGTGTGAGGAATGTGGAAGCTCAGCAGTGCAGTCAGGAGAGGATGTTAAAAAGAAATGTAAAATTGTGGTCCTTCTCTTTATAGAAACTTGTAATCCAGTCTCATGAAAGGGCATAGGAACTAAATGTTGCTGGGAATTGACCACACTCTCATCTCATCTGAATTAAAACATGGTTTAGTCAGGTACAGTTAGGCATTTTGGCTTGGCTTTTCCTTTTCCTCCCCTCCCCTTTCTTTCTGACCTTCTGTATATTTTTGTTGTTTCTTGTTTTTTTTGTTTTTTTTTTTTTTAAATTTGATTTTAACCTTTGACTGACACCCTGACTTGAAAGCCTATTCATTCCCCCACCCCCTTACCCCTCATTCCATGCCACAGACAATGGACATGGCTTTCTTGGAAATCTAAGAAGGACCTACTGATTTGAGGGTGCATGTTGGCATCAAGAGAGTATGTGATAGCATTTCAAAGCATGATTCAAAGTCGTAAACTTGCACAAGTTTATTTAGAACAAATCTCTCTATGTATCACGTAAAATCATTCATATAATCTTTTCATAGTTTAACTTTCTGATCGTTGTGACAGCACCAATTCCAGCATAAACTGTGAGGTTCCTGGCATAGAAGATAAGAAAAGTCAAAAGAACAAGTCAACAAATGCAGACTTTGTCTTCATGTCAAAGTTATTTCTCATGGGGGTGTTTTCCAGATGTGTTATACTTCTTCATGAGCCCTTCAAATTCTCAGGCATACCAGCCAACTAGGATTTGACAGTCCTCTGTCAATTTAGGTGTCTCTGATTAGATGCTGTTCAAGGGCATACTGTCCTTCTTAAGGTCCAGAGGTAACTGAAGGATAGATGTAAAAATTCTTAATCAATATGAATGATCTAACCAGTATCAGAAAGCCCAACTCAAGCTGGCCTAACTAACAAGGCAATGAATTGACTCCTTGTCCCAGAAGTTTCTTAAGTGTCATCTTTGGGGAGCATCCCTAAAACCTGTGGCATTTACCTGTAACCTGTAGGCACAGATTATAGTGCTGTAGATAAATCATCCCAACTCAAATTATATAGTAATAGGCTAATCATAGAGCCTATGAAAGTACTAGAATAAAATGGAAGTTTTCACTGGGTATCTTTTAAACAAAGGTGGTAGAGATTCATAAAATATTAGTAAGGTGAATTAGTCAATATGGAAAACATACATGGGAGTAAAAGTTTGATTATTGTCCATGAAAAAGCTAACTAATGATCCCCAGTTTTAATCCTCTTTCTTTCTATAATAGAATTCTGTAAGTTTTAGCTGGCATATGGCTGTATAGCTAAAGATTGTATTGCCTAGCCTTCTTTGGCAGTTAGGCACGGCTTGTAATAGGTAGAATAAATATTTTGGTAGGGAGTGGGGGTGAGGTAGGGAATGAACGGAAGTGATATGTGCAATTTCTCTTCCTCCTCCCCCTGCTTCTAGCTTCTTTCTCTTTATTCTTTTTAACCCTTCCATGCCAGCTAGGAAATGGTAGCAAAAAAATAAAAACTGCCTCAAGTCTAGAGTTGAAAGCCACATGTTGAGAGTGGAAGAGCCACCCACCAGATTTGGACTAATCATTTTGGGATTGTTATGTGAGAGAAAAATAAACTCACATTTTGTTGAATGGGTGGATTTTTAAAAAAAATGTTTATTGTTATAGCATTTACCCTGAACTTTAAGTGATATACCAACCAAAAATGGTAAAGCAGAATTGAAATGCTAATTGCTTTCCTTTATCCTTCCATCTTGGTGCTGCTCAGCCCAGTTCTGTTTGCAAAGCCTCCTTTCAAGCCTCCTTGAAGAATGGACTACTGGATAACTGAAGCATGCATTCCCTATTTCTATGATCTGTTTACAATATACCGAAGGAAGACCTGTCATTACTACTCTCTGAGCTATGGCCACTTAAGTCTGATGGTTATCTAACCTTTGCAAACTGGTCAGGGTTATTCTCCTGGGAGTTAGGAATTCTGACAAGAGAAAGGCAGAGGTTGGTGGCCGAATTATGTTATTGGACATAAACCAGATGAAGTCAGAAACTCCTATCCTGAAGTCTCCTAAGCTCTACTTCGTCATGCTTTTCTTGAGATCAGATTGTTCAAATGTTTCCTTTGCCTTTAGTAATCTATTCCTATATACTTAGAATCATGTGTTTGTTTTTTTAAATAAAAATTTTAGTTTGGACATTTTAACAATGTTTATTCTTCTGATCCACGAGCATGAAATGCTCTTTCATCTTTTTGTGTCTTCTTCAATTTCTTTCACGAGTGTTCTGTAGTTCCTTGAGTACAGATACTTTACTTCTTTGGTTAGGTTTATTCCCAGGTATCTTACGGTTCTTAGTGCTATAGTAAATGGGATTAATTCTCTAATTTCCCTTTCTATGTTTTTGTTGTTAGTGTATAAGAAAGCAACAGATTTCTGTACATTGACTTTGTATCCTGCCGCATTACTGAATTTCTGTATGAGTTCTTGTAGTATGGGGGTGGAGTCTTCGAGTTTTCCATATAAAGTGTCATGTTATCTGCGAAGAGAGTTTGACTTCTTCATTCCCCATTGAATGCCTTTTACCTTTTATTTCTCTTCGTTGTCTACTGTTGCTAGGACTTTTAGTACCATGCTGAACGACAGTGGTGAGAGTGGACATCCTTGTTGTGTTCCTGATCTCAAAGGGAAGACTGTCAGCTTTTCCCCATTGAGGATGATACTCACTGTGGGTTTTTCATAGGTAGGCATTCTATACTTTCAGTGCCATCCCGATCAAAATTCCACTGGCATCTTTTAAAGAGCTGGAACAAACAATCCTAAAATTTGTATGGAACCAGAAGAGACGCCAGATTGCTAAGGAAATGTTGAAAAAGAAAAACAAAACTGGGGGTATTACGTTACCTGATTTCAAGCTTACTACAAAGCTGTGATCACCAAGATAGCATGCTACTGGCACAAAAACAGACACATAGACCAGTGGAACAGACAGAGAGCCCAGATATGCACCCTCAACTCTATAGTCTAATAATCTTCGACAAAGCAGGATAAAATATACAGTGGATAAAAGACAGTTTCTTCAATAAATGGTGCTGGGAAAATTGGACAGCTATGTGTAGAAGAGTGAAACTCGATCATTCTCTTACACCATACATAAAGATAAACTCAAAATGGGTGAAAGACCTCAACATGAGGCAGGAATCTATCAAAACCCTAGAGGAGAACATGGGCAATAATGTCTTTGACATTGGCCACAGCAACGTCTTTCAAGATATGTTTCCAAAGGCAAAGGAAACAAAAGTGAAAATGAACTGTTGAGACTTCCATCAAGATGAAAAGTTTCTGCACAGCAAAGGAAAGAGTCAACAAAACAAAGAGACAACCCACGGAATGGGAGAAGATATTTGAAAATGACACTGCAGACAAAGGACTGATATCCAAGATCTATAAAGAACTCAAACTCAACACACACAAAACAGATAATCATGTCAAAAAATGGACAGAAGACATGAACAGACATTTCTCCAAAGGAGACATACAAATGGCTAACAGACACATGAAAAAATGTTCATCATCATTAACCATCAGGGAGATTGAAATCAAAACCACATTGAGATACCACCTTACACCAGTTAGAATGGCCAAAATTAACAAAACAGTAAACAACAAGTGTTGGAGAGGATACAGAGAAAGGGGAACCCTCTTACACTGTTGGTGGGAATGCAAGTTGGTGCAGCCACTTTGGAGAACAGTGTGGCGATTCCTTATGAAATTAAAAATAGAGCTACCCTGTGACCCTGCAATTGCACTACTGGGTATTTACCTCAAAGATACAGATATAGTGAAAAGAAGGGCCATCTGTACCCCAGTGTTCATAGCAGCAATGGCCACAGTCACCAAACCATGGAAAGAACCAAGATGTCCTTCATTGGATGAATGGTTAAAGAAGATATGGTCCATATATACAATGGAGTATTATGCCTCCATCAGAAAGGATGAATACCCAACTTTTGTATCACCATGGACAGGACTGGAAGAGATTATGCTGAGTGAAATAAGTCAAGCAGAGAGAGTCAAGTATCATATGATTTCACTTAACTTGGGAGATGGAGGGGAGAAGTGAGTTGGGGGAAATCAGAGGAGGAGACAAACCACGAGAGACTGTGGACTCTGAGAAAGAAACTGAAGGTTTTAGAGGGGTGGAGGGTGAGGGATTGGGTGAGCCTGGTGGTGGGTATTATGGAGGACACGTATTGCATGGAGCACTGGGTGTGGTGCATAAACCATGAATTTTGGAACACTGAAAAGAAATAAAATAAAATGAAATAAAAAACAGTTGTTATTAACTGTAATTTCTACAGTTATAGTTAATAAAAGATATTGTGCTAAACTCTTCTTTACCTCTTTGATTAAAATGCATTTAAATGAAAAGAAGAAAACAAATTTAGTTTGGAATAATTTTAGATTCACACACAAAATATACAAAGTACCAAGAATTATTGCATACCTTACACCCATTTTGCCCAATTATTAACAATGATGCATCTATTACATATAATGAAGTAATACAGATAGATTGTTATTAACTAAAGTCAATAGTTTATTAATATTTCCTTAGATTTTGCTGAAGGTGCTTCTGTTCCAGGATCTTCTCTAGGATTTCACATTACATTTCATTGTCATGTCTCCTTAGGCTTCTCCTGTTTTTTTCTCAGACTTTCTTTGTTTTTTATGACCTTGACTATTTTGGGGAGTACTAATCAATTATTTCTTAGAATGTCTCACACTTCTGCTCTCCTACTGTTTTCATCATCATTAAACTGATCTTATGCATTTTTTTTCAGCAAGACTAGAGAGGTAATATGTCATTTTATCACCTCATATGAAGGGTACATACCATCAATAAAGTGCAATTTTATCACATGGTATCAAGGATACATATTACTAATATTGACCTTAATCACGTGGCAAAGGTAATGTTTGTCAGGTTTCTCAACTATAAAGTTACTTCCCTCTCCTCTCCTTTCTATACTATCATCTTTATAAACAAGTTACTATGCATAGCTCACACTTAAAGACTAGGACATTCTACCTCTTTTAGGACTGAGCATGTACATAAATGAGTTGGGATTCTTCTGCATGGGGTATTTTTCTGTTCTCATTTATCTGTTTGTCAGTTATTCATATAATGTGGTCCCATGGATATTTATTTTATATGTAGTTTGTAATTCAATATAACTTATTTATTTAGGTGCTCAAATTGTTCCAGTTATGGTCGATAGGAGCTCTTTCAGTTGGCTTCTGTGTCCTCTGGACAAAGTCTTATTATAGTATTTTTATTTTTTATTCATCTTTATTCTATTTATTTATTTATTTATTTATTTATTTCAGGTTCATGTTGCACATTTCCTGCCCCAGTCCTAGAATCGGTCATTTCTCTAAGGAACCCTAGTTCCTTTTGGGGGGGGTATAGTATTAGAAACTAACATCTGGGTACTAGATGTGCACATTACTGATGGGATATCACTGTTTCCAGGCCCTTCCAGCTGTCAGAGCAAAGAGGCATGTGTATATACCAGCCCATGTACATGCACATTTCTACAAATATTTCTGTATAAAATCATTTTTATCTGTATTAAGCAGAATATGAATTTATACTGATGTGTCCACCTCTAAATCCATTACAACATGGATCATTCTATCTTCTTTCCTTTGATTACCTATAATGTTTTATTCTAACAGTGAAAAATCTGGATCTCCCATCTGCCATGCATTTATTTAATTATTCAATTTCATTACACATGCATTTTAATATCAGAATGGTAAACCTGTATCCCCAATGGAAAATTATTTTATAAACTAGAGTATAGTCCTTATGTACAGTTTGTTTTGCCTTTAGTCTATAAGACTGCTCATTTCCAAAGTTACTTGGGTTAGCACCTTTCCCCCCAGTCATGTCAGTGGTGGTCTCATGTATTTATAGTATACTTAGATTATTTTGTCATATTCTGAATTCCTTCTGGGATTTCCTGTTATTATTATGTATTTTTAAAAATATTGCTAGAGCCAGTTTGAATTCATTTCATTAATTATAGCCAATCCAAGTTTAACACACTGTACAATAAAATCTATGGAAAAGTAGGGTTTGCAATAGTAGACAAGTCCACATCAATCCCAAAGGATGCTTTTGTGTGAATTAGAAAGAGACTTCCCGGGGCGCCTGGGTGGCTCAGTGGGTTAAGCCGCTGCCTTCAGCTCGGGTCATGATCTCGGGGTCCTGGGATCGAGTCCCGCATCGGGCTCCCTGCTTGGCGGGGAGCCTGCTTCCTCCTCTCTCTCTCTGCCTGCCTCTCTGCCTACTTGTGATCTCTGTCTGTCAAATAAATGAATAAAATATTAAAAAAAAAAAAAAAAGAAAAGAAAGAGACTTCCCACCCCATTACAGTTTACTTCCCCTCCCTTCTGCCAAAAAAAATTGTCAGAATAAACTACAAATAGATGGAGACTGTGACATGAAAAGTGTACCTTGTGCAACTTGACCAGCATTACCAAGTGACCCTAATCCATGTTCCAGGTAGCAGAATAACTAAGTGGGTAGAGAATTGTTTGGTACAAATATGCAATGGTGCCCACCTGGAAGTGAGAGGAATGTCCATCTGTGGGCCACAGAGATGACACTATGATAGAGAACATCTCCAGACATTCAGGTTCAAGAAAGTTCAAGTCACAGGAAGGAGTTTAGGCAGCATGAAGAGTAAGAGATAGAGCAGCTCCACGGGATCTGAGAACCAGGATAGGAGTAAGGTCGGTAGAGTCAGGACATACCAGATGTTAGTCTCATGAAAAGAAAGAGATTGTGAGACTCAAGAATAAATTCAAAGTAGCACTGATGTTATGGCAATGTATGTTGACTAATTGGAATTTAAATAAAAACTTAAAGAAACTGTAGTGGCACCTGAATGGCTTAGTGGGTTCAATGTTTGCCTCTGGCTCAGGTCATGATGCCAGGGTCCTAGGATTGAGCTCCCCATTGGGCTCCCTCCTCAATGGGGAGTCTGCTTCTCCCACTCCTCTGCTGCTTCCCCTGCTTGTGGTCTCTCACTAGCACACACTCTCTCTCAAATAAATAAACAAAATATTTTTTAAAAAGGTAGCACTCACATAAAGGCTTAGTGGAGGCTCTGCCTAGAGCTCTTTACATCTCTCATAATGGAGAATATCTAGAGCAACTTGTTAATGTATATATTACCCATTCATGTTTTTTCTATCATTTACACAATTATTTTAAAAATATTTTTAATTTTAGGGGCACCTGGGTGGCTCAGTGGGTTAGGCCGCTGCCTTGGGCTCGGGTCATGATCTCAGGGTCCTGGGATCGAGCCCCGCATCCAGCTCTCTGCTCAGCGGGGAGCCTGCTTCCTCCTCTCTCTCTGCCTGACTCTCTGCCTGCTTCTCTGCCTACTTGTGATCTTTCTCTGTCAAATAAATAAATAAAATCTTTAAAAAATATATTTTTAATTTTATTTTAATAATTTTAAATATTAAATTAATTGCCAATATTTTAAGAATCAGTAGATTGCATATTTAAAAATGTAGATTTCTGGCCTCTGTTGAGCAACTGGAAAATCTGACCACTTGGACCTGTTTTATTGCTGACAACAATAGGCTGGAGCAGAAGGAATCTGACACCCTGCTTTGCCAGCATCCCCATTATTCTTGCTGTATTACTCTGGATTGCTGAGTTTATAATCTCTCTTTTAGAGTCCAAATCCAGGGGTTACAAAGCCTCCAGTATGAAAGTTGAAAGGTCACAGAACCAAGGAACTTGGTAGATCATTATATCCATTCTCCTAGCTTAGCCTTGCAAGGCAGAGTGTGAGAAAGATTGCCTTGTCATGACGAATGTGTTCTTTTTCACTAGTCATATCTATTTCTCAAGTATCCATCGTTCTCTAGCTTATTACATTATTTATGTAACCTAAACTGCATTTATTTCCTGTTTGCTTGTTTTGACAGCTACCTGGTTTATGTTGTTCTGTCTGGTTTATGTTGCTTCCAGGTTCCCACGGCTTATCTGTGCTTTTCAATCTTTTAACTATCATAACTGCTCTCATTCTTTCCAATGCAATCAGATATTTTTCTTCTGAAATTTTTGGGCATTCACTCACATTCATTGGTAAGAAATACGGATCAGAAAACATCAAAGTCTGCTTGAAGGTTTGAAGTCTTCAGGTGGGCACTAGCAAGTTCTGTCCCAAGGGAGACAGATGCTGGTTCCCCTCAGCATCACTTCCCATGAACTTACGATGGTCATTAGTAACCCCACTTTCTTTTCTATGTACTCATGACCCATTTGTATAATAACTTGTTCTGAACTTTGGCCAGGGAACGATACCAGTGTAAACAGTCAGGACATACAGTATTCAACAATCTCTTCTTTCTTAAAATCAAGATTTTTTTTTTTAAAAGATTATTTATTTATTTATTTGACAGAGAGAGAGAGATCACAAGTAGGCAGAGAGGCAGGCAGAGAGAGAGAGAGAGGAGGAAGCAGGCTCCCTACTGAGCAGAGAGCCCGATGTGGGGCTCGATCCCAGGACCCTGAGATCATGACCCGAGCTGAAGGCAGCAGCTTAACCCACTGAGCCACCCAGGCGCCCCTTAAAATCAAGATTTTTGATAGTGTTCAGTATTGTAATACTCTCCTGAATGTTTCTGTAATTTGAAGATTCAAAAAATGCTTAACCTTCCCTACAAGTTCTTTCTGTCTCCTAGATTTTATTTTTCCAAAAGAAAATTATCTTCTCATCCATATCATATTTGATTTTACTTATCTCTGATAACGTGTATTCCTACTCTTTCTATGTTGAAAATCATTGTGTATTTTTTAAAAGATAAAAGCAAGATAGAATTTTATTAAATCCACTTTGTCTCATGTAACTATTATACTATTTTTTGTAAGCTGACTTAAATCCTAGCAAGCTTTTCAATGCAAGGTTATTGTCCTCTTACTGTATAGAAGAATCTCACACGAACATTTCATGAGAAAAACTTTGATTTTTGAGTAGCTTAGCTCATTGCACATCATTTGAGTGAAAAAGGAGCAAAATATGAGCTCTTCAGTAATTATTCAATTTCAGTAAAACAATGACATTTCTGTAAAACAAGGACATTTGCACAACTCTGTGTCCCCACAGTTCGGTGTTTAAATTTCTCTTCCAGTGCCTACCCTGGTATCCCTTATAGACCTGATAAAACAGCTTTCTCTCTTTCCTTCAATTTTCTACTTAAAGACATTTTGATGAATCAGCTAATAATACTCTACCAAACATGTTCTCCCTGTCCTGTTCTCTTTGACATTCTTCCTTTTACTTGCTAAATTTCTTTATTCTGATATAAAACTGATAAGAATTGTGTGATTATTAATATTAACAGTATAATACAAGGATGTTTTTGACTCTGCCTCAATTTTTCTTTCCTCTAATACACAAACACACACACACACACACGAATTCCATGAACTAAACCCTCTTCTTGGGTTTAGCTAAATGGATGGTCACTGCTTTATTCATCCTTTTAGTATGTTCTATCTCCTACTGGCTTATCAGTAGGGTATTACATTGGTGGTTACTAACCTTTAAGGATCATTTGAGAATTTGATGGAAGCTGTAAGATTCTCAGAATAATGCACACAGATTAACAAAGTATACTATGTGTGTGGTGGGGAGGATTGGATTTTTGGCTTTCTTGAATAGTGTTTGTGGACCCCACATTAAATACTCTTGCATTAAGGTGCCAATCCAAATTTCTTTTGGAGGTATTTTTCACTTTCCTGAGACAGAGGAACGCATAGTTTGTGTGCTAGGTAAGTGTTTGCAGTCTTTTTGACCTTTTGACCTGTCTCTGCAGAACAACGCTGTTGACTGGTAATGTTGGTTAGCCAGACCAGTACTGGTGGTGTGTAATGACGGGTATGAATTTAGTGTTCTTTCTTTTCCTCAAAAGGATTTCACCTATATGTGTAAAATAGAGATTCTTGCCTGCTGGGGCCTAAGAAGTCCCTATTTATGTTCATTAGAGAATATGGTCCTATGACTTTCTTACTAACATTCCTACAAAACTTTGAATCTTTGATAAAGAGATGCAGATTTTCTTCTCATGTTCTTCCCTTCATTTTAAGATGGCTTATATTCTGCTCACTCTGTTTCAGCTTCTAGAATTCCTCCTGGCCCCTCTCCCCTCAACTTTCCCTGAGTATATATATATATATATATTTTTATTTTTTATTTTTTATTTTTTTATTTTTTTGCAGTCTAAGATCTGTTCATCTGCTCCCATAAACTAGAGAGAATGAAGACATTCTTCAGACACCACCTCACTTCCTCCAAGGAGATCAGCAAGCACATAAGGACAATACTTTTACCTGTATCCAGCAGGAACACAGATCCTCCCTGTAGGTGAATGGAAGAGTTTCCGTATCTCTTGTACTTGCAGTCTTGGTACGTTGTAAACTTCCCTGGGAAAATCCTCCATAAACATCACAACAAATGGCCCATTTGCTCCTTCTTTTGACATCTGGACTACATGTTTCTGTGTTGATTTACTCCCTTTCTTGTTCGTTTCTGTCAATTCATTAATCATTTGCAATTGGCACTCAAAGGAACTAAATGTTTCTTCCTTTCCTTCAGCAAACCCAAAGAAGCCCTTGACTTGTTTTGTAAAATCTTTTGTAGTTAGCATCAAACTGGACATAGAGTGATTTATTTTGGTTTGGGAAGAGATAAGCTTTGTTTCTCAGCTTTAAGCATGATAAAGAAGTGCTTCCCAGCCTGGTCAGTTTGACTAGTGGTAGTAGCATGCTCTTCTCTCACTGAGTTTGAAACTTTGCTCTGGTGAAGCCTATTTAAAGGAATGGAACATGGTTCCTAGTAATGACTCTTACGGGATGTAGTGGGTAAAGCATGAGACTCTGAAAAAAAGCAGCTTTGTTGTTGTTGTTGTTGTTATTTTTAAAGCACTCGAGTCCATCTGATGGATTTTTAAGCTATCAAGTAGACAGAATGTCAGAAACAGAGAATTTACTGGTCTTCCATGGTTCTGATTTACCCTAGAAGATGACAGTAAAAACCCTATATAGATGGATCGGCAGGGATACTATGTAGCATCTGGAAAACTCTTTACTGTTTGAAAAATAATGTTTTCCCCAATACTTATCTTTCTTCATTGATTATCTTTAAAATTTTTTTTTTTTTTTTTTTTTTTAGATTTTATTTATTTGACAGAGAGAGACACAGTGAGAGAGGGAACAGAGCAGGGGGAGTAGGATAGGGAGAAGTAGGCTTCCCCATGAGCAGGGAGCCTTAGGAGGGCTCGATCCCAGGACCTTGGGATCATGACCTGAGCCAAAGGCAGACGGTTAACTGACTGAGCCACCCAGGGACCCCTGATTATTTTTCTTAAAGTGATTTTGGCCAAATTAGAATATGGGATTTTTATTTATTTTATTTTATTTTTTATTTTTTTAAAGATTTTATTTATTTATTTGACAGATCACAAGTAGACAGAGAGGCAGGCGGAGGGAGAGGGAGAAGCAGGCTCCCCGCTGAGCAGAGAGCCCAATTGAGCGGGGCTCAATCCCAGGACTCTGGGATCATGACCTGAGCCGAAGGCAGAGGTTTAACCCACTGAGCCACCCAGGTGCCCTAGAATATGGGATTTTTAGATAGTGATGCGATACTATCTGTTTATGAATAGAAATGATTTTCACTTTTTAAAATGCCTATTGGACTATATTATTTTAACTTTGGGCTTCTGGGCTTCAAATATCCATAGCTTTCAATGTATGTATGCCAAATATAAAAGTAAATTTGCTGACAAGGAAATTGCAATTGATTATAAATAACATTTTTGCAGGATCAGTATGTGGTTTTGTCATTGATTTTAATGCATGCCAAATTAAGTTACACTGAATTACTGTTGTAATTATTAATAATAATGGTCAGCATAATTATGAAAACTTTCATCCAGACAATCAAAGCATTCTACTCATTTTTTGTCTTAATTAAATACATGGAGAGTTAAGTAATTAGGGGAAATTCAGAAAAACAAAACAAAAAATTGTCTTTATTTATTGATCTTTTGTTTAAAACATTTTCTGAAGACTCTTCATACCAGTGACATCTAAAAAATTATTTGAATATGTGTTTCTTTTGTTTTTTTTTTTAAGATTTTATTTATTTATTTGACAGAGATCACAAGTAGGCAGAGAGAGAGGGAGAAGGAGGCTCCCTGCTGAGCAGAGGGCCCAATGAAGGACTGGATCCCAGGACCCTGAGATCATGACCTGAGCTGAAGGCAAAGGCTTAACCCACTGAGCCACCCAGGAGCCCCTTGGATATGTGTTTCTTTTTTTTTTTGTGTGTGTGTGTGTGTTTCTTGATAAAGATAAAATTTACACAGTTTTGGCTTATATTCATAATATTAAAAAGAATCACATATAATAATTAAGACAGAGCTTTTATGAAATACTCATTATCATGGGAGTAAATTCTGACTTGCAAATGTCCCAATAAATCTGGGTAGATGACACCTTTTTTTTCTTTTTCTCCCTCCTTTTCTCTGCTTTTCTCCTTCTTTTTTAATGAAAGCTTTTTTACTTCTATATTGCTTTGTTTTTTGAGAACCCGGGAAGAACTGAAGCAAAATTACTGAATATCCTAACAGGAACCCAATTTGGACATAGAAACTATTACAGATCTTCTAATAAGGCAACTTGCTGGGGTGGCCCCATTTCTAGTCCTACCAAATACTTTTTGTTCTAGAAAAGCACATGAGTTCATAGCTGACACTAAACTTAACGTGGGTGATGTGCAAATTTGACTTTGAAGAGACAAGAATGTTTTGATGAAAATTTTCTCTTATTGGGCAATCACCCTGTTAAAGGTACATAAAGAATTCTCTGTATGTCCAGCTCTGTTAGTAGGTATGCAAATACACATCCATGATTCCCCATTTACCATTCTGAAATTCTAAATCTCAGAAAACTAAAAGCTTTCTTTCAAGTCATTTGGCGGCAAACTCTGACCTAAACTGAGCTGAGGTGACTTATAATCTTTTTAAAGCTGTACTTAATTTGAATATTCATACATTTCTCTACAGAATATTAATATGCTTAATTATGGGGTGCTGCCTCAGACCTTGCTAGAGGTATGAAATATGCAGGCTATGCTGTATATTACCTTTCTAAGATCTGAGTAATTCTGAATTTTGAAATGTGGCCCAAGAATTTTAGTTAAGGGACTGCAGACCTGTGCTACCATCATTACAAATCATTTGGCAAAATGCTTTGTAATCAATTCTTCAGTAGTTATTTTTCTTATACCATATTGATTTCATACTATGATCGATTACTTGTTTGGCATACAAAATTTCTAAGAGTAAAATGTATTTTTTGAAATGACTTTCTATTGAATATTTACTATGTCAGTGTTCCCACTATGTTTTGTGTATGTATATCATACAGATTAGAAGAGTGAGATAAAGCAATGTGCCCAGAATCCTGTCGATAGTAAGTGTCAGAGCCAGGTTTTGAAATCAGGTATTTATAACACTAGAACTTATAAACTCTAAGCCTAAACTCTCGATGGGAGTTTATATTATTATTACCTCTCTTCTTACTCTGTTATTGCTTCTGTGGTTAGAAAAAAGGAAGAAAACCTAAACAAGTAAAAAACAGTTATATGGGGGTTGCCTGGGTGGCTCAGTGGGTTAAGCCACTGCCTTCAGCTCAGGTCATGATCTCAGGGTCCTGGGATCAAATCCTGCATCCGGTTCTCTGCTCAGCAGGGAGCCTGCTTCTTCTTCTCTCTCTCTCTCTCTGCCTGCCTCTCTGCCTACTTGTGATCTCTCTCTGTCAAATAAATAAATGAAATTTAAAAAAAACCAGTTATATGGGGTTTAATTCCTATAAAAAAACAACAGCCTTATGAGGCATTGATATTCCTAATATGCAGATAGAGAAATTGTGTCTCAGTGAGGTCAGGGAACTAGCCCACTAGCCCAAGGGCTACATGACAAATAACTGGTTGAGATAGATTTTGAACCCAGACAGATTGATATTATGCTCTTAAGTGTTATCTCAAATATAAACCTTTGGAACTGCTTCTGTGTTAACCTTGTAAGTGCTTAGTTCTTTGCTCATAGTCTCCATTTTCTAGAAGTTTCTACTGGAAAATTATTGACAAAATGGCAGTCTTGTGAAGATGCAGGGTTTGTTTGAAATGTATTATGTGCAGTGTTTCTCATTTTTTTTTGAAAGCCCTGTTAGAATCCAGCTGATCTAAAGACTATATGTAATTAAGAGAACCAATAAATACTAGTAATACTGGTGGATTGATTATCTATCACAATATTTTTTCTTAATGCACGGTCATTTTTTTTTTTTTTAAAGATTTTATTTATTTATTTGACAGAGAGAAATCACAAGTAGACGGAGAGGCAGGCAGAGAGAGAGAGAGAGAGAAGCAGGCTCCCTGCTGAGCAGAGAGCCCGATGCGGGACTTGATCCCAGGACCCTGAGATCATGACCTGAGCTGAAGGCAGCGGCTTAACCCACTGAGCCACCAGGCTCCCCTACACGGTCATTTTTGATGTGAACTTTCTTATCTTACCATTGATAATTGCTAGTAAATCAGAGCGGATGACTGCTACATGAATGCTTCTGCAGTGATGTTCATAAACTGTATTTACAACCGCCAGTGAAAGTACCAATGTGGGGACTAAACCGGTATCTAATGAAGTTAATGAAGTTAACTGATTCTGATCAATTAAATAAATGGTGATAAGATAACATGATGAGTCATGTGATCATATGGAAAACATAACTTTCCATGGATGCATAGTTAAGCTAGCTGAATCTCTGTCTTCCAACAAAGAAGTCTTTTGCTTTGTTTAGTTATTGTGAGGATGAGTATTTGATGATCTTAGAAATTCTGACCACAATAGCGGCAAAGTCTAGGGAGAAGCTACAAATAGATACACTGAAGAATTTTCACAACAGTTAGCTGAAATTATTAATGGAGATGCTATTGCTTACTTACTTCAAGTATTTAACTGTCTATAAAATAAGAAATTATTGAAGAGGAAATGACAGCCACAGACTCTTCTCCTTCATCCAAATGATTTTAGGGACATTCATGAAAATCAAATTGATGATGAAATTTTTGAGACAGATGATGATAATTTTGAGTATAGTTTAAAGATCCTTAGATTATTAGCATATATAACTGGTGAGAAAGACATGTATTATTTTTCTCTGTATGAAACTGCTACTGTTATATATAGCATGTTATCAGTTTTTATAACAATTGGTTTAGTTATGAAAGACTAAACCAATAACAATTGGTTAAGGCAGTTAGTGCTAAAAATATATACTTGTTTTATATTTAATGTTAGATATTTTATTATATTTATATAGGTTTATGTCAGAAATCCAACATATATTACTGAAATAACAATATAAACTGTTCCCTTGTAGTACCTCAAATTGAGATGCCTATCTAGAAATCAAGTGTCTTAAATAGAAACTTCTCTGTTTAGAGATTTCATGATCCTGTATTTTACCATGAATTGATGAGGTTTCTGTTATACTGAGATAGAAAGGACGGTAACTCAAACCTCAAGAGAATCTCATGAGACAATATCAAAATGTGGCTTTAGAATAGAAGAATAAGGAAGAGAGAATAGGTCAAATACTGCCTTGAAATTCTCAACATTCTATCTCAATGAATCACAGAGAACAGTAGGCATTGGAAAAGGATCCATTCTATTTACGTTTTTTTATTACATCTAACAAGGAAATGGTTTATCGGAATGGGTCATTCTTACAACCTACTGCTTATCCATAGTCTCCAAACTAATATTATACCATTTATTACTACATACTTAATATGTGTTTTTCTTTTTTAGTTTTTGTAACTTTTTATTTTGAAATAATTTCAAACTTTTAGAACAATTGCAACAATTCAAACAATTCTCATTTACTCTTTACCCAGACTCCTCAATTGCTAACATTTACCACATTTGCTTCATCATTTTCAGAATAAATAGGTACAGTCACAAACACACATACACACACAATTACTTTTCCTGAGCCCTTTGATAGTATGTTACAGGTATGATGCCACTTTATCCTAAAATACTTTAATGTACATTACTTACTGATAAGAGCACTCTTATATACTAGAGAATGATGACCAAACTCAAGAATGTTATATTGGTATAATATTATTGAATCTACAGACTTCATAAAAATTTACCAATTGTCTTCAGTGTAACATATAGCTAAGTATATGTTATGAGTATATATGAGTACATATGTCTTGTCTGATTTAGGATCCAGAATCACACATTAAGTTTGGTTGTCATATTACTTTAATCTGGAACAGTTTTGAATATTTGTCTTTCATGAGCCTTATTATTTCTTAAGAGTAAAATATAGGTATTTTGTAGAATTGAGCTCAATGAGTTTGATATTCCCACATGATTAGATACAATATATGAGGAATATAAAAATCTTTTGAGCAATGAGGAATATATGTTTATTTAGGGGACATGTATCTGGTGAGGAAGGCAAGATATTCCATCTCTATTAAACCAGTACTTTAATACACTTTAGTGCTTTATATCAGTTTTTATATGAAATGTTTGGTTTTAAGAAATTAATGTTTCTAAAAACAGTTGTGTATTATCTTTTTAATGTTTGATATTTTTATAAGATCTAAACACACGTGTTACAGGTGTGATATGTCCTTAGTGTGCCATATCAGCAGGTATATGATGTTGGTTTGTCCCATTACTAGTGATATTAACTTTGAACACTAGATTAAAGTTGAGTTTGCTTAGTTTCTCCTTCAGAAAGTGTGGTTTTTTTTTTGTCTTCTTTGTAATTACTAAGTAACTTGGAAGATACTTTAGAACTATGTAAACAGTTTGCTTTTCATCAACCTTTCAACCACTAGTTTTGTCATCCAAAGATGATTCTTATATAATTGACTCACTATAATTGACTCATGGTTTGTTTCCCCCTCCATCTTCCCCCAACTCACTTCTCTCCATCTCCCAATGTCCTCCATGTTTTTCTTATGCTCCACAATTAAGTGAAACCATATGATAGTTGACTCGCTCTGCTTGACTTATTTCACTCAGCATAATCTCTTCCAGTCCCTTCCATGTTGATACAAAAGTTGGGTATTCATCCTTTCTGATGGAGGCATAATACTCCATTGTATAAATGGACAATATCTTTTTCAAGATCAAGTTTCTGCACAGCAAAGGAAACAGTCAAGAAAACAAAGAGGCAACCCACGGAATGGGAGAAGATATTTGCAAATGACAGTACAGACAAAGGGCTGACATCCAAGATCTATAAAGAACTCTTCAAACTCAACACACACATTTGGGAGATTCAAATCAAAACCACATTGAGATACTACCTTACACCAGTTAGAATGGCCACAGTCAACAAGACAGGAAACAACAAGTGTTTCCAGAGGATGTGGAGAAAGAGGAACCCTCTTACACTGTTGGTGGGAATGCAAGTTGGTGCAGCCACTTTGGAAAACAGTGTGGAAATTCCTTATATTCATTTTGTAACTTCACCATTGTTGCTACATTGGTCAGCTGGATTCTACTATAAGGAAGAGATCTGCTTCACCTCTCTTTGTTTATTATATTTGTATCAGCATAGATACATGGATTCTTTTGTTAAATCAAATTGAGGTGTAATTTACATATATTAATGCATTCATTTTTAGAGTTCAATTCAGTGAGTTCTGGTAAGTATGAATATCCATGCAACCACCATACCATCATATTATAGAACAGTTCCATTACTCCAAAAAATTTCCTCATGCCCTCTGCAGTGAATCTCTAGCATCACCTCAAACCTAGGCAAACAATGACCAGCTATCCACATCTATAGATTAGAGTTCCCTTTTATTTTGTGTCTGGCTTCTTTCAGGTAACCTAATGTTTTTTACATTCATCCATATCATTGCATATATCAGTTGTTTGCTCCTTTTTATTGCTTTTTATTAATTTTCGTATGTATAGACATGTGAAAATTCTATTGAACAGTACTGTTTTCACTCATTAATTTTTGCATTTTATTATTTCTTTCCTGTGGTTTTCTTTGGTTTATTTTATTGTTGTTTTCTTGCCTTTAATTGGAGAATTTAATTTATTTAGTTTGTTTTTCTATTTTAATTGACATGAGTTTCAGTTTATGAATTTTCATCTGATTACTGTTTTCAGTATAGCCCAGAGGTTATGATACATAAAATTGTCATTATTATTACTTTTGAGAAATCCTATCATTTTGGTTTGTTTTTGCCTTTGCAAGAGTTGTTCAGTATGTTTTTTTTTTTAATTTCTATATAGAAAGGGCTGTAAAACTTTTGTTATTAATTTCTAGTTTTATTTTGTTTAGAACAGAGTATTTGTAATATTTCTAGTTTATGGAATTCATTGGTGCTTTCTTTATAGCAGCGTATATAATAAAAATTTGTGAATATTTCCTGTGTTGTTAAAAAGGATTTTTCTCTGCTGTAAAGGTATAAAGTTGAAAGATTTTATTTATTTGTCAGAGAGAAAGAGGGAACAAGCAGGAGGAGTGGCAGGCAGAAGGAAAAGCAGGTTCCTGGTTGTGCAAGGAGCTCAATGTGGGAGTTGATTCGCAGGACCCTAGGATCATGACCGGAGCCAGCAGGCACTTAACCAACTGAGCCACCCAGGTGTTCCAAAGGTATAAAGTTTAGACACATAAAATACACACACAATCTAGGTTATTGATTATATTGTTTACATTCTATATTCATGCTTATGTTTTGTGTCCTTAACTTGTTCTGGTATTAAAAATAGTATGACAGGGGCCCCTGGGTGGCTTAATCAGTTAAACATCCAGCTCTTGATTTCAGTTCAGGTCATGATCTTAGGGTTATGAGACAGAGCCCCACACTGGGCTCCATGCTTAGTGCAGAATCTGCTTGAGAGTCTTTCTTTTTCCCTCTGCCCCTCCACTGTTTTTCTCTCTTTCTCTCTCAAATAAATAAAATATTTTTTTAAAGCAGTATGTTAAAATATTCTATTAATGTATGTTTCTTTCTTTTTTTCTTCTTTTATTTATTTTCAGCATAACAGTATTCATTATTTTTGTATCACACCCAGTGCTCCATGCAATCCGTGCCCTCTCTAATACCTATCACCTGGTTCCCCCAACCTCTCACCCACCCCACCCCCCCACTTCAAACCCCTCAGATTGTTTTTCAGAATCCATAGTATCTCATGTATGTTTCTTATCATCTTCTGCAGTTTTTACTTCTTAACCATGGTCACTGTGTTGTTTGGTGTACACTAACAACTGTTTCAACTTTATTGTGATTTTTAACAATTGAGAACAGATTGTTCTCTTTTATTATATTCACTTTTTGTCTTGAACTTTGATATCAATATTTTAAACTCTGTTTTAAAGAGAACAATATATTTATATTTCATAAATATAAATTTTTTTATATTTAAGGCTATAGCATTTTTCTAGTGATTGCCTTTATAATTATACATTTTATGTCCTATTTCTCTGAATTTTAAATTTAACCTTTTAATGTCTTTTGTCAGTTTTTAATAATATATTTTGGCTGCTTCTTATTGCCTACACTACACTAGTTGTCTTATTATATTTCCATTTTATATCTGTTTGTTCCACTGACTTTTAGTTGCATTATTTCTACTCTTCAGAACATAAAAATTTTATATATTATTATTCCTCTCTTACCACCACATTTTAAAAAATAGACTTTATTTTTAGGACTCTTTTATGTCTACAGCAAAATTGAGCACAAAGCACAGATGCCCCATTTATTCCTGATCCTACTATCAAAAGTCTCACCTGTGAGAATAATACATTTGTTGCTATCATGAACCTACATTGACACATTATTATCATGACATAAGTTTCACTCCTGATGGCTTTTGACAAATGTATAATAGCATGTATATACCATTATAATATCATACAAGGTAGTTTCACTGCCCTACAAATTCTCTATGCTCTATTCATCCCTCCCTTCCCCCTAACTTTTGGCAACTACTGATCATTTTACCATCTCCATGGTTTTGCCTTTACCAGAATGTCATTTGGTTGGAATCACACAGTATGAAGCCTTTTCAGATTTTCCTCTTCCACTTAGTAATATGCGTTTAAGGTTCTTCCATGTCTTTTTATGGTTTGATTATTTATTTATTTCTTTAGTGTTGAATAATATTCCTTTAGCTAGATAAACCACAGTTTATCTATTCATGAACCTACTGAGAACATCATTGCTTCTAACTTTTGAGAATTATGAATACAGCTGCCATAAACTTGTGTCTAGGTTTTGTGTGGACTTAGGTGTTTAATCATATGGGTAAATACAAATGATTGCTGGATCATAGGGTAAGTGTATGTTTAATTTTGTAAGAAATTGCCAAACTGCCTTCCAAAATGGCTGTACCACTTGCATCTTCACTAGTAAGGAATGAGAGTTCCTGTTGTTCCACATGCTTGCCAACATTTGTTGTCATCAGTGTTTTGGATTTTGTCCATTCTGAGCATGTAATGGTATTTCATTGTTGTTTTAGTTTGCAATTCCCAAATGACATATGATATGGAGCATCTTTTTATATTCTTCCTTGCTACCTATATATCTTCTTTGGTAAAGTGTCCATTCAGGTCTTTCAGCTGTCTTTTAATTGGGTTATTCCTTTTCTTATCGTTGAGTTTTCAGAGTTCTTTGTATATTTTAGGTAACAGTTCTTTATCAGATAATGTGTTTTATGATATTTTCTGCCACTCTGTACTTATGTTCTCCTCTTGACCTTATCTTTCACAGAGCAAAAGTTTTTAATTTTAACAGTCTAGCTTATCAGTCATTTCTTTTATAAACTGTATTTTTGGTATTATATCTGAATATTCTTCTCCATAACTAAGGTCATCAGATTTTCTCCTATCCTATCTCCTAGGAGTTTTATAGTTTTGTATTTTACATTTAAATCTGTGATCCATTTTGAGTTAATTATTGTGAAGTGTGTAAAGTCTGTGTCTAGATTCATTTTTTTTTTTCTGCAAGTGAATGCCCAATTGTTCAACACTATTTGCTGAAAAGATTATCTTCGCTCCATCGTACTGCCTTTGGTCTTTTGTAAAAGATCAGTTGATTCTGTTTATATGGTTTATTTCAGATTCTCTGTTAAGTTGCATGGATCTATTTTCTGGTTCTCTTACCAATACCACAGTCAATTACTTTATAATAAGTTCTGGAACCTTGAGGATTCTCCAACTTTGTTCTTTTTCTTCAATATTATGTTGGCTATTCTGGGGCATTTGCCTTTTTATATAAACTTTAGACTAAGTTTGTCAGTATCTACAAAGTAACTTGATCTTTTTTATTGTGATTATGTTAAATCTGTAGATCAAATTGAAAAGAACTAATATCTTGACAATATTGAGGTGTTTTATCTGTAAACAGGGAATATCTCTCCATTTACTTAGTTCTTTGATTTCTTTCATCAGGGTTTTGTAATTTTCCCCATATAGCTCTTACACATATTTTGTTAAACTTACAACTATTTCATGTTTTGATACTAATGTAAATTGTATTAATTCAAATTCTACCTGTTTATTGCTAAACATGATCAACTCTTGTATGTTAACCTTGAATCTTGCAACTTTACACGAATTGCTTATTAATTTCAGGAATGTTTTGTCAATTCTTTGGACTTTCTACATGGATGAACATACTCTCTGCGAAAAAAGACAGCTTTATTTTTCCTTCCTATTCTGCTTCGTCAAAGATAGTTTCTATTACCTTCTGTGAATCAGCCACACTTTTTGTTTCTTTGTACGTTTTCTACTTTTTTGGTTGACAACTTGATATTTGAATATAATCATGTGGTATCTGAGGAAATCAGATTCTTTTCCTCCTCAACGTTTATGTTGCTTATGGTGTGTAGGCTGTACATATTTACTTTTTAGTGACTTTCTAACCTACTTTTGTAAAGTCTGTATTTTTTGTCATTGTGAGCTCTGAAGTTTGTTTTTCTGTTCTTTTAGCATATATTCAGCTACTATTTTGACAAAGACTTTCTTGAAGGCCAAGAGACAAAAAAATTAAAGAAGTTTTAAAAAAAGGAAAATTAAACTCTTAATCTTTGCAGGTTGGATCTCCTTCAGTGCTTGGTCAGGTCACTTACCAGTTTGTTTTAGCCTTACCTTGGTGCTCAACCTGAGCCTTAAGGATAGCTAGAGGTTGAAATCTTAGGGTCTTCTCCTCAAGTCTTTTCTGAGCATACATTTTTGCCCTACCCATGAACAGAGATTTTAAAACTCTCCAGTATACACATATGTGCTTTTGAATGCACTCATTTCCCAAAGGGACTCTCTCTCTCTCTAGGACTGTCCCCCAGTTTCTTCCCCCATACTTTCCATGTCTCTTGTTGGCCTGACTTGCTCATTTGCCTACAGTGTTTACTGGGAAGCCCTCTGCATTGCCTCTCTTCTTTCCTGAGCACATTCTAAGTTAGGCAAAACATGCTTTCTTCCACTACTCAGGTAAATTAAAACAGACTGACACAATTCTCTGAGAATAAGATCTGATCCATTCCCTCTAGAACCCAGGACCAAGGTCTCTCACTGTTGAGTGTGGGCTGTGTCTCACTGAGCTGTGAAGGCAGGTGGGCCAAGAATAAGGAAAACTGTTGTCAAGTTTTCTTACCTTTTTTTAAGTTGTATTTTTCTTGAGTAAGGGTTCTGTATGTTTTGAAATCCTATGACTTCTTTTTTTCAGAATTCTTACCAAGTTGTTTATTATAGTTAGGTTTCATTTTTCAATAATTCTGTGGAGGGATGGGCCCTTGGAGTACCATCTCTGTCATTTTGGCTGACATCACTATGTAAATTTTTAAGTTACTGTTCTGATGTAGTATGACTCCTTTTTTGTTTTGTTTCTTTTTGGTTTTTTTTTTTTTTTTTTTAAATTCTCTGTGGGAGTATGTTTTATCTCCATCCCCTCTTCTCTCTTTTGGACTATCTTTCCAAATCTCACTAACTCCCTACAAAAGATTGTGACAGGGGTTCAAAAATTGTGACAGGGATTCTGGTGGAAATTGATATTTATTTTTCTACTTTTAGTTAATCTAAGTTTGTTATGTTCTCTGTCTTCCACTTTTTTTTTTTTTTTTTTTTTAAGATCTCATTTATTTATTTGACAAAAAGAGAGAGAGCACAAGCAGGGGGGAGCAGCAGAGGGAGAGGTAGAAGCAGGCTCTCTACTGAGCAAGAAGCCCAATGCCAGTCTTGATCTCAGGATCCTGGGATCATGACCTGAGCCACAGGCAGACACATAACTGACTGAGTCACCCGGGTGCCCCACTGTCTTCCACTTTTGCTGAAAACATAGAATTCATGTGGCTTCATTTGTTCTTTTTGTTGATCTGTATAGTTTTTGGAGGATGTATGGAGAGACTTGGGTTTAGGCAGCTACTATTATCTTCATTACCTAGAAATTTCTTTACTATATGTTTTATTGGGTATGATTGTGAGAGTGGTGATGTAATTTTTATTCAAATTGGGTTATCACTGATTACTGTATTAACAGGTAGCTAATAGTTACTGAGCATATCTTAAGTGTTAAATCCTGTGTTGTGTTTAGTTTTACAAGTGTGGAGAGACTGACATGATCAGTATCCTGAAGGATTTGCATTCTAGCAAAGAAAGAAACAGTTTTTCATATAATGTAGTCATTGCTCTTGTCTTACCACTTTCTATACTCCATTTAAAGGACAAATATATGTATATATCTCATTTTCCTGTTCTTAAGAGGTATTTTCTGCTGGCAAGTGGGAAACTCAAAAACTCTTTGTATAATTCAACAATATGATATATATTTTATAAAATTATTAGTTGGCAGCTGCTACCAGTTGTTGATACCAATCAAAAACAAAAGTACTAGGGAAAGGATGGTTGACTTTCATGTCTAAATCTCCAAGTCATGGTATTTCAATTCATTTGTAAATATCTGTTGAGTATCTACTATTCCATGTAAGACCCTATGATGTGTTGATCTTCTGCAGACAAACGATAAAAATTAAACAAGACAAAATTACTGCTTTTCATGTACCTGGTTTTAATCAGTGAAGAAAAAAAAATTATTCAAAAAAAAAAAAAGGCAAGACTTGAAGTAAATGCTATAATAATGCTGTATTTGAGGCATAGGCCAAAAGATATAGGCACAGGGCTAGGTAAGAAGGTTAGATGTCAAATCACTATGTTATATACCTAAAACTAATGTCATATTGTGTATCAATTATACATCAATAAAAAAACTAAATAGATAGATAAACACCAAGTCCATCACTAAAGAAAATCAAAGGGTTAGGTGTTAGGGGCTCATCTGGAACCTTAGAAGCAGGAAGGCATTTTCAGAAGCCTTAGGAAATGTTGCACTTGGGGAAAATGTTCATTCCTTTGCATATTTAAACTTTGCTTTGAATACAGTTAACAGTCATGCCAGCCTCCCTGTGAGAGTAAACTTTTCATTTCCAGAGTGAGACAATGACAGAGACAAACAGGGTACAAGAATGAACAGTAACACCAACCTTATTAATCGAGCCTCTGAGTATTTCTAAGAGAGCAAGTTAACAGGACTTTTGACTGAATGGCATCCTATAATTGTACTTGTGAAAAAAAAAAATGAAACGATGTTTTCTTTTCCTTTCTAAAAGGGAGGCAGGTGCATAGAAGCCTAGAAGCTATAACTTATGTATATGTCAACTGAAGATTTATTTCTAGATAAAAAATAGCTGGTTTGGCAGCAAGAATTTTAACTGTTGAATCTGTTATGATTCTAGTTTTAATTAGTTGTTTATTGCTTATTTAAAACAGATTGATGATGTTGATATGAAACAGTTTGTGATCATAACCAAATTGCTTATATAGGATTTTTCCCGATATTTTTCTTAGAAATTGTTCTGCCTGTCGGAGCACTGTGTGTTTGCCTAATTGAAATAAGCCCACCCCAATCCTCTTGCACATGTAAGGTAATATTGCTCAATTAGTTTGCATAATTTTACAACAGGAATTGGATTTATTTTCCGTATTAACTTTCACAAGCTGAATCGTAGCTCACAGTTTTATGTTTGAGTGTTTGAGATGTGTAGCACTCTGTTCCCATTAGTTAAGGAAGCTGTATGATCGGAAATTAATCTTCAGTATTGTCTGACCAAGAAATTGCAAGCAAGTGGCCAGGGGTCTGAAGCTGGGACATATCCAGGTTCCCATCACCTACCCATCTAGCCACCGCACATAGCTTCGAATGTTAAAACGTACACTATTGATACTTTAAAATAACATGATATTTGGATTTCTGGCTTTCTTGAAAATTCAGGGTGTCTGGCGATGCTTGTCTTCAGTTCCCAAATGACAAATTCCAACTAGAATGTAGAGCTTTTTTATCTCACTTCACATCGGCCACATTCTCCATGTTAACAGTCTGTGCCTTCTGTATTTATTCTTCCTCACTTTGTTGCCTAGTCATTGTAGGCATTTGAGCTTAAGTGAAATCATATTTAACCTCTGTCTCAATGCCCAAGTTGCCACACTTTAAACTCTCTTAATTTTTGAACATATAGTAATAGTGCTAGCATAAAATACGTTCCATACAGATCAGGCATAATTTTAAGAAATTATTTGGATGGTTTAGCAAGATCCTAGGAATCTTGACCATGTGTGTTCATGTCTAGAAAATATTAGAAAATAATGAAAAAATGAGGCCCTTAAAAGCAGGCGTCTAACTCTATTCACTGTTCTGAAAATTATTCTTTACTGTATGACAAAGCTTACTCATTTTGTTACATAAATATTTGGTGGTATATATTTAGTAAATATTAGATAAATAATATAATTTTAGAAAGAGTAGAAAGCAATTGCATTAATTCCTTTTTGTTTATCTTGGATTTAGTTATACATTGTTTATATATTCTGGTACACTGTGGTTTACCTTTGTATCTTACAAACTGGCAATTATATGTTTGCCAGTATATAATTACTCTCATAGTCAGGAAAAAATTAATTACATATCTATTTGATGTTTGCTTGGTAGAGATAAAGATCTTACCAGTAACTTAACATGGCCCAATCATTCTTCTTCTTCTTATTGTTATAACAAACTTTAATGATGTCATATTTTGGGAGACTACTGGTTAGGAAAAGTACTGCTACATCTTAGATTCATAGAGACGGAGAGAGAGAGTCTATGTTGGGTTTTTCCCAAGAAATTTATAATCTAGATTGAAGAAAGAAGATTTATAATCTTAAACTTTCAAGTGAGAACACTTTCTTTTCTATTCTTCAAAGCTTATGGTTTAGATCAAAGGTGAGAACAGTAGGTTGGGAGAAAAACCACATCACAAGAAGTTGATCCTCTCTAAAATTGTGATTTTCTTTCTCTATTTTCCTTTATTACATGTAGTAAGAGAAAAAGGTAAGGTAAACCAAGCCTCAATCTTTCACACTGCAGCAGAGAACATTAACCTTAAAATTCTTAAAACCTTAAAAATGACATCCCTCTCCTTCCTCCTACCTCCAACTGTCTACTGAATTTGGTTAATTAGTAGCCTTATAGGCTGTATTTTTATTAGCTTATATTTATTAGGATTAGGTCTTAAATGATAAATCTGCTCTATCATTCAAATGGCAATTTTAACATGTCATTTTATTTATTGTAGTTCACTTTTGAGTCCATGTTTCAGCCAACGAACCAAACTGTTACAATTATTTATCATCCACCAAACTGTAATGTTAAATTCAAATCTCCACTTAGTAGACCCATATCAATAAATTTGGCCTGATACAACTCTATGTTGTACTACCATCTCACATAATTAATATCCATTCTCACACATATTCCCAGATTTCTGTTTTCTGTACGTTGGAAGCATTACAAAGTTCTTTTAGAGCATCTCACATCTTCATGGGTCATGATTTACATATAACCTTGTTGGGTCTGCTGGGGCTTGAGTTAGCTTAGATTTAGAAGCCAAGAGGAGAGGTGGGCGAGTTCACCTTAGGTGAACTTAGAGTATCTTCCTTAGGGAAGGCCATTTCAGTTTCCTCAGGTAAAGCAGGGTTATTTGCCTCAAATAGGGATTGGATGGCTGATTCTACTGGCAAAGAAACCTCAACAGAATTTAGGGGTTCAGTGTCTCCACCTTCATCAGGATCTTCCCATATAACCCCATGCTAATTTTCAGGATCCCATTCCTTTCCAGTCCCTGCCTTCATTTTAACAGCAGACACCCTCTGAGGTTAGGAATTAAATTTGTGTTGTAATCTGGACTTTCATAGAATGAGAATCTGGGTTTAGTTTGCAGCAACCTCAGTCCTGCAGCTATAGGTGATAAGGGTTTCTTTCAGGGTAGACCTAGAAATTTGCAGATCATTTATACAGTGCTCTAGCAGGGAATTTTAATCCCCGAGCTCATCCTTTTCTCCCTCCAATTCACCCAGTGCAATTAGGAGCAATCAGCTAATCTCATTATACTCATTAGTTTGGCAAAAATGTTCTAAGTTATCTATCAAATATGTGGTTACTTAGAACCTTTATCTTGTAAGTATTTCATTAGGAATATCCAATGGTGATATTTTCTGTATTTCTGTTGTCACATCACACTATGAACTATTACTGCTCTCTTTACTACTGGAAATAGAGTCATTCATCTCTTCAAATCTAATCAGAATCGCAATTTCAGAAACCCCAGAACCAATTTAGAAAACTCATCCTTAAGATTCTGTTTTTCTAGAACTGCTTTAAGTAACAAAATCTGTATTAGGGTTCTCCAGAGAGAAGAAGGAGCGACCATGGTCCCAGGCTTATACCAGTAAAATTCTACCTCTTGGAGCAAGGATGGATTCAGAATCCAAGCTGAGAGTATCAGATTCTCTTTTTTATAGAATGTATTTAAATGAAACAGAAGCTGAATCTGATTTATTAAGCTTGGAGGCTTAGAAGTTTAGTCAGTTGAGAATTCAGCATCAATATCATGGTGATCCAAACCCAATCATAACCCAAAGTTTGGAGGAACAAAAATTATCAGCCTGTAAGAGATAGTTGGCAGACAAAGGACTAGATCAGATATATTGCAGAGAGTAAAAGAGAATGAGAATAAGAAAAGACCTCTCAATTCCCGTGCCAACTGGGTGGACTTTCTGCACTGGGGGCCTGCGCAATTCTCCTGATTCCTTGTATTGTGTTCCCTCTTTCTTAGTATGATTGGGTTTCTGATCATTGCTCAGTTCACCCCCCTGCCTTTTCCGTGGATTGTTTTATGTAAGTTTTATTTATCTTCTAGAGAAAAACACAAGTTTTAGAAGAGTTAGATCCTTTTTGTGAGAATTTTAAGTACTCTGCAACTTAGAAGACCCTAAAAAAATCTCTCAGATTAGACAGTAAAATATCTGCTTAAACTCTTACTTTTCTTGTTGCTACAATCTTTTCTTTCTACCGACTGTACCATAGTTCTTAAATTTGTTGGGTAAAAATGCTCTCTGAAACTCTGGTGAAATCTATGACCACTCTGGAAAAATCCATAGTACACACACACACACACACACACACGCACATACAAACACAGAATTTTGCACATGATTTCAGGGATTTTGCAGACTTCAGGAAACTTAGTAATGAGCCCTAATAACCCAGCTTAGAAATCTCAATCTTTAAAGTATAATTGCATTTGTATAAACATGTCGACATCAATATATTAATAATTCACTATGGGAGCTTTCTATTTAAAGGAATCCTATGGTAATTCATAGATTAAAGAAACCTCCCTGAAACACAGAAATATTTAAATTTTTTTCTTCTATAATTCTGAGTTTTAAGGTATATACCTTTAATACCAATACTATAGAATTCTAAGCATGTGTCAGATTTAAATTGCTTACATTTTCTTGGTTATAAAACTTCCACACCATATGTCTAATCCAGAGAATGTAGCTATATCCATCTCTCATATGAGAAAAAAAATTCCACTTATAAGGGAGGGTTTTTAAATTTAATATTAAATAATTAAAATCCATCCTCACATAGACATCTCAAATTAAGATTGTTTACATGCTCTTTAATTAAGCGCAATTAAGAAGCTCTCTCAAAACATTTAGGCCCAGAGGGAGCCTTGGTTGCACGGATAGAATGACTCTTAACACACAGGAAGTTGCCATGGTACTTGTGGAGGAGTTTCCCTTTGGAAGACACAGCAGGTACACTTGTTTCTGCCACATGAGGAAACAGATGCTGAGAGTTCTCATTAGAAAAGGATGGATGAAAAGTTCTGTCTGCCCATCCTGGACAGTAAGAAGGCTCCTCTGTCCTGCTCTTGTCCTTCCAAATCTTTTCTCATCCTAGCAGCAGTCATCAGGACAGCTAAGGCAGACCATGTTTTTCCTTTGCTCAAAACCCCTCAATGCCACCCCCAATGCCCTGAGATGCCTTCCGTGGCTGGCGAGGCCCTGGGACTGTGTGAGCTCGTGCTCCTCCCCCCTACCTGCCTTCTTCTTTGTTGCCCTTTCCTCATCTCCATCTGGTTTTGCTCTGGCTCCCTTGGCTCTGACACACACCTGCCTTCTCTTCCTGGAATTCTCCTTGGATATATGCATGGATTGTTCCTTCATCTCTGTTCAGTATGTACTCACTGCCCCCCTTTCAGGGGGTCCTTCCCTTATTACCTTCCTCATTCATTTTTGCCCCTTTTCCTCCTTGACCCTGACTGTTGTACTCTACTTCCTTAATTTATTTTTGCCATGACACTGATTACCAGCTGACATATTTCATATTTTATTCAGTCAGTTTATTCTTTTTCTGCTAAGATATAAGTTCTTAAAAAGCAAATGTTGTGACTTTTTTCTTTGCTTTGTCTTCAGAACCTATAAAATGATACAAATAGGTACTCTGTAAACATTTGCTGAGTGAACGAATTCTTGAATGAAGGAATAAATGAATAAATGAATGAACAAATGAATGAAATTAATGTGATTTTTCTGATTAAAAAATCATAATTATGGTTCTGTTGAATTTTTTTTTTAAAGATTTTCTTTATCCATCAGAGAGAGGGAGAGAGAGAGAGAAAGCATGAGAAGGGAGAGGGTCAGAGGGAGAAGCAGACTCCCCATGTAGCTGGGAGCCCGATGCGGGTCTCAATCCCGGGACTCCAGGATCATGATCTTAGCTGAAGGCAGTTGCTTAACCAACTGAGCCACCCAGGTGCCTAAATTTTTATTTTTTTAAGTGATTTTTTTTTAATTTTGGGGGGCTTTAGCTTGTCTGTGCCTGTTAACAACAAGGCAAACCCACTTTTCCCATGTATACTGGCCAATTTAACATGTGTACTGGCTTTATTTAGTTATGGAAGCAACTCCTCGAGCTAAAGTAGGAACTTCATGAAATTAGGTGACAGTAGTTGCTATAAACTGCCAAATAAGATGGTTTGATATCACCCCTATTCAAAACAGTGTGAATAAAGTTGGTGGAGAAGACAATCCATCTGAAGAAGTGATTAGGAATCTTAAGACCAAATGTAGAGTTTGAGAAGGAACTTGGAAAAGAAAATAGGTTTTTGGGTCAGTCTGATCATTTTTTGGATCTAATCAGTAATCATTAAAAGCTCAAACTGAGGGGCACCTGGATGGCTCAGTCAGTTAAGCATCCAACTTTTGATTTCTGCCCGTCATCATCTCAGGATCCTGAGATCAAGCCCCAGGTCAGGCTCTGAACTGAGCATGGAACCTCCCCGAGATACTGTCTCTCTCTCCCCCCTTTGCCCTTCCCTCTTTGCACATATACAAACTCTCTTTCTTAAAAAAAATAAAAATAAATAAAAATAAAACATTTTTTTTTAAATTTATTTATTTGACAGACAGAGATCACAAGCAGGCAGAGAGGCAGGCAGAGAGAGAGGAGGAAGCAGGCTCCCTGCGTAGCAGAGAACCCGACGTGGGGCTCGATCCCAGGACCCTGGGATCATGACCTGAGCTGAAGGCAGAGGCTTTAACCCACTGAGCCACCCAGGTGCCCATTTTTTAAAAAGCTCAGACTGAAAGTGAATGAGCTAGATAGAAAGTAAAAGTAACTAAAAATTCCATGTTTAGAAGAATTCTCAAGCGACTTAAATAAGGAAGAGCTGCAATATATTCTGATTTCTGGGCAATGAACTCTTCACTAGAAGAGAGGCTCTAGCTTTTTTGATAGGAGCCTTTTGTGTTGGAACAGTATAAGAGGCAAAAGATAGACAAGCTTTCAGAAACAGACCTTTATGCTATAAAAATTACTCTTGGCTAATCCTTTTCCTTAACTACAATATGCCGTGAGTGATGGGAGAAACCCCAAAGGGATCAGAGCTCTAACTTTGAACCACACCATGGTGCATAGAAAACATATATATCTTTTTCTTAGAGTCCAAAATACCAGGCAGCTAGAATCGGATTGTATTCGTAGGGATTCTTTGGGTTATAATGATTCTGTTTTTATAACCGGGAACTTAGAACATGAGGTCTGGCAAGAATATTGGAAGTTACAGCTGTGTGTTGTTAACAGCTAGGAAACATAAACCACTCCTCCAGCAGGAGCTGTCAGTAGGCTGTCTTTCTTCCCCAATGGGTCTGCCAGATTGGGTCATTCTGCAGTTTTGTTAAGGGACTGTGTTAAGTCCAAGTCAAATGCATGTCTCAAGAGTGGCCACTGCTGCAGCTAATTTAGGTAAAAGGAGGCAAAGAATTTAGTAGTTACTACTTTGGTATTTCAGACAATCTCAGGGTGGTCAAATGACCTTGTGCAATTTAATGTGAGAGGCGGCGAGAAGAGGAATTTGCTTAGTTTGAATTGGGCTGTTGCGACGGATTTAATTTCTCCCTTCAGTTGTACAGCCCATGGATTTGTGCGGCTACCTCTCAGTCATAATCTGTTGGTGATTATTCATATAAATGAGTTTATAGATCCGACAGGGACAAGCTTTATATTTGTTTTCTATGAGCAAATATTATCAAAATTACTGGCACATAAAAGAATCTGTACCCGTGGTTAAACTGTTGAGATGTAAAATTCTCTTTCCGTTTTGTAAAATACAAATGACAGATTATTAGGTCACTTAAATAAAGTGAATGTTCTGATGTGTCAACACATGTCACCAGTCAGAATATTTAACAATAATTACAGGATGTTCCAAATTTTAAATGACTAGGAAAGAGAAAGAATTCTTTTACTAATGAAAAGTGTTTTTTGTTTTTGTTTTTTTAATATTCAGGTTATTTGAATCTATTTTCCGAAGTAGTAGTAGGCTTCATCTGAATATTTCATTTTTGTGTTTCTATATTTCTGCATATTTTTACCAGACTAGCTGTCTTCTTGGCCTTGCAGGTGAGCATTACCTGTCATTAAATAAGTCAACCGCTGCTGGTGTTCTGTTCAGAATTGATAGTTGCCCGTAGGAGAAGTAGCTTAGATAGAAGACAAACATCTGCAGTTGAAAACATCTGTCCTCAAAACTTTAGTTTTGAGGCTTGTATCGGGAGCCACTTCCTTCTTTTTCTTGCATTTTAATACATATTGTAGCTCTTCTGATTGTGTCCCAGCTTCACGTTTTCTGAAGGGTGCTGGCCTATCTTTTTGAGGAGACGCCTCCCGCACATCTCAAAGAAAGAATTTCGAGAATGCTTTGTAGCCTGTATTTTCTCCCATAGCCTCCAAACCTGTGCAAATATGTTTGGGCATTTTCTGCCTAATATGAAAATAGCCCAACAGAAATTTTAGCTTTTTCTAAAACTCAGTAAGTACGAAGAAAACAGTGAGCAAAGAATTCTGAAAGAAGTAGACAGATTTTCTTACGGGAGATACATCATGACGTGCAAGCTTCGATGTCATTTACTTATTATGGATATGTGAGCAAAGAATAGAGATGTCATATTTACCATTCTTTTTTTTTAAACAACTTTTTTTTTTTTTTTAGATTTTATTTATTTATTTGACAGAGATTACAAGTAGACAGAGAGGCAGGCAGAGAGAGAGGAAGGGAAGCAGGCTCCCTGTTGAGCAGAGAGCTGGATGTGGGGCTCGATTCCAGGACCCTGGGATCACGACCTGAGCCAAAGGCAGAGGCTTTAACCCACTGAGCCACCCAGGCACCCCGCATATTTACCATTCTTAAAAGTTTTATGACTTTACTCAGAATTCACTATATATCTAAACCTTATATTATTGCACATATACATTTGAAGCTCTGAAAATTACAGGTTAATAAACTTCTTTATTACAAAAAAAAAAAAAAAAACCACACCATTTTTAGAACTCTGGTAGTAAATCCATAAATTCTCAACATTTCTAGGTGGCCCAGGTAAAGTTCAGAGCATGAGGACAACCTATGTGCCATTATACGAGGAGTATTTTGAAGAACAGAGACTCATCATGATGATTCTGTAGGGTGAGGGGTAAGTGCCCGGCTTCAGGAACGGTCTTTCCTAAAGGAATCATCAGGTTGTGTTTTGGTAGGATGGTTGGTGTTGCAAGTAAACAGTTTATGGATTACCTTAAATTATTCCAAAGAAAGATCCAAGAGTCAAACTGTAGGAATCAAACATTATGTAACAATCTCCACTTATTTGG
Source organism: Neogale vison (assembly GCF_020171115.1). NCBI lineage: Eukaryota > Metazoa > Chordata > Mammalia > Carnivora > Mustelidae > Neogale > Neogale vison. The sequence continues at coordinate 21,650,091 of NC_058093.1, forward strand.
GAACTAACTTTGTTGGCATTTTTTCTAACATCTCTCCTTTGTAAAATAAAGCTCAGAAGACAAACTGTTAAAAAGACGTTTTCTCCAATACTGAGTATAAACTTTGTCCAGGACCCATAGTTGCTGCGGCTCCAGCTGACTGACCCCAGTAGCCTGTGTAGCCAAAACAAAGGCTAGAAATGATCTTCTGATCATCATTAGGAGTTTCGTTATCAAACACAGTGTGTCCTAACACCGTGCAGTGATTCATCCATTGTACAATGGTAAAAAGTCCCTCACACAATGATGTTAAGAATAACTCCCTCACATTCCCTGAGATGTATACTTTCTTCAACACACTTCAAACAAACATTTGTTACCATGGGTTGGATTGCGAAAGGAACGGAAGGACAGCAGGATATGACCACAGGAATTCAGGAGACGCCATCCCCAAATATGCCGCTTTGGCATCCTGGTGATTGTGCAGGGACATGCTTTCTCTGAACTCTCCTTATCTACCTAAAGACACATCTTCCAAAAAGAACTCAACTGTCTCCTCCCCAGGAGTTTCATCAAACAGGGAAGATTGACTTTTGTCAAGGCAACTGTGGGGGTGGGGTGGGGGGTCGTGGAATAGAAGCCACACCATACCCAGACATATTCTGTCACCAACTCTCACAACTCCCATCCATTCTTCGAAAGGCCCATCCATTTTTCCTAAAACTCACATACCCCGAAGAGACCTCCATTTCCCTATTAAGGCCTCTTTCCCTTTTCCTGGTATTGTATTTAAGCCTGAAGTTTAAAGTCCTCTCATTAGGTTACTCATTTTTCCCTGAATATCTCTCATGTGTCTATGAGGTACACATGTTTACTTCTAATTTTCTTTTGTTAATCTGGGTTTTATTACAAGGGTCTTAGCCAAGAACTGAGAAGAGTAGAGGGAAAATTATTTTTCCTTCTCTATGGAACAGAGATCAAAGACATGGGAAAACATGCAATTACTACACAATATGGTGTAGCCAGAGTTATAATAAAAGAAAACTTATCAGAGGCATCTGGTCCCAACAGTCTTTGTTAGGAAAGGATGGGACTAGGGAAGTCTTAAGAAAGGTGCTTTTGAGGGGTGTCTTGGTGGCTCAGTCAGTTAAGGATCCAACTCTTGATTTCAGCTCAGGTCATGATCTCAGGATCATGCTTAAGAGTCTATCTCTCCCTTTCCCTCTGCCTTTACCCCACTCTCTCCCTCTTAAAAAAAGAAAAAGAAAAAGAAAAAAAAAGGTGCTTCTGAAAGTATTTTGAGAGTATGGGATTCATTTGCCAGATGATTCAAATAAGAGGAGATTAATGTCATGGGTGTGTATTAGGGAAACTAAAAAATCATTTTGATGTGATTTATTGTGAATGGGAAAATGTAATCAAAATTTAAAAGAAATAATCCCCAAAGAGGACAAATTTGATTACAAGAAACATGAATAATTTGAAGACACATGTAATGAAAATTTTTTGTTGCTATGTAATAGTGTAGGAAAATGAAACTCATTGGGATCTTTATATTATTAAATTGGAAATTGAAATGAGTTATTACCAGAGCAAGTGTGGTTCATCTTCTGAAAGTAAGGAGCAGATGAAGCGGTAATTTGAAAGAAGCATCCATCCTAAAGTAGAAGGTGACAAAGCAGGGGCAAAAGATCATCTGTCTCTAACTGGGGAGTGGTTTGTCTTGTCTCAGTGTCCAAAATGAGAAGAAATATGTACCCTATGTTAAATGGAAGTTAACCTGAGACATCCACAGAAATTGACCTGCTTTTTTAATTTTCATGGATAAGTGGTCTTTGTTTCTTACTAACTAACTGGTATTGGTAACACCAGATCTTATTACTACTTCTCAGGTTATTTTTTAGAAATACTGAATTTTTTTTAAATTTGCATTTTAACCATATTTAAAAGGCATCACATCTGTAATTGTTTCTTGCTGCAATGAAAAGAACTGGCAGCTGGCTCCTTCGAGCCAAGATTCAGCTGCCCTTTCTTCTCAGTAAGTGTAGAACCAAAGATAGGGATTATTTTTATAAAAATGTAATTATAAATTTTTTTCAGATTCTGATTAATAATTCATCTGCCATTCCTATAACATTATGTTATGAATGTTAAACAACTGGATGAGTCAAAATTTGATATTTAAGGAGATTAAGGGGAATATCGTGCATGTATTTTAGTTTCCATAGCTGCCTTGTAGAATATTAGTAGAGTATAATTTAAAATAAATTTGTTTCTCTTACTGAAGCCACATATCTGTATGTTTTACTCAAGAAAGGTCATTATTATCAGTGGCTTTTAATAGTCATGTGGATTACCTTATATGGCTCTGATCCAAAACAGTGATGCTGCTTTCTACCAGAAAGCAGAACTAAGTTAGAATGTGTTCTTTCTTCCCCCCGCCCAACTTTTTTTTAACACAGAATTTGAAGTCTACTAAAACAAAAAACCAAAAAACAAAACAAAGCAAAATCTATAGTGTAACATAGCAGTTAAAAGTTAGAATCTTTTAATTCAAATCCTAGTTTAATCGCATAAAAGTTGGACAAATTTGGGTAAAAAATGACTTAATATCTCCATATCTTACCTGTAAATAAGAATAGTAAAAGTCTTTCCTTACAGGGTTGTTATAAAAATGAAAAGACAATGTCTATGAAGTTCTAAGTACAGTATCTAGCACATGATAGGACTAACCCTATGGCACATTAGCTATTTTTGTTATTATCGAGGCAGGGGTGCAACGGAGGATAAGTGTGTATGTGCACGCATGTGCAAACGTGCAGGATGGTGACTAAGTGGGAACAGAATTGGCTACGTAATTAGTGGGGCCCAGGCCAAAGAAAAATATGGATTTTTCTCATTTAAATATTACTAAGAACTAGAAAATAGCAACCAAAGAGCCTTAAACCAAGCAGGGGACCCTCTCCAGCCTGTGGCCTGTATGACTGCACAGGTGGCCTTTGTGACTGCACATCCATGAAGCTGGCCCAAGGAGGAACAACAGCAAGCATGAGGACCTTTTTTTTTTTTTTTTTTTTAAGGATTTTATTTATTTAATTGGCAGACAGAGAGAGAGAGAGAAAGAACACTAGTAGGGGGAACAGAGGGAGAGAGATTAGCAGACTCCTCAAGCAGGGAGCCTGATGTGGGGCTCAATCCCAGGACCCTGGGCCTGAGCCAAAGGTAGATGGTTAACCCACTGAGCCACCTAGGTGCCCCATGAGGATCTATTCTGAATAAAAAGCCAGAACGATACAATTACTTGAGTGCTGTTATAAAAATTAAGAATACCTGAAAGTTGCCTTTGTTGTGCTTCTGAATCAATTATTATCTTAAGTGATTATCAGGGAAAGGCTAAAATAAACATGGAGGACCCCAGTACGTAGAAATCATAGAGTGAACACGGTGATCATTTCATGTAAATACAGCCTTTTAGAATGCATTTGTCTATATATTAAGGCCCCAATTTTTAGCCAGAACCTCCCTTTTTTTTTTTTTTAAACCTTCCTATGACTTTCCCCTGTTGCATGAAAGAATAGAATCAAGACTTTTTACCAGGGCTTACAAAGGTATAGGAGTTAGGATAGAGCCAGCTGCTGTAGTAAAACAAACCCTCGCATAGCTAACACAGTTAAAGTTTTCAGGTCATCATCAACTACTATTTATTTATTTATTTATTTATTTATTTTTAAGAGAGAGATAACTAGAAAGCACGAGCAGGGGTAGGGGTAGGGTAGACAGAGAGAGAGAGAGAATCTTAAGCAGGCTTTACACACAGTGCAGAGCCTGACATTGGGCTCCATCTCATAACCCTGAGATCATGACCTGAGCTGAAATCAAAGGCCAGATGCTTAACCAACTGAAACACGTATGCGCCCAATCATAAGCTTTTTAAAGAGAGTGCCATTTAAAAAATTGTCATCTATCTGTTTCTTACTAAATTTATCAATCCACAGTTAGAGAAACAAAGGGACCTCTTCTGAAAGTATAATTGGTATGTCTCAGCCAGTCAAAGGTTTGGTTATTTATTTATTTTAGTAATTTTGGCCTCTGCTTTGCCCAGACCATTTCTTAGCTTTGTGTGTCAGTAGAGTAGAGAATGAGACTTATTTGCTTATCTAATTTCAAATATGATTTGATCTAGAAGTGTATGGTATTATAGCAGGACAGGTCATAGCAGTCCTGAATGATAAAACTTTATACCACATTGTCCAGAAAAAGAGTAAGAACTTCTTCAGTGGTTTTCTAGGAGGATCAGGAAAGTTGCTTTCTCCACAACATCTCCTTATATTTATTGAGCCATATAGATCCTGTCTCCATTTTGAATGTCACTGTGGCCAACGATGTGCGGTGAGGCTCAGGGAACAGGATTTTCTGGTCTCCACCCCAGGAAACACCTCATGAAAAATGTGGGCTACTTGGAGTTGACTTAGATACCCAACAAGCTGACAGGCCAGTGGGAGTAAAAAAGTCACCATACTTCTGGTATTTGCAGGAGCAACTGGCAGACGTGCAATAGGTCAGTGATGCATCAATCAAGGAATGAGTCAAGGAATTTAAAGGCAAGCACACTGGAAGCTTTCTTATGGAACGAAGTGGAAAAGGAAATACCAGTTATGACCCAAGTGCATTTGCGAGAATGACAGTGAACCAGCGTCTGAGGTTTCATGAAATAAAAGGGAGTGATGCTCGACCCCCCACTTACCTGAGTCTGTGGGTTCCTGTGAGAAGGAAGTATATGTGGGTGGTGGGTCGGATGGAAAGGGTTTTTTGTTTTTTTGTTTTTTTTTTAAATTTTACTTATTTATTTGACACACAGAGATCACAAGTAGGCAGAGAAGCAGGCAGAGGGAAAGAAGCGGGAGGAAGCAGGCTCCCTGCCGAGCAGAGAGCCCGAGGCGGGGCTCGATCCCAGGACCTTGAGATCATGACCTGAGCCGAAGGCAGAGGCTTAACCCACTGAGCCACCCAGGCGCCCCTGGAAAGGGTTTTTAAGGAGACTGAAGAACAAGGACATCTACCCCACCTCCAAAGACAGTCATGTGGAGAATGTGGAAGGGAAGACCACCACCACTTAGACGCAGTGTCCTTAAGGTAGAGCCAAGTTTCTGTTCAACAAGTAAGGAGACATCAAGAGAAACATAGGAATAGAGGGATTTGCAGAGTTTCAGAGGCCTCCGTAGTTGTCTATCCTGTCTTTACTCACGTCTGCTCTAGTCTATTAATTCTCTCACTACTTATGAGCCCAATGCATACTTGTCCCCCAGCACACAGACACACACAGACACACAGACACACAGACACACAGACACACACACACACACACCCTTCATGCTTCTGTACATGTTTGTCTGAAACGTGCATGGTTCAGGTACCTGCTCAGCCACGCTACATTATAGAGAGAGCGTCACACCATGTTGGATTCAGTACTGCGCCCAAACCAAGGCTTCCTGAAGGTGTAGTTTCCCTTGGTTTGTGTGTAGAGCAGTGGAGTCTCAGCCTCTGGGTTTGGATTCTCCCAACCCCACGTGTGCTGTATCTATCCCTTAGCATTTCGTCCTCTACCACCTCCCCTCCCTATACTCTGAGCTGAAGGAAGTGAAAGTGAAAGTGAAAACACTTCTCACCCCTTCATCTGGCCATTCTTTTCCTCCCCAGGTTCTACCACCCTTTCCTTCAAAACATAGATAGCCGCTCTCTCCAAAGTAGTTTTTCTCCCACTGAGGTGGATGACCATACTACATCTTTCTTCTTTCCTCTTTTAGGTGCTAATCTCTTGGCTTACCCATGATACAGGGCTTAAGGAGAAGGAAAATCTGTATTAAAAAGAGATAAAATGTACCTAGCGTCACCGTCATGTACGTTTCTAGAGGGCACATCCACATACGATGCTTGTTTTCATTGAACTTGATCTGGAAGTAGCTGTGTAAGCTAATATAATTAGCGGTATTTCTATACCTAACATATATTAAAATGGTTTTCACCCAAGTTCTCCTTGCCCTTCTTCCTTGTATTTTGCATTAGTCAGGTTTCATAGCACCTATTTATTACTTCCCTTTCTCTCTTTAATTGCCCTATTATTATTATTTTTTTTTTAAATATATTTGACAGACAGAGATCACAAGCAGGCAGATAGAGAGAGAGGAGGAAGCAGGCTCCCTGCAGAGCAGAGAGCCTGATGTGGGGCTCGATTCCAGGACCCTGGGATCATGACCTGAGCCGAAGGCAGAGGCTTTAACCCACTGAGCCACCCAGGCGCCCCAATTGCCCTATTATTATGTAGAAATAGGTATTTTACTGCGATCCTGGTTCTCTGACTTTTTATCTGCATAAATAAGCCAAATAACTTATGTCTGAGAGTATCAGAAGAAACCAGACAGGCTTGGGAATCCAGTGACATTCTAATTCTTTGATACCAACTTTCTGGTTAATTTTGCACCAATCCAGACATGGTTACTCTGTGTCCCCTGCCGTGTGCCAGCTCTCTCAGACAGCTCCCTCCAGGAGCTCTTGTTTCCCTTACTGGTAAATGGAAAAGGTTAATCAAGATAATCTCGAGGGTCCATTTCAGCTCTTTAGCCTATGAGCTGGATAATGTTTACCTTACATTTTTTTTCCCCTCTAAATGTTTATAAGCTGTGAGTTCATAAAATTAATTTATTGCTGATATTAAGGCCATAGACTTCATTACATATAAATATGTAAACAAGCCTGTTCTTTTTTTTCCCTCCTTTTTTTTCCTTTTCCCTCCTTAATTTTGTTCCCCTTCTTCTGTGGGAAACTTAGACGCATCAAGCATTCAGTGAATATTTGTTAATTACAGTCCATTGATCTGCTTCTCTGTGCTTCTCCGAGATGAGGAAAAAAGGTGAAACTAAGTTTTTCCCGTTGGTTGCCTGCTGAAAGGTTGTGCTGAGGGAAGCCAGGGGCAGCTGCCCTTTCTGAGCAAGGCTGGAAGCCTTCAAATGCTGCTCTCTGTGAGCTGCACACTGGGGACCGTCTACCTCCACTTCTTAGAAGATTCATTTACTTGCAAGACTGGAAAATGCCAATATTCTAAAGGTTAATAGGCTGACGTGACTTATGAAAACTGTCCTCGTACCTTACAAAGTCGGTGGTCAAGAAGGAACACTGAACAGAATGTACTGTACTGTGGGGGTCCCTAAGCGGGCTCTCAGACCAGGCCGTACCTGGAGAAAAGAAAGACTGACAAGGCTGGGATTTGCCACAAGACATTCATGACTCACTCCTGGTGATTTGATAGCATCTAGTGGTTTGCCGTGGGGTTTTCTTTAATGATATGTAAATGACGGCAACACTCGGATTCCCTCCAGGGTCCTGGGAGTCATCCACATTAAGGACTCCCATTCTGGTGGAGGGTAATGCCGTAGAGAAATGACAAGGCAGGTGGCTCCCTTCTCCTAAGGGATGTCCCAGAAGACGTTCTTCCAGTAACGAGACTCATCATTAGGGAAAACCCCCGGAGTCAGGATTCTCTGCGAGTGGGGGGGATTCCTGAGAGTGCCAGAGCAGCTTTCTGGGCTCCAGGCTGAATTCCGCGGGCGGCTCGCGACAGAAGCCGAGCCACCTTGATGGTGATGATCTGATGACAGTTTCACAGGCTGTCAGTGTCTGTTGTGCCTGAGTGGCCCCGCTGAAGGGTAATGGGGTTTAATTGCTCTTTAGGGGGAGGAGGTGGGGATGCTTGGGGGTGAAGTGTGGGAGAGTATTTTATGAAGAGGTGTTAGATAGACACGGAGGGATCAAAATCTATATTCATCTGCACAGTGGGATGGTACTGCTTAAAATAACAGCCTGAAGTTCCAAAAGCATTTTAAAGCTAAATTTGAAAGAAATGTAATGGGTTCTTTCTCTTTCCTTCTATTCCTTTCCCTTCCCTTCCCTTCCCTTCCTTTCCCTTCCTTTCCCTTCTTCTCTTCTCTTCACATTTGGTGGTGTTTGTTGAGGATTTCTTCCTAGTAAGAGCTGGGAATGATGCCTGCCTTGGCCATGCCCCATGATTCAGCCAAGAAAGAAGGCTGAGTCATCCTGCAACTACTTCTTTGTGTCCCCGACCTCACCACCTTTGGCATTCCGATCTATTTTTGCATACAAATGGAATGAGTGTGACAGTCTCATGTGTGTCCCTAGTGAATTCCTGTCTCTATCAGGAGAAAAAAAAAATCATGCCCACCAAAGCACAAAATGAATTTAGCATGTGACATTGTCAGCAGTGTCTTTGCAGTCTTGCCTTGGAGGAGGCTAGAAGGAGCTGAGGGGTGCTTTGAGGCAGTGCTCTTCTGTCAGATCGCTTTCACTGGGGTATGTCTCTCCTCACTACCAGAACTACACATCAGTCTTCACGGTGGGTAAACAGAGGCAAAGGAATTTTTCCTAAACCGTGTGCATTGCCCTGGAATGGGACAAGGCCACATTCGTTTTTTTTCTCTTTGTTCTCCTTCTCTGCTTCTCTGACTGGTGATGCAGGCTCTGGCAGGTCCAATCTGTTTATTCATTTTTCTTTCTTAACGGTGTATTTGAAACCTTGACTAGTGTTATAGGAAACGAGCCACACTTTCTGAGCACCAGTCCCTTTAGGACAAAGCTCTAGTCTCAGCTACTGAGACATCTAGATGGAAATCTGGTTGCTCCTTTCCAATGTCTAAGATGGTTCCTATGCATGTAACATTGGAAATTGCCTAAATGGCAAACCCAAATCACTACTTGGTTAAAAAATTCAGAATTAGCTATTTAACAAATATGAGAAATGCAGCTACTGCTTGTTTTGTGTCTGTGAACAATTGCACATGTTCCTTTCTAAGGAAAGCGAAACCCATAAAATATATATTGAGCTAAAAATGAAGTTTGTTGTTTATCTCATTGTCTATTTTACACACATCCTTGGAATCTCCATTTAAACTTCAACGAATATCAACAAGTCTTTTGCACTAGTGTTAATATAATAATTTTGTCATTTGTCAGAGGCCTTCATAATTTAAACTTAAAAAAAGTCTGTCTGGGAAGCAATGATAATGATATGAATAATTAAGCTGCTGCTTTAAGACATAAAATGCTACATGAAGCAACTGCGAGGCATTCCCCCGTCACTTCACGCCTGTATACCTGCCAGATGACGTGGAGATGAAGTTAGGATGTGCCGTTCTGGGATAGAGCGAGCATATTGTCTAGAGGCTGCATTCTGAATACTCTAAACATTTCTTTAATATTTAGAGCTCAGTTTTATGAGGAAAGAGAAATCATACCTGAGGTATAATTTTAGACTTACCCGACTATGCGGCTCACGCTCTGCCTCATGAGGTTGCAGTTGTGTTCTTCATCGTCATCCTTTTCACTTCGGGGGCAAGAGGGTTGGGAATCAATGCATTTGGAGTTGGAGTCAACTTCCTCCCATAAATCCATTTTCAAAGGAGTTACTGAAGGAGATTAAAGCCGTGTATGCTGCATCTCTTGTTGCAAGTCCATTTCTTGTTGCAAGTCCATTTTAAAACTTCTCGGTTGGCAAAGATTCAGATTTTTTGAAGCCGGATACCAAGAGCCTTTGACTGATTGGATTCTAGCCGCTCGTTAAGATCATGGGGTTCCTATAAGAAACACGTATGTGTGTGTGCGCGCGTGTGTGTGTATGTCTGTACATACATATACAACCTTACAATTTTAATAAATATCATCTATCCTATAATTCTAGTTTGTATATAAAGCTTCTTTTTATTTTATAACTTTGATATCTTGAAATTGAATATATGCTACATGTATGTCACTTATGAAGCACAATAAAACAAATGTCTATGATCTCCTTCTAGGAACTATAATTTCTTCCTATCATGTATAATCCAACCCATTCTTCAGTTTCCAGGTCAAACATCACTTCCCCAGCAAGCCATTTCCTTACCTCCCAATGTAAACTAGTTCCTTTGCTATTTTTGATAACAGCACCTCCCTGCCCCCTATACCACTTGCCGCATTTTCTAATGATGGATGTTTAGTATTTGTCTCCTCTTCTGTACTGCAAGCTCCCTGGTATTATAATCCGTGTCTGTTTCATACATTACTCTTTTGTTCACCTATTATTGTGGCTGGCATATAGATTTTCTGTGGAAATTTATTGATAATGATTTAATCGAGAATACATAAACAAAGCTCTGAAACTTAATAACTGTACAAAGTCAGTTATTAGCAAAAGCTTGGACACAGTGATTAAATTACGGATGCCTAAAATCACTCCACTTTTTGATGTGAATGCCTGGTTTAATGGTATAACTTTTAATCACAAAATATGAGTATTAGTGAGGAGCAGTCTGAAGATGTATTCAATGCAAGAAAAAAATATTTATCTTTCTCTATGTGTGCAGTGAGAATATATGTGTGTGTGTGTTTATGGGTGTGTATGAACATATATGTATGCATGTATATGTACGTATGTGGGACGTGTGTGGGGGGAGAGAAAAAAATAAAGAGAGAAACAATACATTCCATGTGAAATTTTTGTGAAGAGAAAAAAAGGAATTATTAAAATTTAATAAAAGAACAGGAAAGAAGGAACCATTAGAGAAGTGGGAGGAAAAACAGAAATATGTACCAGAAGCCATGGGTGAAGAGCGTTTCATAGGTGAAATGAGATTGGCATTTTCTTCTAAATCTAGGTATTGAAATAATTAACAAATAAAACAAAGAACAAAGAAAGAAACTAACAGTGGCCGACCGCTGAACCAAATGGGGTCCAAATGGACTTCCTACCAGGGTTCTAAAAGTTAGCTAATTTATTGATCTGATCACAGTCAATTCTATATCTGGATAGGCTGATGTGAGTATCTGAATGTCTAAGTCTTAGCTAAGGAGAAGCAGAGAACACAAGCTCTCAGCAGGCAGATTCAGCTCCGGGAAGAAGCAGCTGGAGATTACCTCAACAGGCCTGGTTTTCCCTCTCAGATTTACAAGTCTGGTAAATCACATCACCTCAGCATTATCATACTGAAGCCCAGAGTCATGTTAACTGAGCCCTTTTCATAGGAAGGAGATGTCAGGAGTTGAAAAGAAAAGAGATCACTTTTCTAAGGACAAAAACCAGGTTATCAGATGTGGAGGGTATAACCGGTAAATACCGAGCATATTTAAGCATAATGACAATGACTGGGACAAAGGTCAGATTAAACACATTAAGAAACCACTAGTTCCCATCAAAGAAAAGGACAAAATATAGTCTTTTATTTTATTTATTTATTTATTTTTAAAGATTTTAAATGTCTTTTATGATAGAAGAATATATTGGTAGCAAAGGATTTTTTTCCCAGAGACAAGGAGAAGCTTTTCATCTCTGAACTTAGAGCGGGAACTTATTTTGGGGAATGAAAGATGGAGAATGCTAGAGCGGAAAAAGAAAGGGCTCAAAGAGACAGGGAGGTGGTAAGGTCATGGGCACTTCCTCATCAATTTTTCATTCGTCTAAAGCAAATTCAGATTTCACAAAAGCAGAACTTTTCACTGGCCTATTGGCTTCTGGCAAATTCCACCTGTTCTCTCCTATATGGTCTGAATATCCTGCCAGGGAGAGAGCTTTTAAAAAATAGCAACACATTGAGCTTTAATTAGTTCACATTTTTTTTTTCCCGTGGATATATCTTCCTTAAGAAAATTGCTAATTTTTACAAAGGAACTTATGTAAAATAAACCATATGTGTATTTTTACATTAATTAAGAAATTTCTTTATTCTAAAATACTACTAGTGTGAATGATCTACATTTTCCTTTGTCGATACAGCATGCTATCAATCTGTAAACAACAGGGCAAATGTTACACATTGATCCTTTAATGATGGAATTGTATGAACTGTCTGTGCTTTCACTTTTAATTCTAGTGTAATGACTTTCGTCTGATACAGCATTGCCAGAACCTAATAAATCTAGTTGGCACATCGAGGAAGTCATTTAACATTGTTGGCCTCAGTCACAGTCGTTTAAGTTCTTTGAATCCAAGTTTCAACTAGATAAGTTGCTGTAGTTGCTTCTTATTAAAAAAGAAAAAAAAATTGTTTCCTTCATCCCTCATTGGTTAGGCCTGAGCTGTATCTCTGAAATCTACATTTCCTACATCAAGATTGACTATTCAGTCTCACTTTAAGCACACAAATGAACTGAAAAGAAATGCGATGAATGGACATGGATTTGTAGGCAGAACCAAGTACAGTCTTTTCCAAACAGACCAAGAGCCCTTTAAGTAAATAGGCCCCTGGGTTTCCTCTGATTGCTATGGGAAACACACATAGGTAGGGCTGTCTCTATTGTTGTTAAATTCTATTCTTGCTAACTAAAGCCATGTCTATTAGTTTCTTGAATAAGCTCTGGTATTTCACAAAGAAATGCATCCTTTGGCCTGGGTCATAAAAGATTTTTTTGGTGTATAATGAAAGATACATTTACCAAGGTGTTTTATTACTCCATGGTTGGAATTAATCTCTCCCTGGTTTATGCTTCTTTGGCATGTTGTAAGTGCTTCTATTATAGCACTTATCACCATCTGCCTCCATTCAGAGTTGTTAATGTATATTTTTAGATTATGAGCTGCTGAAGGGCAAGGATCATGCCTTCCTCATTTTGTATCTCCATTAAGGCCATATGCAGTGACTTGCATTTAGTTGGTGCTAAGTAAATGTTTATTAAATTGACTGAGTAGGTGGCATATACCTAGAAATAGACTGCTGTTCTTTGAAAGGACTGTTTTATTTTAAAATCTTGGTTGCCAGGAAAATATGGAAAAATAAACAGGCTTGAATATTATGGGGGACTTTGGTAGAGCAAACACACTCTCTTGGTCAGTTTTCTTTGGTATCACATTTTAATATGCATTAACATATGTTATTTATGTTTTATTAATCAGGGTTCTCCAGAGAAACAGAACCAATAGGATATACACATAGATAGACAGAAATTTGTTGGGAGGGAATGGGCTCATGTGATCTGGCAGCTGAGAAATCCCATAATCTGCCATCGGTAAGCTGAAGGCTCAGAAAAACGAGTGGTGTAGTTCTAGTCCAAATCTGAAGGCCTGAGAGCCAGGAGAATCGATGGTAGAAGTCCCAGCCTGAATCCAAAGGCCTGAGAACCAAGTGTTAATATCCAAAGGCAGGAGAAAATTAAAATCCAGCTCAAGTAAGACAGCAAACCTGTTCTTCTTCCACATTTTTGTTTCATTTAGGCTCTCAAGGAATTGGATGATAACCACCCACATTGACAAGGTCAATCTTTTGCACTCAAATCTACTGCTTCGAATCTTAATTTCTGGAGGCATCCTCACTGGCACGCAGAGAAATAGTGTTTTACCAGCTATCAAGGCATCTCTTAGCTGGTCAGGCTGACACATAAAATTAACCATCACACATGTAGTAACCGAAAGACTTCAGCTTTGGAGTCAGGCAACTCCGATATCAAATCCTTTTCATTCCTGTAGATAGCCAATCCCATACAATTTACCAAACTTCTTTGAGCCACGATTTCCTAACTGTAAAATAGAAACAATAACATCACTGTCATAGAGTTCTTGTGAGGCTCACATAGGCTATGTAAGGAAATCAGGTAGCACATCTAAATAAACAGAATTACCTTCCATTTCCTTTGATCCTTCTCATCTTTAATCTAAAATATTTTGATGAATTATGATCATTATATGTGGGAGGGCTTTTTTGAACAGTGATTTATTGAACACTGACTGTGTCTGTGGCTGGACTAAAGCACTGTAAACACATCTCACAACACTCACAGTCCTACAAGTCAGTTTGGAAGATAATGTCAGTGGACTGCTATCTTACAAGAGAGTTGTATTTTGGGCACTATAAGAGTGGAGAGGATGATAACCCATCCTATCCTGTGGTCTCGGTAAAGCGTTCCTGGAGATGATGGTGTCTGAGCCTATTTTAGACACAAGAGTGAAGTGAGTTAGGTGAAGAGAAATGGGAGGAACATGCAAGGCAAAGGCAGAAGCATGAACCAAAGCAGAATCAGCGTAAACCATGGTCTGTGTTGTGAATTACTAGAATGTAAAGGTATAGAGGAGATGGCAAGAGAAGAATCTACAGAATTAGGTAAGGGATAGTTCATGGAGATCTTGATTAGATTTGCTAAGGCGCTTTGACACTTTTCTGTAAGCCAAGGATTATTTTTAACTTATTTTAAACAAAGAACAACTCTCTCTCTCTCTTTTTTTTTCCTTCTGTTTGTTTGTTTTTTCCAACAGAAGCCTACAGAAGAATATCATCTAATAAGAGTAGAGAGCAAGAGAACTCACATTTTCTTATGTAGGGTTTACTAATTCCTCCTTCCCCACAGGGACCATTGAAACAATTCCAAGGAAACCTCAGAATTTCAGGAATCTAGTTTGAAAACTCTTGCTGCAGAGGGTGAAGTATGGCTGGAGAGTTTTAAGGAGGTTCTAAAATGAAATGGAAATAGGAATGCCAGTGTTTTGGGCAATAAACTTGAGTTTCGAACTCAGCAAAATATCTCTACTTGATAGCAAAGGTCTCATTTCAGTCGTTATGGGTTCTTTTGAGGTTGGACCTTTTGAGGTCTTTGTAAATGAAGAGTTTCATTTCATATGTTTTGGTTGGCTGGGGTGTTTTCCTATCTGGCTACCATTTTAGATCTCATTGATAAGTTCTGTGTCAGGTTTTGAAGGTACTGCATAAAGATTGTCCCTACCTTCAGCAATCTCACAATCTAGGAAGGTAACAGGAGATAAATGAGATAATTTACTAATAAAAAAAACTAGATCAATTAATTATAGATCACAGTGATTAATATAATGTCAGTTATTATGCACATAGTGGGGAAATCCTTCTGATACGAGGCAATAATGGATTAGAACCTGAGACTGAGAGAAAATAGTCAGGGAGATATGGGAAGAAGACTGATATGGGGACATAAATGGCAGACAGGGGAAGAGCCATGGGCACAAATACTGCTGAGAAGGGCATGTTTGGAGGACCTCAGCTATAGCAGTACTGTACCTGGGGATCGTGCATCAGATGGGTCAATCAAGACTCAGGCAGGGAGTATTATGAAATAAAGGTCTTATCATAAGAATTAGACCTTACGGGCGCCTGGGTGGCTCAGTGGGTTAAGCCGCTGCCTTCGGCTCAGGTCATGATCTCAGGGTCCTGGGATCGAGGCCCACATCGGGCTCTCTGCTCAGCAGGGAGCCTGCCTCTCTGCCTGCTTGTGATCTCGCTCTGTCAAATAAATAAATACAATCTTTAAAAAAAAAAAAAAAAGAATTAGACCTTACACAAGATTAAAACTGCACAGAAGTCTATGGACATTTGTTTTTTTTTTTTTTTTTTTTTTAAGATTTTTATTTATTTATTTGATAGAGAGAGATCACAAGTAGGCAGAGAGGCAGGCAGAGAGGGGGGGGAAGCAGGCTCCCCGCTGAGCAGAGAGCCCGATGCGGGGCTCGATCCCAGGACCCTGAGATCATGACCTGAGCTGAAGGCAGAGGCCTAAACCACTGAGCCACCCAGGCGCCCCTATGGACATTTATTAATCTTGGTGACTTCCACCTCTGTGAGTTTGTAGAATAGAAGATGCTCATTGGCTTGAGGCCTCTGTCACTTAGCATGGTTGGCAATCAAGAAGAGAAAGTGGAGGTGGAATGGAAAAGAGACAAAAGTGGAACTTTCTGGCACATATGTATCATGTCATTATCTCTGAACGATGACCTTCACAAGGTAATGGCAGTTGTTTCACTTTTGCCTCCTAAATCTCTTGTAATCTCACTTTTGGTCAGATATAACTTGAAACTCTATAGGAACAGTTCCTAGTGTAACCAAGTTGACTAAAAAATAAATCTAGCCCACAAAAATTCATGGTATACAACTCTTGAAAAATTGACATTTTATTGCCATGTATATGCTTTAATCAAGGCAGTGATATTAGACTTGCATTGAGACTATGTAAAATGGATAGTCAGAGCCTAGAGTTCAAAGTGGGGCAGTCATGTCTCAAGGCAATGAGGCTATTATGAAGCTGTTGTATTTATCCAAATGAGAGAAGATGAGGACCCAAATTGAAGCACTAGTAATAATCAGAAAGACAGAGGAAAATGGGATGACACTCATGTTTCTGGTTTGGAAAATTATGTAGAGGTTGATAGGACAGAGTACATTGGGAATTAAATAAGAGGATCTAGATCATAAAGAAGAGAGTTAAAGAGGTTAATTTTGGATAGGTGAGTTTAATATATCTAGACAAAACCTATCAGTAAGTAGTAGTTAGAAATACAATTGTGAGTCTTGGAAAGGCAATATGGTCAAAAGGTATAGATTTACTAGCTGTCAGCATAGACATGGTGGTTGAAATTAATAAATGGATTAGCCATGGAGACTACGTACCATGAGAACACTCAAGGCCACACCAACATTTAAGGACAACACAGAGGAAGGAGTGCCAGCAGACAGGAAAGGAATAGGTGGGGACATGGGAATAGAAGCAAGAGTCAAGTAGGTTGAAAGCCGAGGTGGCAGAATAGTTCCATATGGAGGGAAAATTCATTGTGTTCAACTTGTCACAGAGATAATGTTAAGAAAAGCATTGAGAAATACTTGTTTTTCAGTGAAGTCATGAAAATAGAGCATAATTGGAGAATGAGGGAGTGATGAGAAAATGGAGAAAGTCTATGTAAATCGAATTTTGGCTATGGATTAGAGAGAGGTAAATAATGCTAAGGAAATGTATAGTAAGTAAATTTGAAGTTGTTTTTTAGTAACTTAAAATCATATCTTCTCACTATTGCTTGTGTTGTTTATTCTATGTAAACTATCTGTGTTAACTGAACCAGGCTGCAAGGTATAGGGGAATGTGCTAATTGATTGACTGGATTGAAATAAGGATTGACTGAAGTTTGTTACTGATGACAATTTTCTTCTATACATGGAATAGTTCAAGTGAAAAAGCTACTTTCAGGAAGTAAAATGTGATACTGCAGTTAGTCTACCTCTTTCTGGTACAGAAGGGTAGAATGCCAAAGTGCTTTAAAAACATTTATTTAGTAGGGAGCCTGAGGCTACATTATCATCAAATTTTCAACCTCCTATGGTTGGACATGCTTTTTGATTTGATTCTTTATTACAGGTGATGATTAAAGGGAATTTTATCTGAATATTACAAACATGGAAATGAGCAAGAAACCAAATGTTTTCCCACTTAGGTCTTCCAGGACGTGAGTTATTTACCATTTTATAGCTACAGATTGAAGTCTTCTGTCTATGTTGACAATATTCAAGCCATTGGCAAGTCTATATTTTCTATAGACTTGAGTCTATAAGTCTCAAATTTGAATAGAAGTGTGTAGTGCTTATGGCCTCATAAGCACATGTGCAGAAAAATTTCTCTAATGAAACATGACTTTTATTCCCACTAAGCTTGGCAGTGTTTGGTTGGATCTCTACATGCTGCACATCAAATTAGAGATTTATCATCAATATCTTTATGTACAGCTCCCATGTAAAGGATTATTTATAGCTACCATGAAGCCAAATTCTTCCCTCACAACATTTCATGGAAGTGCAACTCAAATCCTATTACAGCCAATTCCAAGGAGATGGTTCTTTTGTCATGTTGAAAATAGATTCAAATTTTTCCTTGAAACAGATGAACTCTTGGCAGAGCTTGAAGCAGAGATTTCAGATGGGTTAGAATTTGACCTGGTATGCTACAAACCGATTTTGGCTCTTGTAATGATATTGGAGGTTAATCCAGAAACCTCAAGATGGAGAGTATCACGAAAAAATATGTTTTAAAAGCCACTTGTAATGAAATAGTTCTTTCTTGATGAACCTAAACAGCATTTCTTCACCTTCTTTTCAGATTGTTTAGTAAACGAGCTTGCTCTGTAGGAATGTGCTTTTCTTTACCTGAATCCCAAATATGTTTATATTTGGCCAGATGTTAGTTAATTGAAACTAATTACATTTCCAGAGTAATCCTGGCATCTGGAGTCAGTCAGGCTGTAAAGTAAAGCTGAACTGAAGCCTGGTGTTGTCCCTGCCTTTCTCCAGCTGCTGCCGGAAAGGCGAGATTGGTGGTATAAGCACTCTGAAGTCAAATAATTCGATTCAGTGCATTTATTTGATTTTAATTCTGTTGTAAGTAGTAAGTAACATCCTGCGTGGTTATCGTTAAGCAGGGTTGCCATGTTTAGGCTAAAGAAAAAGTCCTGCAAACATATGAATGAAAAGCAGCACAGAAATTACTTACTGCTTTTTATGATGCTGAGTATTTCATCGACACTCTGCTTGCATACACATTCGTGCCTAACAAGTTTTCTCATGGGGTTGTAGTTCTAAGTCCTTAGCAATGCAGTCTGTATTCTGGAAAGGAGGCTTAGGATTTTCAGTGATAAATTTTGTTTAACAAAGTCTTAGTGATGAGACAGAAAGATTTTTAAACATTCCTCAGTTGTTTTTTTTTTTTAAAGATTTTATTTATTTATTTGACAGAGAGAGATTACAGTAGACAGAGAGGCAGGCAGAGAGAGAGAGGGAAGCAGGCTCCCCGCCGAGCAGAAAGCCCAATGCGGGACTCGATCCCAGGACCCTGAGATGATGACCTGAGCCGAAGGCAGCTGCTTAACCCACTGAGCCACCCAGGCTCCCCCATTCCTCAGTTTTAAAATTACCCCTGTTTTCCATAGCTTTCAAAAGGCTGAGGAGAGTTTTTAAGTAGCTCTTAATTATTGATGATATTCATAGGACTTCATTATTCTGTGGGGTTTGCCACCTTGGCAGCAGTCTAAGTGACAGAAAATAGCTGTCCCCACGATGGGACTGTGTTCATTCTTGAAACCCTGTGATAGGGTACTGGACTTTAAACCATCTTCAACACCTAAAGCACAGGGCAAACACTCAGCCAAGTGAATGAATGAATGAAGTCATTAATACATCATCCTATGATATCTCTGAATATGATAATGCTGGGAAACTTGTGAGACGTCTAGAGATAGAATGGCTTTTGCCAAGTCTTTTCCATCCACCTGTACCTACCATCAGAACTGCTAGTGAACTGTAGAGGGAAGCTGAGCACCAGTAGGAAGGAAGCCAAGAGCTGGCAAGAGTGGCTAAGTCTGGGAGAGAAATTGGTGTTGAGGCTTATTTCAATAGGGGCACAACTTAGATATAGGAGAAAACTAAGATGAGATATTATCTGGGATATAGGTTTATTTATAGTACGGGTAGAAAGTTTAAGATGATCATACTATTAAGAGAAGGTATGGGTAGGTGTTGGTATGGACAAGTGATTTGGGAAATAAGAACTCCTTTAGGAATTGCCACTCAAATTGATGACCGTGGAGAGAGAGCATGGCAGTCATCATCATTTTGAGAAAAATAACTACTATTGGTAATAAGCTGAATTGCTGGTATGTCTTCCCTCCAATATGTGAAACACCTTCTCTGAAATAATATAATACCCATGTTGATTTGGCCATTTATTTTATAAAGCCAAAAATTTTTTTTGGCAGTGAGCATATCCAACATGACCTGTTTTTGGTTATTAGAAGCTGGAAGGAATTCATGGCTTATGAATCTGCTTCTGTTTTTATTCCATATAAATTTTAAAATTATTAATTTCCTCAGGCCAAATCTACAGGGTTTCTGAAGGGAATCCTGAGTTCCTTTCACTTGCTTCTTTACTTATAATTTCTCTGAGACAGCAAACTTCCCAAATCACCTTTCTATTCAGTGGATCATTTACTTAAAGAAACAAACAAAATGAAAGACTCTACTTTCCTTCCAGAAGCATGTTAAGGTTATAAAACCTAATTTTTTTTAAGTTTATCCATCCATATGTTAAACACGAGTTGAATGTCTACCACATGGGAGACTCTCTGATAAACACCTTTCCACCTGTGGGAGACCTGTGGACAAGGAGAGAGTCCAAGCCAAAGGCTTCTAAACATGAGCTTGTCCTGCTGTTTGTTATGCCCCAATAATGGGTCCGTGATTAAAGGAGTGAGACTGATACAAAGCAAAGGTCAAGCAAAGATTTATTTCACACCAAGCATCAAGAATTTAACCAAACATTCGGGGTTGTACCTCCTACAAGAGAGGGTGAACCTTCTCTGTTTCACAGTCTAGCTTTTAAGGGCAAAGGCCATGCGGTTGGGCCTGGCCACGCACAGGTGGCCAATGAGAGTGTAACACACGCAGGAAACACCACAGTGATGCTAGGTGACCAATCGAGTTACAATTTACCCTAGTAGATATTTGATTTAGCCTATCACACCTTGGTTAGGATTGGCTCCCAAAAGGCTCCCAAAGGGCGGGGCCCATACTCCTTGGTAATCAGGGAGACAGTATGCATCCTCCCCACTGAATTCTCCACCTGGCCTCACCCACCCTTGTATCTGGGCTTTGTTACCTGAAGCTGGTTTCCTGGACCTGCCTCCAAGTCAATCCCCTGGAGGAAGGGTAGCAGGGACAGTTTCTAAATAGGTCCTTACACTGTTTTGCTCCATGCTTTTTCATAGTGAATGTTTTGTAACAACCCTGTCTTTTCCTGATATAAAAGTCATAGCTAATGTAACCCATCTATTTACCTAACTCTTAAGAACTTAATAATATCCATAAAGCAATATAAAAGTAATTTAAAATAAAATATTGTATATGTCAATATTTAAAAACTCTAGTGAAGGGTATGGGGAGACTTAAGCCAGGAGACTTAACACAGACAAGCTGACATGAATGCTTACATCTAAAACTCTCAAGGCTTTCTAGGGAATCCATAATCACTAAAATTGTCTTCTCTCATAACCTCATTGTCCTCTTCAAAGTCCAGATGCTTCCACATTAGTTTCCAGCCAACAGGCTTAACCAACAATTTGTACTTACAAGATTCACTGTTGCTGGGCTAGAGCTTCCCTCTTCTTATATATCCTTTTTTTTTTTTTTGCCTTTATTATTTTATTCAACCTACAAGCTTACTCTCATATTTGAGAAACTAATTTTTAACAAGCAAAATAACCATGTAAACAACTCTGAATTATTCTTTGACATTATGAACATGTTCTGGAACTACCACAATAGAATAAAGGATGAAATAAGAATGTAGACATATTTATAGTGAATAGGTTTTCAAGACTTATAAGAAACTTTGCTTTACATTTGACAATTTGAAATCAGTGAAATATATTTCTGTATATGGGTATAATTCCATAAATACAACAACTGCAAATACAAAATGACTTAGGCATGATATATTGGTAATGGAAGTGACACATGCTTCTTTCCCAAGATGGCCATATTTGAAAGAGATGAACAAACTGTGAGGAAGTTATAAACAAGTTCCCATTCTTCACATGGTATAAAATCCAGTTTAGATTAGAACGATACAAAAGTACATCGCATTTGTATAAAAAGACTCAAACACTTACAAATAGGAATATCACCTATTTGGCATCAATATCCAGAAGCACATTTGAAACTAGTGGAAAGCATAAAATACAGAAGTCTTTTTAGGCTTGACCATGATGCACATTGAAGACTGTCTAGGATCCCTGACTGGTAAACCATCAGTGCTCTGCCATCATTGCAACCAAAAACATCTCTACACATCTCCAAAACACCCGCTATGTGTGGCGTGGTTCCCACCGAGAATTACTGCTCTGTGCGTTAGGTCGCGTAGCATCCTATGGATCAATAGCTTCTTCAGTAGAGTATTTCTTGACCCCTTTGTCACTACTGACCTGCCAGGGTGGGCTTCAGGCAATCCTGCTTTCAGCAGACCTTCTTGGAAACTCCCTGAAGCCATCCTCTGGACCCTTCCCCCAGTTTTTCTAGAGAAGGAATAGAACCATCTCACCAGTGAGTTATCTGGCAACAGCACCATTGAAATGCAAATCTGTTGAGAGAAACTTTGCTAAGAATTCTCTCTGTATTGTTTGTGATTGCCTAAGGAAACAAATTCATACATCAGAGTGTCACATTCCTGACTCTCCAGGGCTTCCTTTATGTTCCTTTAGCTCCAAGTGAGTTTCTACCCTCTAGGCTGCCAGGGAGACCTCTTGTGTTGTCCCGAGGGCATCTAAATTCAGACCTTTAGACACATCATTAATCTGTGATTTCTTTTAAAGTCCTCCGGCATGGGACGCCTGGGTGGCTCAGTTGGTTAAGCAGTTGCCTTCAGCTCAGGTCATGATCCCAGCAGAGTCCCACATCGGGCTCCTTGCTTGGCAGGGAGCTCCTTTCCCCTCTGCCTCCGCCTGCCATTCTGTCTTCCTGTGCTCCCTCTCTCTCTCTGATAAATAAATAAAATCTTAAAAAAAAAAAATAAAAAAATAAAGTCCTCCTCCAACAAAACCAAACTCAGGTTTTGTGGATCCTGAAGCTTATACAATTTGGAGTTCTTCTTTAAGAAAAAAGAATAGAAAATTACTTAAAATAAATATTTTAGGTAGAATGAAAAAAAAGAAATCACAACAAAGTATAAATTCTGAAAAAGGAACAAATGTTACAAGAAGCACCAAATCCAGAAAAACAGCTTTATTTTTTGTTAATTAAATGCTCGACACACCTCTGTAATAAATTTTGGCCTGCATTTTGGCTGTGTAATCTTTGACAACAGTTTTGCAGTGCCAGTTTCTACAGAGAAAAGAGAGAGATGACTGAGTATTTCTTGACCATCATTCATAAAAAGACTATATTTAATTCTGACAACAAGCCAAAGTCCTTTTTATCTTTTTAACTCTGGTTTTGTCATGGAAATTTTTAGAATTATTAGATTTAGGAAAATTTTCTACTTGAGTTGTAAGATATCAGAGCATTACATGTTTCTATGTGCCAGGAGTATTCTTCAGTATGGTTTATTTGAGAATTCTCATGAAGCAACTGCCATCGGTGTCCTCATAATAATGGCATATGATGATTTTTATATTTGCCAACATCAGCACTTTGGGTTAAGTCAACCAGAATTTAATAAGAATCCATAGAAATATTATTGGGTCTGACTATTTCAGGCCAAGGGAAGAACGTGTGTGAGAAGACTTGCATGGAAAGGATATAGGGAATTGTGGTATACTTATGGTGTATACAGCAAGGGAGCATCCTGGGGGACAAGGCTGGGCAAGTGTGTCAGGGTCAGGTAAAGACCTGATGTCAGATTTTGGCAAGTAGCTGAAAGCTCTCTACTCCTGCCTTTAGGGTAAGGAACCAAATGCTTATGATGGATCATTATGCATATGAAGAGTCTTTTCCTGTAGTGTTAAGTTCATTACAATTGGAGTCAGACAAAGGTCAGTTTAAGTTGCATCTCTTACCCTCACGAGTTGAACAACCCTGTTACTAGTAACTTAACTGTACTGGAATGAGACTGTAAACTACACAAATATATTTTATAAACCCAATTTTATGTATCTCCAATGTAATCCACCTTTAGCCAGTTCCAAAATGTACCAGCAGCTACCCTAATGACACCGGACATAAGGGGGAAATACAGTAGAGGAAGAAATAGAATAGAAAAATTTAGCAACTTTTATAAAATTTATGAAATATTTGAGTATGTACAGATATTACTAGGAACTCTCCCCTTTACCCAGGGTCTTGGAAGGGGCCCATGCAAGTGGGGGTCCTACAGCATAGGAATCTTTAAGTCTGGATTGAATCTGCCTTCCTCAAAGGACACAGCAACACATCCGCAAATGGAATCCCAGGGAAGGCACAGGTATCCCAGAGCTCCCCAAATAATGCAAAGTAACTCTAATTACAACCTTAGGCTACCTATAAATACTGACACTCTCCTCACACAGTGCCATGCTGACCTAGAAAGCCACAAATAGACTGTGTCTGATGGGTGTGCCAACTGGATGTCAAGGATGATTAGTGAGAAGGGAAAGAAGCCCTCCTTCCCCCACTGACTTCAGGGGCATGCAGAGCAGAGTGTGACAGAGGTCTGGAAAGCAGCTGCCACATGGTCTGGAGGGTGTGTGTCCCTGCAGAATTACAATTATCTCTTTCACTTTGAAAGGTTGTCCACCTGTGCCTTTACAGACTTCTCTGTCTTCTGCACAGTTTTCCAACTTTTACTGCACACAGACTTTTTCCACTGGAGGGCTTGTTTCTGCGAGATTAAGGCTTGTTCTTTAGTCTTTTATTTTACTCATCAATTTCATTATTACAGCTATTACATGGCAATCCAGTGTGGCAAAAGTGAGACATATCCTTGCCTCTATTTAGTATTTGTTGGTTTGTTCTCCATTTCCTAAGTATATAATAACTGGAATGCACGTGGACCTAAAGTTCTGGATAGAAAGCAAATTCCAAGGGAATGAGTAAGGACTTAGTCAAATTTTTATTAGCTATGTGTACCCAGGCAAGTCAGCCTCTCTGAGCCTCAATTTCTTTTCCTCAATGTTTAGGACTCTTTCTGACTCTACAAAAAAGAGTATGAAGATTATCAAATAAGGTGGTAGATGGGAGAAGTGATTTCTAAAGTGTAACTGCTGATGTGGGTAGGGATGACCATTTCACCTTCTTGCGATGTGGGTAGGGATGACCATTTCACCTTCTTGCTTTGGCACCTTCCTGTTCTGCCACTTAATGGCAATCTTACAGTGTTTCACTGTTGGGCGCCCAAGGAAACAATGTCTAAGTAGAAGTCTAATTAATAACTAAATGTCTCCACTATATTGATTATAGCGGGTTTTTGTTGTTGTTGTTGTTGTCTTTTTTTTTTTTTTTTTTGGAAATGGGTTTTGAGTGAGGAGAATATAGTTTGGGCAATATGGTGTCAAGTCCAATAATGGAATAAATGTAGGCATAGAATCACTCAGTGGCATGAAGTATCAGTGGTTTGGTATGTTTAACTGAGTTAGATGAAACATTAAAAAATTCAGCAAATGTGTACTTGGTGTCAAGTATATACCCAACATTGTTTGGGTGCTTGGAAGGCACTATTAAACAAACTGAGCTAAGAGTCTATCCTTGTGTAGTTTATATTCTAGTGATTCAGAGTAGTTGAGAAAGGCAATGCTATGGCAGACTTATACAGAATTTTGGAAATTTTAACAAAATATTTGGGAGGAAAATAAAGAACAATTTATGGATTCTGCTGATTGTAGATTCAGTCCGATTCTAGAATTTCATTGTAAAAAAACTTGGATTGAGGTGGTCTTCTTGGAAGAATGTGGCAGTTGACAAATCTTGAACTGAACTATGCATAGAAAGATAGCAAATTGTTTCAGTACAGATTTCATATTGGTTTGAAATGACTTTGGGGAAGAGGTGATGGAGGTATGGATTCTAAAGCCTCCTCTCCCTTATCCCAAGCTTTCCCTTATTTCTATCACTGATTAATTATTTTAGGCCAAAGTGAGTTTGTTAAGTTATTAAATTGCTAATAAAATTCACTGTTTTACTCATTCATTTATTTATTCATTCAAAAACCAACATATAGGGTGCCTGGGTGGCTCAGTGGGTTAAGCTGCTGCCTTCGGCTCAGGTCATGGTCTCAGGGTCCTGGGATCGAGCCCCACATCGGGCTCTCTGCTCAGCAGGGGGCCTGCTTCCCTTCCTCTCTCTGCCTGACTCTCTGCCTACTTGTGATCTCTCTCTGTCAAATAAATAAATAAAATCTTAAAAAAAAAACCAAAACAACCCAACATATATCTAATGATATAACAGTTATTGTGTTGGATGGTAATGAAACAACATAATATGAAAAAAAAAAAGGCTGACATTTTGGTTCTTAGAGGATTTATAGTTCATAATTACACTTTTAAATTCCATATGATCCCTATCATAATGTGAAGGTCATTCGTAGAGAAAGATTTCTATCTCACATCTCAATGAGTAAAATCTAAATCATTTTAGATGCTGTTAGCAAGAATTGTTTCTCTATGTAAATTACTCCTACCTGAAATGTTTAGATTGCACCTTCTATACTGCTTGGGGAATTGAATTAGACATGGAGGATATATTCAGATATTAAAATGTGTAGACCATTTCACCTATCACAAGATAAATGTTAAAAAAAAATCTCAGCATGTCTGTGTAAGCCACCCATCTATGACTAAGAACTCTACAGATAGAAGGTGAGAGAGGAAAAGAATGAATAAGCAAGAGTAACGGCATACTGAAAGTCCCATAAAACTTATGCTGCCATAGAAGATCAGCAAATTTAGTGTTTAGATCTCGCTGTCACATAAAGAAAGAATAAGGTGAAAATTATCAAAGTGCTAATCAGAAAGTCACATTAATATGTGTCTTCCAGCAGATGCTGGTACTGTATGGAGGTAGATAGGTTTTAGTGTACTTGGAGTAAATTTCAGTAATTCTAAATCTCTTCTTTGGATTGAAAATTTGGTAGCTGAAACACTTTAACCTTTTTTCTTATTTTCATGCATATCCAGTTTATTGTTTTCTCTTTGGAAGTGCTTCTAAACTCTTTGGAATGAAAGAAAGTCACTTGATTATCAGCATTTTTTTTTTTTTTTTTTTTACAGTTCTTCACAACCTTGCTGTCAGTTTGACTTTTAGAATCAGTTAATAATAAAAAAATGTAACAGTCAGTAGATACTATGCTTTCTGGAAATATTTCAAATACATTTGTGTATTAGAGTCAGTATACATTTTGAAAGTACATTTAGGTACAAAAGATGTTTTATTCATTCTACTAACAATGTTGCCTTTGCTTTTGGATTTGAAGACCCTTAATTACGCCACAGATTCCCCCAGGGATTTATGACTCCTAGAGTAGGAAATAATTCTATGATTCCCACTGGAAGATTCTAGAATAGCAGGCATATATATTCTACAAATGACTGTAGGAATATAACCATTGATATTTTGTCTTCTGATTTGTACATCTATGTTCTCTTCTTTTGTTCAATGGTCCACGGAGACGACTTGGCCATGTATTGCCATCCATTTCCTGCTCTGGCCCCTGGAGCTTTCTAGATCTCAGAGTTCCAGAACTTTCTGTGATTTGAGACCTAGGACTTTAAAGGATAGCTATAGATGGGCTCTACTACAATCACACAGACCTGCCATTGCCATCACTTAAAGAAGATTTTGGGATTTTCCTAAATACACTCTATAAACCACTTTCTGACTTCCTGAAACTTGTAGGCTAAATATATAAACTTGAGAATATCAAATGATGCCAGGGATATAGGTTAATAAAGTATTTAGTCAGGAGACCAGGCAGAAAAAGAGATAAGGGAACTATAATAGTACACCACTTGTAAAAGACGATGGTTGTATCAAAAGCTTCTATTTATTTCATGACATATTGTAAGGATTAATAAACCAGTGAGCATCTGAGAAAACTCATGCCTAGCTAAGGCCTAAAAGTAGTTCAGAATGAGGCAGTGGACTCGCCTGCAAATGTAAAAGTCTTTCCTAACCCCCAAATGCTAAGCTACTGACTCCATGTAGAGACAATGTGCTCTAAACTAAACTCTGGGTGTCCTCTGCCCTTGCCAAGTGTCATTTAATTAGAGAGATTTTGTTTAGTTACTCTACTGTTGAGAATCCTGTCTGTCTTCCTGGTCATGAAATTGCTCAGTTGAGCAAAAGGCAAAGTGACAATAATTGGAAACAAAATGTCTTTGTTCCCTTTCCCTCTGAGCAACAGACTGCACCTTACAAGCACCATATTGGTGGAGGCAGCCTCTTTATTAAGCCCGCTGACAGAGGCATTCTGGCATATTTATAACAGCTGAGGATAGCATGCCCTGAAGAGTGAACTTAATTCTTAGACTGCCAGGTAGTCTTCTGTGAATGACAGTGATTTGTCTCCTGTGATTTCTCTTTCTTCCTTACTGACTATTCATAAAGCAGCATTTGACAGCCTAATTTTATATAGCTAATAACACTAAGGAGCAAAGTGATTTTAGAATGTCCATTAGACTTATTCATGTTAAACTATTTTTAATAAACAGTTCTTTTCGATCCCCATCTTTGAAGACTCACCAAAATTTGATTACAGTGTTTATTATGCCTTTTATTAAATAATCTTTCCGAAATGCAAGCTTAGGAACATGTAAACTACCCTTGATTCCATTTGGCATTAAGTAAAACATGAATTTGGGTGTATCATAAAAACATGCTTAGGTAATTCAGTGGTTGCATTAAGGGAATAATTTATCCCATATTTTATCCAACAAACACTTTATTTTCTACTATGAAAAGTAGAAGACACCATATTAAGAATTGGATATAGAAGCTGATTTCATGAAGCATATTCTGAGCTTTTGAAGAACTTACAGTTAAGGAAGAAGAAAAGCACTTTTCATCATATTTGACATAGGTACCAATGTAATCTTCATTTTACAGATTAAAAAACTGAGGCTGATAAAAATTAAATGCCCTGCCAAGACCACACTGCTAATACCTGTTAGCATTCAGTCCCAGATGGTTCGATGATAGTGTCCGAGCTCTTATACACAATAATATATTTCCTCTCATAGTTGTGTCTAGGGATAAGCCGCATTTATATCTCTCTTTATTCTGGTTTTTCCACTAAATTCCTTCATACTCTTCTAATCAGCTATGCTTCTCTGTAGTATTTGTGTTCATTGTCCATAAGTGATATTTACACTCAGAGGTAGTGAGAACAGAAGTGAGAGAGAGAAAATCGTTTGCTGTTCTTTTTATCCCAATCTAATAAAATGTTTCCTTAGACTGAAGCTATGCCCAGGGACCACAGGTCATCTTTTCATCATTTCTAGCCCTCAGCTATATTTTACTTTTATGTGCTATTGGTCTCCCACAGGCACCCTTTAAGGAATTTTTTTCCATTACAGGACATGGTCTCTACAGACTTTGCCACTCAAAGGTCAAGCTTCCATGCTCGATAAATAACTTTACTTTGTCAACCTGATTTTCTCCAGAATCTCCGTTTTGTTTTCATGTGGATTTGATTTTAGTATATATATCTCCTCCCTTCAATTTACTTAGCCAGCACCACTAATGGTAAGAGGAGGAAGTATCATGGTCATGGTTGAAACCCTCCTCCTGGGACTGGATTCCTCCAAAGACGGGTGGGTAGCTGCCTCGAGGCTGCTGCACATCATGGTCCGAATAGATGATTCGGTGGTTAACTTTGGAGTGGTGGTGTGTTAATGTCACTTTTTCAAGGGTAGTTGTTCTCTAGAACATCCAGAGAAATAGAATTTCCTTCTCTTTCTTAGAGTTTTCAGGTCAGACAGAAGGGGAGAGTTTTCTAAGGTGAGAGGGCTGATTCCTTCCTTAGCAGAAGAACCCATCAGAAGCAGTATTGTCCTGTGGGCATGGCCGCATGTCATGTATTATGAGAATCCACGATTCCAAACCAAGTAACCTTATCACTCAGCTATAGAGTTCATGTTTTCTTCCGCAATCTCTTTAATCTAAGTAGGGAAATTATTTTTTGCTTTTTAATGAATTTCAGGCATAGATCTTAGAAAAATCTGGTCTGACTCTCATAGTCTTTGGCAGCCCTCATGTATCTTTCACCCATGCGACTGCTGGAGTTGTTCCAAATGGAACGTACTCGAAGACAAAGTTTCCTAGCATTAGCTTTTGTGCTTTTTAAACATACTATCTCTGAACGCTTTTAAAAGGGAATGTCACGTTATGATTTTCCTCTTTTAGGTCACTCTAATAAAAGGCAGTGATATCAAGGATGAAAAATAACTTTCACGAATTAAGTGTTTACCATGTGGCAAGCACTGTGCCAAGTGTTTTGCATAAATTATGCCATGCATTAGGGAGGAAAGATTTTAATTCCATTCATCAGATGAGGACATCAGAGCATGAAAAGGATAAATAACTTGCCCAACATCATAGACCATAGACAATCTGATTCCAAAACCTACATTCTCATCCTCTACATTCAGTGAAGTATTTCCTGCTTCCCATGCTGTTTTTCTAAACACATTCTATTGCCACTCAATTTCTCCAGTCAGAATGGTTTTTAAATTGCACTCACAGACCTATTTTCTTCTTTTATACAGTATTTATAGTAGCTGATTTTGATAGCTGAGAATAGTACCATATAAATAGTGATGTAAGACCTCAGGCAAACCACTTAACCCCTCTGAACTTCAGTTTCCTCATTTGTAAGATGATGAAATAATAATACTTGCCTCATAGGATTGTTCAAAGATCAAATGCAATAATGTAAGTGAAGTACTCTCTATGAATAAATGTTAGCTCGATTCCCTTCCTTTCTCTGCCCTTTCCTTACACGTTCAAGGATAAGGAAACATGGCAAGACTCATGGCACATTTGAATACTATCAGGATCCCTGATTGATTAAATCATTAATTTCTCATTCAGTTACCCAAAGGATTTGAAGCAGCTCAAGGAATGTAAAAGAAATATAATCATTATACACACGTTATGTTTCCTTAATTTTATCCTGTTAACTATTCTCCCCATTTATTTCATCCTTTGTTCTGGTGCTCATTTACTCATTTATTTCTTCAGTATTGGTTGCATACCTGTTGTTTGCCAGACATTGTTTTGCATGCTCCACTACTCATAAATCCTCTTCTATTGTCCAGTTGTTTTTTGTTTGTTTTTTTCCTTTCTCCCTGTTTGTAGTAGTCCCTGGTTCCTTTTAACCTTCCATTCACTTGTCAACTATTGCAACCCAGTTTCTTTTTCTTTTTGTAAAAATTCTTTTCAGTGTTCCAGAATTCATTGTTTATGCACCACACCCAGTGCTCCATGCAATATGTGCCCTCCACAATACCCACCACCAGGCTCCCCCAACCCTCTACTCACCTCCCCTCTGTAACCCAATTTCTGACGTTTGTTATGGTCCCAAGCAACTTCTTCTCCTTTTTTTTTTTTCTTTTCTTCTTCTTCTTTTTTAATCCCAAACAACTTCCTTTTTATTTTTTAAATGTTTATTTATTTGTTTTTGAGAGAGAGCAAGAGAGAGCGGGTGCAGGGCAGGGGCAGAGGGAGATTGAGAGAGAGAAGCTCAAGCAGATTCTGCACTGAGTGTGGAGCTTGAGGGGGTGGGGCTTGATTTCGCAACCCTGTGATCCTAACCCCAGCTACTATCAAGAGTCAGAGGCTTAACTGACTGAGGCTTAATCAACTTCTTAAATGCTAAACCCAAAAGAAGTATTTTCTTTTTTTTTTTTTGTCTTTTTGGACCTCTTTGTTACATTTAACAATGCTAATTTCTTTCTTCTTAAAATCTTTTGGTGGTTTTCTTGATATTTTCCTTGTTCTTATTTCTCATACTGTATCTTTTCTGACTCTATTATATGCCTTTTTTGCATTATCCATCCCTTAAATGTTGGCCCATGGAGTTTAAATAGATTCTTCCGGTGCAGGAGTGGTTAGGTGGCTGTCTGTTAAGAGTCTGCCTTCGGCTCTGGTCATGATCCCAGGGTCCTGGGATGGAGCACCACATTGGGTGCCCTGCTCCATGGGGAGTTTGCTTCTCCCTCCCCTTCCTGCTAGTGCTCTCTCTATCGCTGTCTCTCTCAAATAATTAAAATATTAAGAAAAAATAGATTCTTCTTTCTTGTCTACTGCTTTGCTATAATTTTAATTCTATTTATATGTAATGGCACTAAATATAAATATCCAAACCAGGATTGTCTTTCAAGACTCAGATTCATATATAATTATATAAAATAATATAATTATATATATAAATAATATAATATATTATTGTATATTTTATATAAAATATATAAAATAATATAAATATATAAATAATTATATAATATATGAATCTGAGTCTGAATATATATTGTATATAATATATATATTATTTCTGACTTAACTTGTCAAGTACACCAACCTGAAACTAAAACGGAATTTATCTCTACCCTACAAATAAATATTTGTTCCCCTAGCATTTTCCATACCTCTAGCCAGTTATGGTGCTTGGAACCAATCTAAGATATATTCTCGAATCCTCCTTAACCCTGAATTTCCCACATCCAACTAATCACCAAATCTTCTCATGTCACCCCCACATATTATTCTCAAGACCTTTGTCTTGATTTGGGCCGTTTGCCTTCTTTATCTAGACAATCGTGATAGTCTCCCAACTCTTGCTCTGCCTCCCAGCTCACAGGCTCAAATATGTCTTCTTTACCCGTCTCAGAATGATGTTCAGCATCTACGTCGTGATAGGGACATGCTCATCTTTTGCTTAAAACTATCGAGTACCCTAAATAGTTGACATGAGCAGTTTTCAAAATGGTTCTCTGAAAGCCTTAAGGTTCATTAGAAATGTCTGTGGGTCCATGTAGTGATGGCAGGGGTTGGTTGGGGAAGTTTATGGAGACAGAGACAGTCTAATTCCTGGCTTCTCACCACATCTATGTTCTATGTTCTAATTCTTCCAGTCTTAACCAGAGTAGGTCCATTTTTATATTTTTTTATATATTATAGTGCCATATGACACTTGGGGGAGGGGTAAACGTATGGAGAATGTGGAAGAAAGGAAAGAAATTGACTGTTTTTACAAAGTCTGAAAGCCATCAGCCTACATAGTATCTAAGATTGGCAACCCTCTGCATGACCTAGCTCCTGACCAGCTCACCAGCCTCATCCCTTAAATTCTCCTGCTTTTTAATTTATGCTCCATCACATTCATCAAGCCCGTTACTTAATAAAGGAAAGATGGGGTTTCACTGTGCTACTGCCCTCGGAAGAATATTCAATTTGAATTAGACCGATTCTAATTTTGTTTCTTCTTGGACTCATGAATATGCTTTACATTGCACAGTTGTTTCATAGAATCGAGACACTGAATCCTAATCTTTTCAGTTTTTCATGCTCATTTCCAGGAGGTTGGCTTTTTTCCCTTGCTATTCAAAGCGATCCCATCCCTTTCATCAGTATGGCAGGTGGCCCTATAAAACTGAACAGCTGTGAATCTTTCTAAGAGACCCTTCGGGGATGAGTTGAGAGCAACATTTGACCTGTTTATGTTTGGGAAGGTTTTTTTTTTTTTTTCCCCTCAAATCCTCTTTCCAGATTACTTTTAAAATGAACCATACCACTCTACCCACTAACTAGGCAAATGTTTCTTAGTTTCCTAACTCAGCTGGGTGGGAGGCTGAATCTAAAATTAAAGTCGCTGCCGTTTGCCTAAGTGACATTCTCAATGTGATATACTTTTCCAGAAAG
Source organism: Neogale vison (assembly GCF_020171115.1). Lineage (NCBI taxonomy): Eukaryota > Metazoa > Chordata > Mammalia > Carnivora > Mustelidae > Neogale > Neogale vison. The sequence goes on from NC_058093.1 coordinate 21,683,258, forward strand.
CATTCATTAATATGCATTTTAAGACTTAATTTAGAAACAGAGTCCGTCATTGATCACCTCTCTGTTTACATTTTAGCAGTCTGCTCAGAGTGCCCTTAGACTCCCTTACAAGCTGCTTTTTCTTCTCCCTTCTCTCTTTATTACCCTCAACACCTTCCTCTAGGATCTTTATTAAAAAGATCAAGAAGAGAGGTTTTAGATTTCATAAATATTGCAGCAGCTCCTTGCTCTTTGGAGAGTGGGTTCTTTAGATCGAAATGGCTTCCTATGGGGCCAGACTGTGTTTTGAAGCCAACAAACCAGAAAGAATAAAACAAAAAGCTCTCCTCAATAAACACACCAACACATTAGTGCGTGGGCCAAATAAATAAGTGTGATCATGTAAAAGATGCTCAGTTCTTTTTAAAAACTAGGGATTTTCTACAAAATCTTGAAGCTGAATACACTGGAGTCTCTGTCCTGCACAACTTTGATGACTAGGATAATTTTGTTAAAAAGCTAAAGGGAGTTTTGTTAACCTTTTAAAAAATTGATCACCACCATCATGAAAGTCTCTGGTGAGGAAATCTTTCATTGCACTGAAGTCTGTATGTTTTGGAAAAGCTGACTTTTTTTTTTTTTTTTAAACTCACTCAACCTCAAATATTGTGTGCATATTCTGGGATATTCTATGTATTTGGATGCCTGCTGGGAGTCTGAGAAAGGGAGTCGGAAATAAGAAGGTATGTAATAAATGGTTAAGAACACTACTATATGCGTACATTATAATTTGTATATATGATTTGTGATTGGACCCATTTGGCTAATTTTAAGATGTTACAGAGTTGGAAAATGAATTAAAGTGTAGGAGGCAGGAAGCCTGGTCAAAGCACTGGGATGTTTGGGTAACTCTTTTACAAGAAACTGAAACAAATTACTTAACCTTTCACTCTTTAATATGAAGATTAAATCCAGGTCTTAAAGTGTGGGCTTGGTAAATGAGATGGAATACAGAGAGAGATTTGTATGGTCCTACTTCACACCTTATGCTGTAGACCGTATATTTGCAGAGTGTGGTGTTTTGAAAACAAAAATGGAGAAAAGAAAAGAAAGTACACCAACGTAGTTTGTTCTTGCTCTAATGTTGGGAGAAGAATTAAAAATAGCAGAGCAAGATCCAGAGTACCACTTCCCCTTTATAAATTCACCTCAATTCCTGGGTAGAATAACCAGATTTTTTGTGTGTGTGTGTGTGATCACACCTGAAAGGGTGTCTTGTATTATCTCCCTAACTGGCCTTCTAGAGGATAAGACCCCTTGATTTCCAGTTACCATAATACTTGTTGCAATTTAGAATAATTAGAATCACCTGCTTAGCTTTGAAAGCCCACTGATGCCCAGATTCATCAATTAAATCAGGAATTAGGGGGAGACCTAGGCTACATTTCAAGCTTTCCCATGGGATTCAAATGTGCAGCCACAGTTGAGAACCACCGTCTTGAGTAATATTTTACAAATGCTAAAGCCAGGCATTTTCCTTAATCATTACTTTTATCACTGACCCAGTCTTTTTTGGTATTTCCATTGGCTTTTGAATGAAATCTAAATTCTGCCCAGTCTTTAAGATGTTTACTATCTCATGATTTGGTAACATTCTGCAACTCACATTGTCTGTTTCAAACATACAGGTCTCACAACCAACTTACTGTGCACATCCCAGTCTATCCTGCCCTTACTCATGCCATTTTCCTGTGTGCATAAATAGCTGTCTCCTGTCTATTCTACCTCATGAAATCCCATCCAACATCAATCACACCTCTGATCCTTCTCTGCTAAATTTCCGATTGTGGATTTTCCTGTACAGTCTAGCATCCAATCTCAAACTGCCTATTACAATGAAGTATTCATGGAATTTTTTTAAGGCAAAGATTTATCAAGTGTCCGCAATATTTCTCTGTATCAGACCACTTCTGTTCTTTAAGAAAGGTTATACTTGTATTCATGAGAAACAAACTGAAATTCTTAGTAGTTGAACAAATGAGTTTGTTTCTCACACATGAAAACTTTGTTATAGGTCTTCTGTGCAGTGACTCAGTGATTTAGGTGCTCTTATCTCATCCCTCTGTCATCAAACTTCAAATGATTTGGTCTGAACATGATTCGTAGCACTTTTGATAAATCTTTGGCAAGAAATAGTCTCGTGGCCCTGTCCAACCGCAAGAGAGCAGGGGAATATTGGGAGATTGTGATGTTTAGAGTGAACATAATGTCTCTGTTGTACTTTCCAGGTGTTCAAGCTCATCTATCCTTTGTTGGAACTCTCCAACATTGAGAGGTATATTGTAATTTTCATTATTTTATAATTACTACTATTATTAGTATATTTATAGATGAAGATAGGTGAAGAACTTCTCCACTATCACCCAACTGAATGTAGGACCCACAATCCATAGAGTATAAACTCCTTAAAGGTAGATACCACATACTCTATTCATAAGTAGATGTGATGGTTGCTTTTTAGTAAATTCTATCTGATTACTTGGATGGATTTTACTTAAAGATCAAGTGTTTATTGGCTTTTATTCTTTATTGTGCCTCAGACATTCCAATATGGGAAATTAGCAGCTCACAAATCAATGATCAATTAAATATGCTTAGGAGGCCTTCACTCTCTGGGACTTGAGTTCCATCAATGAGGGTCAGGATACAGGAAAGGAAAGAGTGGTGGTGAAGAAAAAAGGATGGGAGAGTTAAAGAAAAAGCACAAGAAGCTCACATTAATACTTGTGTGTAGAGATTGCATGTGATATTTTGACCATTTTCATATGGTCTTGAGCTGTCCATATGTACCCAATAAGAATTTATTGTTAATTTGCAAGAAAATAAAGCAATGAAAAACTAAAATGCTTTCCAGGTAGAGCTGAAAACCAGGAGCTGTGCTGTTGCCCAGAAACTTGATCCACCAAACTTCCTTAGAACACGCCTCCAGGTTGGTGATGGACTGTTATGCTTGCAGCACTCACAGATCTGCCTGAAGGGTTCCCACGTGGAGAAGACAGAGTCAAGGAGGCACTGATTTGATGATCTGGATTCTCGTCAAAACTCATGATGTGATGGGGGCAAAGGGGACTGAGGATTTTCAGATTTTTTTCCCCATGTCCCCGAGTTCACTCTCATGGTGGCTGCCAGGAAGCCAAATTACTATTGAACTGATGATCTGTAGCAATGTCCCTGCTCTCAGACAGTGGTGAAAACAATCAGAAAACAAGGGAGACAGCCTGCTGTAGTAGAAGGAACATGGGTCTTAAACAACCCACATGCCTTGGCTTGAATCCAGGCTTTACTTACTTACTTATTTTTTTATTTATTTTAGCTGTGTGAGTTTGCAGAATTTATCTAACCTCTTTGAATCTTTTTTTTTTTTAAACAATATGTATTTTATAATTGTTACTAGAGGACCAGAGATAACAACTGTAAAGCATTCAGTTTAGTTCTTGGTTTATAGAAAATTTCAGTAAATAGTGCAGCTTAAAGAATAGCAAGGCTTAACAGTGGATGCAAAGGACAAGCTGTGGTTAACCAGGTTAACCCAATTTAGCATGGTTTCTATGTGACACCTTTACAAATTATTTTTTTCCTTTGAATAAATAGTTCTAAGTTTAAAATGATATCCCTCCTTGACTTGCCAATTAGCACTCAGTGTCTGAGTTGAGATTAATAGCATCAGGAACTAATAAATGTAACATGAGATATGAAGACTAACATAATATTCTAGATAATTGGGGTTGAAAGTCTCTATAAAACATCTATCAACAAGGCCTGTCATTATCTTTTGATCCTAAGGCATTAATTGTTTGTGTTTTAGTATTGTGTATGTCCATCTACTTCTTATGCTTGCAATTCATTGTACTCAAACCACAAAATCCCTATGGCTTAGCAACAGGTAAGACATTTTACATATAATCAGGAATTATATGTAATCAGGTATTCTGTGACTTGATTTGGGCAAATACTCAATTGGATCTATCTTTTATATTCATTTATTTATTCATTCATTCAGTGAATGTATAAAAAATGGCAAGCATCATTTAAGGCACTTGGTATCCCTATGCTTCAACAACAACAAAAAAAAGATAAAATTTCCTAAATGTGTGGAGATTACATGGCATTCTAGTAGGAGGGGAAAATCAGACCATAGATAGTAAATGTTATAAATATAACCATTATATGTTAGAAGGTGATGAATGTTACATTATAAAAGAACAAACAAACAAACAAAAACCCAACAAGAAATAAAGAGAACGGAGAATAGAAAGTGCCCATGGGATTGTGATGGAGAAGGTTGACTTCAGAATAAAATAGGGTTGTCAGGAAACACCTCATGAGAAAGTAACACTTAGCAATCTCCTGAAAGAAAGAGGGCTGAGCCATGCTGTGCACAAGGAGAGTTCTAGGCAGAAGCCAGTGCTGCCAGATTCTCAGTATAGCAAAGGCCAGTATGACTGGACTGGATGGAAAATGGGGCAACTAAGAAAGTATAAAGGTATATCAGGCAAGGTGGCAAGTAATATAGGGCTCGGTGTGACTTTGTAAGTTATTCCACTCTACCACCAATTTATAAAAAAGGCAGGTCAATCACAAGTAAATGAAATGTGACAATGTGATAATAACAATGGAACACTCAAGGAGAATAGCACATCTCAAAAAGTTGAACATTAAAGTAAATCACATTGTTTTTCATTGTAAACTACTGTTTAGTAGTCCAGAAAAAAACAAAACAAAACAAAACTTTGATATGAGATAATACTCCTTGTTAAGGTTAATACTCCTTGTTAAGGACTCTACTGGCCCTGATGTGTTAGGATGTTAGACTTAGTCTCTGTTTGAATTTATAACACATCTTTTGAGAAGGGAAGCTTTATAGTCCTTATAATTACATTTTTAAATGTTAATAATCATTCTACATTTTATTTTTATTTTTTAAATTAATAACCACTTTCCATTTTAAAAAGGGATTTCTACAACAGTTCTGATGCTATTGTTTTTAAAATTTTGCTGTGTTTTACAATGCATTTCCTCATAGTCAGAACTCAGTGGAAATAAGGAACAGCTGGTCAACATCTTGCATATCATAATCTATCATGTGTGTAATAATTATTATTAATTTACCTGGAAGATGGCCTCTTTTCCCAAATAAAATATACTTTTCCTTTAATCTACTCTCATAAATTTTCTTTCATATCATTTTAATTCTTTGGGATTATAGTTGCTATCTAAATTCAATACTTTCTATCTGATTTGTACTTAAGTTTTTTCTAATTTACATCAAATAAGATAAAAATTATTCTCATTAAGAATTATCTGATAAATTATCTGAATAATGCCAAAATATGCCAAAATTCCTGGTTATTGGGAAAAGAAAATTTTGAGCACATTTTCAGTATTGCCAAAGTGTTACAGGAGATAGATTAATTCTTACACCTTTTCTCATTTTATTAAGATAGTCAAAGACACATGAAATGTGTTGGTTATTTTTGCTTGCTATTAACTAACAAACAGAAACGTAACAACATAAAAGAGCCTTATTATTCCCAAGGTTGGCTATAAATTCATTAGTCTCTCATCTAATCTTTGGGGGAAAGAAGATATTAGAAATTCATGGAGAAATAATTTTAATGCCTTAGGGTATTCGTCAGGTTACAAGTACTTGAGGGAAAAGAAATTTCAGAAGATATAAATGAAACCTCAGAAGATAGAAGTGTATCATGTCACCTATCAGTCTTGAACAGAGCACCATGCCCAGGGAAGGATTGGTATTTTAAAAAAGTCATATTTTTGCTTTTTTTCCTTTGCCTTTGGAGACATATCTTGAAAGAAGTTGCTGTGGCTGATATCGAAGAGATTACTGCTTATGTTCTCTTCTAGGATTCGGATGGATTCCTGTCTCACGTTGAGGTCTTTTATCCATTTTGAGTTTATCTTTGTGTACGGTGTAAGAGAATGGTCAAGTTTCATTCTTCTACATATAGCTGCACAGTTTTCCAGCACCATTTATTGAAGAGACTGTCTTTTTTCCACTGTATATTTTTTCCTGCTTTGGAGAAGATTATTTGACCATAGAGTTGAGGGTCCATATCTGGGCTCTCTATTCTGTTCCACTGGTCTATGTGTCTGTTTTTATGCCAGTACCATGCTGTCTTGGTAATTACAGCTTTGTAGTAAAGCTTGAAATCAGGTAACGTAATGCCGCCAGTTTTGTTTTTCTTTTTCAACATTTCCTTAGCAATTTGGGGCCTCTTCTGATTCCATACAAATTCTAGGATTATTTGCTCCAGCTTTTTGAAAAATACCAGTGGAATTTTGATCGGAATGGCATTAAAAGTATAGATTGCTCTAGGCAGTATAGACATTTTTACAATGTTTATTCTTCCGATCCAAGAGCATGGAATGGTCTTCTATCTTTTTGTGTCTTCTTCAATTTCTTTCATGAGTGTTCTGGAGTTCCTTGAGTACAGATCTTTTACCTCTTTGGTTAGGTTTATTCCCAGGTATCTTTTGGTTCTTGGTGCTATAGTAAATGGAATCAATTCTTTAATTTCCTTTTCTGTATTTTCATTGTTAGCATATAAGAAAGCAACTGATTTCTGTACATTGACTTTGTATCCTACCACATTACTGAATTGCTGTATGAGTTCTTGTAGTTTGGGGGTGGAGTCTTTTGGGTTTTCAATATCAAGTATCATGTCATCTGTGAAGAGAAGGAGTTTGACTTTTTCATTGCCAATTTGGATACCTTTTATTTCTCTTTGTTGTCTGATTGCTGTTGCTAGAACTTCTAATAGTATGTTGAACAAGAGTGGTGAATGAACTTTTGGGACTTCATCAAGATCAAAGCCTTCTGCACAGCAAAGGAAACAGTCAACAAAACAAAGAGGCAACCCACGCAATGGGAGAAGATATTTTCAAAAGACAGTACAGACAAAAGGTTGATATCTAGGATCTATAAAGAACTTCTCAAATTCAACACATGCAAAACAGATAATCACGTCAAAAAACGGGCAGAAGACATGAACAGACACTTCTCCAATGAAGACATACAAATGGCTATCAGACACATGAAAAAATGTTAATCATCACTAGCCCTCAGGGAGATTCAATTAAAACCACATTGAGATACCACCTTACACCTGTTAGAATAGCCAAAATTAGCAAGACAGGAAATAACGTGTGTTGGAGAGGATGTAGAGAAAGGGGAACCCTTTTACACTGTTGGTGGGATTGCAAGTTGGTGCAGCCACTTTGGAGAACAGTGTGGAGATTCCTTAAGAAATTAAAAATAGAGCTTCCCTATGACCCTGCAATTGCACTACTGGGTATTTACCCCAAAGATACAGATGTAGTGAAAAGAAGGGCTATCTGTACCCCAATGTTTATAGCAGCAATGGCCACAGTTGCCAAACTGGGGAAAGAATGAAGATGCCCTATAACGGACGAATGGATAAGAAAGATGTGGTCCATATACACTATGGAGTATTATGCCTCCAACAGAAAGGATGAATACCCAAAGAAAGGATGAATCAGCATGGATGAGACTGGAAGAGATTATGCTTAGTGAAAGAAGTCAAGCAGAGAGAGTCAATTATCATATAGTTTCACTTATTTGTGGAGCATAAGGAATAACATGGAGGACATAAGGAGATGGAGAAGAGGAGGGAGTTGAAGGAAATTGGAAGGGGAGATGAACCATGAGAGACTATGGACTCCGAAAAACAATCTGAGGGTTTTGAAGGGGTGGGGGGTGGAAGGTTGGGGGAGCCAGGTGGTGGGTATTATGGAGGGCACGTATTTCATGGAGCACAGGGTGTGGTACATAACAATGAATTCTCTTACGCTGAAAAGAAAAAAAAGTCATATCGAATAGCAAAGATCATCTCTCTGCCAACCACTAAGAACAGATGTCCAAATACTTCTTACCATTGCATCTTGGTGTCTGAATCATTGAAGAAAACACAACACAGTCAGGGGCTGGATGAGTAAGAAGAGATAGAGCAAAATCAGCATTGAGAGGCAGACATCAATGCCCCATTGTCAGTGTGTTCTCACAAGCATTCTCATGCCAGAGTAAAAAGAACGATGTCCTCACCCCACAGAGCACAGATAGAGCAGGGAAGTTAACCAGGTGTTATATGATGCGCATACTGTAAACAGAACCAAAGAGCATGTGCTGAGTATGAAACAAAAAAAGATATTCACATACAACATGACAAGCCCAGCACAGCTGTGAGGACTCTATATCTGGAAGGAAGTGTTTCTATATAAGTAAGTGTTTCAGACTTAAGGCTAGTTCTTTCCCAAAAATCGTCATGGAAGAGAATTGGCTAATGTTAATGCAGTTTAGGTTTTGATGTTTTAGTTAGTTATTGGTTTGTGACAAGCCACCCCAAATTTGGGGGGCCTTAAACAACTATTTTGTATTGGCTTACAAATTTTCAATTTGGTCAGGGCTCAGCGGGATACCCAGCAGAGTCAAATTCCCATCTTGATATAGTAACTCAATTTGTGAGGTTTCTAAGGAGAAGAGAACCAATGATAGGGAAGTTGATCATAACATTTTTTTCAGCCAAAGTGGAATATGTGTGTGTGAGAAGAATACTGTTAATAACTGAGCTGGGAAAACTAGGACCACCTTTTGAAAACTGGGACCGATGTTCACCCTATCTATAAGGGACCATGGAAAATGGGGAAAAAAGTACCATTTTATTATTAGTCAGGTGTCTGTGTCTCAATACAGAGTTTTCTGGTAAACTGAACTGGGACATTTGACTAGAGTACAAATATGCTTTGCTCTCCAAATCACCAGTGCCTTCCAAATCCTGAACATTCAGAGAACATAATTTGATGGGGGTGGGGTTGGAGGAGCAGTTAAATCAGTTTTCATGCCGTCCCTGGGTCATTATTGATAGGAGATAGGAGACAGAAGGACAGAGAATGAAATATTTGTGCTTATCTGAGGGAAAATTCCTGGCTTAGTTTTTCCCTTGCCACACTACTTACTATATGGGGAGAAAGAGAAAGAGAGGAGGAGAAAGGAGAGAGAGGGACAGGGAGAGAGAGGCTTTCTTAGGAGAGTAACTAAACTGGAATTCTGCCAATCCAGATAGGTCTGATTTTCTCTCTGTACCATATGGACATACCAACACACATAGACACAAACACAGATTATATAGTATACACACATTATATAGTATATCTATATCTTTCTTTGTCATGCACATGTATAACTTCCTTCTATTTTCTTAATTGGTTATGGTCTAAAATTCTGTGAATTATAACCAAGAACAAAGGCAGTAAACCAGCCTGACGTCATCTTCTCATATGGAGGGTGATGGGAGAGATTTTTGTTCCGCCCTCTATTGCCTTATTTTTCAGTGCTTCCTGTTGGCTTCCTGGACAAAATTGTTAAGATTCTGAGGATCCAAAGATGAGCTGCCTCTGCTGGCAGATGATATTAACAAGGTTCCAGGTAAGTCTTATTCCAGCATTTGTGAAACTTGATATATTTACAGATTTTCTTACCCAAAGGATGGACCAGATTTAAGAATTGGTAAGGATCTGATACTAGAAATATGGCTGAAATTGATTTTACTTTATCTTTATCACCAAAATGATCTAGTGAGTTATGCCAAACATAAGATCAAGGAATACATGTTGAGGTAATAAGATGTACCTCTCAGCTCATTTCTTGATTCTCATAGAAGTTCTTAATGAAGTGAGGAAACTGCCAGATCAGAAAAACGCAACCACGTGGATTTATTGCCTTGACACTATTCTAGGTTGTGGTGAGGATATGCCAATCCTTAAGGTTCTACCTCATCACTATGGAAAGGATGTATCATTGTGCCAGTTACATTTATTTATATTTCTTTCTTTCTTTCTCTATATTCTCCATATTTACTTCTTTCTCTATATTTCTCCATATTTACTTCTTAATATCCATTAAATATATTTGAAATTTCAGTGAAGTTAGCTGGTCAAAGCCACAATGCTCTAAGTGATACTAGAGAAATGAATAATTCAGATGTTATAGCCTAAAAGCTTGAGATAGCAGCTTATAATAATATTAATGAAAAGTATATCATATATTATGTTGAAGATTCACTCACTATTTTATTTCTTATCTCAAACTATGGCCTGTTATGTTGTCTGAGATCATCAGAGAGGGTTTTATGAAGACCATTACAGACATATTATGTTAAAAAGTGTAGCTACAAAGTAAGGATCTCAAATCATCTTTTCCTTTTGAATTTCTAAAAGGAAAATTAAGATCCAAACCATAAAATTTCCCTTCTCTTACTGTCAAAGCCATGTTAACTTCCAAAACACAATCCCTTCTCCTTGGAAGGAATGAGTTCATATATCATTTCTTCCTTGTTTTCTTGTGCTTACTCTTAGCCAGAGAAATTCTGTACAGGTGCCAACAAATGTAGCCTGAATCAGTTCCCTTGGAAAGGTAGGGATACATAAGAACCCCCAGAGTTACATTAATCTAGTCTCAAGTACCTCACACCTCCAATTTTCTGGTTTAATGTGCTAATAGGGAAATATCAGAGCACACACTATAACACAACTCAACCATAACAGAAAATTCATTTAGTTTCTTGGTAATTACAACATTATAATCTAAGCACTATCCCCTATCCAATGTGATATATATATAGATACATATATATATCACATACATATATCACACACACACACACACACACAGGTGTATATATATATATATATATATATATATATATATATGTATATCCTTCAAGAACCTATCTTGTATAATTGAAGTCTGCAATCTTGTTTTCTGCTGTAAGCCAAAGTAGAAATTTCAGTGTTAAAGGAGCTATGCATGGATGTTTTGAGGAATGGGGATGGAATGAAGAAAATAATCATAGAAAGAAACTCTTCACTTCAGCTTCAGCAGATGTGTTAATTCATCACTTGATGTGTAATACAGGTCTCTTATCATAGTGTATTTCCCTACCATTCTATATGACATTACTGTTAGTCATTTCACTTATTCGTATGTTATAATTACTATTTTTAAACAAAGCCTTCTTTCAGATCAAGTAAGAATAAGAAAATTAAATATTTTATTTTATTTATTCCTTTTCTGAAACTCCTTTCTTTCTGTAGATCTGAGTTTCTTACCTATATTATTTTCCTTCTCCTCAAAGAAACCCATTTAACATTTTCAATGGATATTTCTGCTGACAATGAATTCCCTCAGTTGTTTTTTTTTTTTTTTTAAGATTTTATTCATTTATTTGACAGAAAGAGATCACAAGTAGGCAGAGAGGCAGGCAGAGAGAGAGAGAGAGGAGGAAGCAGGCTCCCCGCTAAGCAGAGAGCCTGATGTGGGGCTCAATCCCAGGACCCAGGTTTAACCCACCGATCACCCACGCGCCCGTCCCTCAGTTTTTGTTTATCTGAGTTTCTATGTTTGCTTCCCTTTGAAGCATAATTATACCAGATATGGAATTCTAGATTGGTGGTTGTTTTGTCTGTGTTTGTGTGTTTCTAAACATTTTAAATATTTCATTCTACTTTCTTCTTTCTTGCATGGTTTCCAATGAGAAATCCACTATAATTTTTATCCCTGTTCCTAAAGAGCTAAGTCATTCTTTTCCCCTGTTTGGCATCTTTCAGGATTTTCTTTGATCGGGTTTTCTGAAGTTTAAATTTAATATGTTTAGGTATATTTTTTTGTTGTCTTTTTGGTTGTTGCTGTTTTGGTTTTTTGTTTTTGTTTTTATCCTTCTTGTGGTGTTTCACATTTCCTGAATTTGTGGTGTGGTGTCTGTCATTACATTTAGAAAGTTTTCAGGATTATTATTTCAAATAATTCTGTTTTGTTTCCTCTGTATTTCTGATAGTCTATACTCATGTTAATATATTTTGAAAAATAGCAGTTCTTGAATTTTCTTTTGTTCTAATTTGTTTTTCTCCTTGCATTTCAGTTTTAGAGGTTTCTGGTGATATGTCTTCAAGCTCACTGATTCTTTTCTCAGCCATATACAGTCTACTGATAAACCCGTCAAGGTATTCTTTACTTTTGCTACTGTATTTTTGATCTCTAGCATTTCCTTTTGATTTTTTCTTAGAATGTCCATCTTTCTACTTATGTTTCATTTATTCTTACATGTTGTCCATTTTTTCCTTTAGAGAGCCCTTAGCCCGTTAACTATAGTTACTTTAAATTTCCTGTGTGATGATTTCAACATCTGTGTCATTTTCTCTTCACACTGTGTTTTTTTCCTATATTTTTGAATATCTTGTACATTTTTTGTGGGAAACTAGGAACACTGTATTGTGTAATAAGAATTAAGATAAATAGGGCTTTAGTGTGAAGATTTATGTTCATCTGGCTAAGAGTTGGGTTTTTAAAATTTTTTTATTTTATTTTTTTTAAAGATTTTATTTATTTGTCAGAGAGAGAGAGAGAGCACACAGGCAGAGTGGCAGGCAGAGGCAGAGAGAGAAGCAGGCTCCCTGCTGAGAAAGGAGCCTGATGCGGGACTCAATCCCAGGACCCTAGGATCATGACCTGAGCTGAAGGCAGCCGCCTAACTGACTGAGCCACCCAGGCATCCCAGGATTTGGGCTTTTTAAAATGTTTCCTGTAGCAAGTAGGTGTCAGCTTCTAAAGTCTTTGTACTTGCTTTCTTTTTTTGAATTTGGGTTTCTCCAAGTACTCCTCTTCAAAGAGAGTCTCTGGTTTGCAGCTCTTCTAGGTATAATCTACCTTACTCAGACCCTGTGGGTGTAAGGCTGTGGTAAATTTAGGGAAGGTAAATGTTTCGCAATCTTACCATTTTAGTGAATCTGTGTATCTGGGCTGTGACTTTTGTTTCTAACAGTATAGATCCCCTCTCCCTCCACTTAGATGGAACAGGAAGGCCAGTTAAGGCTGGTATGGGAAGAGAACTGTTCTTCCTATAGTTAGATTAAGGCTCTGGTGAAGTCTTTTTCTCTGGAGAACAGGTCTGTGTAATGGAGAATCCTCTGGGCTTATTTCACAATGATTACACTTTCCCTCCCCTTGCAAGAGCCATAAGGAAATATTTTTAAAATCTTTATTGTGAGAACTTTCTGAGGTCCTTGGAGAAAAAAACTAATGAAAATGTGGGATTCCTTCTAAGACTGTGGGCCCCCAGGAGTTTCTCACATTCAAGTTAATCCATGTTCAGCCTTCATTAATTTGTAAAAATTACCATTTAAGTTGTCTATAGTCTAGGCTCCCCGTAGCTCCTCCTCTCTGGATTTCAGGTTTTCCCTGAAACCTGAGTACTCTGATAGGTACAAATAAAGACACTAATTATCAGTTTGTTTTTTTGTTTGTTTGTTTTTGTTTTTTTGTTTGTTTTTGTTTATTTTTGGAAGGATGAGTGATAATTTCCAAGCTCTTAATATGAAGGAGATGAAACTTGAAGTCTGGACTGGGATTTAAATCTTGGAAGTTTAGATTGTTTTCCCCTTATGTAATGCTTAATTATTTAAAAGAAAAAAAATCCCCTCATTAATAAGACTCGTTTTTCCTGTTACATTCCTTTCAGTGATATTTCCTCATAGTTTTAGTTTTTCTGTCTTTGCTCCGTAGTTACATCACAGTTACATTCATAGTTATATCAAGTAAAGTGGGGTTTTAGATGGACTGGATTGGAATGGACAAGCAATGGCTGATCTTAACATTATAGTCAAAGTTCTTTTATTTGCAAGCCTGAGACATTGTAGAATCTATTTTGCTTTGGTACAAGTTGCTCTAATAAACACCTCTGACTCAGGCAAATAGTCAAGTGCTTAAAGGAAAGGTGAATGGTATAAATAGAAAAAAAAATTGAGAGCAGGTAGGACAGGGCTGACCATTTAAATGGGTCATTAAAGGAATACACAATTTGACTGTATCTCTCCCTGGAGAGCTCCTTGGTGTGGGTTTATGAACTCTGGGAGAACAGCCAAGTTAGGTCTAATTATATTTAGTTAAACGCTGCAATTTAAATGCCTAATTTTTTTCAATTCTTTTTTTCTTCCTTTCTCTCTTTTAAATTTTGAAGAGAGCTTATTTTTATTTCTTGACCTGTCTAATATATTTGCTAAATGGTTACTCAGCCATCACTTCTATATCTTTCCTGAAAAAATAATTAAGAGATGAGAATCTATTCACTCATATGCTTTGAAAGAAAATGATATTATGATAATATTTAAAAATAAAAACATGTTGAAACAAATATCAGCTCACCATTATTTCTGCTTGTTTGTTGCCTTTGCATTTTAGGTGACTGATTTCCCTTTGAATAAATTTTTTAAAAATCAGAAAAAAATTTGAGAATAATATAATTTGGGCTCTGGACATAATTAAGGAAGATATTTTTTTCTCTTTTGTTTTTTCCCCACAAGGAATACTTATTTTACCATGTTCTTTTTTCTTTACACAAGACAGTAAATGAGAGGCTCTTTGCTTTTCAGTGTTGTAATTTTTAAAGTGGTACAGATATCCTTGGAGTATTTTTCCTCTTTCATTTTCTTCCCACAATGAATACTTATTTTACCATGTTCTTTTTTCTTTACACAAGATGGTAAATGAGAGGCTCTTTGCTTTTCAGTGTTGCCTTTTTTAAAGTGGTACGTATATCCTGTAGTTTGGTAGTTCTTAACCTTTTTTGGGCGAGGGATCACAGCTTCGTCTGAGGAAATGATAAAAGCTGGGGAATCTACAGAAAAATGCACATATACATACAATTGTTATATACAGTTGACTTCAAGAGGTTTACAGATTTCTTAAAGGCAAAATAAAGGTTTCTTATCTTTAAGTAAAAAACACTTCACATATATTTATCGCTCACAGTGGCTCTTGTCATGTGACATGCAGCCAACCTGCCTTCTGGAAGCATCCTGTACCAGTGTGGTACACTCTGCAGCACAGACATATTCTGCCTGATTTAACAGTTTGCTTAATCTTATGTGACACTGTTGTTTGCCTATGGGCTTTATAAGGAAGACAATAGGATTTGTTGAGAATGTCCACTCTGTGTGTAATAAGAACAACACTGCATTTACTGAGATAGTGACCTATATAATAAGTTATAAAGGATATCCAAGTAGTCTCCTATTCCCCTGATCTAAGGAACTAATTGTAACCCTTAATCAGAGTGACTGAGGGAATGGCCTTGTTACAATTGGGATCCATTGTTTTCCTTTATTGTGATCTTATTTCACTGGGTTTTTGCTTTATTAACTTATTATCAGATCTTAGATTTTGCTTATAAATTTGTACAAAATACAGACTCCACAACTGAGAATTGATTTTTGCAGAAGGCCTTGCTTCCCTCTAATATGTTCTTCAATATTTTGACTATAGCAGGGTGAGGTCTTTTTAATTTGGGTTCACAGAGTTGCTGTTCGTGCTCTTTAAATAATTATTTGGGTATGGGACAAGACATTCAGACAAAGCATCACTGTCAGCAGTGGGGAGAAATGGGCTTCTCTCTGCCTGTGTGAAATAGTAGAAGCAGAAAGAAGAAGTTCCATTACAATGGACAAACACCATCATAATGCCTAAGACTGAGCTTACTTGATTTTCATGACATGTATTCTCTAAAAATGTGTAAATGCATATATATTACTAGTAGGTGTCTAACTGCATATGTATTTGTAATTTGTGTGTATGAGTGTAGTCAATGTTCTAGTTAGTTCTCGTTTGTGCAAATTCTGTTGTGATATGAAAAATGGTTTGGTGAAGGTGATGAAGTTCTAGAACCTAGGTGATGTTCGGTGGGGTGAGGTTCGGAGCCGACGGCTAAAGAAAGAATTCTTAAGACGTCTCTGGTGCAAAAAGGTGGTTTATTAGAGCATGGGGACAGGACCCGTGGGCAGGCGGAGATGCGGCTGCCCCGAGTTGTGAGGGTAGGCGTGTTATATACCTTGCGATTGGGGGGGAGGTGGTGAAGGGATGGGAGATTTCGACAGAGCTCTCACGTGCTAAGGTGGGCCTACAAGGTGCCGGGGGGAGTCCTCGCCCTTATGGCTTGATCAATGTCGTTTTTAGGTCAGGCATTAACATCAAGATAGTTAGGAGATTCTTAGTGGGGTATTATGACCCTGCTGTCATTTACATTCCCTTCTACCTCAGTCTCCTCCAGTTTATAGTGGGGAGGGGGACATTAGGGCTTCAGGAAATGAGAGTTATTTGCCTCTGGAAATTTGTGCTATTGATAAGGTAACCTCCCTGTTTAGATCTCCAGGACATATGTAGAGCAAGGGAGATTCCTGTTCTGCAGGATTGCGATCCCTTCAAGTTAACTATTTATCGTTTTATGGCAGTCAGGGGTGCCTGAGGAATGCTACACATATGAAGGGGAGCGGGTGAAGAGGGGGTGCAAGGCGCCAGCTTCTACTCTGTCCTCAGCCAGCCTCCTGCTCCCTCATCAAAGGCATCGGCAGTTTATAAGAGGGATGATAATATGCCTGTGATTAACATGAGCTAAACTGAAGTGTCCCAGACTATTCTTTGCCAGTTATTTAATGGATAAGGGAAATGTCATCATGATGCTTTAATGTGGAATAGGTTTTTATCCACAAGAAGAATATTAAAGCTCTCTTTTTTTATTTTCATGCTCATTGTATAGTTTCTCTGAACTAAAAGATGACATAGTGATTACATAGTGCTAAGAATATAGGATTTGGAATTAAAAGACAAAAGCTGAAAAACTAGGCGTAGAGCCTCAGGTCTAGCACTTATTTGCTGTGAGACCTTTATTACTCTGAAGAAATGATCCTGTGAAGAAGAATGTAACAGGACTATTGGGTTTCTGGGAACTGATAGACGGATGCATGGGAAGTGATTTGCAGAGTCTTGGTCTATAATACCAATATAAATATATAATACCAATAAAAATAGGCTCTTGGGGTGCCTGGGTGGCTCAGTGGGTTGAAGCCTCTGCCTTCAGCTCAGGTCATGATCCCAGGGTCATGGGATCGAGCCCCGTGTCGGGCTCTCTGCTCAGCGGGGAGCCTGCTTCCTCCTCTCTCTTCACCTGCCTCTCTGTCTACTTGTGATCTCTCTCTCTCTGTCAAATAAGTAAATAAAATCTTAAAAAAAATAGAAATAAAAATAGGCTTTTATCATTATCATTATTATTATTGCCTCCTTAGTTGGTAGTTGTCACTGAGGACTACGAATTGCATTGGAGCTTCTGGGGTGTGAAGGACAGTTAGCCTCCATGGTATAAGCCCTCCTCTGTAAAACGTTCAATCTAACATCTTCATTTTCTTGTCTATTTCTGTGGAAAACAGCCATTTCCATGTTTTTGTTTTTGTTTTTGTTTGGAACCTTATTTGTTAGAGTTCTCTCTCTCTCCAATGTCTACAAGAGTCTCTACAATTTTAGTAACTATTTTCTTTGCTTGAGTTGTTGAATAAAGCACTTTTCTGCTTAACAATGCATATTTTACCTTGAGCCTTAATTCTTTCTGCTATTCTCTCTGAAATGGATCTAATTCCGAGAGATCCTAGGATAGAATTGCTGATGAGCCATAAGATAACCAGATGACTCAATGATTGTGTTCTTGCTAT
The DNA here is from genome assembly GCF_020171115.1 of Neogale vison. Lineage (NCBI taxonomy): Eukaryota > Metazoa > Chordata > Mammalia > Carnivora > Mustelidae > Neogale > Neogale vison. The sequence goes on from NC_058093.1 coordinate 21,700,862, forward strand.
ATTTACAGGATGAGAGCTAGCATATATTTTTTTCTGTTTCTTTTTAAGTAAAGTATTATTTGTTTAATCCAGTTTGCTGATAATTTTACCAAAGCCCTCCAAAGAGCTATGCCTAGGAAGGATGATGTGATAATTTTCTTTTTGAGGTTTTTTTTTTTTATTTTAAAGATTTTATTCATTTAGTTAACAGAGAGAGAGAGAAAGGCAGAAAGAATGAGCAGGGGGAGTGATGGGTGGAGGGTGAAGCAGGCCCCTGGCCCATGCAGGACTCAATTCTAGGACCCTGGGATCATGACCTGAGCTGAAGGCAGACCCTTAACTGACTGAGCCACCCAGGCATCCTGATGTGGTAATTTTCTTAACTATATCCCAGTTATCTAGCTAAATTGTCTAAATATTATGATTCAAAAATGGCACCCTGGGCCTACTTTTGAAGCACAAGTATTAATATTCTCTGTGGAGTGTGTTTATACAAATTTAGTCAAGTAACCAATAAAGACCAAAATATTGCAGGTTCTTTTATTTTTAAGGTCAGAAAACTCTCCAGACCGTTCTACCAGGGGTTGAGTTTCTGTGTTTATTTTTAGGATATCTACCTTTTGCTCTGATATGTCCCCACATACCTTCTTGTAACATCACCACCGTTGTTTAGTATGTGTTATCAATTTCAGCTAAAATAATTTCCTTGACAATTTAAGATTTTCTAAATCCCAGTCACTAAATTTTATCTGATTCTCCTTCATATCATGAAATATAAAACATTTTTCTTTATGATATGATTGGGCTATGTTTTTCTATTATAATTTCCTTTTAGTTTATCTCTAAAGAAAATTTAAATGTTTTTTTCAAGAAATATTATATTTGTTACTTCTTTATAAATGACACTCCAGCCTGGGATTTTATTCAACATTCTACTCAATATCAGCATTTTTCATGGGTTCTTCTTTCTGGCACATTAACTAATTAATTCTCTTAAACTCTCATGGAAAATACTTCTCCCCTAATTTCATAGATGAAGAAACTGAGGAACAGAGACATACAGTAGTTTCTCCTGGTTGTAGACTGACCAGATATGTAGGACGGAGATTCACACTCAGGGCTCCATTTAAAAGTCTTTGCTCTTTCTACCAGACAGAACTAAACTCATAAAAGTGACATTTATGTTAGTAGAACTAAAGTATACAAAGTCTTAAAGGAAATGATTGACTTTGAACATGCACTTACATTAAAATCTGCCTCTCCTCTTTCTGTCACTGAATCCTGGGAGAATGCCTTTTTATGCCCAGGCACATAACAATATGCTTTCTAAATGATAGTAATGTTAAAAATAACATTTTCCAGCAGTGTCATTCCAGGAACTAATCTATGGTGTAACAGAAATCTCTTCAGTTTGATGTTTTCTCTGCTGTGAAGAGAAAGTGCAGCTTTAATATATCATGATGTCTCTTTTATTCATTTCTTTCAACCTTTGGTTTAGTGCTTATAAATTACATATAACAGATTTGCAAGTGATGCCTTACTTGGACATCAAATTGGGTAACATGATCTAGGAGGCTGCTGAAATATTTTATGCAAGTTTTACATGCTGAGGAGTTCTGACTGTTGGTGTCTTTATGTATATATAAACCTTATAACCTGGCATCCTTACAGCACTGAGATTTCAGACATAGGGTAATTCATATTTTGTGGGCTGTATTACCAAGATGCTATTTTATATAGCTACTAATCTTGGCTTGCATATTTTTTAGCTAATAGAACTTTTGAAGACATAAGATAACAAATTCACAATAACTGGTGTATTAGATAATCTTCAGAGAAACAGAACGAATTATATACGTGGGGGGGTGGGTGAGCAAGAGAGACAAAGAGAGCTTGATTAATTTTAAGGAGTTTGTTTATGTGATTGTGGTGGTTGGCAAGCATGTAGCCTAGAGACCCAGGGAGAGTCTTAAGGCAGTATGGAGCAGAAACTTTCTTATTCCCATGAACCTCAGTCTTCTTTTAATGCCTTCAACTAATTGGATGAGACCCATTATAGAGGATAGTCTGCTTTATACCAAACTCACTGACTTAAATATTAGTCACATTTTAAAATTTTCTTCATAACAACATCTGGACATGTTTGTCCGAACATTTGGGCACCCTAACCTAACAAGCTGACACATAAAACTAACCATCACAACTGGGTTCTAACTTCTTACATTGATTTTTTTCGGAAAAATTATTGTCATATCCAATGATATTGGCCTTTGAAAATTTCAAAGGCTTATGTTATGCATAGACAAGTTAATACAATTTAATATAATATTCATCTTTTTGATTTTGAAGTTAAATCTCTTTTTACAGTAATGAAATCTATACTTACCTTCTTTGGGACTAGTGATCACTATAACATAATAAGATTTCTTGAATTTTTATTAGTACTGTTATTAATTATATCAAGTTTCAAAACTTGATTGGCATCTTTCTATAGTTATAAGAAAGGCCAGTGGTCTTTGTTTAGGATTACTTAATATTTCCTCACATTTCTGTGAACTTTAACCTGAATTTTCATTTAAAATGTTCTCATTTACAGATTATTTTAATGAGATCACCATCATTTTTTGTGTGTGTTTGGAACAGTATTAATTATGTTCTTGAATCTTTAATTTATATTTTATTGTCTTCTGGTTATAGGCATTCAATAAATATTAGTACCTTACTGGGGCACCTGGGTGGCTCAGTGGGTTAAAGCCTCTGCCTTCGGCTTGGGTCATGATCCCAGGGTCCTGGGATCGAGCCCTGCATTGGGCTCTCTGCTCAGCGGGGAGCCCGCTCCCTCCTCTCTCTCTCTGCCTGCCTCTCTGCCTACCTGTCTGTCAAATAAATAAATAAAAATCTTAAAAAAAAATTAGTCCCCTACTTTCCTTAAGAGTATGAATTGAAGTGATATTAACAGTATATCTTAGCATGCACAAGAATATTCTACTAAATCTCATTAAATGGTTTTTATTGGTCCTATGTTTCAATTCTTCTAATTTTTAACACATTTTAATGAAATCACTACAGCAGATCCTGGGACAAGGAAGCCTGTGTCACCACTCTGTGACCATTGCTTGTATTATGTCAAAATAAGTCAAGACAGGCCAAGTATTGCTACATATAAAACAACTATATAACCTCAGTGGCTTAATAAACCAAGAGTTTGTTTCTTGCATATCTACATTTCCCACATGGGTCAATATGGGGGAGCACTGCTCATCATAGTTATTCAATAACCCAGGTGAATTGAGACTCAATTTACATGCAGGCACATAATCACTGTGCCAGGAGAAAAAAACCACTTGAAGTGAGTTGTATTTACTGCTGCTGCTGCTACTGCTTCTTCTTCTTCTTCTTCTTGTAAGGTGTTTATCTATCTATTTATTTATTTATTTAAGAGAGTGCGATCAAGGGAAGGAGCAGAGGGAGAGGGACAAGCAGACTCTGCACTGAATGCAGAGCCCATAATAATAGAGTACAATCTCAGGATCCTGAGATCATAGCAGAAGCTGAAATCAAGAGTCAGATGCTTAACTGACTGAACCACCTAGGTGCCCCATGTATGTGATGCTTCTTAAAGGTTCCACTGGAGATGCACCACATGCCTTTTGCTCACATTTTGGAAACCAATGCAAGTTTCATCACCATATGCCTAACAGCAAAATAGGTGATCTTGGGGGGCGCCTGGGTGGCTCAGTGGGTTAGGCCACTGCCTTCGGCTCGGGTCATGATCTCAGGGTCCTGGGATCGAGTCCCGCATCGGGCTCTCTGCTCAGCGGGGAGCCTGCTTCCTCCTCTCTCTCTCTGCCTGCCTCTCTGCCTACTTGTGATCCCTCTCTGTCGAGCAAATAAATAAAATCTAAAAAAAAAAAAAAAAATAGGTGATCTTGGAAGGAGGAGAACAGGAATATCCCAGTTTTGTGACCATAGTCACTATTTTAGGTGTGATTTTGTTTTTTAATATTTTATTTATTTATTGGAGAGAGAGAGAGAGAGAGAGAGGTGGAGGGATGGAGCATGAGCAGAGGGGAGCCCAACATGGGACTTAATCCCAGAACCCAGAGATCATGACCTGAGTCCAAGATAGTCCCATAACTGACTAAGCCACTCAGGTACACTCAGGTGTGATTTTGTATCAGGAATGATTTTCGCTTTCTGTGGCTGGGAATGGCTCATAAAGACATGTAGTTACTTCGCGTAAGAAGAGAGTATGGGAAGGAAGTCTGAGTTGATGTGGGAGCTCAAGGATGTTCTAAAGGATAAGGCCCTTTTCATATTTCTGTCCTGTTAACCCAAGAGTTGTGGATTTTGGTCCTTAGCCTGGCTACCTTGTGGTTTTGGGAAAGCTTCTGCAACTATAAAGAGCATATCCTCACTTATCTGGCCCCAAATCACAAAGGAGGGAACATAGTAGCTTCCTTGATTGCTCTCTCTTTTTAATCACAAGGAAAATTCTCCCTGGAAGAAACAAGTCTGCTAGGAAAGCAGACTTTAATCAGAGCCATGTCACCTGGAGATTCTAAGCTGCAAGGAAACCTGGGAGGGTGAGAAGCTGAAAAAGGGCAAAGAGTAATTATAATTGGCTTAGAAGATTATTTTATGATTATTATATATAATCATATAATTTATATGATTATATAATCATATCTTATAATAATGATAATAGTTATAATTATATTATTATATTATAATATAATTATATTATTATATAATATAATAATGATAATCATATAATAATCATATGATTATTATAAGATTATATAATAATGATAATAATCATATAATAATGATAATCATATAATATTCATATGATTATTATAAGATTATCATGGCTTTGCCATCTTTTTTTCTGGAGTAGGCATTTTGCCCCTTGATCAAAATTATAGCTCTGATATTAAAAAAGAAGAGGAAATGTCTGTGGAGAGAACACAGGATTACCTTCCACAGAAAAGAAATGGAAAAAAAAAAAAACCTTCATGGGGTTCCTGGGTGACTCAATCAGGTAAGCATCTGACTCTTGGTTTTGGCTCAGGTCATGATCTCAGGGTTGTGAGATGGAGTCCCACCTTGGGCTCCACACTCAGTGGGAATCTGCTTGATCCTCTCTCTCTTCCTCTCCACCTGTTCATGCTTTCCCTTTCTCAAATAAATAGATAAAATCTTTAAAAAATCTTTCATAACTTAATAGGGAGATGATCATTTGAAATACATTGAAACCAAGTCAAATAGTCATGTAGTCTAAAAGAGCTAAAAGCAGCTTTTGAGAGGTTCTGGTAGGGTGCCAGTTCAACCAGTGAGGTAGTAACATATGAGCAGATCCTTGAGAAACTGGTAGTATTTCAATGCCAGAAAAGGCATTGCAGGTGGAAAACCCTCAAGGCAAAGAGCCAGATAAATAACAATGCTGTGGAGTGAGATTGGGATTAAATAAATATTGTAGAGACATGAATGTCAGACAAGAGTTTGGACTCTGTGGGGGGCCTTACAACTTTGGAGCCTCCTGATGTGGTGGTTAAGAACAGCTACTCTACTGTGATAGGAGAAATTTGAGAGGCAGGGCAGAGGATCGTGGGGGAAGGGAGGGAAAAAATGAAACAAGATGGGATCAGGAAGGAGACAAACCATAAGAGACTCTTGATCTCATGAAACAAACTGAGGGCTGCTGAGGAGTTGGGGTGGGGTGGGATAGGGTGCCTGGGTATGGACATTGGGGAGGGTATGTGTTATGGTGAGTGCTGTGACATGTGTGAGCCTGATGATTCACAGACCTGTACTCTTGGGGCAAATAATATACTGCATGTTAATTTAAAAAATGGGAAAAGAAAAGAAAAGAAAAAAAGAACAGTTGCTCTGGACTTAGTCAACCTCAATTCAATTTGAGTTGTTACCACCAACTCATTGTGAAATGGTGAGCAAATTCCCTTATTTCTTTCAGACTCCATTTCCTCATCTGTAATAAAAGGGTACCTATCTGTATTATTTAGGGTATGCTAAATAGCTGAAATAAATAAATGCAAAAATGTGATGGCTGAAATACATAAAAGTTTATTTTTCACTCATTTAACCAGGTAGTGAGCAGGCTCTGCTTTATGAAATCATTCAGCAGCCCAGGTGAAATCAACTTCTCCATCTTGGACATATGTTTTCCATAATGTCTCTGTGATAGTTCTCCAGAAAACCTCAGTGGGTTCTAGAAAGCACTGCTTAGTATAATGCATATGCATTCTTAGCATAATGCCTAATACAGAGTAAGCAATTGATGAATACTAATGATTAATGTTAGCTATAATTTTGGCTTAGAAACCAAGGGACTTAGAGGTGAATTGAAATAAATGTGAGTCTTCTTAAACCATAAGAGAAAGTTTTATGTATTAATTTATTTTGAGCAGAAAAATGAGACCATTAAAATTGAGATAAGAATTATTCTGGCAAATGCATGTAGGGTGGTTCTGTGGGAGTGGTGGTTGTAGGCTAACCGTGAGCTAGAAGACAGCTATAATGATGTACACAGAAAGTAATGATAATAGAAGGAAGATGGGGAGGAAGAAGAGGCAGAGCTAATAGATTCTACTCTCTGAAGGCTTTTTTTATATTTCTAGACATGCCACATTCAAATATGTTTGGTGTTTACATTTGTTGCTGGCAAAATCAAAGTATTTCTCTTATAATCTCAAAATCATTTTTTAAAAAGATTTTACTAGTTTATTTGAGAGACAGAGAGGCATAGAGAGCATGAGCTGGGCTAGGGACAGAAAAAGAGGGAGAAGTAGACTCCCTGCTGAGCAGAGAGCAGGATGAGCGGCTCAATCCCAGGACCATGGGATCAAGACCTGAGCCAAAAGCAGACACCTAACCAACTGAGCCAACCAGTCACCTTCTCAAAATAATTTTTTATAATATTTGGATTTGATAGCAAAATACAGAATGAGAAGGTACTATAGGAGATCCCTTCAACATTAGATATGTGACTATAGAAATTGAGCTAAAATGATTTTGTATTAATTTCCTCTTGATATTGAAGAATAATCAATTTCTTAATTTCTCCCTGTATGCCTCTAGATGATCAATATATTTAGTTACTTCTCTGATTTGATTTTGTTTTGTTTTGTTTTCCTCTTCTTGTTTTTTACAGTTTTCTTCTCCCTTTAGGGTAATTAATACCAATTTTCTATGATTCTAATGTAAAAAAAAAGTCAAAAGCTGTATATTAAACTGTAATATTCCAGAATTATGTCAGTTGATTTGTTTAGCCTTTGCCAAAATTAGAATTGCAAAAATTTTCATCAGAATTTCTCACTAATAGCATTACTTATGGATATGCATTTTTCTTCCTTTTCTAAAAGTGCTAGAGAGTTTGAAAATAAGGGTGGGAAGTAAGGGGTAGAATTCATAAAAATGAAGGCCCTCAGTATGTCACAGAAAGAGTGGTCATGCCTGCAGTGATTAAAGATTCATTGTACTATTCACCTAATTTGATCTTTAGCTGTAACTCCCTGTGGAAGCATAATTTGGGGGATGTAACACTACCATTATGTTATTAATACAAACCCAATATATGCCCTGTCTTTTGTCATCGGTAGTCTGAGTCCTTGAAGCCTGTGCAAGCTTTTAGCCACTGAGGTTGGGTGCTGGTGAATCTTCAGTCTCACGATGCAGCTTTACCCCAATGAACTGGACCTTGTCTTGAGCGATTTCTGTGGAAGACTTAAAATGCACCTACAAGGGACTGAAATGAACCTCTCAAATTGAGTTGAAATCTGGAATAGTGGGGCACCATAGTGGCTAAATAGGACATTCCTTTAAGAAGGGCAAGCTCATATCATTGTTTAGACCAAGGCTTCTCAAATTTAATGTGTGTGTGTGTGTATGCGGGGGTGTGGAGGGAGGGCAAAGAAGCTGTAAAGCTGATATTCTGCATGATGATATAACTGATCTGTGGTCCACAGTATTATTAGAATGTAGTTCTACTATCTTGGCTTCCAGGCTACAAAACGGACTTACAGTCTATTGGTGAAAACTGTGTTCGGAACTTTGAAACTCAGTGTGTCTTAATAAGAATGATTCTGATACATTTTTTCATGGACAATTATTTATTTTTATCTTTTGAGAGAGAGAGAGAGAGAAAGAGAGGGTTTGCGTGAGAGGGGTGGGGTGGAGCTGGTGAGGGAAACGCGGAGGGAGAGGGCAAGAGAGAATCTTAAGCGGACTCTACACCCATCATGGAGCCCATGGAGGGGGCGGGGGCTAGATTTCACAACCCTGATATCGTGACCTAATCTGAAATCAAGAGTTGGGCTCTTAACCAACTGAGCTACCCTGGCACCCCTGGAATGTTATTTTAGATGGTGTTTCTCAAAATGAAATAACCAGAAACTTATTTCAAGATTATTATGAACCTAGGATTTACCTATGTAATGAACCACAAGACATATACAGATGAGAGCTAAAGGTTATTTGAAAGAATAAAAGCCTGGTGGTGGGTATTAAGAAGGGCACGTATTGCATGGAGCACTGGGTTTGGTGCATAAACAATGAATTTTGGAACATTGAAAAAATAAAATAGAATTAAGAAAAAGAAAGAATGAAATGTTTATTGGAACACAGTTCTATTTTCCCATATAATGAAAGAAATCATGTATTTTTAAGACACATGACCAAGGCTGAGATTCACCTGGAATACCATCTTAGCTGTATGAGTTCTTTCAGCTGAAACCCATGCATGTGTATTAGTCAGCGTCATTGCCTGATACAGAGATGCCTTTGCCATACTTGATACTGAATAGTTTGAAGACCATCCCCCAAATGTTTCCAGAGTGTAGTGCAACAGGACAATTTCCTTTCCTTTCTCCTGTGACTGAGTGGGCCCTTCATTTTCCACAGTTGTTGCTACTGAAGCCATATTACCAATATACAAACATTGAGATATTTAGCTATATTGACGTTTATTGTCCATAGGTCCCCTTGAAGTCACATAGCTCTTCTGTTTCAATGTACCAAGGTTCAGGAATCCAACATCTGGAGGGTACCATGAAGCCACTTCACCCCAGCCACCTGCCCAGGACACCAAGAAAGAGTAGTGAAAAGATCTATAGATATTTCCTCCTTTCTGGGCTGTAAAAACTCTTCTATCCCTCTCTCTCCCTTCCTATCTCTTCTGAACACCAAACACAATCTCCTCAATGGCTTTGGCTTTCCCCGGCATAGGAAGACAAGTTATTTCAGAGATGTCTGCTTTGGCCTTACAATATGGACTTCCACTGAAAATGAAAACACAGATGGGGCTGGCAGCTGGGGAATTCAGGGGAAGAAAACCGTGTTCAATATTACAGGACATCTCTTTGCTATTGCCTCTCTTTTATACACATACTCCATTCTCCTATCAAGAAGAACAACTGTTACTTCTGGTTGGTACAATTCTCTTTAAATTTCCCTCATTTCCCATTGCTCAGATGCTGAGAGTCATTGTTTAAAAATAAATTTCTAGGTGGGCCCTCCAACTCTGCTGATTTCAGGTAACATTTATTTGATTCATGCTGGTTTCCTGACCAAATCCCAGGCTCTGCCCCAAGACATGAATCTCATTTTAGAACCAGAATTTTTTCATACTTTCTTCTCTGGGGGTATATGAATTTGCCTCTCTGACACTTTATGCTCCAAAACACTGCGTTTAAAAGACATAATGAGTCCTGACTTAAGGTTGATACATCCTGGGTCATCTACCCATATATCACCTTTGATGGAGCCCTGCCTGAAGGCCTTATTTCTGAACTTCATATAAATGGAATCTAAAAATGTGTACCTTTCTGTGCCTCATTTCTATTGCTCAATGTAATGTCATTGGGGCTTATCCATGTTTTTGCATGTATTTTGTTCATTTTCATTGTGTACTGTATTGCATTGTGTGAAAGTTATGCAATTTACTTATTTATTTTACTGTTGATGAACATCTGGATTGTTTCCAGTTTGGGGCTGTTAATAATATTGTTATGAGCATTCTTGGGCTTGTAGTTTGGTGAACATATGTGTGTATGTCTGTTGAATTTTGAATTCCTGCATGGTAGGATTTATTTAGCATTTAGTATTAGTAGATACTGATACACCCCAAAGTTACTGTATCATTTTATACTTCATGGGCAGTGTTTGAAAATTCCAGTTCCCTTACAGTTTTACAAACACTTGATGTAGTCAGTCTTTCTAGTTAGTAGGTAGTGGTATTTCATTGTAATTTCACTTCACATTTTCCTGATTATTACTGTGGTTGCAGACACAGGTGTTCAGATGTTTACCAGTTATTTTGCAAAGTGCTTGTTTAAGCTTCTTGTCCATTTTTTTTTTTTTTTGAATCGGGTTGTTTTTTTCTGAAATACTCTTGATATGAGCCCTTTGCCTTTTTTATGTATTCAAATATTTCTCCCACTCAGTGACTTATTTTCATATCCTCTACTGGTATTTCATGATTTACATAAATTCCTAATTTTAATGCAAGTTCCAACTTATCAATTTTCTTTTATGTTTAGTGCTTTTGTGTATATGTGTGTGCATGTGTCCTGTTTAAGATAACTTTGATATCCCAAGGTCATGAAGATATCCTTTTGTGTTATTTTTCAAGAAACTTTATAGTATTCCCCTTGTATTTTGATCAAAAATCCATTGGGAATTAATTTGCATGTGATATGAGGCATAAATAATGATCATATTTTCCCCATATATATATCCAACTGACCCGGCACCATTTGTTGAAAAGAACATCCTATCACACTATACTGTAAGGCCACTCTTGTTATATATCAAGTGTCTAAATAGACGTGAGTTTTCTTCCGAATTCTCTCTTCCATTCCATTGGCTTATTTATCTATAATTACCCCTTGGAATTTGTCTATAATTACCACTTGGAATAACCACAGTTATGTGGTAAGTTTTGAGAGTAAATTTTGTTGTATAAATCATCTAATTTTTATTTTTAAAATTATATCATTATATCATCTCCTTCTATTTCCATGTAAATGTTAACTTCACATGTCAGTTTTTGCCAAAATCACTTGTTATATTTGCATGAATAGTTGATCTGTGTATGAAAATTCTACAAATCCTGATTGTTACTCTCTTCCTTTCAGGATCGAAACTTAAAGTCTAGAATTTCAGGGACGCTTTTCAGGGATGCTCTTTCTTTGTGAGATCTAGACTTCGTTTTTGTGTCCCATGCTCGGTGAGACTGTGGAAAGCTATTCCTACCTTCCCTGATTCTTAGACATCAGTGCTCAGTTCTTAGCTTCTTGTTCTGTGCTCTTTATAAATTGTCAAATGCCTCAAGGGGAAAATAGCTGCAGAATGTTGTACTTACTTATTGCACTTTCCATCTGCCCAGTGTCTTGGCCTCAAATCTGGCTTGTTTTGAAAGCTCCAAACTTCAGTGTTTGTTTCTGTATCCATCCAGAACTGATGGAAACTTGCCTCAGGTTCCCAGGCTCTCTGCTTCTAATCTCTGCTCCACTTTTTAGCCTCTTGGATTTATGCTTCTTATCAATCAACAGATTCTACCAGGTAAAGCACACCCAAATATTGAACTCCTCCCAATGGCCTTTCCTTTTCTTGGGGAGCGTGGACCCGCAAGTCCTGGCTGCTTTAGTAGCTTTTTGATGACTTTGAATGTTTCTTTTTTTCTTTTAAATTGAATTTTACACATCTTCTCAACTTGTTTTTATAGGAATATTACCAGAAAGAGAAGATACTTAAAAATTTTAAATTTCTTTCACTTATTTCCTTTTTTTTGGAAAATAGGATAATACCTACTCACTTGACCTCAAATAATGTGATATATTTTGCATATAATTTCATGAAATATGAAAATTTAAAGTCACTATCTCCTTGAATTAATATTCTTTTTATTTTAAAACATTTTTTCTCATGTTCAACCTCTTATTAGGATTCATTTTTCTGAATTTATTGTAGGATTTTAAAATAGTATGTCTTACATTTATTTCTGACATGAACATATTATGATTTTTATTCTGAAAAGAAAGTATGGGGGATTTCTAGTATTATTCATGTTTGCATTATATTTTAGTGACTAAATATAAGTAAGTCTGGGGAAATGAGGATTTTTTCTTTCTTCTTCTTCTTCTTCTTTTTTTAAAATATGGAACGCTTTTACTCCCCTGTCTCCTGCTTTCTGTGTAATGTAATGGATTTTTCCAATGAAGCCCACTGCATTCACACCATTTTCTAAGACCTGAGAATATGCTCTCTGCACCCTAAAAAATAACAATTTCCTCACTATTTTCCAGACCTGGCATGTTTTAATGAAAATGCTTGCACAGAAGCTAGCACGTTACTTTGCTTTATGCCTTTCATGACATTGATGCTTTTCTGCTCTATTTCCTAGGTCATCCCATGTGATTAACAGATTTCTTTTGGTTTCTTAGTTGTGTGCTACCTTTTTTTCTGCAAGCCACTGTGAAAATTCATTTACTTATTTTTTGATAAGCAGTGATCTACAATTATAAACATTTGCAACATAAATAATCTATTAGTGACATCATTACCTGCGGTAGCTAACAATGAGTCCCTCTGTGTGACACATTGTGTGTTAGTTACTACAGGAAATCCCAACCCCCATCCAGATTTGGGTCACAGCACTTGGATTTTGTGATTTGAACTTTTTAAAGAATGAGACTGTGATTCAATGGGTAATCCAGGTCTAGCATTTGAGAACTGTGTCTGCCTAATTGTGTTCATGTTAATTTCATTGTGCTGTGCTTTCTTTCCGTGCAATGCCCCCTTCTCCATGCCTCTTCCTGGTTGATTCTATTATACTTATCTATGTCTCTATTATGTTATCAATATTTAGATGGTAGTAAATTGCTATAAGTTCCAATTGATTGTAGGTGGCCTCAAAAACCTACAGTGTCTTGCTCGTCTTTGTTTATCCTATATATACTTAACATACATTTGCTAAATTACATAAATTGATTGGAATAAGGAACTAAATAGGACATTTACTAACCTAATCATAGGGTGGTTTGATAAAATACATTGGAAAATAATCATAATACTTCAAGGGATTATTTGTCCCTTTCCTCATTATTCATTTACAAGACCCCCCTCAGATAGATGTGTCAGGAATTTAACAGATCCCTTAAATTCTGAGTATTTATTAGGACTGTACTCAATGTGACAGGATATTGAATATCTACATTTTGATCTAATATTAGTGGGGTCATTTTATATATATGTGTGTATATATATATATTTTTTTTTTCTGTATAAATACTCACAAGTGAAATGAAAGATAACATGTAAACCCGATGTACACACCTTGCATGTTGCATGGTCCCAGACAGTTTTACTCCCAATTACTTTTTTTCATGAATCTTGTGGTCATTTACAACATTCCTTTGTTCTTGATCTAGATTTTAGTGAGGAAAGATATTTGGCCTTTTTTCTCTTTTAAGTGTTTATGTTTTTTTTTTTTTTTAAAAACAGGATTTTTTCAGCTGTGTGATATCAATGGTATTTCTGACTCAGTAGAACCTTTCTGTCCTTAATGTGACCAGGAACCAGTCTACTCCTGGGGGATGTTTGATCACTTCTCCAGAGACACTGATCAGTACTAATGGGCCATGGTCATCCCACTGTTTTTCTTTTTTTTGTGTATGTTTGTTTGTTTATTTAGTTTGTTTGGAAAGCAGATGAACCTCTTCTTAGGGGATGTCTTAGAAGGTTATCAATTTTCTGGGCTTGAACCTATGTTATAATACTTATTGCTATCCTCCTTTTATTTAATCTCTGACTCATGATGAAATTTATAAATTAAATATAGATAATATTGTTGTAGTAAGCAGTAAAATTTGTGGGTAATTTATAAAGTAAGAGATTTTTGAAAAATTAAATATGTATTAAAAAATTCATGGTACCCATAAATGGGATTTGACGAATAGAAAGATCTCAGGGCCCCTGGGTGGCTCTAACGGTTGGGACCTGCCTTCGGCTCAGGTTATTACCTCCAGGTACTGGGATTGAGCCCCACGCTGGGATCCCAGTTCAGCAGGAAGTCTGCTTCTCCCTCTCTCTGCCTCTCCCTCTCTCTGCCTCTCCCCCTGCTTGTGCTCTCTCTCTCTCAAATGAATAAACAAAATCTAAAAAAAAAGATGAATAGAAATATCTCAAAGCATATAACTGGGGAGTATATACTTTTCTGTTTATGTATTATACTTTGGCTATTTTTCATATCAGTGGAGATAATGAGATTATTATTATTATTTTAAGATTTTATTTATTTGATAGACAGAGATCACAAGTAGGCAGAGAGGGAGGCAGAGAGAGAGAGAGGGGAAGCAGGCTTCCCGCTGAGCAGAAAGCCTGATGTGGGGCTCGATCCCAGGACCCTGGGATCATGACCCGAGCCAAAGGCTGAGGCTTTAACCCACTGAGCCACCCAGGCGCCCTGAGATTATTGATATTAAGAGACAATGAGTTACAAATGGAAAGTGCACACATGAATTAAAAAAAATATATTGCTTTAAGCTTTAGCATTGACACTTACCAAATATATGGCCTTGGGAAAAACACTTGTTTGAATTTCTCAATCCTAAACTATTCAACACAGTTAAAGATAATATTCAAAAATTTGTTCTGTTATTTGTTAAACTAAAATTAAGAATCAATACTCACATCATCATAAATAATGAAGTACCTCTCATATAGTCTCACTTTATTTTTTACCTTCTCCCATACTTGCTTTAGCATGCAAATGTATTCCCATTAAAATGAGCCAGTTAAGATGGGAATACTGACAATAGTAGTTCCTTTAATTGAGTGTTATGTATAATGCAACAGAATATATCTTTAGCTCTCATAAGAGCTCTTCAAAGTATAGTTGGATTTTCTCTGAAAAATGATAATTAATTACATGCTACTTCCTATCTAAGGACTAAACCAATTGAGAAGTCAATAGAGTGTCTCAGAGGGATTAAAATATCAACTTTTCAGTTGGAAAGCAAAAGTGGATGATGCAACTTCAAATGGGCCTGTTGGTACAGTCCTTGACTTGCTGAATGTGGACCACATTCCCCACCTGCAGGCAGACGAAATACTCAAAGACACCTTGCCAGATGCATGGCAGAAACTGTCTCTCCTACACTCTGAGCTCATAGAATCTCCAGATTCTAAATTTTGACTGAGTTGGGCCTCTAACTCTGCTTCTAGAAGAAAACCTTCAAACCAGATCAGGAGCATTAATGCATAGATACAAGAAGAGAATGCTTTAGTTTTGCACATAAGATAATTTAATAACTTAAAGTTGTAAGTCTCTTTAATTACTTAACCTTTCCCAGTAGAAGAATGTGACCAATGTGTCAGAATCTTCCTATCTGCCCAATCAGATAAATCAAGTTCTACCCCCTGCATGGAGATGTGTATAATACAAGGCGTATAGAAACAGGTAATTCCAAGATGTTGCTTCAAAACTGTTGCTTCCTATGGAGTAGAGTGGATATTAGCTGGTGGAAACCTAGGGAAAGAGGAATGTGTTTCTCTTTAATAGAAGTTATTATTTCTTCCAATTTACAGATAAGATCACCTGGCTTCAGAGTAGTTAAGTTGCTTGCACAAGGTTTCACAGGGAGTGAATGATAGAGCAAAGATTCCAATCTAAGTTTTTAGATTCCTATAATCTACATTCTTCAAAGGTAGCTAAAGCAACAGATACAACAAACTGATGTGAAAAACAATGTTTTGGGGCATTGCAGCTGCATATGACCAATAATCAAGTGCAGTTATTTATCTAATTTTGAGGATCATTATGCAAATCAAATGAGCTAATGCATATTAAATTGATTTATAAACTTAAAGTTATAAACATATTACTGATTATTATCACAGTTAATGTCTCTCTACATCAACTCCTTTGCTATAGTGTAAAGTTAATGATTCTTGCCTTGGCTGCGTCTTGTATTGCTGTGAGGATTAAACATAATAATGTACCTGCAGGTTCTGTGGAAGCTGTAAAGCACTATACAAATGAAGGTTAGCATTATTGATTTGTACATTAATTGTTGGTCCTCAAACATGAGTTAGTTAATGCTTTAATGATGGGAACTTAAACTACAAAATCTGTTAGAAAATGCTGTTATAAAGTAAATAGAGGTTCAGACCATAATTTCCGATGAACAAATGTGGCCAGGAGACTGGTTAGACTAATTGAACATTCATCTTATTGATTTTGTGGTTTCTTTCTACTTTCTAGCTGAGAATGCAGAGCAGCTAAAAGGTGTGGACATTGGAAAATATCCATGTAAGTCCAATTCATCAACCTGATGGCTCTCTTACTACTCAAAATGTGATCTCTAGAGCAGCGGCTAGTGAATTTAGATCACAACCTACTTGTTAAAATTACAAAATTTCAGATCCACTTCTGACCTACTGAATCAGAACTTTTAAAACCCTACTCTATTGGAAGTAAAACAAACAAACAAACAAACAAAAAAACCAATAACTCATTATGCTACTAAAAATACAAATATTATTGAATTTCTGTAGCACGATCAGGGAACTTTTCCTTTCGTAGTATTTATGACATATTTAATATCCTTAATACTGTAATTGCCATGTACCATAAAAATAATTATTTAGGAGAACACGAATGCTAGACATCTGGGCAGATTTTTTTCTTTCATTTTATGTTGGCACTTTCTTTCTCTTAAATAATAATACACTTAGTTTCCAGTTACTCTGCAAGTCTCCCTGAATTCACATATTTATTCCTTTATTCAATAATCATTTTGAACAGTGATGTCAAATATTCTGCTACATTCTGAGTATACAATGGAAATTGAGATAGTATGGTCTCTTAGTCATATGGTGCCTATGAAGAAGGGAACAAATAAAGAAACACAAAAGTATAATGAGAAAAGAGCTGTGAAGGCAACAGACAGGATGGAGGGGCAGGTGCTACTTAGATGCAGTTATCTGGGCAGGCCATCCAAGGCAGTAGCATTATGTCAGCTTTGAAAGATAAGAAGAAGGCAGCCAATCAATAACAGAACAGTGGCAAGATTTCTAAAGCTTTAAGGATGAAAAGCACTTAATATGTTCCAGAAACTAAAGGGAGGCTAGCGTCTCTGGAATGGATTGCGTGAGATGGATAGTTGTCAGGGATGAGTTTGGAAAGATAGGCAGAGCCTAGATTAGACAGTCTTACAGACTATGGTTAAGTCTTTAGAACTTAGGAATGGGAAATCATTGATGTGCTTTAAATAGGTGGGGAAGTTGTGAAGGTGGACAATTACAATGGAAACAGGTCCAATTTGTATTTGAAAAATAGATTCTTTTGGTTACTGTGTGGATTATAAAGTGGACAGGGACATGTTGGGAGCCTGTAGACCAATATAGTCAGCTTGGATAAAGGTTACAGGTAGATTTTAGGAATATTCGTATCAGTGGTGTGCCCTCTAATCCTTTGCTCATTATTCCCCCTTTCTGTTATGCATTTCAGGTGGTTTCCTGCTATATGTGGCTTCCACTGACACAGGTACTCACTGGAGACTGGAAGGAAACAAAACATTTCCACCGGTGTAGCATCTTGCCCATTGCTCCAACTTAAGAGCCTCTTTGTTTACAGCTTCTACCAGATGTTCCCAGCCTGTCGTCCCCAATGTCACCACTTCCCTCCTTGGCTCTGCTGCTGATCTTTGGATTGCATCACCAATTTCTGGTTAGCTTTTCAGCTCTTCTATGACCCGTGTAAGCAATTCCTTGCATTGGATTTCCTTTGTTTTAAACACATACGTGATTTCTCCCTTAGCGTTTAACCCTATAGGACGTAGAGAAACAGAAGAGAAAGAATCAAGGATGTCACCCAAATATTGATTTTGATTGACTGGGTGCACAGATATTGGCATGGATTCAAAAAGGAGAGGTCAGTGGTTCACTTTTGGCGTGCTGGACTTGATACATTCAAATGCAAACATCTAAGAGGTCTCAAATTCATGCCAGATTGCAAGTTATGAATTTCTAAGTCATCAGATAGTGATGTTGCTTGTAGTCAGGATAATGGATGTTCCTAGCCTGTAGTCCCCAATGATGCCACTTCCCTCCTTGGCTCTGCTGCTATCTTTGGATTGCATCACCCAAAGGGGGTGATTATCTAAGTGGGGGAAACCCCAAAGATAAGACAAAAGGGATTTGGATTGAATCCTAAAGAATCTGAGGTTGGCTAGTGGAGAGAAAATATGTAAAACGTATTAAGGGTTGAGGATTCTTGGATTCAGGTTAGTAAAACTTCTAGAATATATAGAATATCTCCAAATATATCTTTTACATTATATACATTTTGCTGTCATATGAAATCCCAACACATGATTGGCAACAGAAAACCAACAAAACTAGCTACAGTCCCTGAAAAATAAAAGACAGACAACAATCTTTACAAGTGATTAATTCCATGTTGCATGTAAAATAATTTGGCACTCTTGCTGCTGATGTACATTTTGATTTTGATTTATGTGCCCTTGAATAATGGAAGGACTGAAGCCTTCAGTTCAGCAGCTTCTTTCGAAAGGCCCAATTCAGTCCAGAGGGTCCATACAACTTAAATACAGTCTAGTCTCTTCCAGCCAAACTGTACACCTGGTTCAGATCTATCTCTATTGGAGTAAGGAGCCTTTCTGTAAAATTCTATCCAGATGGGAGAAGGTTTTTCTAACACACACACAGATATCTGTGCATTAGCAGTGGCAGGACAAAGTGTGTACCAAACTCAATAGCAGGCTTAACCAACAATGATGCCAAATCATAGCAAAAGTCTAGGCCACACTGCTGAGGAGAAGAGATTTTGAGTTTTTCTCAAGGTATGGTCTTAAGCCTATGTGCACCAGAATTACCCAAGAAGGCAAATTCCAGGACCCACATTAAAACTCAAAGAATTGAGCTGTGCAGGAATATGACCCAGGACTTCAATTTTTTACAGGACTATCAGGACTTTCTTATACATGTTACAAATAGAAAACAGCTGCTCTGGGGATACCAGGATGTCCCAGTGATGCAGAACCAGTTCGCAGATCTGCTTGCCTCTGGTTTTGAAGACATGATCATATCCTTTTTGAAGATTGAAGGAAGACGCATATCACATTGGTTCTGTACCTTTTTTGAGAGTGGAGTTTGGTACAAACTTGCAATCTGTCTTAAATTACTCCTTCAGGGTCCTGTTACCCTGTAAATTCTCTCCTAAAAGTTCTCACAGAGAGTTGTTAAGAAGGTGCACTGACTGAATCCGTGCCTACTTACAAGTGAATTTAATGTATGATATTTAAGCATATTTTATTTATTTATTAATAATTTTAAAAGTTTTATTTAAAGTCCAGTTATTTAATATCCAGTGTGATATTAGTTTGAGGTTTACAATGTAGTGATTCAACACTGCCATACAATACCTGGTGCTCATCAGGACAAGTGCACTCCTTAATTCCCATCATCTTTTCAACCCATCCCTCCGACCACCTCCCCTCTGGTAACCAGCACTTTGTTTTCTATAGTTAAGAGTCTGTTTCTTGGTTTGCCTCTCTCTTTTTTTCCCTTTTGCTTGTTTGTTTTGGTTCTTAAATTCACATATGGGGGAAATAATATGGTATTTGTCTTTCTTTAACTGACACATTTCACTTAACATAACACTCTTTAATTCCATCCATGTTGTTGCAAATGACAAGATTTCATTCTTTTGTATAACTAAATAATATTCCATTGCATATATATATATATACCACCTCTTCTTTGTCCATTCATTGGTCAATGGACACTTTGGCTGTTTCCATATTTTTGACTGTTGTAGACATAAACTTCTGTGACAAATATTGGGGTGCATGTGTCCTTTGAATTTGCATTTTTGTATTATTTAGGTAAATACCTAGTAGTGCAATTGCTGGATCATAGGGTAATTCTATTTTTAAGTTTTTAAGGAAACTCCATACTGTTTTCCAGAGTGCCTATTATCAGTTTACATTCCTACCAACAGTGTAAGAGGGTTCCCTTTTCTCCACATCCTTGCCAGTACCTATTATTCCTTGTGTTGTTGATATTAGCCATTCTGAAGAGTTTGAGGTGATACCTTATTGTATTTCTCTGATGGTCAGTGATGTTGAGCATCTTTTCGTGTATCTATTGGTCATCTGTATGTCTTTTTTGGAAAAATGTCTATTCATGTCTTCTGTCCGTTTTTAATTGGGTTATTTGTTTTTTGGGGTGCTGAGTTTTATAATTTCTTTATATATTCCTGGGTTGCAAGGGTTGTCCAATATTCCCAATCAATGTGATATACATATTAATAAAAGAAAGGATAAGAACCATATGGTCATTTTGATAGATGAAGAAAAAGCATTTGACAAAATACAACTTCCATTCACAATAAAACCTCCCAATAAAGCAGGTGTAGATGGAATACACCTCAACATAATAAACAAAACGCCAGATAATTTCATCCTCAGTAGGGGAGAACTGAGAGTCTTTCCTTGATAGTCAGGAAGAAGACAGGGATGTTCACTCTCACCACTATTATTTAACATAGTACTGGAAGTCCTAGCTACAGCAATCAGACACAAAAAGAAATAAAATCTATCCAAATCAGCAAGGAAGAAGCAAAACTTTCACTTCTTGCAGATGACATGATACTTTATGTAAAATCTGAAAGACTTCACACACAAAAATGCTAGAACTGTTAAATGAATTCAGTAAAGTCTCAGGATAGAGAATCAACACACAGAATATTGCATTTCTATATACTAATCACGAAGGAGTAGAAAGAGAAACTAAGGAATCAGTCCCATGTCCAATTGTATCAAAAACAATAAGATACCTAGGAATAAACCTAACCAATGAGGTAAAAGACTTGTATGATGGAAACTATAAAACACTGATGAAAGAAACTGAAGATGACTCAAAGGAATGGAAAGACATTCCACACTCATGGATTAGAAGAACAAATATTGTTAAAATGTCTCTACTGCCTAAAGCAATCTACACATTTAACGTAATCCCTATTAAAATATCACCAGCATTTTTCACAGAGCTAAAACAAACAATCCTAAAACTTGTATGGAACCTCAAAAGACCTCAGGAAGCCAAAGTACCTTCAAAGAGAAGAGCAAAGTTGGAGACATCATGATGCTGGACTTCGAATTATATTATAAAACTATAGTGATCAGAACAGGATGGTACTAGCACAAAAATAGACACATAGATCAATGAAACAGACTAGAAAACCAAGAATGAATGCATGACCATGTGGTCTATTAATCATCAACAAAGCAGAAAAGACTACCCAATGGGAATAAGACAGTCTCTTCAATAAATGACGTTGGGAAAACAGGACAGCAACATGTAAAAGAATGAAACTGGACCATTTTTTTACAACACAAACAAACATAAATTCAACATGGATTAAAGGCCTAAATGTGAGACCTGAAACCATAAAAATCCTAAAGAACACAGGTAGTAACCTCTTTGGTTTCAGCTGCAGCAACTTCTTTCTAGATAGGTCTCCTGAGGAAGGGAAACAAAAGTAGAAATAAGCCATTGGTGCTTCATCAAAATAAAAACTACTGTACAGTGAAGAAAACAACCAACAAAACTAAAAGGCAACCTATGGAATGGGAGAAGATATTTGCAAATGACATATTTGATAAAGAGTTAGTATCCAAAATATATAAAGCACATTTTAAAGTAGAATTTTAAAAGAGTGCTTTGTTCACCCCAAAATGATCCACTGCTAGTGGTTTCCCACTGATCTCTTCCACAACCCACCACCATCCTGCCTTTGAGGAATAAGGGCTACCCCTCAGAGCTGCCTGGACTGATCAACAATATCCCTGCTGCTCTTCTCCTTCCCTGCCATAACATCTTGTTTGTGTCCTCCAGGACCCCAACTCCAGTCTGTATTTATCTTTGTCAACTGTTTGTTTGCTTTTGTTCTCTACTTATCCCATTATAATGTATTTAACATGAGACTATAAATCTTATCTCCCTTGTCAGCCACTGAAAATCCAATGCCTGGCAGGGAGTAGGCAGTGAGGGTATACTTGTTGAATGAATACACACAGAAAAATAGTCTTCTACTGGAAGATTTTAGAGTTGGGAGATTTACTTGTCCTTTTTCAATTTTGCTCCTGAAACAATGATTCTTAATAAGAGAGATGTAAGTTAAGCTTGATTCAGTATTAGTAGAAAGTCTTAGGTAACTTTTGGAAGACATTCTTAGCACAGTAGTTCTGAGAATCTCTGGGAAGTTCTTCCAGTTAAAGATTTCAGAATGTAGGGGCTATAAAAATCATGGTGATGAGTACCTTCTCTGATACTTCAAATGCTAATTTGTAATGAAGACCCATGGAAACAACCCTGATGTTTGCCCCAGTTTCTCTGCACTCCTCAGAGAGCATATGCCTGCCTTCCTAAAACAGATGCATGTCTGGAGGGAGGTGAAACAGCCATTAAACCTAGAAGGTATTTGTCCTCCTTTCTTTTGACATTTTATTGCCCTTTAACTCATTTGTGAAAGATATCAAAGTGGAATCGGACTAGTGAATGAAAGCCCTCTTCATTAAAATGGCCAGTCTGCATAGAACACTTTGCTCTTCCCTGTAAAAGGTCTTTTTTGATCAGTACATGAAGAGATAATTTATGAACAAAAAAGTTTGGAAAATTTTATGTCCGCAGATAAAGTATCAGAAAGAAAATACACAGATTCCATTTAGGAAGATGAAATTATTTTCAAACCAAAATTAGAAAATTATCCCTGGCTGAATGTGTTAGTAAAGCAAAAAATGGATATGCCCATTAGTGGTGTGGTTGGTTATTTTAGAATGTAGGAAAAACAAAGGCATAGTTGTCAATATCCCTCTAATTGCTGTTGGGGGAGGGATGGTGCGGTGGGCTGAGGGGAAATGAATAGTTTATACAGGCTTAAACCTCAGCTAGCATATTTTGGCCATTATTTTTTTCAACTTCCACTCTGCAGGATAAGATTAAGTAGTAGATGCTCTTTTCCCCTTTCAGTTTTTAAATCTCTGCCTTTTACAATACTCCTTTCTGATATGGAAGTTGGTAGTCATACATGTAATAGACCTATGTCTATGGAACATGAAATGGGGTTTGGGATTCCAGGAGGTTTAAACATAACACATTTATAATTGTAATTATATGTATTAAGTGTTCTTGTTTAATTCATATTGTTAGGATATATTTCTATGGGTTTTGAGTTGTATTTCTTTTAGTACCATTCTTTGATTAATTCTAATTAGGTAGGAAATTTACAAATAAAGAAAAATTCAAAAAAGGAAAGAAAAAGGGAAAAAAAAATCATGATCTATACTAACTTGAACCAGAGATAAACACTGTGATATTTTAGCAAGTTTCCTTATAGTATCTCTGCAGAGATACATGTGGTTCATATGTATATATGCATGCAAATATCTATATAATTCACTTACATATTAAGCCCAAATGTCTAAGTACATCTTACAGCACATAACTATAAAATGAGTTCACTTTCATATATCCAATAAATAAAATCAATGTCTAGTATGTACAATGCATTTTCTTAGTCGCTAGGGACCTCATGGTGAACAGAATCCCCAAATCTCTGCCCTCAGGCAGTTGATCTGGGAAGAAAGTCATTAACTTTCAATACCAGGAATTACAGTGGTTCAAGCCTTAATTTCAGCCCTTCTTCATGACTTTTTCTGCAAGTCTGTCCTGTGCTCAGGGGGCAATCATTAAACTTCCACAGCTCCAGCAGTTCTGGGGTTAGACACTCTATGAAGGCCAGTGATTTGGTTCCTGGTGAACATTTCTAAATTGCTCAGCATGGCGCGGGGAGGCGATGGTACGTATTATTACAAGAGATGCAGTTCCGGCCCCGGAAGAGCGTGGGGGCCTGTTACACTGGAAACCTGAACAGCTGCTGAAAATCCCTTCCTTTCCTCTGGCTCCCCTGCTACCATCCCTGCCTTGAAAGAGGCTGTTCTTGCCTTTCCAGCCCAAGAAGAGGACAGACTCTTTTTTTAATTCCCTGTGGCTCCATAGGGTTTTCACACACTGCAAAACTCTACTTAGGCTCAGGAATACATGCCAGGAAGTAAAATATAGAGAATAACTTGTAAAGTTTTATTAGATAAGGCTACTCTTGGGGTCTGTAGACTAAGAACGAGGAAACCTTGGTCAGATACCTCTCTGCTCCTGTTTGCCACACTGCAGTCCTTCTTGTAAAGGATTGTCCCCTTGCAGACCTGTCCACAGCCCAGAACTTCTCTCAAAAAACAAAAGAAATTCCTTTCTCACTGCCTAAATTACAACTCTAATTTCTTATGCTAGGATTTGCCACATTCCAAGATATGTATATTTTAAATCTATCTATAATGTAAATAAAAAACCCTCTTTCAGAGGTCCTCCTTTTGTATCCCGGTTGGGCCCCAATTCTTCGACCAGACAGAACAATAAAAATACCCCATGTAACACCAGTATATACTGAGATACCTAGCCTTAGATAAAACTGGATATTTATAGAGCCCAGCATGCCACTGTGATTCCTTTGGTTAGTCTTATATCCTACATGAGGTGGTCATTACTGTATTTCTCTATATTCTTTCTCTGGTTTTCAAAACCTCAATTCCAGATTTTCTGGGAGTAACTGTTGAAACAAAAATATGTGCACATACGCACATGGGGGCCTACTGTGTGTGCGTTCACGCTTGCGTACATACACACACATTTCTGTCCAGGAGAATAAACAGAACATGCAGGTACTGAATATTCTAAACCTTTAAACAGAAATGACACTTTTACCCAAAAAACCAAAAAAGCGTTTAGAGACAAAACCGCTTAAAAAATATACATAATTTACATTTCATTTACAGTCAGCTAAATACTGTCTTCACACATTTCTCCAAAGTAATGACTGCGGCTTTTTTTTTTTTTTTTAAGATTTTATTTATTTTTTTTGACAGAGAGAGACACAACAAGAGAGGAAACACAAGCAGGGGGAGTAGGAGAAGGAGAAGCAGGCTTCCTGCAGAGCAGAGAGCCCAAATTGGGGCTGGATCCTAGGACCCTGGGATCATGACCTGAGCCGAAGGCAGATATTAAGTGACTGAGCCACCCAGGTGCCCCAACTGGGACATATTTTATATTCATGAAACTAAAGTAGACTGCTAGAAAAGAAGAATATTACATTTTCAAAAAAATTTAGAGTTTTTATTGCATGCGCATTACATTTTACTACATATACATATATTTTTAACAAACTTGTTATATCCTATTGACTTTGTATAATAAGCTTTTCATTAAACCTTATATGTGAGTATTTTCCCATGCCATTAACAATTTTAAAAAGCTTCATTTTAGTGGCTACATCCATAATGTGTATGTACAACTTATTTTATCACATTTCTTTTGTGTAGAGGAACTATTTCATTTTCATTTTTTTCCTACTACGAACAACATTGGAATGTTTATCAGTACACATTTGCTGGCTTCACTGATTATTTCTTTAAGATATATTCTTATGCGTGACATTGTTGTGTCACAGGATCTTAAGGTTGAACCTCAAGGAAGATGGGTCCTTATTTCCTTGGCCCTACTACATAGTAATTTATCTTTTTCTGTGGAACCGATGAGACTAATAACTTATGGTCAGTTACTGAACAATGTTTGTCAAGGATACTATGCCTTTTCCATCGTTGCACAAAGGGCAACTCAGTTAAGATCTTAAATACTTGTGCTTACAGTATCCCTTTAGGAAAGTGTTATTTGCTTTAAACAACTGGTATATACTAGTAACTAATTTAATAATTCATATATATTTATTTAATGTAATCACAACAAAAATTCTCATTTTCAGGTATAATGCAAAGTGAAGCTAAATATCAAATTCTTAAAAGGGTAACATATCGTGGTCTGGGACTCTGTACAGGTCTCAGAAAGTGTAAGCTGATCGCAGATTCTGTCTGGGGTTTTGCCTAGGAGCTCTGGATCATTATTGAAAAGACTCAGTTTCCACAAATGATCTTCTTTTGACTCTAAAAGGGTATTAGCATCCGATGAAGTGAAGTTGTGAGAACAGAGTCCAGCCCTGCTGTGCGGCAGTTCTAACATATTCTTATGCAATGTCATTCCATGCTGATTACCGTGTGTTGATTGCTCACATCTGGGACTCGTATTTGATTAGGCTCGCTGAGTTCTGCTCTTCTTCCCATTTCTTTCTTTCTTAAAGATTTTATTTATTTATTAGACAGAGATCACAAGTAGGCAGAGAGGCAGGCAGAGAGAGAGAGAGGGGTAAGCAGACTCCCTGCTGAGCAGAGAGCCCGATGTGGGTCTCAATCCCAGGACTCTGAGATCATGACCTGAGCCGAAAGCAGAGGCTTTACCCCCCTGAGCCACCCAGGCACCCCTCTTCTTCCCATTTTGAATCACCTCTTTCCTCAATCTTCTCTTGTCTTTGTTGTCATTGAATTTCATTTTAGTCTGTAGTCAAATTGAGGGCTTCTCTAAAGTTAATTTTTGATTTCTTTGAGCTCTTTTTCCAAGGTTCTGCTATGTTGGCCCTTTCTGAATTGTTTGGACCTTTGATTGAGTAAGTAAACATTCGGAGATGCATACAATTCGGTAGTCACTCTCTGTCACCAGTGAACTGTTTGTAAGTGAACAGGTATGATTTTTATTTCATCTCTGAATACTTAGTCCATCAGATTAGCTAAAATGATCAAAAGAAAGCTAGTTTGACCTTTACAAAATACACGTATATGTGGTGTCTTTGTCTCTGCATCTCTGTCTCTGTTTCAGTCTCTCTCAATAGATAATGAATAGCTACATAGATGATTTATAAGTAGATAGGTAATCATAGGTATAGAGTGTCATACACCTAGTAAACAGTAACTATTCATGAGTTCCTTCTGTATGCCAAAATTTTTACATTTTAATTTACTAATGTAAATTTTTTTAATATTTTAGTTTGGATATGTAAATTAAAGGCCCTAAAACTGAATTATCTCTCAAATGCTTAAGTGAGAATTTTTATGGGTTATGAAACTCCATGTTAGTCAGTACCTTCATTTTACATTTTTTTTTCATTCTACATATTTAAACACAAATAATGTAGGTCAACTTTTATTGCAAATGAACACATTTTCTGTGCTTGCCTTTGGCTAAGTGATTATACATACACAATTTAAAATATTCCCTGCTTACCCAAGGAGTCCTAACTGAGCCTAACATTGAAGGATTCTTTTTTTTTTTCCAATTTATTTATTTTCAGAAAAACAGTATTCATAACATTGAAGAATTCTTACTAATACGCTAAGATAGGTGGTAGCCAGTCTTTTGGAGTATGAGAGACACTATTTTCCTTGTATAACAAATGACAATAAATTCCCTTCTCACAGCATAAAAACAGGACAAACGTTCATGTTGTTTGTCACACATAGGCTACACCCTTACCTTAGTGTTTAAAGCTGGAGTTTTGGAGAGTTTTAAAGTTTTTTTGAGATACCACTTAAACACATTTAATAGTATACTTTTTTTTTTTCCCAATTTATTTATTTTCAGAAAAACAGTATTCATTATTTTTTCACCACACCCAGTGCTCCATGCAAGCTGTGCCCTCTATAATACCCACCACCTGGTACCCCAACCTCCCACCCCCCGCCACTTCAAACCCCTCAGACTGTTTTTCAGAGTCCATAGTCTCTCATGGTTCACCTCCCCTTCCAATTTACCCAAATTCCCTACTCCTCTCTAACGCCCCTTGTCCTCCATGCTATTGGTTATGCTCCACAAATGAGTGAAACCATATGATAATTGATTCTCTCTGCTTGACTGATTTCACTCAGCATAATCTCTTCCAGTCCCGTCCATGTTGCTACAAAAGTTGGATATTCGTCCTTTCTGATGGAGGCATAATACTCCATAGTGTATATGGACCACATCTTCCTTATCCATTCATCCGTTGAAGGGCATCTTGGTTCTTTCCATAGTTTGGCGACTGTGGCCATTGCTGCTATAAACATTGGGGTACAGATGGCCCTTCTTTTCACGACATCTGTATCTTTGGGGTAAATACCCAGGAGTGCAATTGCAGGGTCGTAGGGAAGCTCTATTTTTAATTTCTTGAGGAATCTCCACACTGTTCTCCAAAGAGGCTGCACCAACTTGCATTCCCACCAACAGTGTAAGAGGGTTCCCCTTTTTCCACATCCTCTCCAACACATGTTGTTTCCTGTTTTGTTAATTTTGGCCATTCTAACTGGTGTAAGGTGATATCTCAATGTGGTTTTAATTTGAATCTCCCTGAGGGCTAATGATGATGAGCATTTTTTCATGTGTCTGATAGCCATTTGTATTTCTTGATTGGAGAAGTGTCTGTTCATATCTTCTGCCCATTTTTTGATGTGTTTGTCTGTTTCGTGTGGGTTGAGTTTGAGGAGTTCATTATAGATCCTGGATATCAACCTTTCTATGAAGCCAGCATTACCCTGATCCCCAAACCAGGCAAGGACCATAACAAAAAGGAGAATTTCAGACCAATATCACTGATGAATATGGATGCTAAGATTCTCAACAAGATCCTAGCCAACAGGATCCAACAACACATTAAAAAGATTATCCACCATGATCAGGTGGGATTCATCCCTGGGCTACAAGGATGGTTCAACATTCGTAAATCAATCAATGTGATACAACAAATTAATATGAGAAGAGAGAAGAACCACATGGTCCTCTCAATTGATGCAGAAAAAGCATTTGACAAAATCCAACATCCGTTCCTGATTAAAACGCTTCAAAGTATAGGGATAGAGGGAACATTCCTGAACCTCATCAAATCTATCTATGAAAGACCCACAGCAAATATCATCCTCAATGGGAAAAAGCTTGCAGCCTTCCCGTTGAGACCAGGAACAAGACAAGGATGCCCACTTTCACCACTCTTGTTCAACATAGTATTAGAAGTCCTAGCAACAGCAATCAGACAACAGAGAGAAATAAAAGGTATCCAAATTGGTAATGAAGAAGTCAAACTCTCTCTCTTCGCAGATGACATGATTCTTTATATGGAAAACCCAAAAGACTCCACCCCCAAACTACTAGAACTCATACAGCAATTCAGCAGCGTGGCAGGATACAAAGTCAATGTGCAGAAATCAGTGGCTTTCTTATACACTGACAATGAAAATACAGAAAGGGAAATTAGAGAATCGATTCCATTTACTATAGCACCAAGAACCATAAGATACCTGGGAATAAACCTAACTAAAGAGGTAAAGGATCTATACTTGAGGAACTATAGAACACTCATGAAAGAAATTGAAGAAGACACAAAAAGATGGAAGACCATTCCATGCTCTTGGATCGGAAGAATAAACATTGTTAAAATGTCTATACTGCCTAGAGCAATCTATACTTTTAATGCCATTCCGATCAAAATTCCACCGGCATTCTTCAAAGAGCTGGAGCAAATAATCCTAAAATTTGTATGGAATCAGAAGAGACCCCGAATCGCTAAGGAAATGTTGAAAAACAAAAATAAAGCTGGCGGCATCACCATACCTGATTTCAAGCTTTATTACAAAGCTGTGATCACTAAGACAGCATGGTACTGGCATAAAAACAGACACATAGACCAGTGGAACAGAGTAGAGAGCCCTGATATGGACCCTCAACTCTATGGTCAATTAATCTTCGACAAAACAGGAAAAAATATACAGTGGAAAAAAGACAGTCTCTTCAATAAATGGTGCTGGGAAAACTGGACAGCTCTATGTAGAAGAATGAAACTCGACCCTTCTCTTACACCATACACAAAGATCAACTCAAAATGGATAAAAGACCTCAACGTGAGACAGGAATCTATCAGAATCTTAGAGGAGAACATAGGCAGTAATCTCTTTGATATTAGCCACAGCAACTTCTTTCAAGATACGTCTCCAAAGGCAAAGGAAACAAAAGCGAAAATAAACTTCTGGGACTTCATCAAAATCAAAAGCTTCTGCACAGCAAAGGAAACAGTCAAAAAAACAGAGGCAACCCACGGAATGGGAGAAGATATTTGTAATAGTATACTTTGAATGATGATTGGAGACCCGAGAAGAATAATGACTTAGGACCAACTACCAGTCAACTGTTTTCTATTCAACAACTCATCCAATAAATATCTTTTGAGCATCCGCTACTTGCCAGCCGTTATTTTAGGTTTTGGGGAGGTATCGGTAAATAAAGCCAACATTCTTATGTTCATGGCACTCTAATATTCAAAGTCAATTTTACGAAAAGTCATCCGGTTAAAGGAATAGTTTATCTATTACTCCCTATTCGTACATATAATGCTGGGAAGTGATTCAGTAACAGGGAAAAAATATCTTGGGATAAAAAATTGCATATCACATCATCTACCATGGTACATATACCCAGTGAAAAATAGAAATTATAAAAATAGCAAAACTGTAATTACTGTTAGGATTTTATGCTTTATTAAGAAATTACTAATATCTTGTGAGTACAGAAGGTCATTTGACTTGCCCAAGGACATGTAACATGCCAGCTTTTTTGTCAGGAATATTACATTCCAGGTTTTTTAGAGTCAGCACCATTATTTTTGCAATGAGGGTGTTGTCAGCCAATTTTCATGTTATCATATTTTTAATTCTGCTATTAAGCTGAAGATTATTACTGTTAAGGTGGCAGGTGTTGGTCTGTTTTGCTTAGATTATACAATGTGATCTTCTTGGACAATGCAAATAATGCAAAATGTTCAAACATGTACACACATCCATACTCAATATATGGTTAACAAAAATAAAAATAATCATGAAATTTATGAACTAGAATGTCATTTTTCTATTTTAAAAAATAACTTTTTTTTCAGTGTAGGAAAGGTGTCATGCTGTGAGAACTTGTGTTATTATAAAAACAACAATTGATTGAATTCAAACCTATTAGGGATATAGTGGATGGGCTAAACTAAAAAAGAATGACATGAAAGGAAAACATTGCACTTGCTTATGAGAACTTGTGATTTAAATGAGAACTGAAAGTTTTAATTGAAACAATTGATTGGTTTAAAATGGTTTATGCAAGATTCTAATTTAGAAATTACCATTTTTCTCTGTCACAACCATTTTTTCATAAGCTGACTTTAGCAGCAATGAAACATCTCATTAGATTGCAATGTTATGTTTCAAGAAATAATTACTTGGTTTATTATGATTCCTTTAGAAAAGAACACAAATCTTTTTTTCAAAAAAATTTGTGTATACAAGCCCACAAACACACATACACCTTTTATATTTCTGAATTCTCCACAAACTCTTTACTAAAAAACAAATTAAGGGCATAATTATTTTCATTAAGAAAAAAATCTAATATTAGTCACAAACTTCAAAATATTATGGAAGTGATTTGGATTTAAAACGTAAATAAAGGGGCGCCTGGGTGGCTCAGTGGGTTAAACCTCTGTCTTCTGCTCAGGTCATGATCTCAGGGTCTTGGGATTGAGCCCCACATCAGGTTCTCTGCTCAGTAAGGAGCCTGCTTCCCTTCCTCCCTCTCTTTCTGCCTGCCTCTCTTCCTACTTGTGATCCTTCTCTCTGTCAAATAAATAAATAAAATCTTTAAAAAAAAGTAAATTAAAAGTAAACAAAACATTTTGTTGCTTTTTCAGTTACCACAGAACTCAAAAACTAAGCAGATATTTCAATAGATGAACTTTTGCAAAAAGTCTTTAATTTAAAGATCTAAATAAGTTTGAGTATGTCAACCTTTTGATCCATAGTGCCTAGTATTGCATTTCACATCACATAATTTTCCTCTGCAGTAAGATCTTTCCTCTTGGTTTTAAAATTCTTCTTAAACGTATTTGCTTTCCCATCTTTAAACCTTTTCTCATATGTGGATTGCTTTTATTATTCTTGTTCACTTAGTACCTCCCAGTCTCTTCAAAGAGTCTTTTAGATTCCAGTTCCATATTTATCTGAAACATCCTGTCATCATTTTTCTTCCTACCTAGTCCAAATCCAAAGATCATTACTATTTCAACTCTTTCATGCCAGTAGTCTCTATTCCCTTGTCTGTTTTTCCCCACCTTTCATGAATCTTACCACTTCTAAGATGGCCATTAGTAGGCTTTGGAAGATCTTTCAAACTTACTCACCTGGGCCCCTCTACAGGGCTATCTCATCACATGGCACTTGGGTCTCCCCAAAGTGAGCATTCTAAAAAAAGAATGAGAGAGCACTTCTAAGACAGAAGCCACAATCTTTTTAGGTAAGCTATTCTTGAAAGTGACATACATTACTTCTGCTGTGTTATACTCATTAGAGAGGAATCAGGGGGAAGTGATGACATAAATTAGACATGAATATAGGAGTTAGGATTACTGAGGGTCATTGTAAAGTCCACCTACCATAGAAAGATAAATAATACTACTGAATTTTGAACCATTTGTGCAGATGGCACACTCTGGCCACCTGTTGGACTCATACCACACCATGGTTCAACATTGTGGTCAACCTCCAAGTCCAGATCAGTGTGAAGATCCAAGTCCAAGTCCTTGTCCATCTTCAGATCTCGCTGGCATTCCAGGTCCAGGTCTAGGCCCAGGACTCTCTCACCCATGGCCAAGGGGGAATCCAAGTCCAGGACCACTTAAAGTCTTCCTAAATCTCCTGGGGAGCAAGGAGTAGTGTCCTCTTAAACAAATGCTGTGTTGACAAGCAACATAACTATCAGAAGTCTTGGGAGGAAGGACCACATACCCATTC
Organism: Neogale vison; assembly: GCF_020171115.1. Taxonomy (NCBI): domain Eukaryota; kingdom Metazoa; phylum Chordata; class Mammalia; order Carnivora; family Mustelidae; genus Neogale; species Neogale vison. Next base: position 21,733,675 of record NC_058093.1, read on the forward strand.
ATGAGAAGAGTCCTTGGAACAAGCTACTGGCTGTTGAAAAGGTTATTTTGTGACATTTTTGTCTAATGTTTTACTTGTTCTAAGCTTTGCCTCATTTTATGTGCCATTTTGTTGCTGTTATTCAGATTTCTCATAATTTAGTGAAGTGACTGACCAGCTTCACTATTAGCTTGGCTATTTAAGGTAAATTTTCCTTTTAGTTTAATCGAGTGCTGCCTTCTTTGGTTTGAAATTTAACAGATTGATAACCTAATCTGTGGCCTCCTTAGACTTTTAAAGAAACACGTACAGCCATTACACAAAGCCTAAAGGTGTCAAGAGGTTAACTCAACATTGCTTTCATTCCTTAAAATTAAAATCCTACAAAAGTTGGTGTAAATTTGTTTGTATACATTATTTATCTTCAGCTCTAAATGGTAATATGAATCCAAACTTGTATAAAGACTTTTCAGGTTAAAAGACTTGATTTTTTGAAAGGATTGTTTACCAGACACAGTTCTCATCTCTTCTCTTGTGCATTTTTGTGCACTAGGTGCAGTTGTATAGCAGATGAGTAAAGCTGGTTAGCTGTTAGGATAGTGTGTTGCAGTGCAGAGTGCCTGGCTGTTTCCTGTTTTTTCCTTTTCTCTCCTTTATAAAGATGCCTTGTCATGCAGAAACAAATGGCTATCCAGTTTATTAAAATGCCTGACAGCTGCACTTCCAGTCACCTGGGTCTTCATGTAAATAATGGAACATACAGTGAGTACCTCTAGCTGATGATGAAATACACCTTTTTTTCTGCCCTCCCCTCAATGGCAAATCTGATCATCTTCATGTACAAACTTATATAGGGAAAGTGTTAAGGAAGCTAATGGCTTGTAACTTTGTAAGTACTTAGGACATTATGTATCTTTATGGTCACATAATCATTGTTTCTGTAGTTTAATTAAGAAGCTTCCTTGGTGTGAAAATTTTTTGACCCATTTAGGAGAAGTAAAGATAAAGGAAAATAAAAAGAAAACACAAAGTAAGGTAGTAGAAATAAGCCTAATGTATTAATAACCACAATAAAATTAGAGTGAACTAGTAATACATGAAATTATTTTCATTATATTCAAAATATAAAAACTATGTGAGGAGAAAAAGTTGGAAGAGATATAGCTCTTCTTATTTGTAGGTAATATGATTATTTTCATAGGATATTCAAAATAATCTTCACACTCAGAATTTATTAGAGAGTTGATACTTTCTCATAAGATTTTAGGATTTAGGTTTCAAGATCAATTTATTAGAGAGTTGATACTTTCTAATAAGTTTTTAGGATTTAGGTTTCAAGATACAAACTCAACATACAAAAACCTTATAATATGAAGAAAAAACTAATTGGAACATATAGAGACTAAAACTTCAGTTCTCAATAGTAATAAAAGTGATGTTTCCCAGGAACTGGCCTGACTAAAAACGTTCAAACCTCTGGGGACAAAATTATAAAATAATGACGAGGGCCATAAAAGACATACATAAATGGAGAAAACTCTATCTGTATTTGGATTGAAAAATATCAGTATTGTCAAAATACTAGTTTTCTTCAAATTGGCATAGCAATTTAAGTTAGGTGTAATTAACAATTTTTTATAGAATTAGTAATGCCACCCCTGAAATTCATGTATTAAAAGAAATAGGCATAAGAAATAATAATTTTTGAAGAACAAGATAGGAGAAATTGGTCTCCTAGATATCCAGATGTACCAAAGCACTATAATAATTAGAATTGTGGAATTAGGAAAATACACCAATGGCACAAAATAAAGGATCTACAAACAGAGCCACACATATAAAATGATTTAATATATAACAGTGTTAGTATTCTAAAAAGAGGGGAAATCAGGGCACCTGGGTGGCTCAGTGGTGCCTCTGCCTTCAGCTCAGGTCATGATCTCAGGATCCTGGGACCGAGCCCCACATCAGGCTCTCTGCTCCACAGGGAGCTTGCTTCCCCCTTTTTCTGCCTGCCTCTCTGCCTACTTGTGATCTCTCTCTCTGTGTCAAATAAATAAATAAAATCTTTTAACAAAAGGGGGAAATAGTAAGTTTTGTTATACATAGTGACAGAAAAAGTAAAATCAGATGTCTTTCTCACACCACATACCAACATGATTTTCAGGTAGATTAAGGTGCTAAATATCAACTGCTAAGTTTAGTTGAATATATCTAAATAAAACAGGATTCTTAAATAAGATAAAGAAAATTTGCTAACAGTTAAAGAAAATAGATACACATTCAATCACAATTTCTAAAGGGGCAAGCCAAATTGGGAAAATAGGCCTACAGCTTTGCAATTGTGAAAAAAAATTAGTGGCTATATCTACTAACACATAGTGCATTTGGTGAAAATAGAAACTACCATTTTGGAGATTAAGTCAACAATAGCTAATAAATGTGAAGATGCTTTTATCAAACAATGAGCAAATTCTACTTCTTGGTACATCCATAGAAAAAAATGCATAAAAATCTCTGTGAAATGAGATGCAAGAATGTTGGGCACTACTTTTGATAACCCAAACTGAAAATATTCTAAATAACTATCAATGAAGAAAGTAAACCTAAATCATATTCTAATTGTAGCATAAAACTATACAGTGTCTAAAAAGAAAAAGCATCATCTATTGACACGGTGAAATGTCAAATATATAGTTTTGGTGGAAAAGAAATGTCAAATATATAGTTTTGGTGGAAAAGAGTAAGTTGCAGAATAATATATACTGTTTTCTTTCATTTGTATAAAGTATAAAACCCAATAAAATGCTAAATTACAGCACTTTAAATATGCAGTAAAAATATGCATAGACTCATGGAACTGGTAAAACTCAATTTACAGTAGTAGTCTTTTGAAAAAGGTAAGTGGAATATCAGTTGTATATCTTTGAAAAATTTTGGAAAAAAGATCAGAAACAAATAAGAAATACTAGTAAGATTTGATAAAGCTGGGGTAGTAGGTGCATAGAAGCTCCTTTTCTCACTTTTGTATTGGTATCTGTTCAGTTGAGATAATTAACAATATATTTTTTAAAGTAATTAGCTTACCTGTCCATTTCCACTACCATTTCTGCGGTCCAATAATGTGTCAGTTTATGCCTAGAATTCTGACACAGTCATATGGTCTGCATTCGTTGCTTTTCATCTGGTTTTCTGCCAGTCACCTCTAGCTTATCACTTACTACCGTCAGCAGGAACATCAAATTTCCTGCTATTATCATTTCATAATATCTATTATATGAGGTCTGAACTTCTATTTCTGGTTTTGAAGGCCATCCAGAATCTGGCAAGACTGTTCATTCCAATAACCCTTTCTGTTCCATGGGACCCTGCTCTCTGATTATAGGTAACTATCCACTGCCCCTTCACTCAATTCCAGAGTCCTTTCATTAAGGCACAGCTCAAGTGACATACTTTCCATAGTGTTCCTTTTCTAACTACTTCATCTCATTCAGGGCTTGTTGAATTATCCATAAACTCAGTATTGAAGCATTTACCTCTTAAACAGTCTATTTTGTTTTTAGAATTTGGATTCAGACATTTAACTAATTTTGTGAGGGCCAGGACCTGTCTTCCAGTTTTTTATATTACTCATAGGGCCAAACACAAGAATTCCCACAACCACCTCTTATTCTAGGATGATCTAATGGCTCTTAGGCCCTCAGTAGGAAAGCTGGACTGTTCTTGACTTTTCCTATTCTTTCGACCCACTTCAAGTAGCAGCTAAGTCTTGTTTTTCAGTTTCATTAAAATATTTCTATTCTGTATGCTTAATCTGGTTTCACTGAACAGCATTTTAAAAGCCACTGTTACTTCATATAGGTAGCAGAAGTCTTAGAAAATTATATCAAAGATGATATATCTTCATGGAATTATCACCTGACACTGGCACAGTGGGGGAATTTTGCTTTTCTTCACTAGAAGGAATCTATGTTAACAAATCTGCTCTCCCTCTGTCTCCCATAATGAAGCCAGAGTAATCTTTATAAAAGCTAATTTAGTCATTCTTTTCCTTAAAGAATTTTAATGTCCTTTCATTGTTCTCATGAAATCCCAAATACATCATATAAACTGTAGAGCCTTGTGTGAGCTTCCACTGCTTCCTTCTCCAACTTCATCTAGTGTTCCTTACCCTTAAGCTGTAGACACATTCCCTTCTTTCAGTTCCTCAAGAAGCCCCATGCTTTATCCCCTCAGGGCTTATACACAGGTTAATCTGTCTTTCTCGAACCCATTTCCTGGAACCTTTTCTCCACATGGGCAATGTACTTATTCTTCAAGTTTTAGTTTAATTTTTAATTTTCTTAAGGATTCTTTCCTTAACTCTTCCCCTTACCGAACCCACTCAAACTGTTATAATTTCAATAGCCCTTTTTATTTATTTTGTTTAACACTTATCAACATGTGTTTTTTTGTTTTGTTTTGTTTTGTTTTGGTCCCCTGTGAGTTTATAAGCTCCACAGTGAGTGGAACTCTATTTTCCCCTTACTTTATTTCCAATGGATGACATTGCCTTGTATATAGTAGATTGCATACGTATTCATTGAATGCATTAGTGGACTCTATAGGAATATTTATTAGTTGCTTTTGGCTGTTATTAAAATATATGGTAAATGTATTTTTTACAAATATCTCTCTACTTAGCTTAATTTCCCCTCATTCGTTGTCATTCTATTCTTAAAGATTGGAAGAAGATAAGGTATCAAAACCAGAACATTTCTACAAAATCTAGAGGAAATCAGAGTTAAACAAATCAAAAATCTGAGCATATTCAGTAATTTTTTTCATGGTTCCAAGGTTGGAAAAAATAGAAGTAATCTTTCATCAGTAATGATTTTCCCCCTGTTTTCAAATACAACTCAATTTATTAAGGTGGTCATTGACTATTTTTTAAATAGGAATTCCTGGGGTTAAGGAAGAACCAGATGTCTACCAGAGTAGTATTTTACTACTAACAAAACAAAATAAACACATAACCCTAATGTTTGGCACTTTCAAAATCAAGCATTCCTCCATGGTCCTATTCTTTAATACTTTCTTTAATCATTTGTTCTGTTTGCACCTGTGCTTTCAATGTTGCAATAGTTCTACACAATGTTTGAAAACTATAACACAATCCCACTCTCAAAATAGAAAGGGAGAAAAAAAAAAAAAAGATAATCTACATTTCACACCCTGCCATGTTCTGGCTGCTCTAGGTGATTAATGATAATGGCCATTTGCCCAAAATATAGACTGAGTTCACAAATGGGATTGGAGAACAACTTTATGATAAATGTCAGGAATATATTATTCTTTTTCTATGGTATATACCCTTCTTTATACATAAAATAGAAGGTATTTTTAAATTCTATTTGCACATAATAATGCATGAAATTACAGCTTTTATAATGCCATGTATTGAAAGGTGTTGATTTGGCCAACCAAGGAATGCAATCTGTTTTCTTCAGAATTGTGAGAATTATGTGTATTGATACCTTATCACCTGCAGAGTTCTTTTGAAGGAAATGTTACATATTACAGAATATGGTTTATTTTATGGAGACTCTGTACTTGATACAGAAGAGAGCAGTTTGGAGTTTCATCCTTATGTTTAGCTGGCCAGCACCTATTTATTTACATAAAGGTTATAATGATGAGTTTTAGAACAAAAAGTTTAACTGGATGGAAGGGAAAATTATCAACGAAGAATTAGGTCCCTGCAGAAGTGGTACATTCCTCTTACTCCTGTAAATTGTGTTTTAGCTTCTCTCAGTGAAGAGAGGTGAAGGAATGGCTCCCCGTGATCCATTTTGTAAATGATAAAATGTTCTAAGCCTTCATTCAGGTAATGGGGGAAGCCTGTTCCCAGTATTATGCATCTGATTGTTCCTCTAATAAACTAAATGTAATTAAAAATAGAGCAAGGCCATTGCATTTTAATAGCTTGGATCCTTCCCTGTGGAAGAGTCAGCAAACATTGAGAGAATATGAAGATTCAGCTCCCCAGCACCTGCCAGGGAGCCTTTCTCAAGATTAACAGCATCACACCAGGTTATTAGAGGAAACATAAATACTTTTGAAGCTCTGTGGGTAGTTACGATATCACGTTTTATTATCTTCTCCTAAAATGGAATTACTCACTGTAATTGCTTGCCAGTCACAGGCCAACAAACATGACAAAAGAAATCCTATATTTTGGGGAGAAGGGTTATAATGCAAAATCAGCTGGCCTAGAAAATGTTTTTAGGGGCACATTATTATGTATTTATAATAAGCATAATTAAAATTTTATGGCATTTTACAGCTTCTAGGATAGGCACATATTTGTGCCTTGCAGTTTTGAAGTTATTTGAATTCCTATTTGGATAAGGAAATAGGGGTGTAAAGATGTTGAGAGATTTGCCCAAGAATCCCAATGTCAATAGGTACAGAGGTGAGAATGATGCCAGTCTTCCAACTTCATAGTCTGTGTTCTTTCTGCCATTCTGCATGGCCTCACTTAGTTCAATAGCAAACCCGTAGTATCTGCATTTCCCTTCTGAACCACACCCTTATTAGAGAGAGGTTGGTTTTCAAGAAACTAGAATTCCGTAGAGGAATGGTGGAGGATAACCTAAAGTGAAAATTACAATTTAATACATGACCTTCCAGACGCTGAAAGATTTGATGTCAGGAATGGGATATATGAAAGTGTGTCGCTCTGTGAGTAAGACTAGAAAAGTGATGCATTAGGAGATATTTTATGTTTTTATTATTTTTTCTTTTGTTGACTTTACTTCAAAAACAAACTTGATTATAAAAAGGCAGGATGAGTCTAAAGAAGGGATGAGACAATTACAGGAACAAATAGAAACTGGGAGATGATATTTTTGTAAAAACAGTTTTGGGTAAAGTATGGCTATCCAACATATACAAAGAATACTCGAAACTCAACATAAGTTAATGAACAACCCAATTAAAAATGGGCAGAAGATTGAACAGATGCCACAAAGAAGATATACAGATGGCAAATAAGCATAAGAAAATGTGCCCCACATCATATGTCATTAGGAAATTGCCAGTTAACCCAACAATGAGATGTCACTACTCACCTATTAGAATTGCTAAGATCCAAAATACAGATGATGACAAATACTGATGAGGGCGTATAGCAAAAAGAAGTCTCATTTGTGCCGGGAGAAATCCAAAATGGCCCATTTGGAATATAGTTTGGTAGTTTCTTACAAAACTAAACATACTCTTACCATATGAACTAGCCATTGTGTTCCCTGGTATTGATCCCCAAAGTTTCCAAAACTTATGTTCACACAAAAACCTGCACATGTATGTATATAGAAGCTCTTTTATAATTGTCAAAACTTAGAAGCAACCAACATGTCTTTCAGTTGGTGAATGGAGAATAAACTGTGTTACATCCACACAGTGGAATATTATTTAGTGTTCAAAAGAAATGAGCGATCAAACCATGAAGAGACATGATGGAAACTTAAATGCATATTACTAAGTGAAAGAAGCTTATTTGAAAAGTCTGCATATTGTATGATTCCAATTCTGTGACATTTCAGAACAGGCGAAGTTATGGAAACAGCTGAAAGATTGGTGCCTGCCAGGGAATAGGAGGGAGGAAGAGATTAATGGACAAAACACAAGGATTTTTAGAGCAATGAAACTATTCTATATGATACTACGATGGTGGATAAATTTCTTTATACATTTGTCAAAACTGATACAGTGTATAACATTAAGAATGAGTCCTCAGGTAAACTATGGACTTCAGGTGAGAATAAGTCAGCGTAAGTTCACTGATTATAGCAAATGTTATCCTCTTGGAACTGATATTTTGTTACTGAGGGAGGATATGAAAGTATGGGGACATGGAGTATATGAGGACTCTCTGTACCTTCCTATTGATCTTGCTGTGAACCTAAAGCTGTTCTAAAAATAAGCGTTGTCTTATTTTAACACCTTTTGGAAATTATAAAATGTGTATGGAGAATATGACATCCATCTGAGTGCTAGTGGTCATACTCAACAGCAGGATGTGTGGCTGGAAGAAGTGAGTCAGTGATAACGTGCTTTGAGATCCATTTGAGGCCTAAAGGAAATATGGAGATTTTTAAGTTGGGACTCTTGGACCCTCTATTTTACTAAACTAAAGGCACATCAGAAGTTCTGACTGTACATTGTACCAGTACCTGGAGGTTCATTCCATTTATTATCATACCAACCTTTGCTGCTGAGGTCCCAGACCATTCAGAGAGGAATGATTCATAATAGTTCTGTGAGTCCAGCAGAATGCCCTGAAGTATGTGTTCAAAATACAGGGAAAGCAGTCCCTGTTATATTTCAGAGAAAATAAAACATTTTGCATGCTCAAATCCTTTCTTTGATAATATTATATGCTGGAATCACATTTGGGGTTTCTCAGCTATAACCCCAGCTAAACCTTGATTGAAGCTTATCTGGAGATTAACATACTTTTAATTGTTCTTTCTTCTTATTTTCTCTATATTTTTGAATTTGGAGTTCCCTGATAATGTTTAAGTTAGATATGTTGTTGAGTTTTCAGTATTTTAGTGCTTTGAGTGCTCTGCTCTTTTCTTAACGGAGTATTACCATACGGTAATGTCTGACTCTTTTCCTTTGCTTATTTTCTTTCTCAAGCCATAATTTTGAAAACTGTTTAACAGAGACCATTTGCCCCAGATTTTCTAGATTGTCCTCTGGCTGAATGCACAAATGTCCATTTATTTTATAAAAACCAATGTGTCACCAGTTTTTACCTCGATCTGCCAATCATTGATGAAAAGTTCTCAGATTCTTACAGTGTTGTTTCTTGGAATCCTTGGGCATATTTCTTTTGGGTTCATGAAGAGCATTTCTATTACCACATCAGCCACTATGCTACCCCATGCTGGTTCCAATTCCTGACCACTGCTAACAAGATCAGCTAGGTCCACTGGTGATGACGACTGCAGCTAGTATTTTCTAGGAAATCACTGAAATTGTTGGCAAGGGTGTTGTCTCCTGACACATCTTCTGGGCACCAAAGCCTTATAGTGCATCAACACCCAGGACACATTTTCACTTGGGCAACAAAGTAGTTTATTCCAGGGTGAAGAGAGACCTGTACTTGCAGCCCTATAGAGTTCAGGTAGGAATCCTTGGACCTGAGCCAACACAATAGCTCGCAGTCAAACATTCTATCTTCCTTACTGTCTCATCTCTCATCATTAACCTCTGTCTGTTGTAAATGTCACTGTTGATTCCAGTAGTGGACAAAGCTGTATCCTCACTATACCTGGCACTCTCTTGGTTTGGTTATGTTTTATATGAAAAGATTTCTTTCTGAACAAATTTTATGCCTAAAGATTTCCCTTTTCCAATAAAACAGATTTTACACTTTGAATGACTCACTAACCATGTGCGAGTTGAAGATTGACGCTGGAAGAGGAATGTTTGAGGGGAAGGGAGAAAAAGTAGTAGCAACTGTAACCTTACGAGTGCTGTTTTTCAGGAGTCCTTTGAAATACATTCTACAATGGTGACAAAAGAATACGCAACTTAGGCTTTTGAATTGTGTTCATACTCTGTTCTAATTCTTACTGTCTGTATTGCAATTGCATATCTGATCATAGAGCAGAATGTGAAGCAGGTCCAGAACTTGCAGATGTTACTAAAATAAATAGTAAACAGCAAGAATAACTATGTTGCCCTTTAATCTGCTACCCTATGTTTCATTCATCATCCTAGTGAACATCATGGATTTAACTATATGGTTTCTGCTTAAGATCAGCATACATTAATGGGGCAGTCCCTATGTACCAGGTAATACGAGGATGCAGAAAATTAAAGATGTCACTGTCTAGCTTGGAAGCGTATTCCCTTTGCTTAATTATTTAAAAAAACTTTGAAGATTTTATTTATTTTCAGAGAAGGAGAGAGAAAGAGTGAGGGGGAGTGGCAGATGGAAAGAGAAAAATCCCAACCAGGTTCTGCGTTGAGCGTGGAACCTCACATAGGGCTCAAGCTCACAACCCTGAGATCACGATCTAAGCCAAAATCGAGTCGGATGCTTAACTGGCTGAGCCACCCAGGCACATGTATTTTAATATTTATAATACTACAAGAGGCATATGCATTTGTGGAAATTGCTTTTAAGCTCTTGAAACAATGGGTTTTATCATATGATATAATTTTGAATGAAACTCTGAGATGAGTCACCAAATTAGGGTTTTAAGCCCAAATCTGATTACCTTTTAGGGATTGACTTAGTAACTCTAGATGACATTTCTGGTGTCTTTTGACTATATGTTCATTAAGAGCTTTTATTACAGATTCAGTAGCTTTTAGGCTAAAATGCATTAATGTTCTGGATCTGAATTCTAACCTAAATGTTAAATGAATAAACAAGTGATGAATATCTCCTCCAAAAATTTAGTTCCGGTTTGTTAGTCTGTTTTGTTTGTTTGTTTGTTTGTTTATGTTCCCTAGACTTCTTGGTAAGCTAGATTTTAATAATGTTTTATTTTTAAATGTCTTATTTTCCTTATAATCTGTCCTTGAATTCTTCTAATGTACATTGTAAATACATATGCTTACACTTAATATGTGTTTATGTCGGTTGAGTTTTGTCTCTGTGGAGTGGTAGAGAATAAGCCAGATAAGCAGCCCCTAACCAGAGCAAGTGAGCTAACAGATGGAGTGCACAGTATGAAATTAGACAACAATTGGCAGGATTTTTTAAAATGATCCATCTGGAATCCAAGGGTCAAGATCATCCATTCTGACACTTACACAGGATCACAGCCTCATTTTACATTTAATTTCTAAGGTTAACTTTCTTTTTTTTTTTCCAATTTATTTATTTTCAGAAAAACTTTTTTTTAAAAAATCTTTATGATAAACAAATTTATTTAGGAAATGAGCAGTAGGAATAAGTTACAACTTACCACAGAGTAAATGCTATCCTGTCACAGAATAATGGCTTACATATAAAGAAATAGCATATTATAAATTATTATGGTTAATCACATTAACAATTCTAAATATTCTATGCCACAGTACTGCAAATGAATGTATTAGAGCAGGTTAGGTTGGTGATGGTCAATCAGCACAAAGCTGGGACCCACTTGGGGGCTTGAAATGTCTGAGAGACATGTAAGCAAATAATTCTATCACTCTGGAGGAAGGGAAGGACAGATCTGGGGAAAGAGCTAGGAGACTGCCCCTTAGTGGGGGTGATGGTGTCTAGTATTTCTTTTTCTTTCTTTCTTTCTTTTTTTTTTTTTTTTTTCTGTTTTACAGTCTAGTAAAGCAGGTAATGTAAGTAGAAAATTCAGTCCCAGGGCCAGCTGGCTCTGGAACCTGTGTCCTCTCTCTCTATATAGATGCTGTCTTTTCATTATATATTGATTATATTAGAAGGGAATTTTTCGATACCGAAAATAGGTCAGTGGGCAAATGATTAGTTACCTCTTTAATTGCATGAAGACATGCAATTAAATTACAAAAGCACATTTTCTTACACAAATCTACCAATAATTCTTCCGTTTATGAGCTTTACTTACTCTTCCAAGAGGACTACGAGTTTAACTTTATTATTGGTACTTTGTACTAGTGATCAACTCTCTGAACTCGTTACATGATTTTTCTTTTCTTTATTATTTATTAAGTTGATTTTACCTGATGCAAGAATAGCTACCCCTGCTCTCTTTGGGTTTCCATTTGCATGAAGTATCTCCAACCCCAACTTCACTTTAAGCCTGTGTGTCCTTAAAGTTGGAGTGAGTCTCTGGTGGACAGCACATAGTTGAGTCTTGTTTTTGTACCCAGTGAGTCGCTCTATTCCTTTTGAGTGGAGAATTTAATCCAATTTAAAGTAATAATTTAAAGTAATGATTGATAGATAAGGACTTGATGCTATCTTATTGTTTTCTGGCTGTTTTGTAGTTCCCTATTCCTTTCTTTCTCTTTTACTTTCTTCCTGAATTAATGGTATTCCAAAGTGGTACGCTTTGGTTCTCTTTTCTCTTTCTTTTGAAAGTAGCAACACTGGGTGGCTGGGTGGCCCAGTCACTTAAGTGTCCGAGTCCTGATTTCAGCTCTCCAGTCATGATCTCAGGGTGGTGAGATCAAGCTGAGTCCGGATCCCCACCTGGCAGGAAGTCTGCTGGAGACTCTTTCCCTCTCCCTCTCCCTCTGCCCCTACTACTTGCTCTCTCTCTCTCTTTCTCTCTCTCAAATAAATAAATATCTAAAAGGAAAAAAATACACTACTAATGTTAAAAAATGATTTGATTTCTTTCTTTTTTTTCTTCCTCCCTCCTTCCTCTCTTCCTCCCTCCCTTCCTTTCTTTTTTCTTTCCTCTTTTTCTTTCTTTCTTTCATTGTTTCTTAAACCAGGAAGTGCTAGTACAAGGGAAAAAAATCCTTTGTAGATGCTGCATTAACTTTAAAATGGATGGAAGTACACCACTGCAAGGACATAAACTGGCCTCTAATTGTTAGCTCACATTAGTTTGAAGAGAAAGGAATCCACGTAGTCCATGCACAGGAGCATTAGGACAAAAGCTGTACAGGCTGTGTGTGTGTGTGTGTGTGTGTTGGAATTGGAACTCTTAAAGTTTTAGAAAACAGGTTGATAAATTATGGACAAGAAGAAATCTGGATTTAACAGAACCATGATGACTATCTAAGGTGTTTATATACCAATCAGTGAAGCATAAGAAATAGTAAGAAAAATTTGGAAAGTTAATTTGTGACCATATAAACATGTGAAGACCTCCTGAGTCTTACTTAACAAACGCAAATGCTTAGATAATGCCACAGTGCTTTATTAGACAGGAGTGGAGGCTGTAGTATTCTCATACGTTGGGATTGCCCAAGAATTCATGAGGGAAGTATGACTACTAATAAGCAAGGCAAGAGTTCTTTCATATTTCATATATCCCACTGATAACATCCTTACTCTCTAAGCCCTTGTGGTCCCACACAATTCAGCAACTCTCTTTCCATTATTCTGACATAAGCATCTTTGCAGACATTCTGAGCCCTGGGACCAGAGTCTAGCTCATCTGGATTCTGCATATAGCCATCTCCTTTGTTCCTGAGACTGACTTCCTCAAGGCTGTCTCTGATGGGCTAAAAGATACCAATATTTTACTCCACCTAATTCTGTTTCTTACTCAGACTTCGGAATCTTTCCCATTTCTCTTACTTTATTTCTTCCTTTCCTTTCCCTTTTTACTTTCTACTGTCCCCACCTAACCCTGACACACCAACCAAGCGTAATCTTTTTGATGACCTACTACACACAAACTTCTTCAAGCAGGGCTGTCTTATTGGAGAAAGAAATGAGAAGGGATTACATCAGAAATGTAAGAAAAATCAATATCTCATTAAATTATTCTTCTATGACTGTGTAATCAAAACAGTAGAGGGAAAAACAGTAAGGGAAAGCTTATTGTCCTTTTTTTCTAAATCATTTGCTGAAATTCCTCTTCATTTCCACTGAAACAAAAACTGCTGAAATTTTAAAACCTCACTGGTAAGTTATCAATTAAATAAGGAAGTCATTTTCTAGTTATTTTCATCAAGGATAGAGCTCATACACACCTGTTCACTGAATCTCAATATGTAGCATTGTGATAATTTGTTTCTACTGCTTTGCTAAAACATATTTAGAGGCAGAAATATCTGTTAGGTAGAATAAAAAGGCTCTATTTCATTAATGTTTTCTTTCCTGACTGAAGTATTACTGACTATATTATAAGCACTCAGGTAAATTACTTACCTGAAATGATCTCTATATAAATTTTTACGTTATTTTTTTGTAAATGAACCTCTAATGGAAGAAGATGCAGACATTTCACTAGAGAATCAGCAACAAAATAGTTCAAAGTCTTACTTTGATGGGATGATAAGTGATTATTTTGATTATTATTATTGTGTTTAAATTTTACAATATTTGCTTTCCCTTATACTTCAACTTTTTAAAATCTGAATATCAACATGTTTACTTAGCTGTATTTTATGGTATATTTTAGCATTCTTCCATTTGGAATGTGGCTAATAGCAAGTATTTGCTCTGTGGCTCATATATTAAAACTGAGCCTCAAGGAAAAGCTTCTTTATAAAACAATGTGAGAGATCTTGCCAAGTTGGAAAAACCAATTAGAGTTATAATAAAATATATAGATAAAATCATAAAGATGTATTTCTAGAAAGAGGTAGGATAAGTTAAGATCAAGGAGAGGGAGTAATATTAGCAAAGTGATGTTCAAACAGAAGGGCAGTTTATGGCAATGGAAATACATTTTTCTCAAGGAAGGCTTTGACCTGCCTGAGGTAGTTTATCAGAATGTGATAGATCTAAGATTCTATAAGGCAATGGGTGGTCACACAGAATGAGGGTCAATGTGTAAATGGATAAGTAGGAATTACATCTATTTTTTAACTTGTAGGTATATTGTTATGTATCTTCCTCAATGTAACAAATGAGGGAATTCTAATTATATAGGATGGTGAAGCTATATAACCAGGGGGCCTTGTTATAGTCTATTATTTTATTTAATCATTGCTGATGTTTTGCATTTGTATATCTGGAGTTGGGATGTCCTGGAGAATTCATCTTATTTAATTTCTGTTCTCTGTCCCACCTCCTATTCTACCAATCTCAACACACACACACACACACACACACACACACACATACCCCTTTAAGATAGGTTCATTCAAATGTTTTTTATTTCATTTTGCTTTTGCAAATAGAAAGTGCATACTAAGTTTCTATTTAAATATTATATCATTCTGATATCTACTGCTATGTTTTAGTCATATAAAATTTCTGGTAACAGTAAAACAATATAATTTCCATTTTTGGACTCATATAGAGAGGCTAAATTTCTTGCTCAGGGTCAGTGATTTCTCATATAGACTAATTGCAGTAGTCTCTTAGTTCTTTTCCTCACTTCATGTTAGAAGTAGATGAAGATCCAGCCTTCTCACTTTCAAGATCTGTGCTCAACACATGTTATTACTAGCAGTGTTGATCTTGATTAAGGTCATGTTTGACAGGATTCTCCATTGCTAAGTTATAATTCTTCTTTTTCAATACTCTTTGTTGGAAGGGAATCACTAAGTCTAGCTCACACTCAAGGGGATGGAAATTAAGCCTCTCACTCTGCAGGTGAGACTATAAAAAAATTTATGGTCGCCTGGGTGGCTCAGTGGGTTAAGCCGCTGCCTTCAGCTCAGGCCATGATCTCAGGGTCCTGGGATCGAGTCCCGCATCGGGCTCTCTGCTCAGCGGGGGGCCTGCTTCCCCCTCTCTCTCTCTCTGCCTGCCTGCCTCTCCATCTATTTGTGATCTCTCTCTGTCAAATAAATAAATAAAACCTTTAAAAAAAATTTATGGTCAAATGTTAAAATCACCACAATAATTAATGTATCTGAGGGAAGATATTTAAAGCTAAGTAAATTATCCTAAAGTTTCATCCACTAATTTTGGCATTCGTCTGTGGATCTTGCCTGAGGAAATGCTTACTGTGGCATCCTAATGGTGATTGTCCACTTCCTTCATTCCTCACACAGTTCCTAATTGTAGTTCTTCTATAAAGAGGACTTAGCCTTTTCCTTCCTTTTAAAAAATTAAATTAAATTAAAAATTTTATTTTCCTTCTTTTATGTATTCATTCATTTATTTATACCAATACAGAATCATGGATACTTTTTGTATTCTTTCAGTTATAATCCAGTAATACGGTTATTCATTAAAGTATTCAAATTATTCTAGCTTTAGCCACTGTGGATGGCTGTGAAGTTGACTCCTTTGACTATTTGAGCATTTCCATGCTTTCTGGCACAACTAGATGCTCCAGGCCACAGTACTAGAATCAGTTACTTTTCTAAGAAGCCTTGATTCATTTTATTGAAGAATGGCAGTTCAGAACAACAGAATATATGTAATGCTGGTGAGGTAATGGTGGGTGATTTATACACCATGGGAGGTGAATGCATTGACCAATAAAGTTCTCTAAGATTTTTCTAGTCAAACAGTGTCTATTTATGACTAATATAATTAAGCACACATTTACAGAAATACAAGTACAAAAACTATGTTACAGCTTCTAAGATCACCAATCCTTTCAGCTAAGAATTATCAAGCTACACATTTAAAAACATTCCCTGAAAAATATAGGAAGACATGAGTTCAAGCTCCATGTTGGATGTGGAGGCTACTAAAAAAAAAAAAAAATCTATGTATCTATATATATCTGTATATTTGAAGAAGTAGATAAACTAATGTCTTCTTGGCTGACTTCTGGCACTACCTTCCCAGACATTCTAAATCATAGCCAGAAGAACTGTTATCCTATAATAGATTTTGTATACTGTTACCAGTTTTTTTATTTATGTGCATGCTAGCATGTGCGTATATGTATACATCATTTCACTCAACAATATGGAGTCTTAGAGACATTTTCCTGTTCCGATTATTTTTAAATGCCCCATTTAACCTACCCTCTAGTTTTTGACTTAAGATTTTTCTCTAAATTTTTACTTTCAAAGCAATGCTACTATGGACATATTTTGACTATGCCTCTTTGTGCTTGTAGCATTATTTCTTTAGGTTATTCATCAAATTTTGTAACTGTATAGTCAAAAGGATGTATATTCGAACTTGATAGAGTGGTACCCCCCTCCACAGCATTAAACCAGTGTTAAACATCTCTCCTCCCTGCTTGCCAAAACTTGAAATTGTCAAACATTTACACTATGGCTAAGCTGATAAAGAAAATTTATATCTCATTGTTTTACTCTTCATTTGCATATTTCTTCTCTGATTAAGCACTTGTCACGTGTTTAAAAGACATTTGTATTTTTCTTTTCCTTTTTTTTTTTTGAAGTTGTCTGTATCGATCCTCCTTTTTCTTGCTAATAGGTTGTTGTTATTTGTAAGAATTTCTGATGTCTGAAGAATATTACCCTTTTATTGAATATATTGCAATCTCTCTCTCGTTTATTAGTCATCTTTATGGCACATTTAGACATGTTGGAGCTTTTCTTGTACAGTCCAATATGTTATTCTTTTCATTTATACCTTAGTGTCTTATGGCTGTTCTGTTCTCACAATCTATTTGTTTTTGTTGTGTCGATACCACAATGTTTTCAATACTTAAGACTTAGAGTCTATTCCGACATATGACTGGATAATAATATTCTCTTTGCTTCTTTTCTGAAAATATTCTTGGCTACTCTTACCTTTTTAAAACTATTTCAGTTTTAATCATCGATACCAATTTCTCTCTTGGCTGTTATTTGCCCAGGCCTTTCCGTTCAAAACACATTTCATTTATTTTCAACTTCCCCTGTTTTTTTAATGAGTATATTTAAGATGGTACCTTTCCCTGGCTTTGCCTGCATTTTATAGGTTTTGATATGTAAGGTTGCATTGCAACTTCCATCGATTGTTATCTGGAAATGGTGAGAACTACAAATGACTCCGACTATCGTAGCTAACTGCTCTGGTTGGTGGGTCGGTTCTGAAGCTCCTTTGTATCTTAGCTTCTGCTCCTCTCTGACGTGAGTAGCACCAAGGCTCTTGCTCCTACCTTTCTGTGATACAGAAGTTTCCTATGAATGTCACAGGTGTTGCTTTCCTCTGCTCTTTTCCTTTTGTTTCTATCTTTTGGGGAGGACTACTCACAGTTTATGACTCAATAACTGTTCATTATGCTTGTTTGGTTGGTTGGTTTTTAAGCAGTGTGTGTGTGTGTGTGTGTGTGTGTGTGCAGCAGTAGGAGGATTTGGTGTAAATACTCTATCATCTTGCAGCTAGAGTCCTTAGTTTCTAGATGTCAGAAATAAGGTAGACATAGAATTCTGTGGACACCAACTATGAACTAGGAATAAGTTCCCCATAGGTCTCTTATCCAGACTACTTTTTGTGTGCTTCTCCTGAACGGACTACTTTCTGTGTGCTTCCTAGAGTAAAGCACTTTTGGATGAAGGTTTGTCTTTTCATCAACTGACCCTCTGAATAAACTTGGGTACATTCTGCACTGCTACTCCACACCAAGGGCCTACTTCCTCTGAGGTCATCTTTATTAATTCTCCTAGTTGGTTTTCCCTTTCCTGGTGGTGGTGATTCATTCAGCCATTTCTCAATTTTGTCTCTCTTGAATTATGTCTTGCTATAATTCCTTGAAATCCTACTTTCCAGAGTTCATATAGATGTCATTATCTAAATACCCTCTTTGGGAATTTAATGATGGAAAGGATTTAAATATATCAGGTGCGATAGGAATCTAAAACTGGGGACCCCAGCCGTGTTTTATAAAGCCAATTTGGCCTGATTAATCTTTTTGATTCCCAAAGTCATTAGAGAAACCAACAGGCATTTCAGCAAAAGAACAGAGAGCATACTATTAAAAACAACTGCCTAGCAGAACTGGCAGAATTTCTTTGTTAAAAAACTTTAACCTGAATGATGAAGGCCTTTTTATTATTCTTATTTTCATAGCACTCTCTGTGTTCTATGTGCCACATTGATGAGATTGGATGATATGATCTCAAGTTTTAGATCTAACATTCTTGAGTTTGGAGATAGGATGTATATAAGTCCTTTGGCATGAAAATACGCAGTGTATTCATTTAAGCAATGAGCTGGCTGGAGAAAAATTTTATTCTATATTCTTGCAAGAGGTGTTCCATTATTATCAGTTCAACCCAGTTCATCTCATTTTGTGAATGAGTCCTGGAATTTTGATTAATATAGGTCCCTGATTTCAATTAGACTGATAGGAAATCACCTTGCGTCAGCTGTGGATACCCTGACTAACAGATAATTTTGTGATATGAGTACATAAAATGTGGATAAGGATAGAGCAAACTCCAAAATATATTCTTGTTTTTAATTTCTAGCTTAAGTCTGCGTAAGAGCAGATAAGGCCATCCTAAAACAGCCTGTGCTCTCTCTCTCTCTCTCTCTTTTTTTTCCCCCTAAGATTTATTTATTTGAGAGAGAGTGAGCAAGAGAGCATGAGTGGGGTGGGGGCAGAGGGACAAGAAGACTCCCCACTGAGCAGGAAGCCCCGATGCAGGCTTGGATCCCAGAACCCTGGGATCATGACCTAAGCTGAAGGTAGACACTTAACTGACTGAGCCACCCAGGCACCCCAGCCTGTGCTCTTGGTACTTAAAATGTGATCTCAGAATGAAAGAATAAGTATCACATGGAATCTTAGAAATGTAGACTCTCAAACCACTCCTCAGATTTATTGAATGAAAATTGGCATATTAACATGATCCCCAAATGATGTGAACGCATATCACAGTTTAAAAAACACTGCTGAGGTACTTTATCAGATGCTGTTTTATTCTCGAAAATGAAAGGATACAGTAACTAAGGAAACTGACATATTTTCTTTCTCAATTTCTTCCTACTGTACACTTAACAGTACTTCTGAAAATGTGAACTATCCTCTCAATTTGGCCAGTAACTATAAAGGTAATGATCTTGTTCCTGGATTCTTTATGTTTATTTAAGGTAAAGTCAGACTTACTCTTTTATTCTCTAGATTAGGTCTTTGTTATCTCTAACACATGCTAATAACAGAAGCTTCCTGTCTAGGATCATTGCTTTCAGGAGTAACCTTTTTAGATTGCCTTTCACAAGGCTACTAGATAGATTTATCTATGATAAAAACCCAATCTCCTCGCACGTCTGCTATGATTCTGTCAGAAACCTGTACCCATTTACCAAAGTAATACCAGATATTTTGAGTCATTGTATGTAGTGTCCAAGGAATCCCAAAACACCTCCATGGTTATGTTATTACAGTGGATGCAAATGGAGTCCAACAAATAAACAGAATATCACCCAACGCCATCTCTCTGATCCCTGAATGCATAATTAGGATGAATATTCCAGCAACTGTTAGAACTCTTTGAGTTTCTGAGTGTATGGTGGAAGAAACATACAGAAGCTACTGAAACAAGGTTTATGGGCCAAACTAGTAAATCGGAGGCAATATTGTAAATATTTTAGAATTGTAGAGATTAATGCTATCTTGAAAGAATTGAGAGGTTACAGAGGTAGTGATGCTTATTTAATCAATTCCTTTGTTTCTTTGCTCATACCATACTTACTAGGACTACTTTGGACTATTTAATGAATGGCATGGAAGCCTGATAATTTTGGATTAAGTTTCAAGCAAGGGAGGCCTTTGCAGCATTTATGGACTGTGGGGCAAACTGCCACTTGAGCCATATGACCTGTCAGATCTAACGGTGTTATAGGGGTCCATGGAAGATATGCTGTATGGAGTCTCTGGCAAGTCCAAACAGGAGAGATATAACTGTGGTTTTAGTGTAAAACCACAGTTTTAGTGGAATGTTATGAATGTTCTGTATGTTCTGAAGTAGCTAAACACTTACTGTTTGAAAAGAAGCTCTTGGTATGCTTTTAGGAAGAGTAGAGACTGAGCACCTGACCTTATACCATCAACTGATATTATAACCAAAGTCATCTATCATTGCCCTTGGAGCTTTCAGATACCCACCAATTTATAAGCAACAGCAGGTACCACAAAACAACCTATCATAGGAGAGAAATGCAGTATTTGGAATCCAGTCGAAGCTGGTCCAGAGGACTCAAGTTATACAAACATGTAGCCCAGGCTCCTACATCACCAATTCGTGTTACCCTGACAACTCTCCCTGGCTCATGACTTAAGGATTTGTGAAGAGTTTTATATAACTAGCTGATGGAAGAAGACACAGTTGAGCTACTTTATAAATGGGTCTCTGGATATGTTATCATTGAAAATGAGCAGTTGCTGCCTGATAGTTCACTTAAGCATGGTCATAGATGTAGGTGGTGAGCAGAAATCCTCCTAGAGAGTCAGAAATCAAAGCAGTACATTGGATCATCAACTTTGAAAGGAGAAGGGGTCTGTTGAAAGGATATACATGGTTAATGAGCAGTGGTAAATAGTTTGGCTGGTCATAAAAACCGGGAGAGAGTGACATTGGAGGAGTGAATGTGGTCTCAGGAAAAGGCATATGGATGAAACTATGAGATAGGGTTCATTTTTGTACATATCTTTTGTTTCTGATCTGAAAGAAAGCATTTTCTGCAGAGAATGCACTGAACAATTGGTAGTTAAGATGGCTTTTTAGTCAAGATTAGTCAGCCGTTCTGACTTTAATTCTTGCTTGTGAAATAGACCCATGAACAGAGTATAGGCAGTGCAAGGAATGAAAGCTATACATGAGCTCAATTGTATGGATTCCCTCTTAGGAAGGTTTATCCAGTTACTGTTGCTGCTGAATGTTCTACCTTCTAGAGAGAAACAGACCAACCCCGAGTTCTAGATAGGGTACTTTGTGGAGACTCACCAGCTACTCCTGGCAAGTTACATAGGACCTCTTTATACTAGAGGGGGCAGGAATGAGTTTGTCTTCCTTGTCTTTAGTGCCTTTTTCAGCATTATTATCTAAGAGTTCCACAAATGATCTAATTTGCAACATGAGGTCTTACATAATAGCCCCTTAAATCAAGCAATATATTTAAGCAAAGGGGGTATAACAATGAGTACAGAATCATAGGATCAACTGGTTGTACCATTTGCTGTATCTTCTAGAAACTGTCAGCATAGATAAATATGGAAATAGTCTCTTAAAATCTCAGTCAAGGTACCAGCTTGGGGATAATTTCCTGTATGTTCTCTAGGATGCATTATATACATTAAACAACAACCATTACAACATCTTATTTTCCCAGTAGCTAACTTACATGGGTCCAGGAACCAAATGGATAGAAGTGGCAGTGGCCCTTGTCACTATCAGTCCAGATAATACAGGTAGGGAATTTGTGTTTCCTGCCCCTAGGACTTCCCCAGCTTCTTGGACTATGGAATATGATCTCTGGGATAGTATTTTCTTTAGGGGCATAGGAGGTAACAAGAAACTACATTTTATATCCTCATGCTAAGAGACCAGTGGGCAAAATAGTAGTTTCTATACTGGAAGGTTAACTAACGCCAATGATTATGAAGAACTAGGATGGGTGCTGTGTAATGAAGTGAGAGAGAAGTGTGATTGAAATTCAGGGATCCACTAGAGTGCCTCTTACTGCTTCTACATCTAGTAATAACACACAGTGGGTAATTGCACCAGCCATGGCTTGAAGAGAGCAGGTGACCAGGAACTTGAACTCCTCAGAAATAAAGTTCCCTTCATCCCACTGAGCAAGTTAATCTAGACCAGTGGATGTACTCTGCAAGGTGAAGGAAATTTAGATTGGGTCTGGTAATGCTCACAAATATTTGCAGCAGTAACAACTGCAGCAGTAAGAGATGTATCCAGTGTTATTAATCTTCTGCTTCAAGTTTCTTTCTTTTTTTTTTTCCCCAAGAGATTTTGATGGGTCATAATGATGAGAATATGTAACAGAGAGGATTCCATGTGAGACATGAGAAAACTGAGAAACGCAAGGGTATTTTGAAGATGCTACCTCACCTTCTCTCACTTCACCCAAGTTCCCTGAAACTCTGGTACCAGCAAACTGACAGCTTCCTATTTTAAGTTCTTGATTTTTCATTTCTCTGCTCAAGGGTTTTCCCCCACACTTGCTTCTTTGTACTTAAGTGACCTAGAAGTGTGTGGCTGTGTGGGGTGGGAAGAATTCGCTGCCCTAGAGCAACCTTCAGTAATGGCAGATGAGAGTCCCATCATTCAGTGAGAATCCTGAAACCTATTATACTTGGTTTCCAAGATGGACCCTATTGGATTTAACTCTGGTAACTTAAAATAGCAGATTGTTCATGAACGCATCCTTGTTGTTGTCTTTTCTCTCCCTTTCCTATCACATTTCCCCTTTGCTCATCTGTGCCTCCTAAATTCTTGCCTCAGGGTCTGATTTTGGGAGGACTGAACCTAAGGCCATTATGAGGTTCCTGCTATTCCTTAAACTCTTCACCTTCATATTCAAAATGCCCACGTGCTTGTTGGGAAAGACCAGAGCAAAAGTTTCTTGGGCTTTCTCTTAAGGGAACTTACAAGGCGATAGCAGTTCCCTTGCTGATTTTACTAAGGTAAAAATTCTGTCCTTTAGCCTTTTAAGCATAGAGTCCTGATTTTGTGTACTAAGAAGCACTACAACTGTCAAATTTTGTTTTCTGCAACTTTGGCCTATATTTCCAGGGAAGACCAAAACCTTCTTTATGTATGTTAACAATTTCAAGGAAAATACAAACATTTTTTTCTTGAGAATCATTTAATTTTCCTTGAATACTTTGGCTTTATAGACCCCCTTTTAAAAAAATCTTTTTAAAGACGTTATTTATTTATTTGTCAGAGGGAGAGAGACACAGCACAAAGGGAGAAGCAGACTCCCTGCTGAGCCGGGAGCCCAATGTGGGACTTGATCCCAGGACCCTGAGATCATGGCCTGAGTCAAAGGCAGATGCTTAACCAACTAAACCACCCAGGCACCCCACAGACTCCTTTAAGTTTTAATTTTATAGTTTGACTCTTGCAGGGAAAATTATTTGCTCTCTTTCTAAATTCCTACAGGATACTAGCATAACAAATTTTAAGTAGTTGATCCTCCATTGCATTTTTTTCAAGTCTTCATTCTTTTCTTCATGGTGTCCCATATTAGAAGATTCTTCCTTAACCTTTCACTTTGCTAACTTAGACTCATAGAGTGGAGATAAATGTCAGGAATTTTCCTTGAGCATCGGGAAAGTTAAAGCCCCCTTTTACCTCCTTCTATAGGAAGAATGTCATTTAATTGCTGTTTTCTGTGTAAGGCCCTTCAGGTTAGAAACTATGTCTTATTCATCTTTGTATCTGCAAGACATAATAAGCACTCGTTGTATGTTTGTGGAATGAATAATTAAGTGCATTCTAAGAAGATACAGTAGCAAAAAACCTGCAGAGGCCTATGATACTCTAGCAGAACTTTGATGTTGAACTGGTTTAAACCATTTTGAGATCTCTCAGAAGTTGCATTCCCCCAACCAGAATGGCTTCTTGACCATAGTTTCTTGGTGAGTTCACAGAGGAAAAGAAAAAAAAGTCTATTAACCTGGAATGTACTACATACATTGCTCAACTTTTCTTTTTTTAAAAAAAATTTTAATGAAAACTTTTCTGCACATCTCTGCTACATTTTGTGCTATCAGTTGAGCACAATTTCTCCTCCTTGAGCTTCCACTCATGTCTCCCCTGTCCTCTCCATCCCCCCATCCCTGTGGCTGCACCCACCCCTTCTCAACTTTTCAAAGTATAATTGTTTAGGCCATGAGGGTAGCATCCAGCTTATTCTTTCATGTGAATTATTCTTTATTTTTTGCATAAGAAGTAGCCAAGATAATGTGTTCAACACTTTCTGCAATGAGGGAAATATTCCACTTGAAGAAAAAAGCATTTGAAAGATGCACAGATAATACAGATTTATAGCTTATGGAATGTTAGAGCTCATTAGGTGGTTTCCTTACTGGCATCCACACTGATACCCGGTTATCTAAAGTGCTGAGCATTTCATCTTGCCAAAAAATACTTGAGGATGAATAAAACACTGAAGTATATGATAAAAGTATCATCTGACATAGGGTGACTACATTAGGTATTGTTTTCTTAGTAATATATGCTTTAATAAAATGATTAATGTTGAACAACAATAGAAACAAAATAAAGTGTCAACATAATTTAATACTCAAAGATTTTCTTAGAAGAGTATCCCAACATAGATAACCTATATTATAAGCTAAAAAATTACTCATTAATAAATTTTACAACTTTTTAGTGAGTACCTACTATGAATCATGTACTACAATATGTATTCAGTGTGGAAAAATAGAGAATACAGAGAAAGTAACAAAAAATAATATAATTATTCATAGATAGCCACTGTTAAAAATATGATTTCTCTCTTTCATGCATGTGTATGAGCACACCCATACACATTTTTCAATATCCCAAAGTAAAAAGAGTGCATTTGCCTGCCTATTACAATTACCATAATGCAGCCATACTTATAAGTAAGAGTTTTGTTTATTTACTTATTTTTAAAAAAGATTTTATTTACTTATTT
Source organism: Neogale vison (assembly GCF_020171115.1). Lineage (NCBI taxonomy): Eukaryota > Metazoa > Chordata > Mammalia > Carnivora > Mustelidae > Neogale > Neogale vison. The sequence continues at coordinate 21,758,783 of NC_058093.1, forward strand.
ACTCTTTATTTGACAGAGATTACAAGTAGACAGAGAGGCAGGCAGAGAGAGAGGAGGAAGCAGGCTCCGCTCTGAGCATAGAGCCCGATGCGGGGCTTGATCTCAGGGTCCTGGGATCATGACCTGAGCCAAAGGCAGAGACTTTAACCCACCGAGGCACCCAGGCGCCCCAGGCGCCCCAAGAGTTTTCTTTAAAGGACAATTTAACCTGGTAAATGAGGGGACACACACACACACATACACACCAGGTGTTGCAACTCCTATTGGTTTGCTACTTATCTCATCATAACCCCCCATGTTTGCTGTTTAAGAAAATAGCAAACAGCAAAATTCTTTTTTTCCAGATTTAGGAAAGCACATGCTCTAGGGGAGGATAGTGTCTTCTTTAGCCCTAGGAATCCAATCTTGTTTAATAAAAGTCAATTTTGGCACTCCTCTTTCCCTTGCTATTGTTGGAACTGAGCATGCAAGTGAGGTTCCAATATATTAAATGAAGAAAATACTTCCAGGAACCTTTTGGAAAAGATTTTATTACTTCTAAGGGGCATGAGGATGGGGTTTGCTTTCAGTTTGGGAATTTTAGTGTTTTTCTACTCCCTGCCCTTCTCTTCCAGACTATTTCTTAAGGAATTTGTATAATGAATAGTATTTAAGGATAGAAATAGTTTTGGCACACAGGACAGATTTGCTTTGTCCAGAATAATAAAGATAATGTCTCCTTCCAACACAAAAGTCAAGCAGGTTTGCTTATAGCACATAAGAAAAAAAAAAGACTAGACTTTTCCTACTATTGGGGGTCCCTCTCCTGAAAGCACTCCACAGAATATGAAGGCATCATCAGACCCCTGTCCTATTGCCCTTGTGGGAATTGTGACTTTGGGAAATAGCTCAAAGAAGTGATGACACTATGGCCATTGCTTTTGTTATAAGCCATAAACTGTCCACCTCTGACTTACTCAGGGGTTTCATGTCTTTGGTCAACATCTATGAAACTGTGTCAGACTAATCTGTTTGACTGAAAGTAATATTAAATCTTAGATCTTGCACAATTCTTGACATTCTCTTTCACTTCTGGCCATTGCACAATGTCCTGTTAAATTGTGAGGGCAGAGCCGTGGCAGCCACCTTATGTCATGAGTGTACAAGTCTGAGGACAAAAATCAATGCTGAGTGTGACAGCAAAAATAAATATGGAGACAATCTGGGTTATTAAAGATGTTGTTGAGACTATGATAGAAACTTCTGAAATTATTACACTTCTAGATTCATTTGGTCTATTTTTAAAAACATTTGAGTCAGAATTTCTGTTAACTATGACAAAAACATTTCATTTAAATCATCGAGAAATACAAAACCATCTTGAAGGCCTATTTACTGCCCATAAGTACAATAAATTCCAATATTTATTTAGTACTTACTCTATTCAAGCTTAATAATAAGTATTTTGGTTATATTTTCACATTTGGTCCTTACACAACATCCCTGCATGGTGGTTATTATTTTAAACACAAAGCATCCGAACCTCCAGAGCTGAAGTAATAAGCCCAAGATAATTCAGCTAAGTGACAGAACTAGGATTCAAATCCAGGTCCTCCTGACAGCAATGCCTGTGTGCCTAACCCTGATATGGTATCTCCCAAGCAGCCATGATAGCCAGCATTTGTTGAGGCTTCTTTTCGTCTTGACTCTGTTAACCACTTAAGAATTAATTCTTCTTATATAATAAGTGGGGGATGAATTTGGACCAGTTATATAAGTCTCTGTGCAAATGAATACCAAGAAACATTCTGCCTGAACATGAACTTTTAATTTGTCCCCAAACAGTAATTTTAAATCAGAGGTCTGCTTGGGTTGTCAGATGAGAACTGAAAATTAGATGCTTACTAGTTTTTGCTGAAAGTGAATTTGTACCACTTGTGGTGAACTAATTTCGTCGTCATATATGATCCTCATAATTGGAAAAGATATTTTGGTGTATCAGTAGATAATCAAAAGAGAGATTACCATACTTCCTCTGAATCCCTTATTCAGTAGTCCTCTATTACTCAAAAACTGCTCTTACCTGAATCTGAAAACATAGTAAGAAATATCCCCAAGACTGTTGCATTCTAAGCTTTAAGCTGCCAGGAACTTGGTTTCACTAATTCAAATCACTGTCACCTAGGCTGGCGTCTACCCTTTACTACTTTCATGAATGGATAAACTAATGAACAAAATCCAAAGAATTAAAAATACATATCCTCACTTTGATTCATAATGTTCCTTATGGCAACAGCATTTCCTCAGATTCTGGGGGAGATAGATAGATAGATAGATAGATGTATGTATATATATGTAATAGAACATTTCTTAGTATACAACTTGCTTTTTGAACAGTAGTGGCTTGTATTTGGTGACTCTGTATGATCCATAGATGATTTTATATTATAGTTTGTGAGTATGACAGATTGATAACCTATCTAGCTCCTTAGGGTGATCAACAGGGGTACATATGAAACACCTGGGTGGCTCAGTTGGTTAAATGTCTGCCTTCAGCTGAGATCATGGTCCCAGAGGTCCCAATGACGGTTGAGTCCCGTATCGGGATCCTTGCTTGGTGGGGAACCTGCTTCTCCCTCTGCCTGCTGCTCCCACTGTTTGTGTGCTCTTTCTTCCTGTCGAATAAATAAATAAAATCTTTTAAAAGGGGGGGGGTAGAGATAGTCAATGAAGACTTTGAAGTGTTGGAGATTATGATTTGAAATTTTTTAAAAAAATGACCAAAATATTTTAAAGTTTTCCTTTCTGTGTCTGTAGTGCCAGGAGTGACATCAGAATAGAACCCACTTCTCCACTGTAATATGATTTTTAATATAAAAGTTATTTGTTATCACTCACTACCATGGCCCAGAAGTGAAACATAATCCAAATACATTATCCATTGTAATATAGCTTTGACATGTATTTCCCTCCTGCAGTTATTTTCCAGGGGACTTAGTCCTAATTATTTAACACTTCCAAAGTCAATAAATTATTGGAGGCTAGAAAAAGGCTTGTTGGTGGATGAAATTTCTCTGTGAAATGAAAGTTGTCTCATGAAGTGAGAAGCTGCAAGAAGGTATCATTTAATAATAGCAAGTAATATTTTTAAATTACTGTTTAGAAATGTATCGCCTGATATTAAAATGACTTTATATAAATGCTGTGTCCTCAATTTAAAAGGACACTGGTAAACCCCTAGGACTGAACAGGCCTTTTCTCTACCTAATTAAATTAAGTGCAGTGTACAGTGCTTCTCTGCAAAGATTAACAGAATGCATTCCTTGTCAGTTTAAGTGTTGCCTGTGGCGGTATTTTTTTCTAATTTAATTAAAAGCTGTTCTTCTATGAAGAGCAAGCTTGCAGCATAATTTCTCTTATGTTTACATTTCTGAAGGCTATTTGGAAGAAAGTGGAGAGTGAAAAGAAGAGAAAAGACAAAAAGAGGAGAAGGGACTAAGTTGTGGGTTTATCAGAGGAAGTTCACAATATTTCATCTGTTGTTTAGGAAAATTTCACTTTAACAGTGGAAATGAGTACAAATAAACCAGGTATCTGGGAAGACAACAGTTTTCATTGTGGTGGGTTAGACCATCTCTCTATCTTATACCCAGTTGATACCCTTGGTAAAAATACAGGGCATTTGTCAAAGAGGTAATTATACCACAAACTCTCACATATTCAAATATTTGTTGTGCTGTTGCTTTTCTTTCAAAGTGTGTGACTAGGTGTTGAGGCTCAAGTAGATTTTTCAGTCTGTTACCACATACAAAGCTAGGGATGAGTCAACAGTACCATACTGGGAAGCCACTTGGTGTTCCAGTACAGGTACAAAGACCTTTCAGAAACATCCTGACGACGTAAAAGGGTGCTGAGAGCCCAGTTAGTCTACTTCCCAGGTATTGAGAGTTTCATGATCAGAATTTAACAACATATAACCCATTGACTTCTTCATATTTTTTATGAACTTAAAATACCCATGTATATTACTAATATTTATCACCTCAGTATTGGAAGTCTATGTCTTTTGAGTTTAAGCAAAGTGGAGAGAATAGAAACTAGTAGCGAAAAAGAAAACTTTTGATAAAGGAGTATTCAATAAAAATTAAGAATGTAGAACAAGGAAGAGGGACTAGGAATATCCTATAATAACACACCTATGTGGCACATGAGGCTATATAGTGTTATTTACAAATGGATTTAGATTACTTAAAGGGGTGCCTGGGTGGCTGAATTGGTTAGGCATCTGAGTCTTGATTTTGGCTGTGGTCATGATCTCAGGGTTGTGAGATCAAGTCCCACGTTGGGCTCCACACTGGACCAGGAGCGTGCTTATGGATTCTCTCTCTCCCTCTTCCTCTCTCTCTCTTTCTTTTTTTCTCTCTTACTTTTTCTAAGAAAGAAAGAGAGAAAGAAAGAAATGAAAGAAAGAAAAAAGAATGAATGAAAGAAATCGATTACTTAAAAATATACATGGGAAATTCTAGAGCAATCACTGAAACAATTTTTTAAAAGACATATAATTTATAAGCTAAGAGAGTAAAAAAATAAAATCATATGAAATATTCAGTTGAGACTAAGAAAGTAGGAAAAGAGGAGAAAAAGCAATCAAGGAGTAGGGGTGCCTGGGTGGCTCAGATGGTTGGGTGTCTGCCTTTGGCTCAGGTCATTATCTCTAGGTCCTAGAATCAAGCCCCATGTCAGGCTCCCAACTAAGAGGGGAGTCTGCTTCTCCCTCTCCCTCTTCCTCTGCTTGTTCTCTCTCTCACTTTCTATCATGTGAATAAATAAAACTTTTAAAAGAAAAAAAAAGGATCAAGGAGCAAAATCAATAAATAGAAAATAGTTACAAACATGGTATGTATTAATCCAACTATATCAATCATTACTTTGAATATGATGGTATGAATATACCAATTAAAAGTTAAAGAATAACAGAGTGGATTAAAAGACCCAATTGTATATTGCCTACAAAAACATTTAAAGTAAAGGAATGGAGAAAGATATACCCTGCGAATCCTACTCAGAAAAAAGCTAAAATAGCTAGATTAATTTCAGATGAAGCTGACTACAGAATAAGAAAAATTATCAAAGATAAAAAGAGGCACTACATAATGATAAAGGACTCAATTTTCCAAGAAGTTATACAATCAATCTTAAATGAGTATGCACCTAAATGGAACATCAACATAGATCAGGCAAAAACTGATAAAATTGAAAAAATAAATATAAAAATTCACTATGATAGTCAAAGACTTCAACATTCCTTCTTCAGTAACTGACACATTAAGCAGGCAAACATTCAGTAAAGATATAGTTGACTTGAAGAGTCGTATAAATCAACTTAATCTACTTGAGATATATTAAAATACTCTAACCAACAACACTGGTATATGTTGTATTCTCAAGCTTGTATGGAACTTTCAAGAGAATTTTAAAAATATTTTGACTAAAGAGAATGAAAATACAACTTGTCAAAATTTATGGGATGAAGAAAAAGCAGTGCTTAGAGGGAAATTGATGTGTGTGTGTGTGTGTGTGTTTGACGCACACATATATATCAGAAAAAGTAAAGCTTTAAAACAATAATCTAAGTTTTCATTGTAAGAAACTAAACAAAGAACAATTTAATTCCAAAGCAAAAGGAAGAATAAAAGTAATAAAAATTAAAGCAGAAATCAATGAAATTGAAAATGGGAACAGTAGAGAAAATCAGTGAAACCAAAAGCTATTTCTTTTAAAAAATCCATAAAATTGGTAAAGCTCTGTGTCAGTGAGCATTCTCCAGAGACACAGACCAATAGGACACTCAGTAGAAAGTCCAAAATCTGATGAAGCTGGTAGGCAGGAGACTTAAGAAAAAGTTGCAGGTCAAGTCCAAAAACAGTGTGCTATATAAAATCAGGAAGAACCTGATGTAGGCAAAGTCTGAAGGGAGTCTAATGGAGGATTCCCTCTTTTTAATGGGAGATTAGCCTTTTGTTCTTTTTAAACTTTCCACTAATTGGATAAGGTCCACCCACATTATGGTGGACCATAATGCTTTATTCAAAGTCTACCAAATTAAATGTAAATCTTACCAAAATGCTTTACTCAAAGTCTACCAGATTAAAAGTAAATTTCATATAAAAACAACCTCACAGAACATCCAGAACAATGCCTTGCCAAAATATATGGGCACTACAGCCCAAACAAGTTGACATATGAAATTAACCATCACGATTTCTACTGGGATTGAGAAAGGGGGGAGGGAGGAATGGAGGTAGAGAGAGAGAAAGAACACAAAGTAGCAATGTAAACAAAGAAAGATCATTTTATTGAACCCACAGACATTCAAATGATAATAAAGGAATACTGTGGGAATATTGTGGGACTCTAGTCCCACAAATTTGACAATTTAAATGAAAAGAACCAAGCCCTTAATAGACACAAACTACCAAAACTCACACCAGGTCATCTGAATAGGTCTATATCTATTAAAGAAACTAATCAGTCAATGCCTTCTAAAAAAGAAAACACCAGTCCTGGATGGTGAATTCTATGAAATACCTTTAAAGTAAGAAATGACACCAATTCTCCACAGTATCTTCCGGCAAATAAAAGCAGAAGGAATACTACAAAACTCATTTTGTAAAGCTAGTAATACTCTAATACCAAAATCAGATACATATATTACAAGAAAGAAAAACTGCAGACCAATATCTCTCATGAACACAGATCCAAAAATCTTCAACAAAATATTAACAAATTGAATCCACAAAAATTATACACTATGACCATGTGGGATTTATTCCAAATATGTAAGGCTTGTTATATATTCAAAACCCAATCAATATAAAACTCAATAATAAGAAAAAAAGAGCTCAATTAAAAACGGGGTAAAAGACCTAAACAGATACCTCACCATAAAAGATAGGCAGATGGCAAATAACCATATAAAAAAGTTCTAACATTATATGTCATTAAGTAATTGCTAACTAAAATAGTTGCTAACTAAAACTATACACCTATTAGAATTGTGAAAAATCGAAACACTGACAACAGCAAATGCTGGCAAGGATGTGAAGAAATAGGAACTCTTATTTATTGCTGATAGAAAAATGGTATAGCCTTTTTGAAATGAGGCTGGAAGTCTTTTACAAAACTGAACACCCTTACCGTATGATTCAACAACTGTACTCCTTGATATTTACCCAAAATAGCTGAAAACTTATGTCCATACAAAAACCTGCATAAAGATGTCTGTAGTAGCTTTATTCAAATTGCCCAAACTTAGAGGCAAACAGCATGCCCCCTTCAGTAGGTGAATGGATAAAAATAAGCTATAATATATCCAGACAATAGAATATTATTTACCACTAAGAAGAAATGAGCTATCAAGCCATGAAAAGGCATAAAGGAAACTCAAATGCATATGGCTAAGTGAAAGAAGTCAATTTGAAAAGTTTACCTACCATATAATTCCATACTATATGAGATTCTGGAAAAAACAGAACTATGTAAGTAAAATTACCAGTGGTTGCTAGAGGTTGGGGGTAGAGAGGGATGAATAAACTGAGCACAGGGTTAGGTCAGTGAAACTACTATGCACAGTACTATAGTGGTACACATATGTCATTATACATATGTCAAAACCTACGGAGTAAATCCTAACCCAGCACCAAGGGTAACAAACATACCACTCATTACAGGATATTGACAATGAGGGAGACTGTGTGTAAATGGGGTATATGAGAACATTCTGTACATTTCTCTCAGTTTTGCTGTGAACCTAAAAGAGTTATAAAATATAAGGTCTGTTAAAAAAAGGAAAAAGTAATCCACACAACAACAGGATTATAAAAGAAAATCAATTGATACAGAAAAAAAAAACCTCACAAAATCTAACAATCACAATTAAAAAAAAAAAACTTAGCGAAATAGGAATTGTGGATAATTTCCTCAACTTGTTAAGACAAGCCTAAAAAAACCGATAGCTAACATTATATATATTTTTTAACATTATACATGTTGATAAGGAACTGAACAGTTTTCTCCTAAGACTAGCAATAGGGCAATCAGGTCCTCTTTTGCTACTCTATTCAATATTATACTGGAAGTCTTAGGTAATTCAACAGAGAGAAAAAAAAATGCAATGCGTACTAAGTAGGAATAAGTTTTTTTTATTTGTAGATAATTTGGTTGTCTATGTAGAATATACCAAAGAATTAAAAGGAAAAAAAAAAGGATGCCTGGAAATAATAAGCAAGTATAACAGGGTTACTGATATACAAGATCAATAAACAAAGGTCAATTTTTTTCCAATATAACATCAATAAATAATTGGACTTGATAACTTAAAAAAGATATATATTTGTATACATTTATAATAGCACCAGAAAAAACCTTAGATATAAATCTGATAAAGTTTATTCCAGATCTATATACAAACAGGAAACTATTAAATTTTGATGAAAGAGGTAAAAAAACTAAATAAATGGAGAGATATTCTGTGCTCATGAATTGGAATACTCAGTATTGTTAAGATGTGAATTTTTCCCACCTTGATCTGTAGAATCATTGCAATCGCCATAAAAAATCCCAGCAAGTTATTTTGTAGATATCAAAAAAACAATTTTCAAGTTTGTGTGAAAAGGCAAAAAGTCTAGAAAAGACAATACTAAAGAAAAAAACGAGGGTTGAAGGACTCATGCTACACAAATTCAAAACTTACTATAAAGCTACAGTAAACATGACAACATAGTATTGATTAAAAACATATAAATAGATAATAGGTAGATGATTAAAAGATAGATCAGTGGAACTAGATAGAGAGCCCAGAAATAGATTCACACAAATAATAATAATTCACAAAGGAACAAAGGCAATTCAATGAAGAAATGAATCTTTTCAGCAAATATTTGTTGAACAATTGTATATCCATACATAAAAAAGATGAATCTAGACACAGACCTTTTTTTTTTTAATATTTTATGTATTTATTTGACAGAGATCACAGGTTGGCAGAGATGCAGGCAGAGAGAGAGGAGGAAGCAGACTCCCTGCTGAGCAGAGAGCCCCATGCGGGGCTCAATCCCAGGACCCTGAGATCATGACCTGAGCCAAAGGCAGTGGCTTAACCTACTGAACCACCCAGGCGCCCTAGACACAGACCTTATACTTTTCACAAATATTAACTCAAAATGGATCATAGATCTCAATGTAAAATGCAACTCAACTGTAAAATTTTGAGAAGGAAACATATGTGACTTAGGGACTATTGATGAGTTTTTAGATGCAAAATTTAAACCCTTGAAGCCATTAGACATTATTAAAATAAAAAATTTCCACCCAATTGAAGACTTTTTTATAAGAAAGAAAAGACAAGCCACGAACTGGGAGAAAATATTTGCAAATCATATATCAGGACTTATATATAAAATATACAAAGAACTCTTAAAGCCTAACAATCAGAAAACAAAGAATCCAACTAAAAAATTGGTAAAATATCTGAATAATCATCTTACCAGAAAGAATATACACATAGCAAATAAACACATGAACAGATGCTCAATATCGTTTGTCATTATGGATTTGCAAATTAAAACAATAATAAAATAACACTGTACACTTACGAAAGTGGCTAAAATTAAAAAGAAAAAAAAACTGATAATACCAATTACTGGAGGCCATGTGGAACAGGATCTCTCTTTTTTTTTTAAGATTATTTATTTATTTATTTGACAGACAGATCACAAGTAGGCAGAGAGGCAGGCAGAGAGGAGGAAGCAGGCTCCCCACTGAGCAGAGAGCCTGATGCGGGGCTCGATCCCAGGACCCTGAGATCATGACCTGCTGAAGGCAGAGGCTTTAACCCACTGAACCACCCAGGCACCCCTGGAACAGGATCTCTGTGAGTGTGCAAAATCATATATCCACTTTGGAAGACTGGAAGTTTCTTATAAAGCTAAGCATAGTTTTACCATAGGATCCAGTGATTTCATTTCAGAGGTAGTTTTATCCAATTATTTTGAACAAGTATATCCACCTAAACACCCGCACACAATTATTTGTTGCACTTTTATTAGTAATTATAAAAAATTGGAAGCAATCAAGATATCCTTCATTGGTGGATCAATAGACAAAATGTGCTATATCTATACAATGGAATATTATTCAGTGATAAGAAGTGATGTATCAAGCCACACAAAATGTGAGTCAACTTCAAATGCATGTTGCTGAGTGAAGGAAATCAATCCAAAAAATCTATATGGTCTATTATTCCTGTGTTGTTATTAGTTAACAAATCTGACACTACTATGTGCTTATGCTGTAATTGTGCAACTAAGTAAATGGATGATAGCTGATGAGACTCAAGTTTTTCACAGTTGGTAACAGATAAGCCTGGTGAAGAGGCTAGATTGATCGATGTGGTAATGGATTAGAGTTGAAGACATCAGTATGAATTCGTAGTTGGCTTATAGATAGAAATGAGTAGATAGTTATAGATAGAAATACAGATACACACTTATATACTTGTTAGTTTACAAACAAATATGTCCTCAATGAGATGACCTAGAAGCAATGACTCTCTAATAACATCCACATCTTGTGTTCTGATGTCATTCAATAAAAGGAATCAGGGTTTCCTGGAAAAATGGTTGATTCCAGGACTGGGGCAAGAAATATATGACATAAGCCTGGAGCATCTTATAGTATCAGCAAGTGAGGAAGCGCTATAAAATAAAAATAATAAAAAAAAGGAAGATAAAACAAGTAATAATGGGATGTATCAAGAGGCTACATCTGAGAAACCTTCTAATGACCAAACCCAGAGCAATATGAGTAACAAAAATCAATAAAGTTGTATTGGATTAAATCAGTAAAGTTGTATTGGATTATATACCAAAGTACAAAAGAAATATCCATGAACCCATGCTGACATAAATCATCGAGTAACTAAAAAATGGAAGAGACTGAAAGAATATTTCATGCAGAGGAATTCTAATTTATTTATATAGGTATTCCTCCTTCAAGGAGGTGGAATGTAACTCTCCATTTTTAAAATATGATTTGTATACTATGACTTCCTTCCTAGAAGTACAGTGTTGAAAGGGGGAAATGACTGACTTTACAGTGAAGAAACCTGACAAACCCTACCTCAGACAGAGGATCAAGTTTAAACAGCAGTCGTAATTAATACTGACACTATGTACTCTTGATATCATGTGAGGAAAATAGTACTTATTTTTTTAGATTTTCCTTAAAAAATAAATAACTCCATTTTAATTCTTTGTGATTAATGAGGAATAATACATCAGACAAATACCAACTTTAAGGGACATTCTGTGTAATATCTCTGGGCTCAAAATTGTCAAGGCCATCACAAAACAAGGAAAATTTGAGAAACTCATAGTGGAGAAGAGCCTAAGCAGGCATGACCATTTAATTTAATGTGGTATCCAGGTTGGGATTCCAGAATAGAAAACAACTTTAGGTAAAAACTAAAGACATTCAAATGAAGTATAGACTTCAGTTAAAATAATTGGTTCATTAACTGTAACAAATATGCCATGTATGATTTTTAAAGATTTTATTTATTTATTTGAGAGAGAGTGAGTATGTGTGTGTGTGTGTGTGTGCGCGCGCGTGCGTGCATGTGGGAGCTGGGGAAGGGGGAGGAGAGGGACAAGCACACTCTGTTGAGCAAGGGCCCAATGACCCTGAGACCTTGACCCGAGCAGAAATCAGGAGTTGGATACTTAACCAGTTGAGCCCCCAGGTGTCCCTGTCAGTTGTTAATAAAATTGGAAATTGGGAATGGAGAATATGGGAACTCTCTGTACTAACTTAATAATTTTCCTGTTAATCTAAAACTGTTACAAAATTTTTAAAAATTCAAAATGGATAAAAGGTCTTAATTTGAGACCTGAAATTCTAAAAGTCCTAAGGAAGAACATAGGCAGTAACTTCTTTGACATCAGCCATAGCAACTTCTTTTTAGATATGTCTCCTGAGGTAAGGGAAACAAAAGCAAAAATAAACTCTTGGTTCTTTCTCAGGACAAAAAGCTGTTACACAGTGAAGGAAATAATCAATAAAACTAAAAGGCAACCTACAGAATGGGAGAAGATATTTCCAAATGATGTAACTGATAAAGGGTTAGTATCCAAAATATACAAGGAACTTAAAAAACTCAACACCCCCCAAAAGAATAATCCAACTTAAAAAAATGAGCAGAAGACATGAACAGGCATTTTTCCAAAGAAGACAAACAGATGGCCATCAGACACATGAAAAGATGCTCAACATCATGGATCATCAGGGAAGTGCAAATTAAAACTACAAGGAGCTATCATCTCACGCCTGTCAGAATGGCTAAAATCAACAATGCAATAAAGAGCCGATGTTGGTGCGGATGTGAAAAAAGGAGAATGCTCTTACACTGTTGGTGGGAATTCAAATGGGTGCAGCCATTCTGGAAAACAGTATGGAGTTTCCTCAGAAAGTTAAAAATAGAGCTACCCTATAATCCAACAATTGCACTGCCAGGTATTACCTGAAAGAATCCAAAAATACTAATTCAAAGGAATACACGCACTCCAATGTTTATAGCAGTTAACCTATAATAGCCAAAATATGGAAGTAGCCCAAGTGTTCATTGATGAATGAATAAAGAAGATGTGATCTATCTATCATCTATCTTCTATCCTCTATCATCTATCATCGGTCTATTTATCTATACACAATGGAATATTACTCAGCCACAAAAGAGAATGAAATCTTGACACTTGCAATGACACGGATGGAGCTAGAGAATATTGTGCTAAGCAAAATAAGTCAGTCAAAGAAGGAAAAAAATATCCCATGATTTCCCTCACACGTGGAATTTAAGAAACACAACAAACACACAAAGGGAAAAACAGAGAGAGGGGCAAACCAAGAAACAGACTCTTAACTATAGAAAACAAACTGATGGTTAACAGATGAGAGGTGGGCAGGGGGATGGGTGAGATAAGTGATGGGGATTAAGAAGTACACTTGTTGTTATGAGCACCAGGTATTGTACAGAAGGGTTGAATCACTATCTTGTACACACTAACATTACACTGTATGTTAACTAACTCGAATTTAAATTTTAAAAGATTACCAAATCAGATATAATAGCCAGAAGTCATAAACAGTTAATAAGGAATAGACACAAATCTATTTAATCTCATAGTTAAAAAAAAGTAAGGAAATATAACAAGATATTTTTTTTCCTCCTCAGATTGTTGAAGATGGAACAATAAAAAAGAACCCTAAATAAACTAAAACTAAAACTTTATTTTAAAAAAAAAGCAGTTAAAAATGTGGAAAGTCAAAGTTCTTTAAAGATTTAAAGAAAATGTTCAGCTAAGGTAATGTCGGTAAGAGATACACTACTAAATTTCTATCATTTGGTAGCCAGAAACCTGCTTGATGGGAACATGGTAGAGGTGAGGAAAAAAGAGAAGGAAAAAAATGGTTCAGCATTCTGGTTTTCCTAATCCCATTCTTCTGATCCAGCTTTTGGTTCAGTGGCCTAAGTGAGTAACAGATAGAGGACTCAGATGTCTTCCAGCATTAAGCTGGGTATGATGCTCAATGGTGCTCAACACAGATTCCAGAAAGCAATTCCTCCAGTTGACCAAAAAAAAAAAAAAAAACAACACCCAGAAACAGTTCCAAAACAAGGATATTACTTCAGCATATAGGAAAGGGGCCACATAGATAAAGGAAAGCCAGCACAATGCTCAAACTAAGGGGATGAAAAATTCACCTTTGGAGCTTAGTGTAATCACAGATCATAATATGAGTCATCTGTCTGTGGCATAGATTTTGAGGCAGAACTACAGATACGGCATTTGAATTTTAAGTGTTAATATATTTTTCTGAAATTAGACAATGTGGCCCATAAAACATTTTTTTTAAAGATATTATGATGAATTTCTACCTGATGTTATAGTTTTATAATGACAGCATTTTATTCTGTTTTGGTTCCACAGTTGCCTGCCTAACAGTTTAAAGGAGCAAGATTAGAGCAGTAATTCTGCTGTAATAAAGGCCACCTTGTGGAAGGTCAGTTCACTTGCTTGTTTCTTGTTTTTCAACACAAGACTCTTCAAGCAACAAAAATAAGTCTGCTGGAACAGTTGGAAAAAGTAGTCAGGGAAATGAACGTTCTCCTTGTTACTGGATATGGTCTTGTGCATAGAATCTGAGTAGCTTTTTAGGGTAAATTCCCAGTAGTGCAATTTTTTGTTAAAATGGCTACTGGAGGCAGATTTCATCCTAGGATTCATATACTGTGAGGTTTTGTTCTGTCTCGAGGAAAACAAAACAAAACATAGAAAACAAAAAGCTGTCGAACGTGTGTTCACTCAATAATTTGTGGAGCCACAAAATATACTACAGTATTTTCTTCATCTTAAGAAATTTCAAGTTTCGGGAATTAATTGAAGTGTCTTTCTTAACATAGACAGTCATTTCAAAATGGGCTTTACATTTTGTAAATTGAATCAACAGTTTGCTAGAGATTTTGATGCTTCTGAAAAGTTTAACTCTTGCAAAATTGCAATGCTTAAGAAGAGTACCAGAATTTATTGAGTATTCTGTATGTGACTGGCACTTTTAAAGTGTTGTTTCACTTAGTTCTCATAAAAGCTTTATGAAATTGTCTTAGAGTTTACAAATGAGGAAATAGGCCAAGACTACTTAGCATCTTTTCAAGATCACATAGCTGTGAGGATATGGTCCCATGCTTGAATTTGACTTAAAGCCAGAAACAAATAAAATATGTACAAATGAATATACATTTTATATATATATTATATTTATTTATACATATGTAAACATTCTATTTACCAGCTATATATGTTATTATGTGTATATATGAATATATATAATGTACACAGTATAATATATAGTACCTATTATATATTTAATATCTGTTAACATATTGTATACTTACTGTGTAATATAGAAGTATATATAAACTAGGGAGCTAGATTAGATGCCCAGAGTGCAGAGGACTTAATCACATTTTCAGTGTCAGGTAACACATGTTGTGTGTGTGTGTATGTGTGTGTGTGTATGTGTGTGTGTGTGTGTGTGTGTGTTTGTATGTGTGATGTTTTGTTCCAACTTTTTTCTCTTTTGTCAAAGGTTAATTTTATTTTACTTTGTGTTTTGCTTGTTTACTTTGTAGATCACTGAGAATAGTTTAGGATAACATGAAATGAGTTATCAACCTTTTCTCAGAGACATGGTGGAAGATTTCTGTGGCTCACCTCCTCCACCTCCCCAACAAGCATGGCAACCGCAAAATGGCATTCTGAGTTCTTTTTAAAGGAACTCCTTAATCCAGAGGATTTACTTCAAGGTAAGAGACTGGAAATTTCTCAGTCTGAAGGGATGAATATAAATGAATGATTCTGGTTACCAGAAAGAACAGCAAACACGTGGTACTTGCAGATGTGTTATGTATTGAAACCACAAAGATGAGTAAGATATGGCTGTCTGGGCTGAAGGAGTTTTGCATTCCTGTGATGTAACAACTTAGAGCAATTAAAAAAATTTTGAACCTCAATTTAGTTCTGCATCTTAGAAATGTTATGTTTTTCTCTCTCTAATACATCTCTACTGTTACAGCTTGTAATCAAATCAAGGACAATAGTTACTTGAATATGGGCCTGTTGCATGCTATATAGCTTAAGGGAAAAAGAATAAAGATCTACTCTGTTTCTATCTCCAGCTAGCAAGGCGACTTGGACAGGTCATGTTAACCTCCCCATGTCTCAGGCGTCTCACAGTAAATTAAGGATTTGTTTTGCATTGATATTTGAAATTGCTTCTATGCTTGAGCCAGAAGGTCTACATTAAAGTCTATAATGCATATAATGCACTTAGCAAAGTTCCTAATGCATATGTAATAAAGGAAATATCTGCTTACATTTTAACTCAGTTAATCTTCACAATTAAGTGGCCTTGAGCAATCCACCTTTTTCTGTGTATTACACAAGGTATTGTGGTATATTGGACCCAATATAGCAGAATGGGGTTTGATTCTCATCACTACTACTCCTAGGTCAATGGCATTGTACGTACTACTTCTATGAAACTCCTACTACAATTTGAACAATGATAATAAAAATATGGGTGTTAAATAAAATGAATTCTATGTTTCTCCTAATTTAATTCTCCAAACATTTTTTAAGGGCTTCCTAGTGCAGACATGTTTTATTGCTTAGACATTTAAAAAAATGTATTTTATTTTATTTATTTTTTTCAGTGTTCCAAAATTCATTGTTTATGCACCACACCCAATGTTCCATGCAATACATACCCTTCATAATACGAACCACCAAGCTCACCCAACTCCCCACCCCCTCTCCTCCAAAACCCTTTTCTTTCTTAGAGTCCATAGTCTCTCATGGTTTGCCCCCCATCCCTGATTTCCTCCAACTCACTTCTCCTCTTCATCTCCCAGTGTCTTCAGTGTTATTCCTTATGCTCCACAAGTAAGTGAAACCATATGATATTGACTGTCTCTGCTTGATTTATTTCACTCAGCATAATCTCCTCCAGTCCCATACATGTTGATACAAAAGTTGGATATTCATCCTTTCTGATGGAGGCATACTGCTCCATTGTACATATGGACCATATCTTCTTTAACCATTCGTCTGTTGAAGGGCATCTTGGTTCTTTCTACAATTTAGCGATTATGGCCATTGCTGCTATGAACATTGGGGTACAGATGGTCCTTCTTTTCACTATATCTGTATCATTGGGGTAAATACCCAGTAGTGCAATTGCAGGGTCATAGGGTAGCTCTATTTTTAATTTCTTAAGGACTCTCCACACTGTCTTCCAAAGTGGCTGTGCCAACTTGCATTCCTGCCAACAGTGTAAGAGGGTTCCCCTTTCTCCACATTCTCTCCAACACTTGTTGTTTCCTGTCCTGTTAATTTTGGCCATTCTAACAGGTGTAAGTTGGTATCTCAATGTGGTTTTTTTTTTTTTTTTTTAGATTTTTTTACTTATTTATTTGACAGAGGGAGAGAGATCACAAGTAGGCAGAGAGGCAGGCAGAGAGAGGAGGAAGTAGGCTCCCCGCGGAGCAGAGAGCCCGATGTGGGGCTCGATCCCAGGACCCTGGGATCATGACCTGAGCTGAAGGCAGAGGCTTTAACCCACTGAGCCACCCAGGCGCCCCTCAATGTGGTTTTGATTTGAATCTCCCTGATGGCTAATGATGATGAACATTTTTTCATGTGTCTGTTAGCCATTTGTATGTTGTTTGAAGAAGTGTCTGTTCATGTCTTCTGCCCATTTTTTAATGTGATTTTCTGTTTTTTGAGTGTTGAGTTTGAGGAGTTCTTTATAGATCTTGGATATCAGCCCTTTGTCTGTAGTGTCATTTGCGAATATCTTCTCCTATTCCGTGGGTTGCCTCTTTGTTTTGTTGACTCTTTCCTTTGCTGTGTAGAAGCTTTTCATCTTGATGAAGTCCCAAAAGCTCATTTTCACTTTTGTTTCCTTTGCCTTTGGAGACATATCTTGAAAGAAGTTGCTGTGGCTGATGTCAAAGAGGTTACTGTCTATGTTCTTCTCTAGGATTTTGATAGATTCCTGCCTCACATTGAGGTCTTTCACCCATTTTGAGTTTATCTTTGTGTATGGTGTAAGAGAATGGTTGAGTTTCATTCTTCTACACATAGCTGTCCAATTTTCCCAGCACAATTTATTAAAGAGACTGTCTTTTTCCCACTGTATATTTTATCCTGCTTTGTCAAAGATTATTTGACCTTAGAGTTGCAGGTCCATATCTGGGCTCTGTACTCTGTTCCACTGGTCTATGTGTCTGTTTTTGTGCCAATACCATGCTGTCTTGGTGATCACAGCTTTGTAGTAAAGCTTGAAATCAGGCAACATGATGTCCCCAGCTTTGTTTTTCTATTTCAACATTTCCTTAGCAATTAGGGGTCTCTTCTTGTTCCATACAAATTTTAGCATTGTTTGTTCCAGCTCTTTGAAAAATGCTAGTGGAATTTTGGTCATGATGACATTGCATGTATAGATGACTCTAGGTAGTATAGACATTTTAACAATGTTTATTTTTCTGATCCATCATTATGGAATGCTCTTCCATCTTTTTGTGTCTTCTTCAATTTCTTTCATGAGTGTTCTGGAGTTCCTTGAGTACAGATCCTTTACCTCTTTGGTTTGGTTTACTCCCAGATCTTAGGGTTCTTGGTGCTATAGTAAATGGAATCGATTCTCTAATTTCCCTTTCTATATTTTTATTGTTATTGTATAAGAAAGCAGCTGATTTCTGTACATCAATTTTGTATCCTGCCACATTACTGAATTGCTGTATGAGTTCCAGTAGTTTGACAGTGGAGTCCTTTGGGTTTTCCAATTAAAGTATCATGTCATCTGAGAGAGAAGAGAGTTTGACTTCTTTGCCAATTTGAATACCTTTTATTTCTTTTTGTTGTCTGCTATCAGTGAGATCCAAACTAATCTAAATACTCTAACAGCTGAGGTAACCGAGGCAAAAGATAGAATTAGTGCTCTAGAGGACAAAGTGATAGAGAAAAAGGATCAGGAGGAGGCCTGGAACAAACAGCTTAGAAGCCATGAAAACAGAATTAGGGAAATAGATGATGTCATGAAATGTTCCAACGTCAGAATTATTGGGATCCCTGAATGGAGGAGAAAGAAAAAAGACCAGAAGATAGAGTTGAACAAATTCTCCATGAAAGTTTTCCTAGCCTGGGGAATGGAACCAGCATTTATGTCCTAGAGGTAGAAAGAACATTCCCCCCCCACCCAAGATCAACAAATCTAGAAAGACCTTGAGGCACTTGATTGTAGGACTGACACATCATAATTTTAGGTAAGAGCTTTGGAGAGAAGCTAGGGGGAAGAGACTTCTTATGTACAGAGGAATGTCCATCAGAATAACATTGGACCTCTCTACAGAAACCTGGCAAGCCAGAAAGGGCTGGCAAGACATATTTGGGGCACTAAATGAGAAGAACATGCAGCCAAGAATACTTTATCCAAAAACGTTGACATTAAAAATGGATGGAGAGATAAAGAGCTTTCACGGCCAGCAAGGTTTAAAAGAGTATGTGACCACCAAGCCGGCACTACAAGAAACATTAAGGAGAGGTTCTATAAAAGAAGAAAGAACCCAAGAATGTCATAGAATGGAAATTTAAGAGACAATCTATAGAAACAAGGACTTCACAGGCAACATAATGTCAATAAAAACATATCTTTCAATAATCATGCTCAATGTGAACAGCCTAAATGCTCCCATAAAATGACACAGGGTTGCAGATTGAATAAAATGACAGGACCCTTCCATATGTTGTCTACAAGAGACCCATTTGGAACCTAAGAGTATATCCAGACTGAAAGTGAAGGGATGGAGAAGAATTTTTCATGCCAATGGGCCTCAAAAGAAAGCTGGGGTAGCAATTCTCATATCAGATAAATTAAAGTTTAAGCTAAAGACTGTAGTCATAGATAAAGAAGGACACTATATCATTCTTAAAGGATCTATCCACCAACAAGATCTAACAATTGTAAATATTTATGCCCTCAACAGGAGCAGCCAACTACATAAGACAACTGTTAATCAAGATAGTCATGTTGATATGAATACATTAATAGTAGGGGATCTTAACACATCACTCTCAGTAAGAGAAAGCAGAAAATCAATAAAGAAATGAGAGCATTGAATGGCAAAGTGGACCAGATGGACATCACGGATATATACAGAACATTCCACCCTAAAACAACAGAATACTCATTCTTCTCAAGCACACATGGAACTTTCTCCAGAATAGACCACATACTGGGTCACAAATCAGGGCTCAACTGATACCAAAAGACTGAGATTATTCCTTGCATATTCTCAGACCACAATGCTTTGAAACTGGAACTCAATCACGAGAAAAAGTCTGGAGGTAATTCAAACACTTGGAAGCTAAAGACCACCCTGCTTAAGAATGTTTGCATCAACCAGAAAATCAAAGAAGAACTTAAACAATTCATGGAAACCACTGAGTATGAAGACACTTCAGTCCAGAACCTATGGGAGATGGCAAAGGCGGTCCTAAGGGGAAATACATAGCTCTCTAAACTCGCTCAAAAAAAATTGAAAAGTCCAGAATACAGCAGCTCTTTATACCTTAAAGAACTGGAGGATCAACAACAAATTAAGCCAGCCCCACACACAAGAAGGGAAATAATCAAGATTAGAGCAGAGATCAAGGAGATAGAAACTAGAGATACAGTAGAACGCATCAACAAAACTAGAAGCTGGTTTTTTTTTAAAGAATCAATAATATCGATAAACTATTGGCCAAAGTAATCCAAAATAAAAGAGAGAGGACCCAAATTAATAAAATTATGAATGAAAAGGGAGAGATCACGACTAACACCAAGGAAATAGAAACAATCATCAGAAATTATTATCAACAGTTATATGCCAATAAGTTAAGCAACCTAGACAAAATGGATGCATTACAGGAAATCTATAAACTTCCAAAACTGAATCAGGAAGAAATTGACAACCCAAATAGACCAATATTTAGTTACAAGATTGAAACAGTGATCAAAAACTTCACCCAAAACAAGATCCAAGGACCTGAAAGATTCCCTGGAGAATTCCACCAAACATTCAAAGAAGAAATAATATCTATTCTCCTGAAGTTCTCTCAAAAGATAGAAACAGAAGGAAAACTTTCAGACTCTTTTTATGAAGCTAGCATTACCCTGATCCCCAAACCAGGCAAAGACCCCACTTCAAAAAGGATAATTTCAGACCAATATCCCTGATTAATATGGATGCCAAAATTCTCAACAAGATCCTAGCTAATAGGATCCAACAGTATATTAAAAAGATTATCCACCATGACCAGGTGGAATTTATCCCTGGGATGCAAGGATGGTTCAACATTCACAAATAAATCCATGTGATAGAACAAATCAATAAGAGTAAAGAGAAGAACCATGTGGTCCTCTCAATTAATGCAGAAAAAACATTTGACAAGATATATCATCCATTCCTGATTAAAACAATTCACAGTATGGGGATAGAGAGAACATTCCTCAACTTCATAAAATCTATCTATGAAAAACCCACAGCGAATATCATTTTCAATGGAGAAAAGCTGACAATCTTCCCTTTGAGATCAGGAACATGATGAGGGGTCCACTCTTGCCACTCTTATTTAACATAGTACTAGAAGTCCTAGCAACAGCAATCAGACAACAGAAAGAATTAAAAGGTATTGCTTAGACATTTTGACCACAGTAGTCACAATTTTTGCTGTCTGATGGAACAAACCAATGTTGTGTTGGAGGAAATCATTGGTCCCCAGATGTTTCAGACAGTGTTCAATGCATGTTAGTCTATATACTCTTGTTCCTCTTTTCCTTTTCAAACACGTTGGTGTCCCTATGATTTACTCAACTCTACACTGCCAACTTGCAGTAGTGAGTATCTGTCTAAATGAAAGCATATAGAAAAAGGCTACTTTACCTTCATTTCAGAACCGCAAGCTGAAATTGTAAAGCAACTGAAAGTATTCGTTTTTTACTGCCAGATTGAAGATACCTCAATGGTACCACAGTGCCATTTATAGTCCTCAAAATGTATTGACGTATATCAACTTTTAAGATGCCATCACTGAGGTGCCTGGGTGGCTTAGTCACTGAAGCATCTGCCTTCAGCTCAGAACTTGATCTCAGGGTCCTGGGATCCAGTCCCTCAATGGGCTTCTTGCTCAGCAGGGAGCCTGTTTCTCTCTCTCCCTCTGCCTGCCACTCCACCCTGCTTGCACTCTCCCTCTCTCTCTCTATCAAATAAATAATATCTTTTAAAAAATTAAATGCCATCACTGATGGCAATATCCTAAATTCTAGGATATTCTTCAATACTGACTATATTTGGACCCTGTGGTGTTTCTCATCTGTTTCCTGCCCAGACACCATTTCTGTAGTTGGGCATAAGGGGAGTGGAGATTTGAAACCATAAAAAATAATTCGGAAGAGGCCAGTTGACATCCACTTTTCACACTGTGGAGATCACAAAAATCTCTTGTCTTTTAGTAGAGGTTGCAGTGTCTTATGCCCGGGGACACTTCAGTATCCTGTTGTGGCTTGGCATTAAAACAGATTCATTGATGTTCTTCTGTGGGACTACTGGCTGGCCTTTTGTTTATTATTGTTATATTTTATTTGTATAGATATCCCGCCATGCTCTGTGCTATAAATAGTGATGTTTTTATTGTTAGTACCGTATACTTAATAAAGCTGCAGTTTTCCTGGCAATTAATTGTGCTGAGAATCAATGCATGGCTGCAGGCAGTGTGTTTATGTGCTGAGCTTTTGATGAGTGAAGCCCTAAGAAGTCAGGTTGTCAAAATTAAATACATCGCTCAGACATAAAGCCACATTCTGTTCTTGGTTTGACCAAATGACAGTTGATTGTAGGCTGAGGCTGGACCTGCTTTTGCTTGTGAAGGAGAGACTATTTGGCCACCTTTAGGCAATAAGTTTAGATATGTATTTAGGATAAAATAACACGATAAAAAATAGTCACGTCTGTTTTTTCTCAGGATTCCGTCTATTTTTGATACAATTTTCTTCCTTTGAAATAAGTATACCAGCAGATTTTTTAGAAGCTTTTAATTTTCCACGAAACTTTAAGATTAAATACACATATATGTTTGGTGCTTTGGGAGATACTTCCAATTTACTCAGATAATTTCCCTGATTAAATATAACTGATGACTTTGTGTTTTGTTTACATTTTTGTTTCTTCTTCAATGTACTAAGCAACAGTCTTCTGTGACAATTGACTTTATGTTTTGACTCATTGGATGTTAAATCTTTGTTCAATAATAATGACAGTGACAGAACAAAAGACATTTGATGATTATAACAGGAAAAAAATGTTCAGCAAATAACTTGGAGCAACTTTTTATTTTGTTATCTAGTATCAAATTTATTTACAAATCTAAATGTACACCATTATTTTAACAATTAATCCTCAAATTATCTAAAAGCTCTTTTTGTTGCTTTCCTCAAAGTCTCAGATAATAGTTACTAGAACTATAAATCTTTGCTTCTTCACACTTTACAAGAAATGAACATGTAAAACTTAATTCATAGTTAATTCCTACAATTTCATTTACAAACATGTATCTGAGTCAACATGAACTGTGTTGGACCAGTAAGTCAATATTTTAATGATAGAAATGATGTTGAGGTTCTTTTTCCTTCTTTTTGTTACAGCTCTTAAAATGTTTTCATACCCATAATCTTAGCTTTACAGAGGTTATTTATATGGCCTAGAGAATTGTTGAGGACAGTCCTTGTTCAGAAGAGACACCAAACAAATACTCAGTTACTGACTGACAAACAAGTAAATAATCATCTTGGTGTGTACTATGGTGTGTACTATGGTGTGTACTATGGCTTTTCTTTTATAGAATTTAATGTGACAATTAAAAATAATAGATATGGGACTCTAGTCCTGTAGGCACTGGAGAATATCTATTGCAACTAGAAAAAGGAAGATGGGAAAAGTTCTCATCACTGGAAGAGAGATAGGAATATCTTCTCAGCCAACGGAGAGAAAGAGCATAGAGAAAACCAAACCCTCAAGACCCACACGACAGAAATCACATAGAATGTTCTCCCGTCTGCCACCCACCACCAGGATAATATCAAATAACAAGTAATTTGTGCACACTTACTTTCCCCATAGTGCAGTGTAAAAGGTAGATTAAAGCTGAATGTGGACCAGATCTTTTAAAAGCAAACAAATGAAAACAAAACAAAAAGAAATCACCAGCTTAAACACAAGGTATTGCTAAGAGAAAATTGAAGTAATGTACTGAGTATGAACATAGACAGAGCATACTTCAAAGGCAGCCTGCTTCCTACTGAGGTGAACTCAAACCCCTATATTAAAGATCTATTTGAAATAGAGGGTGAGCCCATTTCCCAGAAAGAATATTTTTGCTTCAGTGTTTTTTCTAGAAAATTACTAAACTTGAGGGAGGTTGTGGGAAACTCCTAGACTTGCAGCTGGTATCAGAAGTGAGAGTTGTCTTACGGAGGACTGTGCCCACAAACTGCACAGTTTCACCAGTTCTGGGGAGCTATCTACAAAAACCCCACTTTGAGCATAGAGATATAAGTCGAAAGTGAAGGTATAAAAAAATAAACCATGCCAACATTGGAGAGAAGAAATTTGGATTAATTATATTAATATCAGACAAAGTGGACTTTCTTTTTTTTTTTTTTAAAGATTTTATTTACTTATTTGACAGAGAGAGATCACAAGTAGGCAGAGAGGCAGGCAGAGAGAGAGAGAGGAGGAAGCAGGCTCCCTGCCGAGCAGAGAGCCCAATGCGAGACTCGATCCTGGGACCCTGAGATCATGACCCGAGCCGAAGGCAGCGGCTTAACCCACTGAGCCACCCAGGCGCCCCTGGACTTTCTTTTAAAAAAAAAAAAAAGATTTTATTTATTTATGAGAAAGAGAGAGAGGGAGATAGCAAGACCAGGGAGAGGGGTAGAGGGAGAGGAAGAAGCAGACACCCTGCTGAGGGGAGCCTGATGCTAGACTTGATCCTGGGACTCTGGGATTATGACCTGAACCACCCAAGTGCCCCCAAAGCAGACTTTCAATAAGAAATATCATCAGGAATAAAGACAATATTACATATTGACAAAGGGCTCAATTCTCAAGGATACATAACCATCTTTAATGTGTATTCATCTAATAGAAAATATCCTGTTTGTTCATGAAACAAATATAAGAGAATTAAAATTATAAATAAATCCACAATTTTAGTTGAGGATTTCAGTATCCTTCTCCAAGTTACAGAATAAGTAAGAAGAAAGTCAGTAAGGCTATAGATGACTTGAACAACACTACAACCAGATTGACCTAACTGAAATTTATAGAGCACTTCACTAAAGAGCAATACAATATATTTTATTTTCAAGTGCACATGGAGATTTCACAAAAATAGGCCACATTCTAGGTCACAAAACAGTCTTTAGAGAATTGTAAAAATATGTCTTGTTTATTACTATGTTTATAGAAACTTACATACTCCATGTCATTTGACAGTTGCTGAATAAACATTTGTTAGTAATCATATCCAAATGGAAAATTACTTAAATTATAATGGAATTGCTATATGAAAAGTTCTGGTTCTTGGGGTGTCTCAGTGGCTCAGTTGGTTAAGTGGCTTAGGTCCTTCGGCTCAGGTCATGATCCCAGGGTTCGGGATGGAGCTCCACATCAGGCTCCCTGCTCAGTGGAGAACCTGCTTCTCCCTCTGCCTGCCGCTCTGTCTACTTGGGCTCTCTCTCTGTCAAATAAATAAATAAATAAATAAATAAATAAATAAAACATTTTTTAAAAAGAAAGGAAAGAAAAGAAAAGTTCTGGTTCTTGAAATAAAAATGCAAAATCAAGCAAGATCTTTAGTCTAAGCAGGAAATAAGAAAAAAAATGCATACAGAGAAAAATAAGAATGTGGGAGGTGACACAGCCAATAATATAGAGATAATTCGATAATTATCATTAAATGCTGTATTTTGTGTTGATGGCAACAGAAAAAGTTATCTTGGTCTTGACCACATTAGAAATACCCATTCCATTTGGACCAGACTTTCTTCTAAGGATGCTGATGGATTTATAATTTATGAGGCACACTTGCAGATCAGAATGAATATTGCTATTCATGTATGCCACTAGTAATTATGAAATTACTAGTATTTACTAGTATGCCACTAGTAAATTATGAAAATGGATCTACCATTATACTAAGCAGTATCTGCTATTCCCTAGGGTAAGTTGTACCACACACAGAATTATGGATCATCTGT
Source organism: Neogale vison (assembly GCF_020171115.1). NCBI lineage: Eukaryota > Metazoa > Chordata > Mammalia > Carnivora > Mustelidae > Neogale > Neogale vison. The sequence continues at coordinate 21,784,739 of NC_058093.1, forward strand.
CACTCTGAAGCCGAAATGTGTTTTAGTGTGGAAAGGGGACATTGGGGAAGTTGGGTTGGCTGGTACAGACACAGATGCTGCACTGATGGCTGTTGTTTTGTCTTGTATCTTTTGCTATTAGTAAAACCTAGTGTGGCTTATAACGTATATTTAATGAAAGTCTGTTTGATTTTAATAAAAATCAGCCTTTTGTGATGATACAAAGTAATTTTAAAATTTTAAAATAAAACTGATATATAGAGGAATATCATAGTCAATATTTAAAAAGTTGTCAAATGACTACACTTTTTGAGAGAGAGAAAGAGAGTGAGCAGGAGTGGGGTGTGGGGGGAGGGCAAAGAGGCAGAGGGAGAGAGAGAGAGAAAGAATCTTAAGCAGGCGCCATGCCTATTGTGAAGCCCTACCCAGAGCTCCATCTCATGACCTGATATGGAGATCTGAGCTGAAACTAAGAGTCTGATCCTTAGCCGACCGAGCCACCCAGGCGCCCCTCAAATAAATACTTTTAAAATACAGCATTTTATTTAATTTTATGAATGAGTTTATTGAAGATATTCTAGTCATAGATAATTTTTTTTACTGTTAAATCTGTCCTATAGCATAGAAAAAATGGAAGCTTCATTATTCCTTCTACAAAGATCATTATTTTGGAATGAAAATATGACAAAAAGTGTATCTAGGAAGAAAACTATCAGAAATAGACACAGGTAAGCTAAATAAAATGTTAGCAGAGACAATCACCAATAACCATTTAAGAAATATAATGGGAAGTTGTACCATTTTTAATAAGTACAAAAATAAAAATACAGGAAAATTTTTGGTCTAGATATAGATAGGATATTGTAGGAAAAATTCAGCATTTTTCTGAATGACATAAAATGGTTGAATAAATGCAGAGATACCATATCCTGGATACTAATGCTGAGAAATGGAAAATTACTCACTTTTCTCCAAAACATATATCGAAGCAATACAATTCTAATAAAAAAAACAGTAGGATGTTGGGAGATACTGAACAACATGAACAAAAATGTCATCTATAAGCATGAATAAGAAAAGTTAGCAAAGAAAATCATGCAACTAAAGGATAATGAAGTGAGGAGAGAGGAGTAATACTGTGCTAGATATCAAATGAAAGCATAGATTTCTAGAATGAACAGGGTATGAGAAGAGTGGTTTCAGAAAGAGAATTCATGGCAACAACAGGAAGTCAAGAGAGATTATTTATGTATATTTTAAGTATTTATGATCTGATAGTCTTATTATTTCAGATAAATGAGAATAAGAATATTTATAATGTTAGACAACGATGAGATAATTTGTTAACTATTTGGAAATACTCTTTTTAGGGATCCTAACTTCACTTATAACAAAATTATTTTTAGATGCTTTAGTATTATTACAAGTTCTAAAAGGTAAGTTTAGGGCAACCCTCTTGGGTCTCCTCCCTCTTCAGGAACTTTGAACTCTCAATAAACTTTGCTTTACTATCACATTAAAGTCTGCCTTTGCTGCCCTCCAAAAAATAATAAATAAATAAATAAGTTTAACATTTATTTTATTTTATTTTTTTTAAGATTGTATTTATTTATTTGAGAGCGCAAGGTTGAGAGAGAGAGAGAGCGCGTGCAGGTGGGGAAGGAACCGAGGGAGAGGGACAAGCATCAAGCATACTCTGTACTAAGCACAGAGTCCTGATGTGGAGCGTGATCCCACAACCTTGAGATCATGACCTGAGGTGAAATCAAGAGTTGGACACTTAACCAATTGAGCCACCCAGGCGTACTATCATTCATTTGATCTTAAAAAGGGCTGTGACTATCCAATTAAAATGTTTTCTTAAGGGACGCCTGGGTGGCTCAAAGTGCCTGCCTTCAGCTCAGGTCAAGATCCCAGGTTCCTGGGATCAAGCCCCATATCAGGGCTTTGTGCTTAGCCCAGAGTCTGCTTCTCCCTCTGCCTGCGGCTCCCCCTGCTTGTACTCTTTCTCCTTGTACTCTTTCTCTTTCTCTCTCTCTCTGACAAATAAAATTAAAGAAAAAATCTTTTCTTAAATAAAAGGGAAATGATAGGATTGACTAAAGAAAAAAAATGGTAGTACATTAAAAAGTACTTCTGTTGATCAGAAAATACCACTAATAATATTCAAAGGAAAATAAAATCCTGGGCGGAGAATTTTTATGGCATATATGACAAAAGGTGGATATTTTCCCCTATTACATCAAGAATTTTTATAAATCAAAATAGCAACAGTAAAATTTTATTCCTGTGTAATCTCTTTGTAAATAGAATAATAACACATGCTCTGACAAACACATTAATGACATTCATTGGTGGGTGAGTCCTTGGAATGTTTTTGGCAGGATATACATAGTCTAGGACTCTGTAGCAGGGGGAGGTCAAATCTGGAATCTATGAGCTTATAGGGCATATCTCTCTAGAAAATATTCTTTAGTTATATAAATGATTATAAATTGGGAGTGTTTCAGAGCCAACATTGTTTCTTATTGTTTAAATAATATCCTGGTTGTATAGCTTAGAGACCTCCTATGTTTCATCTGGGCAAGGACACAGTGTAATTGAACAAAGAAGGACCTGGAGAGTAGCATTGATAGTTCCAGACTCCTTTATACTTTGTCAGTGCCCTGCAATTACCTGTATCCTTGATATTATTAATAAGGCTTAACAATGGATAGAATCACTGACTTTTGTGTCTGAATTGACAGTTGTGCCTCAGTGAGAACAATAACATGAATAGAAATTTAGCAACCAAAAAGATTTGAAGTTTATATGCTAATAATAATTAACCATTTCGAGCACTTTCTGTATGTTAGACAATGTATTCAAATTTTCTCATTGGGGTGCCTTGGTGGCTCAGTCAGTTAAATATCTGACTCTTGATCTTGGCTCAGGACTTCATCTCCAGGTTGGGGTTTATGCTGGTTGTGGAGCCTACTTCAAAACAAAACAAAACAAAAACAACCCTGAGTCTTAAAGAGTTTAAGTGACTGGCTCTGAGTCACAAAACTAAGTGTTATAACCAGAGCTGAAATTTGGGTTTGAAAGATTCCAAAGTCCATTCTCCTTGTCTCCCCCTCATATTAGAAGCAGCATAATCAAGAAAAACGTTCACTATGGAAATGAATAAATACAAATAAAAACACTGAAAAAAATATACTAAACATCAGGATAATACTGAAATGATTTGAATTGGCACAACTTTTCTAGCAATATATATTTCTGGTCTTATACATCAAAAGCCTAAAAAAACTTACAAAGAAATTTGATCTAGAATTCTAGAAGTTCAACTGGAGGGAAACATCAGAGATGTTTGTATAAAAATATATTTTGTACAATTATTTATTATTTATTTTTAAATAAAGAAACCTGAGCTTTCAATACTACATAATTGGTTAAATGAATCATAATTGGCTAATGAATACTACATAATTGGTTAAATGAATCTTTCTAATACTTCTAATTATTGCATTTTAACAAATGTTAATAAAACTTTGCTTAACAAAATATCAGTCAACAAATAGTCTATAGTATGTGTAAAATGGAAAGTTCTGTACATAAATGCTACATTTTTATAGTATATATTTATGTATTGTGTGTTTATGTAGGCATAGAAAAATGCTACCTGTTTATATAGTAAATATCAATAATAATTAACCATTTTAAGGATTATAAGTTACTTTCTACTTTGGGTTTATGGATTTTCCAGTTATTCTATGGTGAATAGGAACTCCTTTTTAATTAAAATAAATCTCTCACATATGTATTTTAAAAATCCAAATTTGCGAAGAGAAAGCATTAGCCATAGTGTTAATACTTGAAATCAATTTAGGCTTTAATCAATTTTGTAAATAAAATAAAGATTTAAAGCACAAATTGAGAAGTTGCATCCTATTGTCAGATTTTATGGCCATGAAATTTTAGGTAGCATAAACATTTAGAAAAGAAAAATACAATTTTGTCTTGGAATTATAAGTAAATATTTCATGGAGAAGATTAAGATTCATTTTTGTGGAAAGCAAAGGAGAACATTTATGGAAGTAATGAGGACACTTATTCATTTCCATTTAGGATCAGAGAGAGTACTAGTCATATTGAAACAAGGTTTTAAAAAGAATATTCACTTTTTTTTTTTTTTAACTGTATAAGGTCATTGGAAGGCAATGCAATTGCGACTGCTTCCGACTGAAAGAGTGTGGGAAGGAGGAGACCCAGGGTATGCTGCATCAGTTAAAGTGCAACACCTTTTTTGTTGATGGATTGTATCATTTCTGTCCTCTGAGAAGCAAATGCCAAGACTGGACTAGATATGTGAGAGATTTATCAGGGAATTTCTTGTGCACCTTAAGTAGGCAGGAAAGCCTCTAGACCAGGATGCAGGTCTGACATCAGTGAAACGAGGGAGAAAGCATTGGGTAAAAATGTTTCGTCATGAAGACGGCTCTGAGAACATTTTGTCCAAGCCAATCAGGAGTGCCTGAATGAAAGTTTGCTCATTAATTCATGTGGGCCAGGCATGATCAGGTTCGAGTACACTCCGCAGGGCTCCGTCATTGTCTGGGAACAGCCAGGGAAAGTATGGTGGGCATTCAAAGCTGTGTCAGTGGAAGTGTCTCAACCAGCTATGCTTCCACAGCAGGTTTCCATGAAGAGGAAAATGCTCATTGACTGCAGAGATCCACATCTGCACACAGATGGGGGCACTTGTTCCATAGTTCTGGTGGCCCATTACTCTTGCAAGGAAACGTCAAAGAGGGTTGTTTAGTAGCTAGCAAGATGTTTCACCACCCTCCAGACTGTGAATTCCCTTCAGCCCTGCCTGTTCCCTGGGCAGGCCTTGAAAGCCTAGCTGGAGATATGACCCAAATCTTTATTCCTGAGGAGTCTAAACCCTTGGTAATCATACTTCTCTCTGTACCAGATTCCTTCATACATCTTTTCCCATGACAACTGAGCAAAGGAGTATCTAGAAGCCCCATGAACCCATGACCCAGTTTCAACAGTATTCTTCCCTTCCTCGTTGTATAAAAGTAGCCCTATCTCCTCTTGCTGCCCACTCAATTTACTCAGCCAACATGGTAACTATTTCTTGCCTACTGGTCCCTAAATGTAAAGAGTCCAAAGTGTCCTGACAGTTGTTTTCGTCTATAATTCAATGAAACTCTTGCTATATGCCCTGGCAAGAGTGTATTCAGACTTCTAATCTTGCAAAGTTTAGAGTGAGGCTCCAAGTCCCCCAGAGGATCACTGGGAATGATGGTCAGTCCATTGCTGGAACCATCTATTTCAGTTTGGGCTGACCAACAATCAGATACCAAGACTGTACTAGATGTGCCAGAGATTATTAGGTAAACGACTATGGAGGAAAGGAGTAGGAGAAGGCAGAGAGAGCATTTCACATATCAACTGTAAGGAAGAGCCTCAGAATACAATGCTGTTTCAGTCAGGCTGATAGCAAATCCCTTTCACTTAGGAATACTTGAGTGGGTGAAGATTGCACTATTTTCTTCCATTCCTGCCATGCTCAGTCACTGACTGGGAGCCCCGGACTGGGAGTGGACTGGCACACACAGGTAGGTACCAAATCACAGATAGCATTTGGGGGCTCTCAGTCACCTGTGCTTGCCAGGCAGGTTTTCCTAAAGAGATATCTGGGCAGTCTACTTCAATGACTACTCCCCACCCCCCAAAAAACATCTGGGTTAACCCAAGAGAAATCCAGATCCTAAATATGTGCAGTTTGACTGGTGGAAGGAAGAAGATGCCTTGAGATACATTCACATTGCGTGAAAGATTCTGACCTTGGAGGTTTTAATCCCTACTCCATTGTGAAGGTAATGCTTTGATGTATACTTGTTAATGTCATCTTTATGTCTGACACAGACAGGAAAATGTGTGAGATAGCCTGAAGGTGGGCGTGAGTTGTTTTTATTAACAGTTGTATTCCCTTTGTGTAAAGTATTTTAGTATCAGAATTAATACCGAAATCTAAATATTTAGAATAAAATCTTACTGCTTTGTAGGTGTTTTAGTCACTTTAAAAATATTTTATTTGCTCTGGGCATAGTCTTCAGCATTTTCATTTTTTATTGACAGTCAACATCTACCAAAAAGATCATTAACTGTATTTGTCAGTGTTTCTGCAAATACTTTGTTGGTAGAGAAGCTACCTAAATGTTAACAAAAACTGTGCAGAAGCTTGACGTATTATATGTATTGACTGATTGACGGATATTTCACTTGGATATATTTATATGCGATGAGTCAAGAATGTTTTAATATTAGTGTGCTGATGCTAATCTACGGAACGACTCATAATTGAATTCTTATAGACCCAGCATCTTTAGAAATTTCACTCACTCACAACCCTGATGAACTCTCATAATAATTGATTGTATTAACAGAAATAAATAGCCCAAATCTGGCTCACTCTCAAGACAACCCTGTTTCAACTGACACAGATGAGGAGTGAGGTCATTTCACAGTGACCCAGTCAGGTCAAGGCTCAAGGAAAGCCTTGGCTCGTGCCTTTAATTTGATCCTGCAGACAAGAGCATGAATTGGCTTTGTCAGTCTCTTTCTGCTGGGCATGGATGCCAATAACCTTGCTTCACTTTCGTGTTTCTCCTAGAGGGAAGGAATTTTGGCAGAAGACTGCTTCCTTTTACAGTTGCAGAAGTTACCCAGTTTAAGGAGGGAACAGTAATTACATGCCATTACACTCAGAAGGCCATTGGTATAGATGAACATTCTGAAGAGGACACAGCCTTCAAGTTCAGTAAAGGATGATTACCAGAGCATTTTAGCAGAGAGTTGGTGAAGGAGAGGAAGGAGTAACTCTGGAAATGTGCTAAGGCAGCAAACCTATGAAAATGCAGTTAGACACGGCAGTGACTACATTGATTATGCCAGGAATGATTTAGCAGAGGTGTTTCACACTTGCCATTAAACAAAGTGTTATAATAGGGTTTAAAATGTACTCAGATCCTACTTGCTACATCCACGGAAGTGTCACTTACATTATTACTTCATGTTGGTTTGTGGTAAGATCCTAGCTTTTCCGTGACAGGATTGCTCTGGATTCTGCAGCTGTAGAAATTTCTGTGTTCTTCTATGCCCATCAATGACTCTCTTTTGGTTAAAACACAATTCAAAATTGACCTCTTCCAGGAAACTTTCCTGATTAATTGCAGTCAATTACTTCCTTTCAGCGTCTTCCCTTTGTAAACAAATGCCACTTTAAATTATATTTCTGACATGTTGATTTGAAAGAAGGTTTAATATATATAAGGGTATACATATCTTAGACCTTCAAACCTGTATGAATAGTAACAGAATATAGATTTAGATCATCACAGGATGCTATTACCTTTATAAATAGGTCATTAGCTCGGACTAAGCTAGTTTTCTTTCATTTCTTTTGTAACCCTTGTAACCATTATGTCCTACTGAATACAGTAAACAAAAAGGTGACAAGCTCTGTGGCTTCAGTAGGAGGTATGTGTTTTCGACTCAAATGAAGGGAAAAGGAAAAACCTCTCAATATCTGAAGTGGGTAGGTCCTTTTCTTACTGCTTTAAAAGGAAGAGTGTCACACTATTTCTTTTCTGCATTCCTAGCATGACACTTCCCTGAGTTTGCTCTGCAAGAAATAGACACTCCAGCCGTGGTCGAGTTGGAAGTGGCTTATGTTATTGCGGTTATATGACCAAGTGTGGTAATGTATGTTAAGACAGAGTTAAAGAAGAGGTACAGTACTAAGAGGTGGGGATAAAAGCTGTGCTATTCTCAATTATTCTCTGTCCAAACCCTCAGCTTCCTTGAAGCAGCCTTCTTTTTTGACTCTAGAATAAAATCTTACTTGATCACATCTATATTCCTATTCCATGCTTCCTAATGCTATTCTTAGAGCGCTTGTGCATAGATTTCAAGTGTCTAAGTCATCCATATGATTACTAAGTATATCAAGTTCCTATTGCTTCTATAACAAATTGTTATAGAATTTGATGGCTTAAACGCACACACACACACACACACACACACAATTTATTATCATAGTTCTAGAGATCAGAAGTCCCAAATCAGGGCTGAGCTCCCTCCAGTGGATCTTGAAGAGCATCATTTTCTTGGCATCCATCTTCTAGAGGTGCATTCCTTGCTTTCTTTGGCTCTGGGACCCTTCTTCCATCTTCAAAGCCAAGAAGGTAGTATCTTGCTTCTGTCATCATATTGGATCATTTTCTGTCTATAGCGTTATCTCCCTCCATCTCCCTTTTGTGAGGATACATGATTACACTTAGGACCCACTTAGATAACCCAGGATACCCTCCCCATCTCAAGATTATCAATTTAATTATATCTGCAAAGTCCGTTTTGCCATTAAAGGTAACATTTGCCAATTCCATGTCTTAGGATAATACTAGACATCTCAGGAGTGGTAGAATGGTGGGGAAATAAATGTTCCTGGGGTGGGGAGGATGGTAGGGTAGTATAGCTATCTTTAAGGATCCTTTAAGTAACATCACTTCAGTAGCTGCCCTATCTGTCCACTATGCCTGACCTAGATAATAGAAATGAGTTGACTTTACGATTTAACCTTTCAGTGCTTGTTATGCAAAGGGCATGGGTTTTCTATAAACTGTAAAATTAGAATGTGGGCTATTCAGGTTCTAGGCCAGTTGTTGGTCCTTCTTTTCTATATATTAGCTTTGATGCTGAGATATAAATTTTCTTAGCTTTCAAGTCCTTCAGAATACACAGACAACAACTCCTTAAAATCAAAAAGAAGAATAAAGCTTGATGTAAGAACTGTGAGTATATGTATTATGTAGAATGTTCTTTTTAATTTTCTTACCACACACACAAAAAACCTTAAAGTTATGCTCCTTCCAATTTTTTGTGGTATTTGTCATGGGGTTTCAAGCAAAGCATTGTCTGTTATTCTGATCATATTACCAGATAAACTTATTATGAGATTTACATAATTTAGCAATATCCGTCATGCATAGGTAGTCCCATTAAACCACATGTAAACTGTGATCATTTAGCGGATGAAATGGAGATTAACGCTTTTCACCAGCACAAAAAATGTTGCTACAAATCACATATTTTTTTCTTGACAGGGAGATTTCTAAAGTGATGTTTAAAAAAGGTATGTAAGAAACATTTTCCACAGTGTATAAAAAAATTTAAAAAATAACAACAACAACTCAGCTATGTAGGAAAATAATTATGGTTGTTGAGGTATGTAAAGGAGACAAAGCACCCAATATATACCAAGAAGTATAAAGAAAATAGTCTCCAGTTATAAAAACGGTGATAACAAAGTGTTACCTCTGTAGCAGAGAAAGGAAAATGGCATAGATTATTGGCTAGAAATTTAAAGCTTTTAAAGCCAAATGAAAAAAGAAAAAAAATGGTTGATTCAAATACTCAAGGCATTGTTTATCTTATAAATGATAATTGCAAAAATATTCTATTTAAAGCAGAGAAAGCATGAACATGTATCTCTGGAGATACATAAAGCAAGAATGAAAGTGGACAAATGGAAGATGTAAGTACAGATCTGCACAACACAATGGTCTGAGTCCTTTGAATTGTGGAGGAGTTCCCCTTTTATTGATTCAGTAGTTCTAGAATAACATGGAGCTTACTAGGCAACCAAGGGTATTGTGATATGTCCATTTTAATTATTTTAATAAACAGAAGATCTGAGTCTATTGACCTATTCAAATTAAAGACTTAAAAACATAGACTTGACTGCTTAATGATCTTTAGTTGCTGAAAGTAAGTTTTATTAAAACTACAGAATCCATACTCAGCTAAGATCCACTAATACTTCGTGTTACTTATTTTCTTATATATGTTAGGACTAAAACAGGGGCCCATGTTATCAATTGCAAATGAATTGATTAACCATGATGGTTGGACTTTTCTTTTCCATGAGAATCATTTGAATTCATGTCCTCTCCGTTCATTAAAGTAATTAGAACCTCTCAGATAATGTTAAGGTGCTCTGGTCTCTACAACTATTTTGCTATGTGACATGATTTTTTATAATGAGGGTCAGTTTCAGTCAAGTTTCATGTAATGATTTTTATAAATAAGAGACACGGTCTGTTTAATTGATGGATTGTCCTTTTAGTAATCATAATATACAGCTTTATAGTTTGTAAATTTGCAAATATTCTTTCATGTAATTAGGCATAATCTATAATAGTCACAAATTTATACAAATCCACCCCTTACTCCCCTGTTCCCCACACATGTTGGAAAAATAAAAAGGATTTTGCCTTGCTTTTATTCATATTGACAGAAAAATATTGGTTCAGAAAAGATAAATGTTTGCATTTTGCATTTATTAGTGTTTTGTTGTTGAACTTTTAATGCTGTAGTTTTCACATAAAATAAAAATACCCAACTACATCTCTTATGTCAAGAATTTAAAAAAAAATCAATGATTTCAGTTCTGTTTTTAGTGACTAATGAAGGTATCATTTGGATATTCTACCATTGTTACCATACATATTACTATACATGTGGCCATCCTGTGTGTTTGCACTTTGAGAAACAGATACTAATTCTCGTCTTATGCTCCTTGTGTTCTGAACTTTGGCAGTATTATTCTGGGTGAGTAAGGCTAGACCTGCTGTACAATTCTATCACAGCTCTGTGGCTGATCTTACGCAACAAGGTATTTTTCTTCATTTGGACGAATGTCTTTATATTTCAAAAATAACTTCATTAGGCTTCTAAAAATGCAATATATGCCCCATATAAAAATTCAAATAAACTAGAATAGGAAGAAGAAATAAAGAGTTATACCCGAATCTACTCTCCAGACATCAACATTTGAGGTACGTGATTCTGAATATCAATGGTTCAAAGAATAAATATTTAAGAGAGAGATGACTGACAATGTCTCAAGAACGAGAGCATGCTGTATGTTTTATGTTAATAAAATATCACATTTTAAATTAATTAATTTCAACAGAGGAACTAGATAGTAATATGAATTGGACAACTGACAAAGAGATGGTTTTATAGCAGAGCAGCTTTCATTTCTTAAATTATTTACAGTTTAAAATGAAACATTCCATAAGGTGGAGTATTTAAACTTTCAGTAACATTATTGTTGACTGTGTATTGTGGAATATAAGAAAATAACCACCTATATGACTTCTTCACATTTTTACTCTCTCTTCCTTTCCTTTTTTTAAACATTATTTTCACATTTTCAGTATTTATAAAGGTTGCAATCTGTTTTGAAACCATGCTTTCCATCGTTGGTTAGCCTAAATGCTATGTACAAAGGGATCTAATACATATAGTGACACATTTTCTACGACAAAGTATTTTTATAGTAAAATATTTTTATTTTAGGAAGGGCTCAAAGGGAAATTATCCTGTTCATTTCTTCTTTACAGAAAGGAAAATTTGACTATTCTTGAGTTTCATTTTATTTTTCTCTCAATTTATAGATATTGTTTCACTGGGTTTTAAATAACAAAATTTAAATGAGTAAATTTTAGAATTTTTATTGTCTTTATTCAGTGATTCATAAATCAATGATTTGATTGATCATCTGCTTGATTCCGTCAAGCAGATGGAAACGTGCTCTGAGAAGCTGTACGAAATGAGACTTATAGACAGAACAAAGAAATTCTACTAGCAAAGTGGACTGATTGGGGCAAATCCACCCCTTACTCTCCTGTTCCTCACACATGTTGGAAAAATAACAGGGATTTTGCAAGGTCATGTTTGTCATGATGGAGACTATCAGGAAAATTACTTCACTAGTGCTGACCGGGTTATTCCTGACTGACTGATTTTGAGATTCCATTTTTGGGAGAGGCTGAAACTGCAATGAAGTCTTAGTTGGTGAAGGGCCTTCGCATAAGTGGTTCCATTTGGGGCCTGTTATTTTGTTTTGAACACTGTTTCGTAGTACTGAAGATTGCTGTAAAAAATGTCTAATTCCAGTAAAATAATATGCCTCTTATATGATTTATATTTTTCACTTAGATGCACACAAGACTCTTTATTCTTATAGTTCAGTAAATTTGTAAAGATACATTGTATAGGAGGTTATGGTGTTGATAGTTTAGAATCAATTTTTTTTCTACATGGTATGCTATTTTGATATGCAAATTTATCTTTTTCTGGGGGATATTTCTTTCTTTATAAATTAGATATTTACATTTTTCAGGATTACCAATTTTGTATACCTTTATCTTTGATACTATTGTTTTTTATATTATCATTTTCATCTTTAAACAATAAGGTAGAATGGATTAAAATTGGATCTGTCTTAAAATACTTACCAACATCTTTTATGTTTCAAAAATCTGAAAGCATGCTTTATCTCAGATGTTGGCATTCATTAGAACAATGTGCTTAGATAAATGAAGCTCTATATTTATTAGAAATTAAGACAAAGATCATCTAAATATATGTTCCTGAGGTTAGGTAATATCCATCTATTTCATTTTATTGTATGTGTTCAAAAAGAATAGATTTTTTTTTCAAATACCTGTCACCACCTATAGATACACCTATAGTTCTCCTTAATGACCCTAGAGACTACATTAATAATTTGCTGTTATAAACAATCTTTGGATTTCTGTCATGAACCACACTTGCTTATGGTATGTCAGCTCTTTTAGATGCTGCTGGATTCTGTTACCTAAGATATTACTTTGGATTTTGCCTTGCTGTTCATGAATATAATTGGATTACTTTGTTAAGTTTTGTCATTTTATTCTGGATTAATATAAGAAATTAAAAATAGAATATCATTAAAAGATTTAAACAAATAGGATTAGAATTATGTTTATCCCAGAGGTTTGGAAAATTTTCTTTGTGAAACCAAGTTGAAGCTTTCTGAATGGGTTAAAGTAGTTCTTCTTTGGAAATTGGTCTTTTCTCTTCATTATTTTCTATGAAAACTTATCTGTTTAAATTTTCTCTTGCTTCTTGAGTAAATTTTGGTAAATTACAAATGAACAGAATGTCATCTATTTAATCCAAGCTTTCAAGGGTATTATCAGAGTTGCAAAAATAGTGTCACATGACATTTTAAAAATTTCTCTCTTTATCTGGTAATTTTTTTCTTTTTCTTTATTTTTTGTATCTATTTATTTTTTACTTTACTCTTCATAAAGTTAGTTAATGTTTTATTTATTTTATTTTTCAAAAAGTGAAGTTTTAAAATCAATTTATCAAAATTACTGTTTTCAAATTCAGTATTTTCTTTCCTTGAACTTTTATTACATTATTTTGTAATTATTTTTCTAACTTTTAATTTGTTTATGTTTAATTTTTTTATTCATCATATTACTTGAATCTATAACTCTAAATTCTAAATCACCCAAAGAAGTCAAAAACAAAGAGTAATACTTAGTAACCCAATAAAAAAAAAGGGACCACACAAAACACTCAAGCCAAAAGAATGCAGAAAATGAGGTAAAAGGGAAGAAAAACTAAAAGGACAAATTTAGAAAATTAAGAAAACAAATGACAAGGTCATATATCTAAATAAACTGAAACAATAATTTTAAAAACCCAAATTTAGACAGTGATTGTGCAATTAGTTAGAAAGTAAAACCCAACTATATGCTGCCTGTAAGAAATCTACCTTAAATACAAAATATAAATATGTCAAAAATAAAAGGATGGAAAAACAAAAGCCAAGCAAACACACATCAAAAGAAAGCAGAAGTGTTTATAATAATAACTGACAAAAGAAATGTTCAGCAAGTTATTAAAAAGATACAACTTTAAACATATATGTACCTAATAAGATAACTTCAGAGTTAATGAAGCAACAATCAACAAAACAAATAAAAAATAGACTACAAAATTAAAATTATGTATATTAATATGCCTATTTCAATATTTGACAGGACAAGTAAACAGAATGTCAATAAAAAATAGCAGATAAACTATCAACTCAAATTATCTAATTTATATTTATAGAGCATCCCATCTAAAAATATGAAAATACACATTTTTTCTAGTACACATAGAACATTTACCATGACATACTATGTTACAGACCATAAAATATATCTTAATAAATTTAAAAGAATTCAAGTATTACAAAGTATATTTCTGACCACATGGGATTATGAAATCAATAATCAAAGACATCTGAAAAATACCAAAATTTTTAGAAATTTAATAATAGGTCACTTTCTCCACGGAAACATCGCATGAAGTTTCAGCAATGTGGTCTGACTTCTACATTCTACTAAAATTCAGTAATCAATAACTGAAAGCCAATAACCAGAAGGTAGCAGGAAAATCCCAAAGCTTTTGGAAACTTAACTCTTTTATATTATCATGGGTTAAATTAAAAAAAAAAGGGGATAAATTTGAAAGTATTTGAATAAATATAAAAATGGCGTCATCAAAATTTGTGTGAAAGAGATAACTAAATTGGTACTTAGAAACTGTTAGCACCTATATCTTATGTTAGGAAAGAAGAAAAGTCTCAAATCAACCTAAGAAATTTAGAGCAAATTAACCCAAAGTAGGCAAAGGAAAGAAAAAAAGAAGAGCAAATTAAAAAGGAAAAACTTAACAGCCGAAATAAAAGTTAAACAGAAAATTAAAAAAAAAAAAATCACAAAATCCATGAATCTAAATGTTGGTTCTCTGAGAAGGTAAAATTGATAAACCTCTTGCCAGACTGGTCAAGGATAAAATAACTTCTCTTTATCAGGAAGGATCTACACAATGTAGATTCTACAGATATTTAAAGGACAATGAGGGATTATTATAAACAACATTATGTCAAAAAATGCCCTAAAGATACAAATTACATAATCTTCATAAGAAGAAATATATAACTTGAATATCCTAATATCTATAAAGAAATTAAATTCATAGTTAAAAACCTTCCTACAAGATGACTCCAGGCCCTGATATCTTTGCTATTGAATTCTATCAAAACAAACAAATGAAAAAACATCAGCTATATAAAAGCTCCTCCAGCAAAGAGAACAGAGTGAACATTTCTTAACTTATTTTATGAGACTTCTATTACTATGATACTAAACTAGACAAAAACGTGACAAGAAAGTCATAGACAGGTATGCCTCATGAACGTAGATACAGAAATTCTAAACATAATTTTAGCAATTCAAAGCCATCTCTTCAAAGTCCATGGAGTATTTATTGGACCATCTGATTAATGCAAAATAATCCTTTGGAAGAGCTGTAGCCAATGATTCCAAGATACCTACATAGGTACTATATTCAAAAGAGCCTTCAAATGAGTTTATAGTTCAACTTGCGTGATGCTACCCTTTGCCCAATCTTTTCTCTCTCTTCAAGGTAGTATGTATTATTTATTTGAAGTATATAGCCTTTCTAATCTTAGTCCACTTGTAGTCATGAGGGCAAGGGACTTCTCAAATTCAGCGTCTTTCCTTGGAACCAGAAATTGGTATGCAGTAATATATTACCAGAGATGAAACCCTAACTTTTTACTTTGTAAAAGTCTTTTATTTTACTCACTGGTTAAAGTGAAATAAGATTTTCCCATGGCAATGACTGTACTCTACATTGGCATCTTTCACAAAAGTCTCTACTAGAAGTTAGTGCCTTTCAGGGTGTATAAGTGCCACGTTCTGCAAGGCTTGGAAATCCCACTTTTAAGCCTGATGAAAGATACCAGCTTTCCCCCTTAGTGGCCTTAGGCACGAAGAAGTTCCAGCGATGTGGTCTGATTTCTACAAGTTATTAAAGTTCAAATTTGCCACAGGAGATGTTTTTACTGTGAAAATTTGGGGAAGAATGAATAATACAAAACTCGAACTCAAAGGTCCTAACTTCGATGTCTGAGGTAGTAACACATTCCTTTCGGACATGTTTCTTCCTGCATCAGCTTTAAAGGATGTAATAATTAAGTATGTGACAGGATTCAATGCAACATGGATGCTGCTGTTTCAGCCCTGATTATGTGATAAAATCTGATTTAACTACAAAGGGAATCCTGAGTTTAGTAACACCGTATTTCTACGGAAACTGAAACTTCTATGTGAAATTCAGCAAGAACGTAAGATGAACAATAAGTATGATTTATTTCCTATAGTAAGTCTCGTTAACTGGAGGCAACACACAAATAAACAATTTAAAGTTGTGAAAGAAAGTTAAATATGACTGTCTTTTCTGTTGTCTTCTGGCTGACCCATTAAAAGCTCTAGTTTAAACATACGGATCATGCCACAGAACAACAAAATTTTGTGCTTTTGAAAATTCTCGTATGAAAAATTGATTTAAACTTTCCGTTTACTTTTGTCGTTTAAACTTCAAGGACAATATGAACAAAATATAAGGCCACTTTGAGAGTTCTATTCTACTTTAATACTGTGTACAGTGTGGTCAAGGATTTCTAATGCATTTGGTGTGGAAAATAAGACTGGGCAATTTTAGCATGCATAAGCTGGCTGACTCCAGGAGAAGCAAGCCTTGAAATGTATTCCACATACTGAAAGGATTTTAAAGGACTTGGCTTCTTTCAGTATCACAAAGCTTTTCTTCTTGTCTTGAACAGTTTGGCTTGACTCTGTAAGCTTTGTGTCAAACAAACTGGGACAAAACTTTGTATCTCTGGGGAAAAAAAAAAAAAAGGAAAACCTTTTATTTAAAGTACTGAACAAAGTACTCCTAATTCTCTAGCCGGTACAGACTCCTTTATTCTCAAATTCCCGTGCTTTACATCTTTATAAATGTGATGACGGCACTCCTAGGTAGCCCACCCATTGCTTTCAGGAATTGTTCACATCAGCAAAACTAAGAAAAATACCAAATCTCACAATCCCAACGCCCGCCCCCCTAGCTTGTTGGCTTCCTTCCTTTATCTTATCTGGAAATGCACAGATTCAAGAAAGAAAAGAATGGCTGTGTGGATTGGCAATGCAAACATGATTTCTCAAATAGCTTCAACTTTCTAAATATTTAATGTCAGTAATATAAAAAAGAATAAACTTTCAAAATGCTCTGAATCTCTCAGAGCATTCACTTTTAAATTTTTTAAAAAAGTGATCTAAGTATAATGTACTAATCTCTACTCATTAAACCAAAACACCCTGTAGACTAATCAACATTTATTTTCTTCCCGACAATGCCTGTGCTCCAAAGTAACATACTACGTTAACTCTTAATACTTAAAATGCTATCATTTTATTAATTCAAAAATTTTTAATAGCTAAACTGAATTTTATCTTATTGTTAATCTCAAGATAATAAGGTCCATGAGAGCAACTTTCCAGAGTTTAATATCGTCAATCCACAAAAACTTAATGGTGTCCAGTTAAAGGAAATTCCTCTTTGTAGTCCTCTTTAAATTTCCTCATGATGGCATATCCAAGGAAAAAAAAAGTTAAGCTAAAGCTAAAGAAGAACAAGAAAGATGCTTTAAAGAATTATGATGACATTTTAAAAATTTTTATGGAAAGGTAGGAACTTATTACCTGACCATAATGTAAGTGTAATGGTAAAAGTGAGGGAAATTCAGTTGCTGGAAGCCTAGCTCTGTGTTCAGCTCACCCTTGCTGTAGTGCTTTGCTAGTTTGTAGAGCCTTGGCCATGACTGTGGCTGCTTCTGTCATTTGTACACGGCGTTTTACAGAGAGGGGCTTCGGGTCCTGCACATGGGGGATAATGACTCCATTTCTCATAGGGTTTATGTCTCTGATGCCTGATATTGCCCACTTGAGGCATGTAATCATCGTCCAGAACATGTAGCTGAATGATCACATCAGCTGTGTTTTATTACTGTAAATACCACAGGACCATCTTTCTCACACATTTTAAGCTCCATGTGGCAAATTGAGTTCATGTATCATAGCTGAAATGCATTTAGTTCCAAATTTGAGGAGGAAACAAGCCCATTATCCATTCCCAAAGATTTAACAAAACTGATCCTATTTCCTCTTGAAAGTTACCTGAGAACAACAACAACAAAATAAATAGAATAGTTTTCTTTATGTTTGTTTTTAATTGAACAGACTTTAGATTACAAATGTTAATGTTGTATGATTATTCCTTAAAAATGTGTGGTTATGGTGCTTCAGATATCTATTTTCAGAGAAGACCCAACTTTATAAATTAATAGTACCATTTAGTGATCAACACAGGTGAGCTGTGGGATTACACTGTAACATATCTTTATGTTAATAAAAATGATAACATTTGACATGTAAAAGAATGACAACTGGACTCAAAGTCCTACTCTTAGATAATCAAATAAAAGTTTTTACCATGTGTCTATTTCATATGTCACATTTGAATTTCTTTCTACCCCACATATTCCTGAGGTTGGTTTAATAAAACTCTTCTTTCAAGACTTGGGCTTTTGGTATTTGTTTTAATTTCTTGCTTTCTAATTGATTTGCTAAGTTTTGTTCACTTAACTTGAATTAGGCATAACAACTCTTACAATCTCTGAAATGTGGGCTATGGGACACCCTCTTCTATTTCTCTAACCAGTAAGAGAATTCACCTGTTTTCTCTGTAAAGCAATACAAAGGGCTAGGGCTTGATGTATTGTTTTGTTCTGCTCTGTTGTCTAATAATATGATAAACTTCTTTCAGCCTTGAGATAAGATGGAAGAAAAATGAAAGGTCTGGAAACATGGCAACACTAGGGAATATAAAAAGCCACACTGGAATTGGAATTTTGAGACACAGACTAAAAAAGCTTGAATCTATTTACCATGAATTGCTCAAAGGAAATACAAAAATGCTCTGTGAAATATGTATCTCACTTTATATTGAACACCTTTTCTAAATTTGAAGAACGTGACAGGTTTTACCCATATTCTTCTGTTGTCAGTAGCTCCAGTGCTGTCAATTGTTACTGTTGCAGAAACATCCTGTCTTGCTTTTCCTGCCTTTTTATCCCTTCAACTGGCACCGACCAGATGAAACAGTTAGAAATACCTAAGGGAGGAGACTCTTCACCCATCAATCGACATCTTTATTGAACATCTTCTAAATACCTTGCATTCTGCCTAGGAGAGACAACTTTCTTCATCCCTGAGGAATTAGGAACATAGTCATTTCACCATGAACTTCAACCATATCTGCATTTTTCATTTAGAATGACAAAATTAACGTATAAAATAAGTAAATTTACACGGATAATCTTGAATTTTTTAATCTTATTTTCTTTCCTTCTTACACATGATCTAAACTGTACTTTTCTCCCCTCACCACCTTTGCCACCATTTGAGGGTCCACTTTTTCGAGCTCATGGAGTTACCTACTTACAGATCCCTTTTCTCATCATCTTACAGATTCCTTTTCTCATCATTTGCCTCCTGGACATTCTTTTACTTTTCTCACAACCAAGAATCACTCAAGGATGTAATAAAATGAGGATGATTTAGTCACAGCTGACTGAATATGGTTGGACATCAGGTAAGTCATTTTTGTTGCTCATATGTTTTTTTAGTTTTCTTTCCAGACCTGTGGTTACATTGCTAAAAAAGTATCTGTATAAAGATGAAGGAGACATGTTGTCTTCTCTCAAGAACTTCAGAATAGGTTAGGTGAAGTGGACATGTAGTCTCAAACTTATAATACAGGAAAGTAAATGTCAATAGGGATGCATGATTAAGAAAGAGAGGCTTTACAATATACTTGGTTATTTATTAGAATATTATGAATGGTTTTGGGGAGTGTGGGAATAGGCTTTTATGTATTGTAAAGAAAGCACATAAAAGAGCATAAGATGAAAGGCCCCTTTCTCATCTCTTTTTCTCTGCATTTTTAGTTCACATCTCTGAGTTCTTTAAGACAGAGATTGGCAAATTATAACCCACAGGCTAAATCTATTTTTTTAAATTACATTTTATTGATAACTGGTTGACACTGGAGTCAGACCCAAAACCCTGCCCTGGACCTTCCTCTCATATGACGCAAAACCTTAACCTTTGGGGGAATGGGAGGAAATCCTTCCATCCCGAGGACCCAGGCAAAGAGCTACTGTTTTTGATGGAGGAGAAACAAAACCCAGCTGCCTCTGGAAAATATTCTGGCTACCAGAACATAGGTAAAAACTCATTACAGCTGGAGGAAAAAGTAGAAGCAAAATATGTGATCCTAGGGAAGCCACAGGAAAGACTCTTGGGTCCAGGATATTGAACTGTGAAATACAGGTTTTCTACCAATGGGATAAAGGCAAGCAGCACTCTTTTGAGCAGGAACTCCCCAGATATAAACAAAACTCCTTGCCTCCACCACAAGTCTAGAACTGGGTAACAGGCAACAACAATTTACTGCTGGATAAAGGCAAGACTGTGGAGAAATACCCTTCTCTCTGGCACCAACTTCATGATTTTGCTAAAAGCAAGAAGAGAAGAGCAGGAATACTGAGGAAAAACTCCTCGTACCGTATGTTGCTCACTAAACACAAGGTCATGCAGCCCTTTGACACCTGTAAGGCACTGAAGTTGACTGTAACAACATCAAAGGACAAATTCCACTCAACCATCTAAACTGATTTAAACTTCTATGCTAACAGCCTCACAGAAGAAAAGTCTGCAAAATTTGCTTGCAGCTATAATTCTTAAATGTCTCAGTGCTTACTGTTATTTCAAACATGATTATTAAATATCACCAGGTATACAAAAAAGCCATAATACTAACACTTATAATAACAATAATAGCAAAAAACAATAAAATTGGAAAAAAACCCACTGTAAAGATATAAAGAAATGAATAGAATCAAACTAAGAAGAGATAATGTAGATACTGAAACTATCAGTTTTTAGACCCATATGCAATGAAAAACTGGAAATGTAAATGCATAAAAATTAATAAAAAACTGGAAATAGGGGCACCTGGGTTGCTCAGTGGGTTGAGCCTCTGCCTTTGGCTCAGGTCGTGATCCCAGGGTCCTGGGATGGAGCCCCACATTGAGCTCTCTGCTCAGCAGGGAGCCTGCGTTCTCCTCTCTCTCTCTCTGCCTGCCTCTCTGCCTACTTGTGATCTCTCTCTCTGTCAAATAAATAAATAAAAATCTTTAAAAAAAAACTGTAAATAAAATGCATTTAAGTAAAATAAATAAAATGTAAGTGCATTTAAATTTAAATGAAAACTACCACTTGCAATATTATAAAAAATATGAAATGCTTAAGGATTAATCTGAAAAAATATGCAAGGTGTTTACAGTGAAAATGACAATACATTGATGAAAGTAATTCGAGAAGCGCTAACAATGAAAGGATAGAGTGTGTTCCTGTCTCCAAGGACTCAATATTGCTATCATATCATGTCATTTTTTTTTCCTAAATTGGTCTATAGGGTCAATTCAATCCCTATCTTACTAGGAGACTTTTAAAAATAGACATTGGCAAGCTAATTCTAAAATTCATATACAAGTGTGAAGGACCTGAAATTGTTACAGCAACTTTGAAAAAGCAAGCTTACATTATCAGAATTAAATTCTTATTTTAAATCTATAATAATCATAACATATTGGCGTAAAGATAGACATATTGATCAATGGACAAGAAAAGAGAATCCATGTATAAAAACATGTAGAGGGTAACTTGATTTTCAACAAAAATGCTAAGGTATCTCAATGGAGAAGGGATATTGTTTTTAAAAAATAGTGTTTTAACAATTGGATACCCCTCTGCAAAAAACTAAACAAATAAGAACTACCTTTAACCTTACCTCCCACTACACACAAAAGTGTTGACTCAAAGTGATCATAGTACTAAATACGAAACAAAATTATAAAAATTCTCAAAGAGAAAATTTTTGTGACCTTGAATAATGTATAGATTTCATATACAGAACACAAAAAATATAAGCCACTAAAATAAGTTTGGTACACTGGTTTTAATTAGAATTAAAAACTCCTGTTCTTTGAAAAACTCTGTTAAAAATCTGGAAAAGTAAGTCATGATTGGGGAAAATATTTATAAAAATGTGCCTTTTTTTAAGTTTTATTAATTATTTGACAGAGAGAGAGATCATGAGTAAACAGGCAGGCAGAGAGAGAGGGAGAAGCAGGCTCCCCGCTGAGCAGATAGGCCGATGCGGGGCTCAATCCCAGGACCCTGAGATCATGACCTGAGCTGAAGGCAGAGGCTTAACCCACTGAGCCACCCAGATGCCCAAAAATGTGTCTTATAAAACATTTTAATCAGAATATATTAAAGAACTCTTGCAACTCAATAAAAATGGGTAAAACATTTGAATAGTCACTTTACCAAAGAGATACCTAGAGCAAGTAAGTGCATAAAAACATGTTCGACATCATTAGTTATTAGGGAAGAGAAGAGCAAGTTAAAACTACAGTGCAGTACTACTGCAAATGACTAGGATGGCTATAATTAAGAACAACACTATCAAGTCCTGGCAGAGTGTAGACAAACTTGAATTAGCAAATATTGCTGGGAGACTGTACCAAGGTACAGTTATTTTACAGAAGAGTTTGATGGTTTCATAGAAACTTAATCTTTACTTTCCATACATCCCAGGAATACTATTCATACATCTTTACCCAAGAGAATTAAAACATATATCTACTCAAAGACCTGTATGCTAATATTAAAATTTTATTGATAATAGCTTCAAATCAATTGTGATGCAGATATATCATTAAATATGACTAAGCAATAAAAAATACATGGAATGACATGGATGACTTATAAGGGCATTATACAAAATGCAAGAATTCAGACATATGACTATATGGAAAAGGAAAATTCTAGGATGAAAAATATGAAATGGGTGGTTGCTGTCACTTGGGATATCAGGAAGGATATTGACTACAAAAGTGCCTGAACGAAAATTTTGAGGCGATGTAACTGTTGTATATGTTGAGTATGGTGGTAGTTACATGAACGTATACATTTTTCAAGATCATTAAATGGTGCATTTTAAAAGACTGAATTTTATTTTATTTCAATTATATCTTAATATTCCTAAGTAAAACCCCATACACATATAATCTTAATCTCTCTTTGGGGCGTTAGAGTGTATTTTCAGCTGAAGAAAGACCATCTATCTACTTGGATTACTACTAAGTACTTGAACACATCACCATCCTAAATCTCATGACTAGGCTTTGTCTTTTGCTGAGAAAACTAGTATTTGTGTACTCACTCAGACTGTAAAGCTTTCAGTTAACTCTGATTCTTCTCTTGTCTTTATATGCAACAAAATAACAATTCTTTTTTTTTTTTTTTTCAAGATTTTATTTATTTGACACAGAGAGAGAGACACACACACACAGTGAGAGACAGAATACAAACAGGGGTACTGGGAGAGGGAGAAGCAGGTTTCCTGCAGAGCAGGGAGCCAGATGTGGGGCTCAATCCCAGGACCCTGAGATCATGACCCAAGCCGAAGGCAGACACTTAATGTCTGAACCACCCAGGCGTCCCAAATTAACAATTCTTTTTTTTTTTTCTTTTAAGATTTTTAAAAAATTTATTTATTTGACAGACAGAGATCACAAGTAGGCAGAGAGAGAGGAGGAAGGAGGAGGAAGCAGGCTCCCCGCTGAGCAGAAAGCAGAGATGTGGGGCTCCATCCCAGGGCCCTGGGATCATGACCTGACCTGAAGGCAGAGGCTTTAACCCATCGAGCCACCCAGGCACCCCCAAATTAACAATTCTTAAGCTTGCTTCTCCTAGGGCTTTTGCATCCATTTCCACTTTTCACTCCTTTTTGCTACATCTCGGTCTTAGACATCTTTGAATTTTCTCTTTCTCATCAAAATTCCTTCTAACTCATGACTGAGCCTCTACCTCTCTCCCGATTCCATCACACATTTTTGTCAGTTTATTTTCATGTAGGCATTATAGGTAATGTATTTGTTCTGCTATTTATTAGATATTTCATCTTAAGAAATTTAATTTCTCTAGGTTTTTAAATTCATAAAATGCCTTCATCCATTTAGTGAACAACTATTCACTAAACCCCTACTGATTGCCAATCACGGTTCTAAGTTCTGCTGTGATGGTGCTAAATCTCTGCTTCTGCAGTTTATTTTCTAATGGAGGAAGGCAAATATAAAACAAGTAAAAATAAAATAAATACAATAATTTTAGATGCTTGTATGTTCTCTGAAGACAATAAATTAGGGTATGATGATATACTTTGACTAAAGAAGTTTGAGAGGTTAGAGTCTATGTGATTACTTTAGATTTAGTACTCAGGGATAGCCTCCATATTTTAGGTTGGATCCAAATAAGACTTAAATGCCAGTCATAAGATGATCTGAGGAAAATCATTCAAGGAGGAAGAACAGTCAATACAAATGTCCTGAGGTAAGAAGATGTTTGGGCATGTTTAACTAGAAGAAAGAAGCTCAGTGTGGCCAGAAAACAATGAGCAGAGAAGAGAAGATGAAATGAATTGAGAGATCTAGGCAAGGATCAGATCAGCCATGGCTTTATGAAACACCATATTTGAAATTTCTACATGCAATAGAAAACAAACGAAGGTATTTCAGCAAAGCAGTTAAATAACTGATTTATAGTTATAAAAATAAACCTGATGGTAGAAAATAAATTAAAAGAAATAAGAGGAAAGCAGAAATAATGAGTAAGATACTATTACTGTTTACATGAAAAATAATAGTAGCTTGGATAGAATGGTACTGGTGGATGCATTGAGAACTAAATAGATTTAACTACTTCTTGAAGTTGATTCATCATTGTACAAGAGTAAAGGAAAGAACAGGAAATTATGCATTATTTCTAGGTTATCAGCCTAAGTAGCTGGGGAGATGATGACATAATTAACTTAATTGAAAAAGACTCATGAAAAGTATGTTTCAGGGGAAATTCAAGTGTTCAGTTCTGAACACATTAATATTGAGGGGCCAGTGAAATCCTCAGGTGGATTCTTGAGGAGGAGAATATGCTAAGTAGGAAGAATCCTTTCCTTTATATAGAATTCTGGTGCTTAAGAGAGTGGCCAGGGCTGGTGATATAGAAGTTTAGAGTCATCAGAAAATATACGTTATTAGGAACCACGGGTATAGGAGAGATTGCATGCACAAAGAACATAGATGGAATAGGACACATAACCGAGTCCTGGGGCATCCAAAATGTAGATCTTGGGAAGCAAGCCAGCAAAGAGGACTGGGATAATAGCCAGGGAGATGAATACAACTACAGTTGTAGTGCTTCAGATGCCAAAAGAAGAGTTTTAAAGAGGAGGAGCAACCAACTCTTTTGATTATGGCCACCAGAATAATTGAGATGAGGAATAGAACATGGAATTGAATTGGATGTTTTTGGTGACAATGACAAAGGCAAGTTCAGTTGAAGTGTGGGATAGAAGATGTATAATTTCCTGGTTATAATTGGAATTTCAATAGTACTGTGAAACTCCAAAATGGAAGTTGAAATCATCCTGAGGATCACATATATAAGAAAACATTCTTTAAAATTCTAGTGGATTAATTTTAACTGATAGATCTTCTAGGATAATTTTAAATAATAGTGAATATGAGATAGAGTTTTGGTATATTATCGTTGGGAGTCTTCTCTATCTGAATGGGAATTAAGACCAGAAGATA
This sequence comes from Neogale vison, assembly GCF_020171115.1. Classification (NCBI taxonomy): domain Eukaryota; kingdom Metazoa; phylum Chordata; class Mammalia; order Carnivora; family Mustelidae; genus Neogale; species Neogale vison. Next base: position 21,810,318 of record NC_058093.1, read on the forward strand.
AGTTCAGCAAGAAGCCAAAGTAAGTAAGCAAAGAGCGGCACTGCCATTATAGGCAAGTTCAATGAATAAAAGTCTTGGATATGCTGATATGTCCAGGCAGAAATTACATTACTGTAAAGCTATAACTTATTTTTGCAGTTAGGACAGTATTATACACAATCATCATGTAATACTGCATGCCCTGTACTGGTTAATGGAAAAAATTTGAGGTAGTGAAAAAGACATTTGGAATCCCCAAATGTTGAGAGTGTGCTTGGGAGTTCTTTACATACACAGGAGTTCTACTACTACATGTTGAAGTAGATGAAACATCTAGTTGAAAATTTTTATTAAAGGAATTCATGTGCCAGGTCAGAACCTGTTACTAATTAAAAGGGTGTTGAAAGAAGTTTCAGTTCAGAACTCATTTATTTCTCTGTTTGCTCTGTACTAGCTTTGCAGTGACATTTATGTAATCTTTACTTGTATGTAAATTTATGTTAATGACACCACTGATGCTTGGAATCTAAATTGACATGGAGTGAAAGCAAAGTACTGTAATCAAAGCTTTGTGATTATTGGTCTTTCTGAAAGGAACTCTTAAATATCAATGGAATTCCAATGTGTCTGGTCTATGTGGATTGCGTATTTTGAGGTTTCATTATAGTAGTCCATAGTAGTCCCCACTTGTCCATATGTAGGTAGTGTTTATATGTATATACACATATACATAAAAGTATATATATAGGTTATATATATAATTATATATTATATATAATTAAACTATGCATATAATTTAATTATATATAATATATAATTATATAAATATATATAATATTTGTATATATATGTACTTTTTCTATACCTACATACCTACATACCTATGAAAAGGTTTAGTTTAGAAATTAAGCATAGTAAGAGATCAGCAAAAATAACTAATAATAAAATAGAACAATTATGACAATATACTGTAATAAAGGTTATGTGAACATGTTCTCACTCTCAAAATATCTTACTGTGTTGTATTTACCCTTGTTCTTTTTGTGATGTTGTGAGATGATAAAATGTCCATGTGATGAGATGAAGTGATAGGCATTGTGACCTAACATTAGTCTACAATCTACTTTCTTATGAAACTCAGAAAAAGACTCATCTATTTCCAGACTGGTTGACCATGGGTAGATGAAACCACAGAAACTGAATAGAGGGACTACAACACATACTCATTGGCTAGTATCAACTTTGAAGTAGATGTGACAATAGAAGAGTTTCTCCACAAATATACTTTAGAGATAATAATGAATAGACAGTCTATTCCTGAGATTGTTGTCTTCAAAATATTTCTAGTATTTTCTTCTTAGATAGATGGTTAGAAAATAATATGATAATTTGATTTTTTACCAATAATAAATGAACTTTGGAATTTGAATAGCCTTTTAATAGAATGTACTTTAAGCTCCAAATGAGAATAAATTTCAGTATATTTTATGGAAATGACAATATTCTTTGTAGTTTATATAATGAAATTGATAACTCCTTTAGAGACAAATTCTTTAGAGACAAATCTTTTTGGGAAGTAAGTAGGATTTTTTAAAAAGATATGAATTTAGAGGCTGCCTGAGTACAGAATAGTTGATTCTAAACTGATTGGATCCCTAAGTCAATAACATGTTTTGTGCCTCACACATTTGTTTTCTTTGTGAATTCCTTTCCTAATGTACATATATTTTTTTCTATCCAAACATCATCGCCACTATCTTATATACTTCATTTCACCTTTATATTATACTGTAGTAGATGCATTGTTATTTTTCATAGTGGTAAGTTTTGACCGTATATTTTTTAAACTGCCTACATAATTAGATAGCTTGAACTTCCAACAAGGTGAGCTCATGCCTATTTCCCTTTCTGTGTGTAACAGACTTCTTTTTCTTTAATTCGTAGGTAACATACATCATTACTTAGCTGAAAAATGGATATTCAATCATTTATATTCACTTATTATGTTTTCCATGAATCCCAAATGGGTGAATGTTTATACATGTCTTTTGTGTTCGAAAAGCCAATCGTTGGTAGAATCCTCCTCTGCTATACTTGTTATCATCAACAATCACTTATATGTAGACTATTGATTGTAGCAATAAATTCCAGTGAAAAACTGATGTGTTCTACTGATAATTCTGTTGAATGTGGATAAGCAAATGCTGAATTAGTATATATTTGTAGAGGCTGTCCTAATGCTCTATGTAGTACCTTTACCATGGTTATGCATTTTGAAACTACACACCCAGCACACACAAACGAAAGCTAAAATAAAAATACACACAAAGAACAACAACATCAAATCTCTGATTACAGTAATACTTACACTGAACTAACTTCCCCATCAAAACTAATTATCTATTTTGAACAAAATATAAGTACAAAACACATACACACACACAGTTCCTTAGAGACACTGGAGAGGGAGAGGGACCAAAATTAGGCAGCAACAGTTGGGAATTCACTCACTGAGAGGAAGAAAGAAATATTGGGTAAAAGCTGACCCAGGCTGGCTGAGTCTGAGGACACAGAGAGGGGTACTGCAAGACCAGGTGAGGGGGTCTGTGGCTTTGTGCAAGATAGAAACCAAACACAAACTGAGAGGAAGTGAAAGCAGAGTTTATTAAAGATATATAGAGAATGTAGATATGAATAGAGTATCTGGGAGACTCTGAAAGGAAAGAAGAGTAGGGCCCCAGGTTTTTACTGAGGATTGTGGTCCTGTAACGTGTCTTCTCAGTAACTGAGGAACAAAGATGAGTGTTTAAGTGTTCTTCACAAATCACTTATGCCCTGTAGCCAAGGGTCTTGGTGAGCCAGTGGTCTTGGAAAATGTTCATGATGAACCCATCCTGCCCCACTTAGATGTTATCTTTCGTGCTGGATGACTCCAAAGAAACCATTTACTTCTTGAACTTCCACAAAGAGAACATGCATTATCTGCACCATGAGACATGTGTGGAGTGGGGGTGTGGGCCTAGTAAGTATAGAGACAGTAAAAAGGCAGGTTTTCATGGGGCCTTTTCAGTTTTCCCTGTTTCAAAGTCACATCAATATGACATGTTATGAATAGAGCTCAAACATAAAGCTGTAGTTTTATGACCTGAGAATTCAGTGGTTGGAGCATGGGACTGAAAAGCAGCTGGAAACTGGTAGGTGATATCATAAAAATGAGAGAGCTTCATAAAGAGTAACTCTTGGATCCATGCATAACAACCCTCAAATCTTTTGCAGCCCTTAATCTAACAATGGGACAGACTGCAAGTAGTCCAAGGATAAAACAACAGTTGAGTAGATGAAAGAAAGAAATTTCAGCTGCTGCTTCCTGTAGGGAAAGAGAATTGGGTATCTGAGTTAAAGAGACCCTAGAGCAAAGGGAATAACTAATATAGACCCTTACTTAGAAAGCATTAAACCAAGGTATCACAAGATCAAGATGATTCATTGGTATTGTAATTGGCTGATAGAACAAAAGTCAGTAATCATTAGACTAAGATACAGGAACCCATACTCACTTGAAGATATAATTCACAATTATGTAGGGAGCAGAATTTGCCACCAGGAAATGTTTCTTTGGCATAAAGATTATTATAGGCCGATTATTTTTTAAGAAATTGCAAACACAGGAGAATCTCTGAAAAATGAATAGAAGTTACCCTTTTATACAAGAGACATTTATGTGAATAAGAAATATATCCATTGCCATCGGGTGTGCCCTTTGTTATTCCAGGAAAAAGGCGATGACTCTAAATCTCTAGGAACTCTTAACAATGAAAAAGATAAGACTTTAAATCTATGTAACAATCTTAATCCTTTTTTACTGTGCTTTTCCTGGTAACCTCCCATAACTAATTCCCCACCTCCAACATCTTCTTTTGTCTTCACTTGAAGATGATGTTTAAGGTGATGGTTTTCGCCTTTTGGAGTTACTCTCCCATGTTTACAAGAAGTAGACATGTTATTAAATTTTTTTTCCTTGTTAATCTGTCTTATATCAATTTAACTACTAGACTAGGCAGAGAACCTAGAAGTGTTACCACCTGGGGTGGTATGACTTTGGCCCTTCATCTTCTTGCATAAAAGAATTTAGGCAAGAGACCAGAAAGCACAGTGAATAGAATTTATTGAGTATGTTCACAAGAGGGGTGAGTTCGCAGCTTGAGAGAAACTCAAGTGCCCCAAACAGAATGGGTCCCAGAGGTTTTACTAACTAGGGGTGAGATATTCATCAGTTGGGGCTGGGAACAGGGTTTCATGCCTTTTCTTTCTGATTTGGTGAAGGGGTTCCTGTCATGGTATCCGCCATGTTGGGTCTGTCTGGTTTGATCCAGTTCTTGAAGCACTGCCAGGACTCATCTCTGACCTTCCTTTCCAGTATTATTAGTTTCAGAGGTGGAGTTCAGAGATTCATCAGCTTTATGTAATACCCAGTGCTCATTACATATGAGTCCTCCTTGATAGCCATCACCTAGTTACCCCATCCCCTCACCTTTCTCCCTTTCAGCAACCCTCAGTTTGTTTCCTATGATTAAGAGTCTCTTATTGGTTGTCTCCCTCTCTAATTTCCTCTTCTTTTATTTCTCCTTCCCTTACCCTATGATCCTGTCTTGTTTCTTAAATTCCACATTTAAGTAAGATGGTATGATAATTGTCTTTTTCTGATTGACTTACTTTGCTTAGCGTAATACCCTCTAGTTCCCTCCATATTGTTGCAAATGGCAATATATCATTTTTTTGATGGCTGAACAGTATTCCATTGTGTGTGTGTATATATACACACATGCACACACACACACACACACACACTTATACCACATCTTTACCCATTCATTTGTCGATGGACATCTGGGCTATTTTTATAATTTGGCTATTGTGGACATTACTGCTATAAACATTTGGGGTAAATTAAATACCTAGTAGTACAAATGCTAGGTTATAGGGTAGCTCTATTTTCAACTCTTTAAGGAACCTCCATACTGTTTTCCAGAGTGGCTGTACCAGCTTGCATTCCCAACAACCATGTAAGAGGGTTACCCTTTCCCTACATCCTCGCCAACATCTGTCATTTCCTGATTTACTAATTTTAGTCATTCTGACCAGTGTGAGGTGGCAAGATGATAGTTTTAAATCTAACTAGATCAGTAATCACATTAGAATTAGGTTGACAAAACACTGTAATTAATGTTTTGTTCACTCTACCAGACTGGATAAAAAACAATGAGGAAGGATAGTTGGAATGCCATTCAATAAAAATTGAAATGCCATTTCAATAAAAATCTCAGCAGGCTTTGTTGTAGCAATTGAAATCTCTAAAAAACATGTATGGAGATGCAAATGACGTATAAGAGTCAAAACAATCTTGAGAAACAACCAAGTGAGGAGGATTTACCTTACCTGATGACTATGGTAATCTAGAAAGTAGTGTTTCCTAAAAATAGAGAAATAAATCAATGGAACAACACAACTATTCTGTGGCTCAGTCATTTCATTCCTAAATATTTACCCGAGAGAAGGAAATCATATGTCCACAAAAGATTTGACAGAAATGTTCAAAGCAGCTTTTATTCATCATAACCAGAGGCTAAAAGTATCTTAAATGACTATGGCATGACAATGGATAAGCTAGTATTGGTATATTTACTCAGTTGAATTCTGAGCAATGAAAAAAGGCATAAAATACTGAAACATGCAAAAACATGATGAGTCTCAGTCCAATGAACAAAAGAATCTATACAATCTTACTCCATTTATCAAGTCCTAGAACAAGCAAAATTGAAATAAGATGATAGAACTCAGAACAGTGAGAGCAGGGAAGGGAAGGGAAGGATGCATTAGCAAGTAGTACTGCTATGTCCCAATAATTGGTCCGTGATTAAAGGAGTGAGACTGATAGAAAGTGAAGTTCAAGCAAAGCTTTATTTCGCGCCAAGCATCAAGAATCTAACTGAAGGTTCAGGGGTCTCATCTCTTACAAGAGAGGGTGACCCTTCTCTGTTTCACAGTCTAGCTTTTAAGGGCAAAGGTCATGCGGCCGGGCCTGGCCATGCACAGGTGGCCAATGAGATTGTAACACACACAGGAAACTCCACAGTGATACCAGGTGATCACTTGAGTTACAATTTACCCTAGTAGACATATGAACCAGCCTATTACACTTTTTTAAAAAAAATTATTTATTTTTTTCAGCGTAACAGTTTCATTTTTTTGCACTACACCCAGTGCTCCATGCAATATGTGCCCTCTCCAATACCCACCACCTGGTTCCCCCAACCTCCCACCCCCCGCCCCTTCAAAAACCTCAGATTGTTTTTCAGAGTCCATAGTCTCTCATGGTTCACCTTCCCTTCCAATTTCCCTCAACTCCCTTCTCCTCTCCATCTCCCCTTGTCCTCCATGCTATTTGTTATGCTCCACAAATAAGTGAAACTATATGATAATTGACGCTTTCTGCTTGACTTATTTCACTCAGCATAATCTCTTCCAGTCCTGTCCATGTTGATACAAAAGTTGGGTATTCATCCTTTCTACTGGAGGCATAATATTCCATAGTGTATATGGAGCACATTTTCCTTATCCATTCGTCTGTTGAAGGGCATGTTGGTTCTTTCCACAGTTTGGCGACCGTGGCCATTGCTGCTATAAACATTGGGATATAGATAGCCCTTCTTTTCACTACATCTGTATCTTTGGGGTAAATACCCAATAGTGCAATTGCAGGGTCATAGGGAAGCTCCATTTTTAATTTCTTGAGGAATCTCCACACTGTTTTCCAAAGTGGCTGCACCAACTTGCATTCCCACCAACAGTGTAGGAGGGTTCCCCTTTCTCCACATCCTTTCCAACACATGTTGTTTCTTGTTTTGTTAATTTTGGCCATTCTAACTGGTGTAAGGTGGTATCTCAATGTGGATTTAATTTGAATCTCCCTGATGGCTAGTGATGATGAGCATTTTTTCATGTGTCTGATAGCCATTTGTATGTCTTCATAAGAGAAGTGTCTGTTCATATCTTCTGCCCATTTTTTGATATGATTGTCTGTTTTGTGTGTGTTGAGTTTGAGAGTTCTTTATAGATCCTAGATATCAACCTTTTGTCTGTACTGTCATTTGCAAATATCTTCTCCCATTCCGTGGGTTGTCTCTTTGTTTTGTTGACTGTTTCCTTTGCTGTGCAGAAGCTTTTGATCTTGATAAAGTCCCAAAGAACTCCAATCAACCTATTACACCTTGATTGGGATTGGTGTCCAAAAGGCTCCCAAAGGGTGGGGCCCATACTCCTTGGTAATCAGGAAGACAGTATGCATCCCTCCACTGATCGGATGTCTCCACCTGGCCTGACCCACCTTTGTATCTGGGCTTTGTTACCTGAAGTTGGTTTCCAGGACTTGTCTCCAAGTAAATCCCCTGGGGAAAGGGGAGCAGGGACAGTTTCTAAGTAGGTCCTTACAAGTACAAGAAAGCTTTCTGAGGTGGTAGTAATATTTTATGCTTCGATGAGAGTGGTCATTACATAAATGTATATAATTGTCCAAATGGACTGTATACTTAAAGTCTGTGCATTTTCCATTTGAAAATAAAGAAAAATAATTAGTTTTAAAATAATTTTATAGACTTCACCCCTCTATAGATACACACACACACACACACACACACACGCACTTTTTTTTTTCCCTCTCATCAAGTTAGTCATGTATTTTTATGATCTTGGGAAAGGACAATTGTTGTGAATTTAAACAGGATTTCTTGGGCAAAGCATTGTCCATCTGAATATGGAATCTTAGGCTCCATGAGAAAGAAACCATGAAGAAGTTATGCTATATTTCCTTGATTTATTCTATAATAGAGAATTGGCTTCATATATTTCATGCTTTAAAGTTCAGTGAAATTAAATCAGGCCATATTCACATGGGGTTTCTGTTTTGTGATTTTTTCCAAGAATTGAAGAACAGCAAAGCTAAGTAAAAGCATAGGGATATTTTCTATTCCCTTTGGAAGATTTAGTAGAGACTTCAGTGCTCTATCTGTATTCCCCAGACTTTTTAATGTAGTCCAGCCACTTTCCAATTGCCATGATTTGTACATCTAGGACAGTCATACCTCCTATGTGCACAGCAAGTTCAAGAATTAACATCCTCTTCTAGAAACCCTATTTAAACTATTTAAATGACTTTTGGGAGTTGCATAAATATCACACAGCTCCCTTGCCCTTTGCGTGGGGAAAGTCTGATACATGTGTTATTGCATAGTTTTCCAGAATGTCCCTAAGGGATTCAGGCTTATTCACCCTTGATGGTAGGTATCAGGTTTAATCAGGCATACTTTATTAGCCACATCGCACCTCTTTTATTCCTGTTTTCGGCATCACCTTCCCTAAACATCTTTGGTAGGACTTGTAGAGATTTTGCGTACAGAATGAGGCAACAGCCTTCTGTTATCCTGGTGAGGAATTTTGAAGACAATTTCAAAACAACCTAGAAGTCAAATCAAGATGTACAACCATGTACAAGATGTACAAGATGTACAAATCAAGAATTTGTACCAGAGTGATTCTCCACAGTATAGTTTATCTGAGTCAACCTCGTACCTGCTGTATTGTTACACTGATATATTATTTGATTCTGAATATATTCCCATGATTCTGAAGTCTCCTTTTCAATGGCAAGTGATACAGCATTTGGAAAGTACTTTGGGCCACAGACTTTATCATTATGACATTATGAACTATCTCCTGAGTCCAAAAAACTGTTTTCTGGAAGGCCCAATCTAGGACTTACGTGACTTGTACAAATTTTATGGACAATAACACTCCCTGAAATAAGGCTAAAAATATGGTTAAAAGGGCACTTCGAATGGCTCAGTGGGTTAAGCCTCTGCTTTCGGCTCAGATCATGATCTCAGGGTCCTGGGATCGAGCCCTGCATTGGGCTCTCTGCTCAGCAGGGAACCTACTTCTTCCTCTCTCTCTGCCTGCTTCTCTGCCTACTTGTGATCTCTGTCTGTCAAATAGATAAATAAAATCTTTTAAAAATATATGGTTAAAAAGCAAGAGCAAATAAAAACCCTCCCCTTTCTCTGTACTGTGTTTATTGGAGATACCCTATTAACCTTTTTATCATTATGGTAAACCTTCCTAGGATGCCCTTAGAAGAATTTTTCAAATCTGTTTTATCATCAAGGCACACTGGGATACACCATGGCAGAAGGCCACGCTCCCGTGTTTGTTTTTATGGTAAATGCCTGTATGATTTGGCTATGTACTTAGTAGCACAAATATGTTTATCAATACCACAGAAAATCTGCACAATAAATTCATTTTTGGGAGGATTATATTGCCACAAACATGCATACTTGTATACACTAGTTTTTTTAAAATTGTAAATAATAATTAAGCTGATAAGAATTTTAATGTCAAATGAAATATTAATTGTATGTAGAGTAATCAAAATTACCTATGTTATTTAAATACTTTTTAGTTATAAGGCTGTTGTGAAATCTGAAATTCTGAAATCTTTTTGGTAAAATCATTAATTTTTTAATTTTTCTAAAAAAGTCAGATACCAGTCTCTCATATTCCCTTTTTACAGTTACTGATAGCTCAAACATATATCAACACTTTGTTTCAAGGGCACTTTATTTCATCTCGACATCGGATTTAATTTGAACAGAGGGGAAGATTCCTTTTTGAGTGTGGAGTAGTTCTATGAGACTTTTATTATTAAAAACCTATAGATGATCTTAATCCACAGTTCAGATTTGTAAGGTTGTAAGGTCAACAGTTAGCTCCCTTTTGCAAAGTGTTTTGAAGTATTTAACTACAATAAAACTGGTCTTAAGAATTTTTTAAAAAGCACAGCATTTGATGGGTCCTCCACAAAATATTCTAACTTGGTGTTATCTGTCTCACACTTGCTCCCTCCTCCCTACTGATGGTTAATGTGTATCTAATTTCTTTAAACAGTATTTAAAATTGAGGGCTTTTTTTTTTTTTAAAGTCATTCTGCCAGAATTGGAACTACATCTGTCACCCCTTCCATTCTAGCACTGCCCAGCTTTGCTGTTCCTAGCATCAATGCTGCTGTATGTAAAAAGCTGAGTGTCATTATGATTTAAAGACCCATTCTCTGGCATGGTGCCAAATAAGTCTAATTTGGGATCTGGGGAATGATAGACAAGAAAATTATAACTAGAAGAAATGTACATTGAATTCTAATTCAAAGCAGGAGGCATTGGGTGTTACGCTTTCATTTTGCATTTTGTTGTTGTTTGGGGAATTCAAAACCTCTGGTTCTGTTACAAAAAATAACACAAGGCAGGTGTTAAATTGTATATTTTGATTCATTTTCAGAGATAACAGTCTGAGATATATTGATGCTTCTTATTAATATAATTCTGAGCTAAACCTTACCAAAAATACTGTTTTCATATTTCTGTTATTTTAAATAAACCTGATTTAACTGACAAATGTTAGTGGAATAACCAAAAACATTAAAAAAATTATCATGTATTTTCTTGTAATTTTTCTCTGAGTTAAGTCTGAATTCATCCATTTTTAAGAAATTCAACTCTTTATCTCTCAGTGACATACTTAAAATGCTTGGATAACCTGTGTTACTGATCAAATTCAACTGCCCCTTCCTTCTCTTTAAATTGCCTTTTTGGGTTTTTTTTTTGGTAGCTATTTAAATATTTCAAATTTTTGTAGGAAATTTTGGAGTTATTTCATTTAATATCCATTTATTAAAAACATGTCATAATTCTTTACTATTTTCTGTAATCAGTATTTTTAAGTTCTTGTCACTAATGCAATGACTAGGATTCACTCACTTCTCTTTATTTTCCCCCTTTTTTTTTTTTTTTTTTTTAATTTGACAGAAATCACAAGCAGGCAGAGAGGCAGACAGAGAGAGAAGGGGGAAGCAGGCTCCCTGCTGAGCAGAGATCCAGATGCAGGGCTCGATCCCAAGACCCTGAGATCATGGCCTGAGCTGAAGGCAGAGGCTTTAACCCAATGAGCCACCCAGGCGCCCCTGTCCACATAAATCTTACCCTAATCTGCATCCCCTCTTCCTGAGTCACCGTTCTTGTCAACTGACTCTAGTCCTTCTCTCTTTCTACTCATCCTGGAGCCTGTTAATTTTCCTAAAACCCCTCCTCCATGCCGTAGAATTTGCCATGTCTCTCTATTGCCTACCTCCCAAAGTAAATCTCTAATTCTCTGACAACTTTTTTCAGATTCAATTTCTTTAGAACAGTTTAAATTGACAAGAAATTGAGAGAAAAGTACAGAAATTTCCAGTACACTTTCCTGTCCCCCCACTTTCATGCTTCTTCTATAACTGACAGTCTCATCAAAGTGATTTATTTGTACACCACTTTGTATACATATACATATATATATTGATGAACCTATGTAAACACATCGTAATCACCTGAAGTCCATAGTTTACCTTACTTAAGGTCTACTCTTGGTGTTGTACAATCTGGGAGTCTGAACCAATGTATGATGGCATATGTCCATCATTATAACACTGTATAGAATGTTTTCGTTCACTAAAAATCCTTTGTGCTCCAACTGTTCATCCTTCCCACAACCACAGCAAAATTGATAGTTTTACTTTCTCAATAGTTTTGCCTTTTCTAGAATTTCTTACAGTTGGAATCATACAATATATAGCCTTCTAGTCTTAGATTGGCTTCTTTTGACAAATTTACAAGTCCCCTCATAACTGTCCTTGGCTTGCTTAACCCCAAATGCTGAGTCCTATGGAGACTCCTTTTGTTTTTCTATTTCCTACTAGTCAATGCCATTTATGGTGATTCATTGGCTTGACTCTGACCTTAGTGTCTTGGACCAATCCAGAAAGTGAACTCCTTTATTTTCAGGGACTCTATTGCAATGCCATGAGTTTGTAATTGCTAGCTGATTCCTAATCTCAGATCCACACAAATAATTTGTTCATAATAATTGATCCCAAGCATGTGCCCCAGTTACTGTAAGTGGGCTTCCATGCTATCCTCTGTAAGATATTCCCACTACACTTAATTTATGCATTACTGCTGGTCCTTCTGGAATTCTGCCTTGCTTTTGTTTGTTGGTTGGTTAATTGCCTTTTAATATTTCTCTCAGAAATACTACAATCATGAGCTCGAATCAGGGATCCTATTAAATTACATTCCAGTTACATAGCTACTGTGTAAATTAGAACAAATTAGTAAAACTCTGTTATTTGATTCATACATAAATGTAATGTGGGTGAGTAAATAAACCATCACATATGAAATTACCTGGCATACAGTAGGATTTCTCAAACTGAGTGTCATGAAACATTCCTTGAGATATCAATGAGTGTCCTGAGGTGGAAAAAAGGTAGTCAAATAATTTGAGAAATGTTAGATCAAAGATATGCAGTATATTTACTTCAGGACATCTCAGAACTTTAATATGTCAATAAGTATGAGTCATGAGGGGTAAACATGTAGCAGTTTCCAAAAATATTGCCACTGAAATGCTTTCTTTGCAGAACATCTAACATATTTCACTGAACTTGGTCATCCCCTCTTTCTCCCACTGCCATATTGTCCTGACTGGAATTGCCTAGTTGGGCTCTCTGGTATGACCCGTCCACTAGCTCTATACATCGCTGGGATTCATCTTGTCCAAGACCTCCTCTTTGGCCTGTAGAGATTGTTACAAACTCATACAGACTTGTTAAATATACTAAAAGCTGCTAAATGTAAGAAACATATTTTATACAATTTTTAACCCTTTAGAATCTAGAAACAAACACGCATAGTAGTTTCCATATAGATGTGTGTGTGTGTATTGAAACTGACAACTCCCTATTTAAATTAAACAGTATGTAAGGTATTTTCCACTTAATTATCAAATCATAACTAATGAATAGTGAGCTTGAGTAAGAAAAAGCTTTAGAGACTGGTATGCCAAGCCAGATTCACTAAACTCGTATATGGAATTGTGAATAATTATTGTGTTGTATACAATAATTTGTACAAACTTCATTTACTTTATAGTATCTTTTTTTATCTGCTTGAGATACTTGGGCAAGGGAAGTAGAAGAGTGGCCAGCTGTCATAGATATTATTGTTCAATATTTTTATATAACTTGTATCTGTTTATGGTTCTTAACATTTATAGCAGAATATGCCCCAGTGTACAATACAACAATTTATTATTGAGATGGAAATCTTGAAGTGTCTCTTCGAAGTACCACTTACTGAATTGGTGCCAGAGTATGATGTACAACCACTCTTGTACATTGTTCAACAATGGAAGTGAGATCACACCAATTACCAAGACTGTAACTGGTTTTCCATGATATTTCTCGGGCTCTCCACCGATATTTCTTTCAGAGCCACATACTAAAGTCTAAGTAATGTTTTTAAAAAGTATTCATTTCCTTAAGCAATAATATGCCTTATCTACCAATCCAGATGTGTTGGGTAAGAATAATTGCTCTATGTTGTATTTTATTAAGCATATTTTGTATATTAATATTAATATTAATAAATATCAGATTACTTAAAACAAACCTATTATCTTTTTTCCTTCAATACTAAGAAAGGAAGAGAAATAGCCTTATTTGTGTGATAGAACATGGTTTACCAGAGAATCCCTAAAGTGGAGGATATTGTTTTCCCAAATGTCAACGAAATGGTATTCACATTCTTATTTGACTGTATTAATCTTTTATGAATCTTGAAAAGAGGAAAGATGTAACATTGCAACATTATCAAGACAATGCTTGGGGTGCCTGGGTGGCTCAGTTGGTTAAGCGACTGCTTTCAGCTTCTGTCATGATCCCAGAGTCCTGGGATCGAGTCCCACATCAGGCTCCCTGCTCCTTGGAGAGTCTGCTTCTCCCTCTGACTTTCTCCCCTCTCATGCTCTCTCTCACTGTCTCCCTCTCAAATAAATAAATAAAATCTTAAAAAAAAAAAAAAGACAATGCTCAAACCACTAATAGGTGATACTATGAGTTATCTTTTGAAATTTAATTTATATTAATTGACATTTTGTGTTTGCTTGGATAACAATATGTATTTTATATCTAGATATAAAATATATATTATATATTTATATATTATATGTAAATATATAAATATATATAATACTGTAAAATATGAGAGAACTTGCAAGAAATACATCTTCTGTGAATTTACTTTGTCTTAAGAGTATGACCCACGTTTTTATTGGAATCATTTTAGAATAGCACTTAACTAATAATGCCAGAACCCAACTAAGTGAGGAATATATTTAGCTATTCAGATTACAAACATCTAGAGATCAATTTTGTGTTAGTAAAGATGGTTTAATTCAATATGCTTACTTTTTGTATATATTATTGATATCTTTCTTCTGTGTATTTTTGTGATCTAAATAAATTGTTTTAAAATAGATAAGACTGGACAAAAGTAGGAACTTTGATCATGCGGATAATTCAAACACAGAGATCCCCATAGCAGCATTTAAAACCTGGAGCCCTAGTGCATTTCAGAGTGTTCTCAATCTTTTAATGGTTACAGGTCCAGAATTAATACTGAGCATTTGGGGTGTTATGTTTGGATCAGCTTTCTAATCCACAACTTAAAATCAAAGCTATTTGTTTTCCAACCCTTCTATGGAATAATGTGTAGAATGCTACACTGAGAGTTCTGATGTTTATCATCAAGATATCCTTGGGAGGAAAAATCGTTCTCTTTTTATAAAAATTAGCATTCCAAATTCTTGGTGTGCATTTTACAATAATGAGACAATATCTGATATCCTTCATGTAGGGAGTAACTTATAAAAACATATAATTTTTATATCCCTTCCCCCATTTTCTCTATTCCTTTACATTGAACCATCAGGGTAAATACATTGTGTCTACATGATACATACATCAGTTTCTCCCAGGTGAGTGGCTGCAGGGAGATGACAGAAAGACAGAGTGACGTACAAGGCTCATTTTGTCAGCTCTGCTCCTGTGTGAATCCACTGAGATTGCCCTGACTCACTGGGGCAGGTCTTGTTTTACGTCCCAACTAGCATTGCCGGCACCCTGTGATCTAAGACTTCCTTAGTCACAGAGGCCGAGTGATATAAATGATTGGGGAATCTTTATGGCCTTATCTTCGGGTGTCTGTATTTATCTGGGTTTAAGGAGGTAGGCTGACCCGTTAGTGAGTGCTTTCTCTACCTGACTGAAGAAATCTATTCACCTGGCCCTGGCCCACTGACCTTTTGTTTCCGTTGCCAGACTTAATAGGCTCTTTCAGCAAGGCCTGATGATCCTATAATCTATAAGTCATTAGCTAAAGCTATACCGAACCTAGGAGAATCAGTCCCAACCCATGAGGGATTCCAGTTTTATTGCTGCAGAGTCAATAATGAGTATTATTCCTCAATGTGACAAGGGTGCAAAGGCTTCTAATTTCTTTGTTCTTATGACTGGATTATTTTGAAGTATTTTCTCTTTTCTTGGCAACCTTCAAAGGATAACAAAGGCAACTAAACCATTTTGACCACATAATGTTGATTTGTTTAGAATGATTTCATGAGTTTTCTTTCTGTTTGCTTTGTCATTTTGATTATTATTATATTTATTTTAGTCTTACTTAGGGTGTTTGCTAACCCCTTGTCATATTTGAGAAAAACAATATATATCTAATATTATACCTATATCTATCTATTTTTGGCCTGCACTAATTCTGCCTTCCTTAGTAGATGAAAAGGTTATGTCTTCCCCATATGGGAGGAAGCCTAGAATATTCCTGGATATAGAAGCACTAACAAAAAGTGATGCTATAGAAGGATTCTATAGTACAGGCTTCATTCTTTTGCATTCCTGATGGTATTATTTTCGACACTACTCTAACATCCACCGAGAAAGCTTTCCAATACTATCCAAGGAAGGGGTCCTATTTTGGGTGATAAGTAGCTCTTCAGCTTAGTCAAATCATTTTATTTTCATGATTAGCATTGATAGATGTCAAGTGCCTCCTCAAAAAGAGACACACATTTAAATTTAAATGCATTTCTGAAGAATAGAAATTATTTTAGTTTCATTTCCTTGGATTCTCTATACTGAATCTTGTATCACTCTGATGTCTCGTGTCACTTCTGATATACTGAACACTAGTAATACCACTTTGCATTATTTTTAGAACTGGATGAAAGACAGTGGTTACTTTCTACTGCATTTCCATTCTCCCGTTTCCTGGCCCTCTTGCGGTTTGGTGGCGCCCCACAATTGGTTCTGATCAGTAGGCTATTTCAGCTCTCCTCCTCCTGTCCCTGCAGAATGGAAAGATTTGTGTTGGAAGATGGTGACACAAAATGAAGGCAATATGGTTTCCTGAGTTATCGCACGGAAGAGAGGTACCCTGGGAAGTTGCTTAGGACCATAAGTATCTTTGCATGTGTAAGAAATAAATCTCGATAGTATAAGACTTGAGAGTGTGGGGTTGTTTGTTACCAGACTAAACCCTAGCCTATCCCTGACTCCCTGGGAATACCCAGAAATTTATGAAGTAATTTATAACTTTGTAAATATTATTTCATTTGTTGGCTGAGATCCACTGAACATATGAGGAACTTTAGACTCAGAGAATGTTTCCTTATCTCAGGTCACTCTTCTAGTAAATGACAGTGACGGGTGTCCCATAGTTCATGGCTCACTGTATTATACCCATTGCCTTTCTCTCAAAATGAAATCCCCTTTGTCCATATACAACATCTGGATCTAAAAAGTGACTTTGAAAAGTCACTCCATCTAAGATAAATCTTTCTTCTTAGACTGTGTGGCTTCTGAGTCACTCTAATCAGGGAAGAGTCTCTTCTGTATATAAATATATCTTTTAGCATTCTGAATTGAAAGTGTGTACAAACAAAATCCTCTTACTCAGTAGATATTACCACAAGGAATTACGCTTTGTCTTAGGGACATAAAAGCATCTGAAATTATTATGAGAATCACAACATATTTTAAAAGTGAATTGTTTGTGTGGAGGAAATGACATTGAAAAATATATGAAAGCAAAATCTCTCAGAAGCCTCTCTTATATTGCTTTTGTTGCTGTTAGATTTTTTTTTCCTCAAATTTCATTGCCTATAGTAAAAATACCTGCCTGATAATGAGTAATGCTGAAATCAGGGTCCTTGGTTTTCTGTATGGCATTCGTTGAATGAAATGGAAGTGAGATAAATGAAAGTTAATAGAGGGTTGAAAGTCTCTGCCTTTTTAAACTGGCTGTATTATTCCTATGTCTGCAGTGTTTACCCTATTGTGTTTTTATTTGAACGTGCTTATTTTCTGAACCTCATTTTTACTCTTGCTGTTATAACCCTCTCAATAATTACTTATGCTATTGTGACCTGCTGATTAGATTAAAATGACATGTTGAAGAGATGCTCAAAAATCACTCAGACGCAGAATCTAAAGTATTAAGTAGATTACTTAGATTATGGTTACATGTAAATTTAAATATTTTCCTATTTCCTCAAATCAGCATCAAAACACTCTTTTGTTGTATTAGGAAAAAAATAAGAGGAAGAAAAGTTATACAAGAGACTAATGATATTGTATGGCCAGGTATTCGTGTGAAGCTCAGACTGGTTTTTCAAAGTGGATTTGACTTGCCATCCCTCAGGTTTTAGTTGCCCGGGATCATTTTGACTATAGCCTTTCACCATTTATTCATTTACTAATTACTCTTCTTTGAATCTTGCTTTCTAAGAGAAAAATGCTGTGTCATGGAATTTTGTCACAGAATATATATATTTTTAAGATTCATTTATTTATTTTAGAGAGAGAGTGTGGCGGGGGGGGGAGCTGAGGGAGAGGGAGAGAGAAACTTAAGCAGACTCTGCACAGAGGGTGTCGCCCCAGGCAGGGCTCAATCTCATGACCCTGAGATCACAGGCTGAACTGAAACCAAGCCGGACACTTCACTGACTGTGCATCCCAAGCACCCCTGTCACAGAATATTTTTAAGCTCTTTGTTATTGACTGACTCCAGTCTAAGATAGCCTAAGTGATTATGGGTTACGGTTTCAACATCATGATTTGAAACGTCCGTGTCATTGAGTTTTTACTCTGATCACTTGCAAGACTGTTCACTTTTGTGTTCTTGACATCTCTAAGCAAATGCCATCTATTACCATAGTATTAAAGGGTTCTACGGAGCCACACTGAAACATGCCACGTTGTCTGAATGTATACTTGACCTTGAGAAAATGAAAACCTTTCCTTTAGAAGAGTTGTTTAAGGCAATGAAATTTATGGCACTGGTTAAAACGTGTAAATGGAATAAGAACATTATATCACTGAAAATTGTTATTAAATGTGTAATTTCAAAAGAAAACAAAATGGTTTAAAATATTTAGTAAGTTAGATCCATGCAATCCACAAGGTATCTCACCCATTAAAACAAAAATAGAATAAACACTAAGTTTTCTTCAGATGTATTATCAAAACTTCCAACAAGGAAGAACAGACCTAGTAAAAATGTGTAGGACAGAGTGTTAGTGACATAGTTCAATGTCATACAGGTGGGCTAAATGTTTTGAAATTAACACCTATGTGTCACTGCCTAGCTTATAGAGTTGAATTATCTTATATGGGTATCTGTGTGCCCCTTCCTGATTTCATCACTTTCACCCTTTTTCAGGAGTTCTCTAATTCTGTTGTTGGTCTTCAATATTAACTTCATTGACATCACAGTTCTGCTACACTTGTGTGGATCCTTAACAATCTGTGATTTACTTACTTTTCATTCTTTTAATGTTTTATGTAAATTATAACACATTCTGCATATTTTTCAATTTGTTTTACTCATTCATCATTGTTTTTGACATTCATCTATGTTGTTTTTATAGCAACAGTTGTGTTGTTTTTATTGCATATAACTAATTTTATTTATATATTTATGTATTATTCTCATTGTATTATTTCATTTTTCTTATTAATTGATATTTTGAATGGATATAAGCTTATTTTCTCTGTAATGGAAAGAAAATAGATGGCATAAATAGGTACATAGTTTGCTCTTTGGGGTTTACCCTAGGATGTAAGCAAGAATCCTAGAGTATGCACAATGTGAGTTTTCCCTGATAACGCCAACTTCCCTAATTGATGGAATCAACTTACACTTCCACTGGCCACGTCTGAGAAGCCTTCCTGCTCCACTTCTCCCCAGTGTTTGGGATTATAAAATGTTTTCACTTCTGCAGTCTGGTGTATGTAAAATGGTGTCTTATTGCAGTTTTAGTTTCTCTGATTAGTTATGAATTTGAACATCTTTGTATATTTATTAGACATTTGGTTTTCTTGCATGAAATATTTGCTTACACTGTTGCTCATTTTCAATAGGGCTATTAGTCTTTTCTTCTTGATTCAAAAGATACTAAGCCTTTTTCATTATGCATGTTACAGAGATTTTTCTCTTAGTTTGTGACTTGTCTTTTTTTATCTTCATGGTGTCTTTTATTTTATTTTATTTTTTTTCAGAAAAACTGTAATATATTGCTTTAGGTAACAAATACTAAAAATAACAATTATATACATAAGACAAGCACAGTTTCATACTTTTAGACTCTTAGCTTAAATATTATTTGTAGGTTTTTTTTTCCAATTTATTTATTTTCAGAAAAACAGTATTCATTATTTTTTCACCACACCCAGTGCTCCATGCAAGCTGTGCCCTCTATAATACCCACCACCTGGTACCCCCAACCTCCCACCACCCTGCCACTTCAAACCCCTCAGACTGTTTTTCAGAGTCCATAGTCTCTCATGGTTCATCTCCCCTTCCAATTTACCCAAAAGCACATACCCTCCCCAATGTCCATAACCTTCCCCCCTTCTCCCAATCCCCCTACCCCCAGCAACCCACAGTTTGTTTCGTGAGATTAAGAGTCACTTATGGTTTGTCTCCCTCCCTATCCCATCTTGTTTCATGGATTCTTCTCCTACCCACTTAAGCCCCCATGTTGCATCACCACTCCCTCATATCAGGGAGATCATATGATAGTTGTCTTTCTCCGCTTGACTTATTTCGCTAAGCATGATACGCTCTAGTTCCATCCATGTTGTCGCAAATGGCAAGATTTCGTTTCTTTTGATGGCTGCATAGTATTCCATTGTGTATATATACCACATCTTCTTTATCCATTCATCTGTTGATGGACATCTAGGTTCTTTCCATAGTTTGGCTATTGTGGACATTGCTGCTATAAACATTCGGGTGCACGTGCCCCTTTGGATCACTACGTTTGTATCTTTAGGGTAAATTCCCAGTAGTGCAATTGCTGGGTCATAGGGCAGTTCTATTTTCAACATTTTGAGGAATCTCCATGATGTTTTCCAGAGTGGTTGCACCAGCTTGCGTTCCCACCAACAGTGTAGGAGGGTTCCCCTTTCTCTGCATTCTCGCCAGCATCTGTCATTTCTTGATCCGCAAATCAGTCAATGTGATACAACACATCAATAAAAGAAAGAACAAGAACCATATATACTCTCAATAGATGCTGAAAAAGCATTTGACAAAGTACAGCATCCCTTCCTGATCAAAACCCTTCAAAGTGTAGGGATAGAGGGCACATACCTCAATATCATCAAAGCCATATATGAAAAACCCACTGCAAATATCATTCTCAATGGAGAAAAACTGAAAGCTTTTCCACTAAGGTCAGGATCACGGCAGGGATGTCCATTATCACCACTGCTATTCAACATAGTACTAGAAGTCCTAGCCTCAGCAATCAGACAACAAAAGGAAATTAAAGGCATCCAAATCGGCAAAGAAGAAGTCAAATTATCACTCTTCGCAGATGATATGATACTCTATGTGGAAAACCCAAAAGACTCCACTCCAAAACTGCTAGAACTTATACAGGAATTCAGTAAAGTGTCAGGATATAAGATCAATGCACAGAAATCAGTTGCATTTCTCTACACCAACAACAAGACAGAAGAAAGAGAAATTAAGGAGTCAATCCCATTTACAATTGCACCGCAAACCATAAGATACCTAGGAATAAACCTAACCAAAGAGGCACAGAATCTATACTCAGAAAACTATAAAGTACTCATGAAAGAAATTGAGGAAGACACAAAGAAATGGAAAAATGTTCCATGCTCCTGGATTGGAAGAATAAATATTGTGAAAATGTCTATGCTACCTAAAGCAATCTACACATTTAATGCAATTCCTATCAAAGTACCATCCATCTTTTTCAAAGAAATGGAACAAATAATTTTAAAATTTATATGGAACCAGAAAAGACCTCGAATAGCCAAAGGGATATTGAAAAACAAAGCCACAATTCCGGACTTCAAGCTTTATTACAAAGCTGTCATCATCAAGACAGCATGGTACTGGCACAAAAACAGACATATAGACCAATGGAACAGAATAGAGAGCCCAGAAATAGACCCTCAACTCTATGGTCAACTAATCTTTGACAAAGCAGGAAAGAATGTCCAATGGAAAAAAGACAGCCTCTTCAATAAATGGTGTTGGGAAAATTGGACAGCCACGTGCAGAAAAATGAAATTGGACCATTTCCTTACACCACACACAAAAATAGACTCAAAATGGATTAAGGACCTCAATGTGAGAAAGGAATCCATCAAAATCCTTGAGGATAACACAGGCAGCAACCTCTTCGACCTCAGCCGCAGCAACATCTTCCTAGGAACATCGCCAAAGGCAAGGGAAGCAAGGGCAAAAATGAACTTTTGGGATTTCATCAAAATCAAAAGCTTTTGCACAGCAAAGGAAACAGTTAACAAAACCAAAAGACAACTGACAGAATGGGAGAAGATATTTGCAAACGACATATCAGATAAAGGACTAGTGTCCAAAATCTATAAAGAACTTAACAAACTCAACACCCAAAGAACAAATAATCCAATCAAGAAATGGGCAGAGGACATGAACAGACGTTTCTGCCAAGAAGACATCCAGATGGCCAACAGACACATGAAAAAGTGCTCCATATCACTCGGCATCAGGGAAATACAAATCAAAACCACAATGAGATATCACCTCACACCAGTCAGAATGGCTAAATTCATGGTGTCTTTTAAATAGTCACTTTTTTCCCTTTATGGTGTAAGGTTTTTGTGTCATACTTATGAAAGCATTTCCTCCTATATTTAAAAGTTTTAAGGTTTTGTTTTTCACATTTAGGTCTTTGATAGACCTGGAATCAATTTCATAGATAGTACGAAATGTGGATTTACTTTTGTTTCCTAAACAGAAAACAAATGGTCTAAGTATCATCTTTTATCTATCATTACTCTTGTGACCTGCAATGCCAACTTGGCCATAAGCCAAGTTTCATATATAATTGTCAAACTTCATTGGTTCTCTTCATGTTTACTATTGTCCAGCTCTGCACAATTAGGACACCACCTTAATTATTACAGTTTTATAATTAAACTTTCTTAGTTATTTTCACCATTTCCTCCACAATGTTTCTCCTCTTTTAGAGCTCTGTCTATGCTTGGCCCTTTGATGTTTCATATAGTATTTAGAATCAGTTTGTGAAAGTCCACAAAACCTCCACTGGAATTTTTATTCGAATTGCAATGAATCTATAAATAAATCTGGAGAGGAATGACCTCTTAGTTTTTCTATCCAGAAACAAATATATCTCTTCACTTATTTCTATCTTCTTTAAAATTTTCAATAAGCCTTTATAATTTATATCAGTAAAGATCTTTCACCTCTTCCGCAGGTATGTTTCTAGGGACCTTATATTTTGGATGTTGTCTTAAGTGGAATCTCAAACTATCATTTACTTAACTTTGCAATGTGCTATCCAGGACCTGTCGTTCAATAGTGAATAGAAACAGTGACAGCAATTTATAGAATGTGCTATATGCTAAATATTTGTGTCCCCCCCAAATTCATATTTTGAAATCCCAATGCCCAGTGTGATGGTTTTAGGACATGGACCTTTGGGAGATAACATTAATGTCTCCACAAAAGAGGTCCGAGAAAGGATCCTTGCTCTTTCCACCATGAGGATAAAATGAGAAGTCTACAATCCACCAGGGCCCTCACCCAACCATGCCAGCAGATTTTGTACTTTCAGCTCCAGAACTATGAAAAATAAACTTTGTTGGTTGTAAACCATCCAGTCTGTGGCATTTTGTTACAGCAACTTGAATAGACTAAGACAGAATGGTTAGATTATAATCTCACTATTAACTTGGTTTGGAGGGAAATTATTGCAAGTAAATGGAAATGACAGTCATCTCAACAAATCCAACTAAAAGAAAAGCACTCTTGGTAAATACATTTTTCATTGACTTTTTATTCTATCTAAAATTGCAGCATTTAGAGATTCTTTGGGGGTTCAGTTAAGATTAAATTATACCAGGGGAGTATGGAAAATAAAACTATGTAAGCCTTTATTAGTGATGTGCGCCTTGGCAAAGATTTGATTATTCAGATAAAAATAATTTTCATTAGGAAAAAACCCAAAAGACCAAAAATAAATTATTCATCCTGAGTCATCCAGGGGAAAAACTTCGAGGTACCAATTTCCCTCATTTTATCCTCTGGACGACTCAGGTTGGAGAATTTTTTGTTCAATAGATCTGGCATAGGTAACTAATAGATCTTTGCAAAACTACATTTTCCAAGATGCCAAGCCATGTGCACTGCACAATCCGTCTTTAAAGGGGCTTTCTTTGAGCAATGGAAACAGATGTCTGCCTGAACTTTGCTTTGAAGGATGTGTAAACAAAACCTCTAGAGTCACCAGGGAAAAGCAAAGGGTGAAGTAATGTACACATCTGAATATAGGGGCTGGTGGAAAGCTGGTAACCATATATATATATATCTCCTCTGGGGTTCCTCTAACCATGATGCTCCTTCTCTACCTATTAGCACACTGAGTTATGGTTTATGATCATAAAATTTAATTGTAACTTATTGAATTAAATGGAATGTTGATATATACATATGTGTGTGTAACACATAAATACATTTGTATTGTCTTTTGCATATATGTTTAACATGTATGAGTTTTATACAAATATAAGCACCCATTAACATCAATAGTTTTAAGTTATCATTGTTAAGAGTAGAGATTCCTGAATCTAATATTTTATGTTATCGGGTGAAATATAAGAGTAAAGATAGGTAGTCAATGAATTGAGGTTAAGACGAATGGCAGTGAGGGCACCTGAAGTTCCCATAAGTTAGCTCCATATTAGGATTTATTAACAATAAAATTAGAGTCAACTTTACAAATTATTTTCTGTAATACCCAATCTAACTTCCCCTTGAGGGGCAAAAAGACTCTTTTAATGAGAAAAATAACTGCCTGGGAAATATCAAGTAGAAGTAATAGATGCCTATTTCATTGATAATCATTATTTCACATCAGTTGTTCTAACATGAAAAGGGCATGGTTTTATAGTGCAATGAGCCTAAAGAATGATCTTCTAAGATGAGTCTGAGAGAACGGCAGCCAAAAGAGTTCTCAGAGCTCCATGCCACCGGCACATATTTGTGAACATGAAAACAATTTCCACCTTCTAGGCAGATCACCACAATGAAAAATGAGAAACAAGCCAGGTCACATCAGAAATCAACCACAGGCTGCCAGAGGTTTACAACTTCACTCCGTCCCAGTGACTTTTGGAGATGAGAAGAGGATAGAAAGAGAAAGGGAGTGAATTATTTTCTAATATATATTTTTTTGCAATAAAGATAATAAATTGCATTACAGACCTTTTCAAATGAATAAAAAATATGTTTCGGGAAGAGCTCTGCCACAGAATAACTGTATTATGAATAGTTCATTTCACAATGCATTTGTCCTCATCATGGATCATATTAATAGACCAGGGCTGTCCATGAATCTCAGGTGCATAAAACATCAGTAAAGAGAAAGCACATCACCAGTGCTGACCTGAGAACATAATAGGAGAGCTGGGTTTGTTCAGCTCTATACCATCTATTTTTTAATAAAATCATTCTGGCTCCATGCAATAACTTACAATGTGATGTTAAATAATGAGAAAAAAATTAGCAGGCATTATTGGAATAGTTTGCATTGCACCAGGCATGTGCATATAATTTATGTGCACGTCACTAATCTGACCTTCTCAACCACCTCACAAGGTAGGAATTATCTTTTTTTCCATAGGCTCAAAAAGTTTACTCCTCCCCAGATTGTAACCTGGTGTTAGGGAGATTGGCAGGACTGAAATATAAATCTCAGATTTCTGATTGCAAGATGAGTGTTCTTTCTACTGGGGATTATTTATTTAGTTGACTACAGAATTTAAATTCTGGATCAAAGGTAGAAAGAGTACATCTCATTTCAGCCCCATGTTGCAAATTATTAATAATGAAATTGAGAGACAAGTTTGCAAATTATTTTTCTGTAACGCCTGATGCAACCTATGGAGGTAGCAGGATGGCAATTTAAATATTTGGCCAAGTCCTGCATGCTAAAGATGTTAACAAACATCTTTGTTATTCTAGCATTTTCTCTTCATATTTATTTAGGACACACAGTGTTAGAGTATTAACAAATAGTATGTCTTCCAGAGCATAAAGTACAGAGTCCAGATTGAGGAATTCCATTTCTGTCTTCCTGATAGAATGTTTGCTGAAGTGGAAACACAGGACACATCTATACTGCTGGATTCTTTCAGAGAAACTGTGGGCAATTTTGCAATCAAGGGCATTTTCCTGTCAGTGCCCCATATAGATGAATGATGAATGGATTTCTAATCACTGGCATTGTTCCAGTTAGACAGAGGCCCATGGTTCTAGAAAATTCCACAAAGCTAAGTTTTGTTGTGTTACACTCAGCATCAGACATATCCAGTGACCCAGAAAGATATTAAGAGTGTACTGAAGTCATGATATGGCTGTCTCTAAGCTTATGTGGCATAAGATTCCCTGATTACGCTTCAATAAAATCTCCTATCTCCTGAACGGAGATAATGGCTTTGGCAAATGAAATTCATACTGAAACAGCTCTGTGGATGCCATTTCCCACTGGCAGGAATTTTCATAATGATTATGGTATTTGCTGTGACCAATGAGGTTACCAGCTTATTGATGGTGTTAAAATTGAGCAGCTTCTTTAGCACTCCCTTCCTTCCCTCCATGCTCTTTTATATTTCAGCAACATTTATTGAGCCAGCTATGGTGCAGTCACTGTTGTCCATGCTAGTGGTATAAATATCATTGAACAAAACAGATGAAGTTAGTGTCTCCAAGGCACTTCCAATTTATGTCAGGCCAAAAGACACTAACAAATTATGTTAGGTGATAAGTGCTGTAAAGAATAAAGCAGGGAAAAGCATAGGAAGTGATGGAGAGGATGGCATTCTATATCTGTGGGCAGGAAAGTTCCTATAGGTAAGGAGATAAATGAGCACAGAGCTGAATAAATGAAAGGAGAAGCCATGAAGATATCAGGGAAATGAACATTCCAAGAAGAGGAAACCAACAGTGCAAATGCTACATGAATTGCTTTGTGCCTTTGTTCTTTAAGGATGGTTGAGAATGGGTGGGGAGGCTGGGGTGCAGAAAATATTTGGAGAGGAAGCTTAGGGTCATGTAGTCTATAGACTTCGAGATTTCCCTGCTTAATATGGGAAGGGACAAGAGTGATGTTTTGGAGGGTAGGCTTGAGAGATGATCCATTTAAAAGGATAACTCTGACAGCAGTGTGGAGAATAGAATTCACAGAGCCGAAGGACAAATCTGAGGGGGAATCCAAACTTTGCAATACTTGGGAGGTATTTTTGAACTAATGGGAGACGATGTGCCCAGACTTTAAGCTTTCGTTGCCACCTCTGAAACAAGCAGCTTCCAAAATGCTCCATCTTTGAACTTCTCGAAAATCTCCTTTTAAGTACAAGAGGTCAGATCCTAAGATCTGAGCTTATCCACAGATAGCATTCAAACATCTCTGCACCTGATTCAGCACAAACATCCAACAGTCTCTATGTCCTGAGTTCCACCTTTCTTTAAATGTTCCTATTTTGTGTGCTGTCACAGAGGGTCATAGTCTAAAACCATACTGCCATAGAAGGTGATAGGACGAATCCAGAATGACCCATGGGAACTTCCAGATGTTAAGTCCAGGTGGGCAACTAGGAAACGCACAATTTGATAATTGGAAGCAACCACTTTTGCTTGTTTTGGCTTTTAACCATGAAACCTCTGTTAATTCCTCAGAATTCCTATAAATCATTCAACTTAGTGTTGGTCTAAGCTCTTTGGGCTACCAAAGTTCTGACAAGTAGAGTGAAGACAAATTCTCACCATTGTCAATAAAATATTCTCATTTAGAGCAATTTTACAAATTATTTCCTCTCTGGATGTAACCATAGAAAGAATTTTAAAAAGGGAGCTATTTTGAAACTATAAATTATACCATAATTTTAATTTCTACAGTGTATTTATCAAGTGCCAATTTACAGAGCTAAGACCTTTATAGTGTTAGAAGAAAACATACATTTAAAAAGGGATTCTGTCAAACTTAAACACGTCTCTGTTTAATATATTTTTTAAAATTTTATTTATTTATTTGACAGACAGAGATCAGAAGTAGGGAGAGAGGCAGGCAGAGAGAGACGGAGAAGCAGGCTCCCTGCCGAGCAGAGAGCCTGATGTGGGGCTTGATCCCAGGACCCTGGGATCATGACCTGAGCCGAAGGCTGAGGCTCTAACCCACTGAGCCACCCAGGCACCCCTAATATGTTTTTTTTAAAAGGAGATATATGCATTTGTGGTTTTTCTTATGTATTGACAATAACAGTGAGGATTTAAGTGAAGGGTATTTCAATGTAAACGAGGTATTTGAGGGCAAGAACACAATGTTTGCAGCCACTGGATAGATGTATATCTATGTATCTAATTTTTTATTTATATGATATACATTTGTAATGACTTTCCAGGTTCAATACATCTCTTTATTGATGAATAATTTTGATAAGTCATTTTCATTATGTTGAAGCATTTATTTTCAGAAAGTAGAATATATAATCATAGATAGTCATTTCAATAACCAAGGTATTATTTTGCTGCTCTTTTGGTAATTTCATGTTTGACTTTGAATGTGGACAAGGCACTTTACATTAAAGATTTTTGTAGTGTAAAAATACATTTAAAAATTTTAGACCAGTATCATGGACAGTTTTTATTGATATATTTTGAAAGTGAAATTGATTAGATAACATACTAAAATGCCAAAGGGATGAGAATATTTTTTTTCATCTGAAATGTACATAATTAGAAAATGGTGGATAGTTATACTTCAAAAGGTATTTCATGTCCAAATTGTAAAATCTATAATTTTCTACACGTTAGAGATGAGATGTGCCAGGTGAAGGTAGATTGTACTAGTGTTTGACGCTGTTCGAAATAGGTTAAAATGGGTGGCATTTCATCTGTTTTCAAAGTTCAGAAATACTTATGAACAAAATGGCCCATGAGATAAGAAGTTACTAATATGGATTTACTGTGAACTCCAGAGCCGCTCCCAACTCCCACAAGTCTTGATTAGTTACCCCTCTTTGGTTCTCTCATAGCATCTAGAATTTCACAATTACTGTGGCATTCATCCCTCCATGTTGTAGTTTTATTTTTACTTATTTTTTATTTTTACTTATTTTACTTATTTACTTATTTTTAATTATTTATTTACTTATTATTTACTTATTATTGTGGCACTCATCCCTCCACGTTATAGTTTTATTTTTACTTATTTTTTATTTTTACTTATTTTACTTATTTACTTATATTTACTTTTTTATTTCTGCAGTAGACATAAATCACTCAATGACAGAAACTATTTTTTGTTCACCTTTATATTCTAGCCCTTACTACCTACAGTGCTTATGACATAACAGATTAGATAAATATTTACTGAAATAACTTTGCCATGTGTGAAAGAGAACAATATGGAGAAGTAAGAAGAGTAATTCTACAAATGGGCTCGCACTTTGCAGTACCAGCAAAGAGTCTTGGCATACTTTTTATTCTGGCCATAAATGAGGTAGCCATCTTTGTACAGGTGTATCTCAGAGGAGTCTTCTATCTCTGTCTTTCTATCCCAGAGCTTCTCAGATATTGGAGTGGAGACACATGAGGGATCAAACTTGGCACTCACCATTGTGCACAATGGAAGTGAAAGATGTTAAACCCTATAGGAAAAACATTGATCAAAGGGGTTTGGAATTAGTGGGTAAACACTTCTTTCTTTTGTTCTTTAGGTGGACAAGTCTGAAGCACATTTTATACCATTCCTTGTAGAATACAGGTGGTAGGATGGTGCCCTAGCTGCTCCAGTGAAGATCAACCAAAGAATGCATCCAGACATTGGTTTTTCCTTCTCCTTTTCACTATTACCAGTCTACAATGACTGTTGTCTGAAACTATTCTCCAAACAAATATCTTGACAGACAGCTAATTTCAGGTTCTTTTTCAGATGGGATCTTATGTTAAGAAACCACCTAATGACTAGTGGAAGTTATATAAGTCATTTGCATCTCAGTTTTTTCTTCTCAGTTTTATTGTTACAATAAATAACAGATGAGGAAAATAGACCCAGTGACACCAATATGGTACCCTCATGTATATGGGTAGGGACAAGTAAACTTATGAAAGTTTACTGTCATATCTCAAGTCCTTTGTAAGATCAGTTTGGCACCTTTCTGTCTCTTTCTATATACCTATTCAGAAATAACTCCTAGAGTAAACATGGTAGGAAGGAGCAGTAACTAAAAGGGTGCATTTTCAATTCTCTTCTCCTAAGAGAAGGGTTGTAAACAAGTGTAGATCAGACAAACCTGGAGGATCATTATCTCTCATGTGCTGTCCTGTCCAAATAAATTATGCAATCTATATAAGATCCTTTGGTTTATTTTAAGAACAACCTGAATCATCCTTGTAAATTGACAGATACATCTTTTTTGATTAAGAGGTCGAATTCAATTTGTTTATATTTATTATTTTGCCTATGTACTTATAATAAGGAATATTAAACCATAGTTTTCCCTTTCTTTCCTTTTATCAGACTTTAAACATATAATTATAGTAGCTTTATAAATTAAAATTATAATATATTCTTACATCTTTATCCAATATTTTGGAGCAAATTTTATAATGTGGGCCTAAGCTTGCATAAACTTTTAAAATAGCTAGTTCATAAAACTAGACCAATTTGAAAGTAATAGAATTAAAGCTTTTAATTCTTTCCATAATCATTAGTATATATAAACCCTGGCTGTGTGTCTTACCATTACCATGTGACCTTGAGCAAACTAGTCTGTGCTTCAATATTCTCATTTATAATATGAAGATAAATAGTCAATCTTACCTTATAGGATTATTGTGAGGGCTCAGTGAGTTAACATATGTAAATTTTGAGGTACAAAGTGCTTGTTACAGTGCCTAGAACATAGTAAACACAAAATAAATTCTAGTTATTACTATTACTATTGTAGAACTGTAACAAAAATTGGAACCTAGCTAAATAGAGGAATTGGCAAGTAAGTTATGAAGTAAATCATGTTCATCACATCACAAAATATCACAAACTCATGGCCAATCTATATTTTCAAGGAATTTGTCTTGGGACGTCTCCTGAAAACACCATGCAACTTTTTTTTTTTTTTTAATTTTATGTGAAGCAGAATTAATTCATAGTCTAGAGTTTTTTATTTTTCTAAAGCTATGCATGTTAAGTTTCTTTTTAACCTTCCAATAAAGATAAGATAGATGAGGATGCCTGGGTGCCTCCATTGGTTAGGCATCTAGCTCTTGATTTGGGCTCTGGTGGTGAGATCAAGTCCGACCTGTGGCTCCACACTGGGCATGGATTCTGCTTGGGATTTTCTCTTTCCCTCTCCCTCTGCCCCTCCCCCCACCCTGTGTGCTATCCTCTGGTATCTCCACTATCCATGAGATATCAGAGGATAATTCGCATCACTGGCCTGATGATCCTTTGATTAAGAGGTTTTCCTTGCTTAATTTTTAAATTTATGTCTTTATAAGTAAATTAGATTAAAACTAGTCCTTTCCTATCCCAATAACTTAAAGGAAAGTTATAACTGAATGCTTCAGAACATACAACTTCTTTGGCAAGGAAGGTATTGGTCTGGTTGTCCCTGAAGGATCTCGTTTATGGGCAAATTACTGCAGTTCCAATGTCCAAAAATGTTTGGGTTATCTAAGAATTCCACTCCAGTGGAGTATTTCATATGCATTAAGAAAGAATGAAATTTTGTCTGGTTTCTGTCCTTTGGTCTCCTGAAATTTCCCTTCCAGTTTTATTTTAAAAAGAAAGAAAAATTAAACTAGGATCCACCTCTGAAATGGAATACTAGCTAAATTTGGCAGGACCTAAATCAGCCATTTAATCAAAATGTTAATATAAAAATATTAAGTGAAAAAAATGTTAGATAATGCAATAATGATCATATCTCAATTGTATAGTATGTATCTGTGCTTGCAGGGAAAGAAAATAGAGATTGTGCTGAAATGATAATAGTGGTTTTCTGTGGATTTTGAGATTACTAGTATATTGCTTTTCTTCATTATATATTCCCTAAAGCCTCACTATGAACATGTATTGCTTTTATGATGAGAAAAACATACTTAGAAATTCATTTAGACTTCTTTCTCGAGTTGCCAGACCCATGTCTTTTTGTCTGCTAGCCGGAAAAACACGAAATCTGCTATTTTGGTGGCCGAGGGAGAAGAGATCATACAAAGGAGAAGAGCTACTGGGTTGCAGGAAACTCCGAAAATAACTCAATCCTGGGTTGAGAAGTACATGCCTGACTTCTCCCTCTTTAGTTCCCTACAGCAAGCATACATTTCTTCTGGCATTTAATAGTGAGATTTCTTTTAATGTCGGCCATTAAAAGGGAAAAAAAAATGATAAAAAATAGAAAAAAGGGGAAAAAAAGTATGATGTGAAGTCTCCAAAACAAACTGAAAATCAACCAGAATGAGATTAAAATATTTTTCCCCCCTGGTATTCACAGGTATGGGAATTGAATTAGTTGCTGGTTTGTCCTTTTAGTTTTTTGTTTTTTTGGTTTTTTTTTAGCCTTTTCTTCTCACTTTAGGGGTATGTCTTTTAACAGTGATTTGGAACAGGACGCATGGGTGATACAGTTGGTTAAGCTCCTGGCTTTTGGTTTTGGCTTAGGCTCAGGTTGTGATCTCAGGGTCCTGACCTCAGAGTCATGAGATCGAGCCCTGAGGCCCCACCCAGCTTCCAAGATCCCCATTGGATCCTGTTGAGAAAGACTCTCTCTTTCTCTAGAGCTGCTCCTCCCCTCCCTAAAAAAATTAAATATTAATTATTATTATTATTATTATTTTTAGCTATGATCTGGACCACTTCTTCCAAATGTGATGTTTCCATTATCAGTCCTTTTTTTGGTCCTTGGTCTGCTGTTTCTGGCAACAGAAGTTTATTTATAGTCCTCCTCACACTGACACATACACTGATACTGTTGAGTCAATTGTTACAAAAGATAATGGTTGCAGAGCAGAAGGCAAGAAGAAAAAATGAGAGACAGATATTCAGAATAATCATAATCAAGAAAGAATGGGCCACTTGCCAGAAGCAGTCAAGGATATATGCAAGGAGTAAATGAAAGGATTTGATGATATTTTCTAAATGAACATCTCATCATCTTTTCTGGTTCCTATTGTTACAGGGTCAGCCATACTGACATCATTCTTTTTTTTTTTTTTTTTTAAAGATTTTTATTTAACCAGCTGGCCGGTTAGCTCAGTTGGTTAGAGCGTGGTGCTGATAAAGATTTTTATTTATTTATTTGATAGAGAGAGATCACAAGTAGGCAGAGAGGCAGGCAGAGAGAGAGGGGGAAGCAGGCTCCCCGCTGAGCAGAGAGCCCGATGTGGGGCTTGATCCCAGGACCCTGAGATCATGACCCGAGCTGAAGGCAGAGGCTTAAACCACTGAGCCACCCAGGTGCCCCATTCTTAAACTCATTCCATCACCTCTGTCCTGTCCTTCCTCTCTACATAATATAAAGTGTGGTAAGGGGGGGTCTCTGTGATGAGATTCCTATTAAAATGATGCCTTCTTTGGTTCCAATTATTGTATTCATGTCTTATTTTTGAATTGGATGTATAATTTTATAATTTTAATTATAATTTTTCTTATGACAAGTTAAGTGCATATTTGATGTAGAAAATAGAAATAAAAGAAAAATGAACAAAACTCGTCCTTAATTCCATCACTCAAGTGATCACTTTTAACATTTAGAGATACATACAATGGACAGATGTAGGCATGAATCAGTTAAAATAAAGCCAAAGTTAATCCTTGATGGGAGTGTATAGCTATTTAAAAGTTCTGAGGATTAATTTTTGTTAATGCTCAGTGGGGCATAATATAGTACCATTATAAAACTCTGTGTTTAGGGAACAAGTGAATTTTCCTTGCTGCCAGTGCCCTGGTCAGTTTAGAATTCCTCAGGGTCTCTGGAAGACTGGGGCATAGAGCTGTGACCCTAATCTAGTGCTTTTCCAGAAGTGGTATTAGTGAAATAAAAGTAAAATAAATAATAATAAATATATAATAATAAATTATCTCCAGATAATTTCTACATGATTCCTATTTTAGTTTTCAGTTACTTCTTATAAATCTTGAGTTTTTAAAATGATTATGAGAATATTTACTCAACAGTTAATTTATAATTCTTTATAGGTTTGTTAATTGATTTATCTTTATATTTTGCTTATAATGTTTTGAGGATCAGGTTAAAATTTTAAACAACCAAGTTATGAGTGGTTTTTTTTATTTGTTTCTACTTTTGATTTCTTCTTCAAAAGATTTTACCATATCCGATACAGTGTGTGTATTAATTACTTTCCGTTAATGTCATCATTCTTTTTTATTTAAAATTCTCATTCATCTGGAATTTAGTATGGATTAAGCTGTAAAGTAGGTAACTAAATGCTTTTTGCTATAGATCTGCTGTTAGAGGTCATTCATTTATTCATTCATTTACTTATTCCACAAATAAGGGTTAAGTGCCAAATATGTACCAGATACTACAGGGTGTGCTGGCATAGAGTTGTAAGAAAGAAAGACAAAATTCCTGCATCATAGAGCTTACATTTTAGTGAGCTGTGACAAAAAATTTGCAAATAAATGTGCATCTCAGACAATAAGTGTCAAGAAAAAATAAGGCAGAGTAAGAGAGTTGGATATAGGGTGCAGTCTTATAAGGGCTGGTTAGGGAAATCTATGCTGTTGGAACAACTTTTGATCAAGAATAAAGCAGGGGAGCTAGACATGGGCTTTTCTGCGAGAAGAGCATTCATGGTACAACAATAACAGGACAAAGGCCTGAGGCAGAAGCATGATTAGTTGGAACAATGAGTGCATGTCAGTGTGTTAGGACAGGGGCCAGGTTGTGTAGGATGCTGAGGACATTACAGAGTTTGGCATTTACTCAGAGAGATAGAAGCATCTATGCTGAGTAGTGATATGTTCTGGTTATGTTTTAAAAGGATCGCTTTGACTATTGCAAATATATATGTTCTCTCATGCTGTATTCTGACCTACTGCTCTGACGTCTATCCCGATACCTCACAGGTTAAAAAAAATCAATGAATTACAATATTTTATTTTATAGTAATACAGGTCTGCCTTCATTAGTCTTTGATAAAGTTGTATTGCCGATTTCTGTGAATTTTTCCCAGATAATATTTGGAAATATTTTTATATTATCTCAATAATATTGTTAGGATTTGAATTAGATCTATAGATAAGTTTTAGGGGTTTATTTATAATACTTTTTATTGCCATACAGACTATGCTCATTCTCTGTCTTTATTCAAGTGTTATTTTATCTTTCTTGGAAGAGTTGTACTGTTTACATTGTTTCTCCACACTTAATAAATTTAATTCTAGAATATTTATATTTGTATCACTTTTGAGGAATAGTATCTTTTATGATTACATTTTCTTACATTCTTTTTGGTTTTGGGAAAACTGCTAGAATACAAAAATATATATACATATATAATCATATCTGATGACTTTTTTTTTAAGATTTTATTTATTTGACAGAAAGAGAGCACAAGCAGGGGGAGTGACACAGAGGGAGACGGAGAAGCAGGCTCCCGCTGAGCAAGGAGCCTAAGTGGGGCTTGATCCCAGGACCCTGGGATCACCACCCTAGACAAAGGTGGATACGTAACTGACTGAGCCACCCAGGGGTCCCAATTACTAAAAATTTGTAATGGAGCATGAAATTAGGGAGCATGATGCCTCCAGTATTTTTTCCTTCTTTTCTTTTTTCTTTTAATTTTTATTTATTTTTTAAAATTTCTTTTCAGTGTTCCAAAATTCATTGTTTATGCACCACACCCAGTGCTCCATGCAATACGTACCCTCCATAATACCCACCACCAGGCTCACCCAACTTCCCACCTCCCTCCCCTCCAAAACCTTCAGTTTGTTTCTCAGAGTCCATAGTCTCTCATGGTTTGTCTCCCCTTCCAATTTCCCCCAACTCCCTTCTCCTCTCCATCTCCCAAAGTCCTCCGTGTTATTTCTTATGCCTCACAAATAAGCGAAACCATATGATAATCGACTCTCTCTGCTTGACTTATTTCACTCAGCATAATTTCTTCCAGTCCCGTCCATGTTGATACAAAAGTTGGGCATTCATCCTTTCTAATGGAGGCATAATACTCCATAGTGTATATGGACCTCATCTTCCTTATCCATTCGTTTGTTGAAGGGCATCTCGGCTCTTTCCACAGTTTCACAACTGTGGCTATTGCGGCTATGAACATTGGGGTACAGGTGGCCCTTCTTTTCACTACATCTGTATCTTTGGGGTAAATACCCAGTAGTGCTATTACAGGGTCATAGGGTAGCTCTATATTTTGTTTTCCTTTCTTAAGATTGTTTTGGCTATTCAGGATCTTTTTGTTTTTCCATAAAAATTTTAGGATTGTTGGGGTGCCTGGGTGGCTCAGTGGGTTGGGCCTTTGCCGTCGGCTCAGGTCATGATCCCAGGGTACTGGGATCGAGCCCCACATCAGGCTCTCTGCTCAGCTGGGAGCCTGCTTCCTCCTCTCCCTCTGACTGCCTCTCTGCCTACTTGTGATCTCTCTGTCCAATAAATAAATAAAAATCTTAAAAAAAAATTTAGGATTGTTTATTTTTGTGAAAAAAAAATCTGATGACTTTTAAAAACTTGTGTATTCTGAAGTTTTTAATTAGAGTCTCTTTTGTTTTTAGGCAACCCCATCTTATTCCAGAAACACTTAGTTTAAATCTTTCTTTCCATTATTTATACCTTCTTTTTCTTATTCTTATATCGAATAACCTAAAATGTCAGGAGAGTATTAACTGCTTGTGACAATAATGGGCATCTTTTTCTTGTATCTGGTTATTTATGCAAATCTCTCTGATACTGATAGCAAATTGGCTTATTTTTCCGTGCCAACTTCAATTAAATAATAGTGACTGGTTTTCTGAAGTTCTATAATAAGAAAACTGGGGTTTGATACAAATAGTTCTATGTCCAATTAGCATTTGGTGCCAGGGACTTAAATGCAGATGGGCTGTTACTAGTCTCAAATTCAGTAAAATGATAGCTGTTAATTTGAGATGATTTTCATCATAGGGTGTCCATAAATTCTGTCAGATTGTTCCACACCCACACTTTCATTCATGGTCAAGTTCTCCTTTGTTCATTTTTACTAGGAGCTGGTGGGGGAGTATATGACACTAAAGAAATAGACTTCGGTGAGGCTCTTCCAATTTAACCAGAGAGAATTGATCCTTCAAAAAACTAGTAGGCAAAAATATATTGTTTTAAAGTGCTAAAAGGAAAAGAAGACAGTTTTAAACCTTCTCTATATCAAACTCAGCTACTCTGTCTCACAGATTGCAGCACTGCAAAGAAATTACTTCAAATAGAAATTTAGTCATGTATATTTTGATTGTTACCGCTCACCAGATCTCACATTCAGGCTCTCAAAAACAAGGTGAAGGATTTTAACACATACACATAACATCACACATTTTTATAGTTAGGGTGTTAGCACGAAGAGGTAGAAAAAATTGGGACACCCATGTCCTAGCACTTTGGGCTCCAAAATACTTGCAGTATCTATTAGACCAGAGAAAGGGTGAACCTCTCCAGTGGTAGCCCTTTAGGCAAAATAACATTGTTACCCAACACACCCTTGATCACAATGCTTTCTCTGTATTAACCAGAATGAAGGGAAAATTTTTAAGAGATTAATGCATTAACAATGGATTTACCTCTTAGAAAAGATGATACACCTGGGGTCAATAGATGAAGTGAATTAATTTTAGATTTTAAACTCTTGTCTTCTACAACCTGTTTAATACATAAAATACATTGTTTCCATTTGAATCAGGGAACATAATAACAGTAATTATGAAGATTCTTAGCACTAGCTGCACATTAAAATGCTTTGAAAATACTGATATCTGGACCCCAGCTCTAGAAAATCTGATTCCATTGGTATGGGATGAAGCCTTGGAATTTCTTGAAGAATCTCCTTGAAGAATTCTAGGTGATGCTAATTGAAGCAAAAGTTGAGAACTATGATATCATCGCTCCATCTCAAAAGATGCCCTTTCCAATCAATCAAAGTCATTATATATGTCAATATGTCAATCAAATGATCAGCTAGGAATTGATAGATGTACTAAAATGACCTCCCATGAAATCAATCTCCTAAAGAAACATTACAAAATTTCCTTCTAGTGTAATTAGACTTAACACAGTTAAAACAAAGGATTCCTCAGTAACAACCCAGGACAAATATGTGTAATATACATAGTAAATAAAGATTTTAATTTATCAGACAATTATTCCCTAAATTTTGTACTTTTTAATAAATATATCTGTGAGAATATTACACATGAGGATGGATTATTTTTTGAGGATAGATCAATTTTAAGTCAAAATTATAAAATGAAAAATTACATATATTTGTCAGAAAGCACATCACAAATATTTGAATTTCAGGGTGCCTGAGTAGTTCAGTCAGTTAAGTGGCTAACTCTTGATTTCAGCTTGGATCATGATTTCAGGATCCTGGCATCGAGCCCTGGATCGGGTTCGTCACTCAGTGGGGAGTCTGCTTCAGGTTTCTCCCTCTCCCACCAACCCTACCCCCCATTCTTGCTCTCTAAAATTGATCAATCAATCAATCTTCACAAATATTTCAGTTTCTACTCTGTCACACTCTTAGAAAACAAGGCTATAATAGTAAGAAAAGGCATATCCATAAAAATCTCTTCCCTAACAGTATCTACTTTTAAGTGGAGGAATTGGACAACAAACAAATGAACAAAATGAAGTAACCTCACTTTAAAATCATAACCTCTGTCCTAAGGCTCTTCATGTGGAGCCACAGTCATACTTCATTTGCCTTTTCCATTTTCTGAAACTATGATTTCATTCATTTTCCTCTCTTCAACCTTCAACAGCCTTACCCTTCTAGTCTCCTCAGATGTCTTGCTTTCCATGTCATTGGGAATATAAAAGCCACCAGAAGGGAGTTTCCACATTTGCACCAGGATGTCTGCATCTATAGCCATGATTATATCACCTATCTTTGTTTTAACTCTCCCTGATGGTCACTGTGTACCAAATTTTATCTCCTTCCATTTTCTCAAGGTTTATCACTCCAGCAACATCTCCATCTCTACTGCCTCGTTCCCATCAAAGTGCAAACAATCTGTTATATATTCAATCTTATAATGAAAAATATGAAACAGTACTTCTTTTATCTATCAATGGTCAACTGCATTGAAAGTCTTGTGTTCCAGAAACTCTTCTGTCCTGAGCAAACAGGGACTGTTGCTCACCCTATTTGAGGCCACATTTCTCTTCAGGCACCATTCCAGTTATCTGCTCCTTGTTACAACATTTATTGAGTTTTTAATACTAACACACTCTAATTCTCTTCCTTTCATTCTCTGCTGCACACAGGCTTTCATCCTAACTGCTTTACTGGAAAAGCTCTTATTAAGGTCATCCACAATGTGTAGGATGCTGAATTCAATGATCAATTTTCAGGTATCGTTTTTAGTTCATCTGTCAGTCGCATTTCATGTAGTTTGATCAGTCTTCCTTTTGAAACACGTTATTTTATTTATTTATTTATTTAGTTTTTGGTGAAATTTGTTTGTTTGTTTATTTATTTATTTA
This sequence comes from Neogale vison, assembly GCF_020171115.1. Taxonomy (NCBI): domain Eukaryota; kingdom Metazoa; phylum Chordata; class Mammalia; order Carnivora; family Mustelidae; genus Neogale; species Neogale vison. The sequence continues at coordinate 21,849,595 of NC_058093.1, forward strand.
TTTATTTATTTATTTATTTTATTGTGTTATGTTAGTCACCATAAAATACATCATTAGTTTTTGATGCAGTGTTCCAAGATTCAAACGTTGAAACATGTTCTTTTCTTGGCTCCAGACACTTAATTTCTGTGATCTTCTTCTGGTCATTTCTTCCCATTCTGCTTCTATGTTTCTTTATTTTCTAGACCAAATTTAGAGTACCCCAAAACTCAGTCTTCAGGCCTCTTTTGCCCATGAACTATAATCCAAACAAGTGTGAATATTTGAAGGAAATAATGAGGTAAAGAAGGCTTCATAGAGGATATAGCAAGCTGTAATTTAATGGTAAAGTTATGCAATGAATTCTGTTACACTGAAAAGTAAAGTTATGTTTGTAACTCACTATATTCTAGTTACTGTGCAAGGTTTCAGTAACATATTCTATACAGGATAAACATGGACAGTAGAATTTTAGTTTTGTTAAAATTATCACACAGGAAGTGACATTTTAAGTATTTCATTTAAAATATTTAAAAATTTCCCTTAGAAAATACATGCAGCCTAGAGGTATCTTTGAAAGAAATAGGTGATGTTAAACTTTCAGGTGAATAAAGTAAGTAGGATTTTAGTAAATTCAATAGAAACATAAATTCAATAGAAACATCTGTAAGAAGAAATCAGAGAGTGGATAGTGAATAATGCATAAGTATTAAGATATAGAACACCAACGTTCTTATAATACTCATAATGCCACTTTTATAAATTGTTATATAAAGAATTACTGTGAATTCTTATTAATTATTAGTCTAAATATTAGTTATTCATTGGTGGAGAACATTGTCTTTTTTTCATACTTTTATTTATTTATTTATTTTTTACAGAGATCATTTTAATTGTAATCTTTCATCACCTCTTGGCACACCAATTTGTTTTTGTATTTGCAGCTATACTTTTAATGATTAATGGACTTGGATTAAGTGTCTTCTTATAAAAGCAAAACAGTCTAGTGGTTAAGAGTCATGTTTTTGGAGCCAGGTGGTCTGGGTTTGTATCCATCACTTATTTGCTGCATAACCATGGATAAGTAGCTTAACCTCACTAAACCTCAGATTTCTTAGAAGCACAAAGAGAATAGTAACATCATCAGTGGGTTACAGTCTGAGGATTAGGTAAAATATTACATGCAAGTGTTTAGCCCAGTACCTAAAATATAGTACTTGCACAAATATAAACATGCACTGTTATTAGATTTGTGATCCAAAGAGAAACTTGGCAATTCACTTAAGTTTTTGCATACTTCCTCAGATTCCATTACTTTTTTCTTCCACATATAAACTTTCCATTTAATTTATTTAAAATTTCAACATGATAGAGAAATACATTTTAAAAAATCACAAAATTAAGTTTGACATTTATAAAGAACAGAAAATATGTCTATTATCAGATTTTTAAAATCCTATAATGCCAAAATATAAATGAACAAGGATATTGAACCTTACGTGCATTTGCCACTACCTGGAAATAGAGATCCTTTATGGGGTGTCAAAGGGTGGGGCAATTTGGTTCAGAAAAGCCAAGGAGAGTACTTTTCTGAAATCACAGGGAGTGGCTAGTGGCTGAATTAGTCTTGTCTAATGTTGGAGCCCTTGCAGGACTGGATCCATGAGAAAGTGTTGGCTGATGCACAGCGTTCTGGTTCACTGTGTTTAGATGTTTATCAGTGGCTAGGATTACAGAAAAGTCAGTGAGTCAAGAGAACTATATATTTTCCTCTCAGCAACTCTACATCACAATTCATTGCTGTTATTTAAAAAAAAAAAGGAAGAAAATTAGCCTGATTGTATGTTAGTTGATAATACTATCTCAATGAATCTGAGGAAAATGGAAAAGAAGAACAAAATTGTATAGTTGCCTTCTTTTACTTCCTCCCAGATATTATAATACCCATGGAATTTTTGGCCATCTATTTTCTTTTTCTCCCAAATTTTCCTTTCTGGCATGAGGTTGACACTGAATTACAAGACCAGATTTATGTTGTGGCTGCTTGATATAATAACTTTGTATACTTGAGAAGAATACATGGTCTGTTCCAACAACTTAAATGTAGCCAGTTTTTGTCAACCCTCCTCCCTTACACACACAAATTCAGAAGATTTTTGATATAGTTAAATATATCTGTTTTCCTAATTGAATAACGGGAAAAAAAGAACAATAGTTTATAAATCAAGATCTTAAGAATACACAAAAAACATGAACTATTCTGACAGAAAAATTTCTCAGCAAGCAATTGAGAGGATGTTATGTTCCCTGTCTCCCAACCCCCAAGGTCAGTTTTGCAGTCTAAGAGACTGTGGACCTGTAAACTCATGATGCAATGTCCTTTTTATAATCTGTTGAATTCAACTGGCTAAAATTCTGTTAATTCATGTGTGTTCATGAATTATTGGGTTCTATAGCTTACTTTTTTTGTAATGTTTTCGTTTGACTTTGTCATCAGAATAATTCTTGCCTTCAGAATCAATTGGAAAGATTTAATTCCTCTTCTTTTTAAAAGCATTTGTATTAAACTGTTATTTCTTCAAACATTTGGTAGATCTCACCAATGAAGCCATTTGCTCCTGGCGTTTACTTCCTGGGAAGACTTTCAGCAACAATCAATTTCTTCAAAAGAAATATAGCCATTCAGGTTATTTATTTTTTTTTTGAGTGAACTTCAAGGGATTCGTAAATTTCACCTACTATCTTTTAATATCTGTAGAATCTGTAGTAATAGCCCCCTCTCATTTCTGATACTGGTAATTTGTGTTTTGTCTCCTTTTTTTCCGATTAGCCTGGCCAGTGGTTCATCAATATTATTGATTTTCTCAAAACACCAGTTTTAGTTTCATTGATTTTCCCAATTGGTTTTATTTCTTTGATTGGATCCAGATTTTCCCTTCATATCATTTTCCTTCTGCTTGAAGAATTTCCTTTAACAATTCATGTAGTTCTGGTTTGTTGGTTCTGAAAATTTCTGGTACTTATAAATGTCTGGGAAAATCTTTATTTCACCTTTATTTTTGAAAGATACTGTCAATTGGCATAAAATTCTGTGTTGACTGTTTTTCTTTTTTAGAATTATAAGGAGTTTCACTGTTTTCTAGTTTACGATGTTTCTTATGAGAAGTCTTGTTATAGTTTGTATTATAATGCTTCTATGCAATATATCTTTTCTTTCTGGCTTCTTGTGGTATTTTCTCTTTATCACTGGTTTTGTCATTTAATTTTGATGCACATTTTTTTACTCTATTTGAAGTTCATTGTACTTATTGTTTCTGTGACCGTAGTGTTCATCAAATTTGAAAAGTTTTTGTTATTATTTCTTCTTATCCTTTTTGTTTTCCCATGCTCCACTCTTTCTATAATTCTAAATGTATTTATATGAGGTCAAATATTACTTATATGAAATTTTCTTACAACTCAGTTTATACATTTCAATTATTTTTGTGTGTGTGTGTTTCATTTCAGAGCTTCCTATTGCTAAGACTTTAGGTTCAATAATCTTTCCTTCTAAAGGATCTATTGTGCTGATAATCATATACCATATGATTCACTTAGGCATTGTGTGGCTTGCCATGACCATCACTTAGGCATTGTATGTTTTCATTTTTTTTATACCTTCTATGTTCCTTTAATGAAGCCACAATTTTCTTTAAAATTTTAAACTATATTTTTATAATACCTTTACACAAGTCTTTTTCTTTTCTTTTTTTTTTTTTTAAAGATTTTATTTATTTATTTGACATAGAGAAACAGTGAGTGAGGGAACATAGCATGGGGAGAGGGAGAGGGGGAAGCAGACTCCCCGCTGAGCAGAGAGCCCAATGCGGGGCTCGATCCCAGGACCCTGGGATCATGACCTGAACCGGAGGCCGAGGCTTAACTGACTGAGCCACCCAGGCGCCCCTACACAAGTCTTTTTCTAATAGTTTTATCATCTCTTCCATCTTGGGATCTTTTTCCATTGATAGCTTTTCTTAATCATGATCCTCTTTTCTGACTTAATATATACTTGTTAGTTTTTGAATGGATCCCAGACACAAATTTTATGTCACCAGGCACTGTATTTTTTTGGTCTCTCTTTAAATGTATTTTAGCTTTGTTGTCAGACCCTGTGAAGTTACCTGAAAATTGCTTATATACTGTTTACCCCTTACTATAGAGAGAATATATTTGCATATATCCTATATAGATATAAATATAGATAAAACATATGCACGCATATTATATATTGTTTACCCAATACCCTTCTGAACAGTTTACTGAAATCTCTGTTATGAGACTTCTTCTCACTGACCATTGAGAGCATAAGCTATTCCTAGTCAAGTGGGACATTGTGAGGATTGTTCTGTGTCTTCCTTTCTTATTTTTTTTCCGTCTTGGTTATTGTTGTGCATACCTTGATGGGTATTCAACTTAAACTTTTAGGGGAACTCTGAACATTTATGAAACTCTTTACTTATAAAACTCTCCGCTCCAGTGCTCTGTCTTCTGAATTATAAGCCATCTTTACTCTCCACATTCTGCACAATAACTGCTGGGATCTGTTTTGGTCCCCCTCATGCTCTGTGTTCTGGAAATTCTCTGCACGCAGTAAATTAGTTCAGTTATATGACTCTTCATTTTTCTCTGGTGCCATTGCCCTTTGCTGTCTGTTGTCCAATGTCTGAAAGCCTTTGTTTCATACATTTGATTCAGCTTCTAATTTTTTAGTCATTTCAGACTGAGGATAGATAGATTCCCTGTCATTTCATCATGGCCTCAAGCTGAAATCATGTAACATAAATTTAAGTCAAGAACTGACTAATGTAGTAAACCTATCCAATATGTATTTAAGTTTTGAAACATTTCCTTTCGTGTTTTATAATTTTTTCTCTTGAAACCACTTACATATTACCATTATCCATTTATCTATCTACATACCTATCAGTCATCTGTTTAGTTTGTCATCTATCAATCATATTTCTAATTATCTTTCTTAGCAGCCCAATTGTTCACATGTAGTATGATTTCCTAATAAATCACAAAAAAAGAAAATAAAATAAATAAAGCTAAGTCAATGTATTGCCTTTTTTCTAATTATATAATACATGCATTGTGCTTATATAGGGCCTAATGAATTCCATTAATTATTTTTATTTTTTTTGCTTCTGCTACTGCTGTTTACGTTTTTACTTTGATACCCATTTCATATCCATTAACCACATTCATTAGTAACCAATAAGTTCTACTCATTTCTTAAAAAAACTCAATTTAATGAACTTCCCATCAAATCACTATTATGACTAGTGTTTTATCTTAATCTAAAGAGAGTTATATTTTAAAATGTTTATGCATGTAATGTTCTGTAGCTTTATAAAACATTTCATATACAAACACACACACATATACATATATGTACGTGTGTGTGTGTGTGTGTGTATGGAAGATATATATATCTTTAGTTTCCACTTACCAAGTAGTTGGTGACCCATCAGAAGCACAATAACATTGATAAAGGGTATGTTTAAGTTTAGTATAGCAATATTTATGATTTTATAGGCCTAGATTATGAAATTTAGGGTGTCAAAATCCACCACTGTCTTCTCTTTTCTCAAAAAGGATAATGCTAGGGTCACTAGATGCACCTAAGAAGGTCTACTTGAATTATTTATAGAGAAATGAGTAAACACACACTAAAAACATATTCTCTTTCTATTTTTTAAACTAAAGTCCTCCAAAAAGCAGACTAGGGTCTCCTGTTTGCCCTAGCTAAACAAATATGTTGTAATTATAAATAATGCAATTGTTACCAGAACAACCAAAAAGAAAATCCATGTAAGGCAGTTAATTTAGAATAGTAGCTATGAAAATAATTGTTCCCGAGTGTGTGTAATATATCTGCCTGTAAGTGTTGTGTGTGCATGTGTGTGTGTGTGTGTGTGAAGTAGGGACAGAGAGAGAGATCAGAGAGAGAAATAGAGAATAGGTATTAAAGTTAGAGAGAGCAGAAGACAGGACAGGACAGTAAAATGGACTTGACAAAAGTCAAGTTATCTATTTTTAAGAATATAAAAAAGCATATGTGAAAGCATTTTCATATTCCACATTTTGTGCAAATCTAAGCTGCTGTGATTTTAGCCATTGTTACCCATATTTTGAACGTGGTTGAAATTACAGGGCAGTGACTATTAAATCTCAGTTGAATGGTTTCTAAGTTACTAGGGGATGATCCTCGGAAGATTTGATTAACTCATTGATTTCAAACTTGATACTTTTGATCCCAGTGCATATAATATACCCACTATAACAATTCTGATTTTTAGTTCCAAATGGCTAAATCCTATGATAAGGATCTCTATGACTGTGCAACAAAGGATTATTTCAGTACTTTGTCTATCTTTTATGACAGTGATCTGCTTCCCATGCTTTTTCCTCTATACATTAGTTTTTGAAATATATATCTGAATATACATATATAATATCCATATATATTAGAATATACATATATATTAGAAATACAAATAATTTTATATATATATATTTTTTTTTTAAAACATATTTATTTATTTATTTTAGAGAGATAGCATGCGCAAGCAGGGGAAGGAGCAGAAAGAGAGAGGATGGGAGAGAGAGTATCTCCAGCAGACTCCCTGCTGAACAAGGAGCTTGGCTTGGGGCTCAGCCTCAAGACAATGAGATCATGATTTGAGCCAAAATCAAAAGTCAGATGCTTAACCAACTGTGCCACCAGGTGCATATATATATATATATATATATATATATATATATATAATAATTTTTCAGTCTACTTGGTACACCTTGAAAGTCAGGAGACTTTAATTTTTTTTTTCTATTCTAAAAAAGATTTTGCGATGGTGCCCCAAGGACATAGTCTTGAGTTAGTAATGTGGAGTTGGAAGTATCTGGACAATATAAATGACTGAACTCAGTTAAATCCTTTGTATAAACTGTTAAGATTTGGCAGGCAGGTGCAGAGATTTACTTTTTGTGGTGGCCCAAGGCAAACCTCATACGTAAATTCCCTTGTTTATTAATCCTGCCACCTACCAATACGGAGTGGTCTGCCTCTTTCTTCAGTCTCTCCCCTCCCTTCATGTATGGGGCCAAGTTTCAGATTATACTCAGGAACCTCCTAAGGTTGTGAATTTACACCACCTCCAATTTACACTATCTTTTGTTTATTTTTTTCCAAAAATAGTTTGAATCATGTGGATTATAGTCTTTTAGACTGACTTTTATTTTTCATTTAGTAATATGTCTTTTCATAACTTGATACTTATTTTTAGTGCTGAATAATATGCCATTGTCTGGATGTTCCACAGTTAATCCATTCACCTATTGAAAAATATCTTGGTTGCTTTCAGGTTTTGGCAGTTGTGAATAAACCTGCTATAAACACTGCACGTGAAATTTTTTGTGTGTACACAAGTTTTCAGCATCTTTTGGTAAACATCAAGAAGCACAATTGCTAGGTTTTATAGTAAGACTATGTTTAGTCCTGTAGGGAACTGCCAAACTTCCAAAGTGGCCATTTTGCATTCCCAACAGTGATGAATGAGTATCTGTTGCTTGAACATATTTGCCATAATTTGGTGTTGTTAGTGTTCTGGATTTTACCATTTTAATAAGTATGTAGTGATTTCTCATTGTTTTAATTTGCAATTCCCTAATAATTTATGAGATTGAATACCTTTCTATATTTTTATTTGCCATCTATAGATCTTCATTGGTGAGTTGTGTGTTCAGGTCTTTTGTCCATTTTTTATGCAGGTTTTTTTTTTTATTCCTGACTTTTAAATGTTCTTTGTGTATTTTAATTAATAATCCTTTATTAAGTAAGTCTGCTGCTGATATTTTCTTCTAGTTAATGACTTCTCATTCACTTGACAGTATTTTTTGCACAGCAGAAGTTTTTAATTTTAACGCAGTCCTATTTATTTATTATTTATTTTATAAATTGTGCCTTTAGGGTTGTATCTAAAAAGTTATCACCAAATTCAAGGTTGTTTACATTTTCTCTTATATTATTTTCTAAGACTTTTATAATTCTGCCTGTGACATTTTGAGTTAAATTTGTGAAGAGTGTACTGGGGTGTTTTGTGTGTGTGTGTTTTGTTTGTTTGCATGTGGATGTCCAATTGTTCCAGCACAATTTGTTGAAAGAATCTATTTCTTTTGTGCTTGTAAATATACTCAGTTCCATCTTAGCTAAACAAAACATTTTGATTTGACCTGAAAACTTTCTAAGATTCCAGTCAAAATTATTTGTAAAAAAAAAAAAAAAAAAAGGAGAGAGCTATGTTATTAACCCCCCTTCTACACACATTTTTTCAGTGATCTTTGAAACCTGTTTTGCAAGCTCTTCGCCCTGCTGTAATCATCACTGGAGAATAAGGACTGTTTCACTCCTTCTTAAAATTACTTCAGGAATTCTAAGACACAGGATTTTTTTGCTTTTTTCATGTGAGCTTCTGTTAGTTGCCTCCTTTGCAGGTTCTTCATATCTACCACTCACTATGATGGAAGTTCCAAACATTTCTATTTGTTTCCATTCTCTTTCTCCTCTATATTATGTCTGTACAATAGGCTTTCATGACTTCAAAACTAATCCCAATAACCATAGCCCTGTCTCTTTTCTTGTTCTAAAATTCCAGTGGCGGTTGAACCGTGGATGACATATTAAAAGGCTGCACTTAATATATGTGGATAAATGTAATTATTTTCTTCCCCAGATAGTAACTTCCTTCTGATTTCCCAATTATCATTAATTACAAAATCATATTCCCAAACTTCCAGGATTTTACCTCAATTTGTTGTCAAATCTTGTAAATCACACAGGTTTATTTCCAGAACCCCCCCACCTCTCTCTCTCTCTCTCTTTTGTCTCATTTCATACCTATTATTATAGTTCATATGTCATTACAGCTTACCTGGATGCATCTCAATATTTGTAATAACTTCTTACTTGCTTTCCCATCATTGGTCTCAACTCATTTTTATTCATTCTACACTATTGCCAGACTAATTTCCCATAAAGTAGAGTTCCAATGACATCAATTCTCTGCTATTTGAGCTTTCAACATTGTCCCAACCTACCTCTTGAGTCCTTTTTTTTAGATTGCTGGAAATTTCAATATGGAGTTTATTAAAAATTTTAAATGTGAGAGTTTCTTCTAAGATAAATATATATCAAATCAAAACCCATCCTTTAAAAAAAAACCATCATGTTCTTCTTTTCCTTCCCAATTAGCTCAAAAGTAGGAACACGTAAGCTGTTTGGACCATTGTGGTACATTTGTTTTCATTTACACTGTACTTCCCTAGTGATTTCTCTTTCAGGAAGTATTTGGTCTTTGAATTGTAAATATGATTATATATAATAATCTGAAGTATATCTGAAGCAGAATCCCTGTGTTGACATGGAAATCTGACTTCATAACATGGTCACATGTGTAAGTAAGTTTTTTTTTTTCTTTTTCTTCCTGAGGTATAATTGGCATACAACATTATATTTGTTTCATGTGTATGACATAATGATTTGTTATCATTGCAAAATGATTACCACAATAAGTCTAGTTAATATCTGTCACCACACATAGCTAGAGATTTTTTTTCTTGTGATATCTTAAAATGTGAATATGATTTTAGGAACAATCGCAACAAACCCAAAAGTAGTGTGCCATCACTCATCAAAAGTTTTAACACTAGAGAAACTCTTCTTATTTGGTACGAGGGTGGTTTTTTTTTAATATTTTTAATATTTTGTAATAAAATATGAATGGATATTTTATCAGTAGCTATGGATTGTTGGGGAATAACATAAAAAACCTGGATCAAGGTAATAGATTCTGTAAAATAGACATGAGGTGGGAAAATGGGCTCGTCACCTGGTACTGGGTATCAAAGACACACTCCTCACTAAGACTGGCTCTGACTATAGCATTCTTTGCATTGTTGTGGTAAAAATTAGATGTATGTTTTCAGTTTGTTATATCTGACAGGTTTTTTTTTTTTTTTAAAGATTTTTATTTATTTGACAGAGAGAGAGATCATAGGTAGGCAGAGAAGCAAACCGAGAGAGTGGGGGAAGCAGGTTCCCTGCTAAGCAGAGATCCTGATGCGGGGCTTGATCCCATGACCCTGAGATCATGACCTGAGCTGAGGCAAAGCTCAGCTAAGCTAAGCTAAGACAGAGATTTAACCCACTGAGCCACCCAGGCACCCCATATTTGACAGTCATTACCATTGAGAAACATCGGTCATTATTTATTTCCCATGTGATTCACTTGCTGTGTTGTAAAGCTACTAATGAATTTTAAAACAGTCAATTCATGGACAAGTTCTTCTGCCTTCTTAACTTTTTGTACTCTTCTTGAATCAAGCACAACATAGTTAATTCTCATTAGAGATTCCATGTCTATTAATAATGCAAGACCTATGCACATGTCAGGCAAAGTTTCAAGAGTATTTCATATTGAAGGTCATTGTGATAGCCATTCCCATACTAAGCACTGAAATGGAAGACAAACTTTTACTTAACCTTTCATTATCTCAATGAAAAGACAATCTTTTGGGGCTGAGTTGGTTGTGAAATCCTTTTGAATACTTTGAAGCAGTAGTAACTTGTTAAAAGGAAAGTTATTTTCAAGAATGTTGTGTCTCAGTGTGAATAGGTGACATGGGGTTTGTTGCTTTCAGTGTCCTCAAGCAGTCACATTGTTAGACCTTAATCATTTCTGTTTATTGTGCCTGGTCATATTGTTAGGATATTTTTCTACCTGTGCCCCTAGGAATGTAATTAAAAATGTTATTGCAACATTAGAAAGGCAATAAAAATCGTAAAGCCCCTCACTTCAATTTTCAGACCTGAATTTTCATATATTGGTGAATATTAAATTTTACTCTTTGATCTTTCTATTGTAACGTTATAGAGAAAAAGAAGAACTTAATGTAGGTAGGTTTTCCTTTATATTTTCATTAACGGTGAGCTTATATCTACTTGAAATGTATTTTTATAAATGTATTACCAAAAAATATCTGCAGTGGGTTGAAAGGTGTCCCTCTAAAGACATGTCTACCCAGAGCTTCAAAATGTGACCGTATTTGGAATAAGGGCTTTTGCAGATATAATTAAGGTAAGGATTTCAAGATGAGATTATCCTGAATTAGGGATGGCCCTAAATTCACAGACAAGTGTCTTTTTTTTTTTTAAGATTTTATTTATTTATTTGACAGATAGAAATCACAAGTACGCAGAGAGGCAGGCAGAGAGAGAGGAGAAAGCAGGCTCCCTGCTGAGCAGAGAGCCAGATGTGGGGCTCTATCACAGGACCCAGGGATCATGACCTGAGCCGAAGGCAGAGGCTTTAACCCACTGAGCCACCCAGGTGCCCCCAATACAAGTGTCTTATAAGATACTAAAAAGGAGGTTATGGAGAGACTGAGAGAGAGTCATTGAAGACAAAGACAGAGATTGGACCTATATTGCCATGAGACGAACAACATCTGGAGCCACCGGAAGTTGGAAGAAGCAAAGACAATTTCCCCTCTAGAGCTTTCCCATCAACATACTGATTTCAGTCTTCTGGCTCCAGAACTAGGATAGAACAAATTTCTATAGTTTTTTAACAACACCTTGTGGATATTTGTCATATATCCGTATGAAACTAATACAGGTTTTATTAATGAAAGTGGAACGATGCTATAACAGTATCTAAAAATGTGAAAATGGCCTGGGATTGGTTAATAAGTAGATACTTGAAGAATATGGAAGGTGCAATTGAAAAAGTCTGTCTTGAAATGAGTGTTGGCAGAAATATGAACATTAAAGGTGCTTCTGGTGAGGTCTCAGAAGGGAATGAGAAAAACGTTATCAGAAACTGGAGGAAAGGAAAACGTTGTTGTATATTGTCAGACAACTTGTCTGAATTGTATCCTGGTGGGTAGGAAGCAGATCTTGTAAATAATAAGGTTGGATATTTAGCTGAGGACCTTTTCAAGCAAAGTGTTGAAGGTAAAGTCTGGTTTCTCCTTGTGCTTAGTGTAAAATGAGAGAGGAAAGAGATGAATTGAAGGAGGAATTGTTAACCAAAAAAGAATGAGCATTTGATGACTTAGATTCTCTGTCTATTCAAATTGCTAAGGATGCTAAAATTAGAAAATGTACTATTGGGAAAGTTTTCACTAGAGAGAGAACCAAGTTTGTAGCTGAACAAGCTTTTGCTGAAAAGATGAAGTATGTGACTATTGGACCCCATTTTCCATCTCAGCAGAAGCCAGGAATAGAGATGGGGTTATCCAGGAAAGATCCATGGAACCTTTGTCTAACAGTGTGGATTTTTATGACATACATGGGAGAATCACAGAGCTTTGAGAATGTTACACCAGCAGAGACACTGCCAGCTTGGACTGAAAAGGACAGAGTCTGGATGAAATGAAAGAAGATTGTCAGACTCACAGAATTCCACAGGCAGGAACAAGCTGATGGAGCTACTCAGCAGTTATCTTTCAAGATAAAATAGAAAATGACTCTGAAGCAGAGCCTGAATGCGAAGGCCAAAGTCATGGACCTAGAGAGAGGCAGAGACTGGCAGATTTGTAGGCCAGAGGGTGATGAGGTTGTTACCGTTGCAAGTACTGTGAAGGGCAGCAGAGAGAAGGGCAGGAGCCATAAAGGAGACACTGAATACAAAGTCTATTTCTGGAAATAAGTTAATGGAATATCTAGGGAGACTATTTCTAGTATAAAGCACTTGCCTGTTTTATTGTACAAGTAAAAAAGAATATAAAAATCCCAAGAAAGGACCATAAAGTTATAAAACAAAACAATTAACAGATTTAAAAATAAAATAGAATTCCTAGAAATAAAAAACCAAGAAATTAAATTGATGAACATGTTGAATATAGCTAGATAGAGCATTTATGGTATTAGAAAACATGAAGAAAGATCCAGGAAAGTTGCACAGACAGACAAAAAGAAGGTACATATTAAAAATGGCTAAAGAAAGTTGGAAGATTGAGGGGAAGTAAAACATACATTTAATTAGAGTCCTAGAGGAAGAGAATAAAGGGGAGGTGGGACAATATTTAAATGACTTAGAATTTTCCAGAGCAGATGAAATACACGGATCTTCACTTTCAAGAAGTGCAATGAAAGCTAGACATACACAATTAAAAAGAAATTTATAATTAGGCACATCAAATAAAAGTAAAAATTCAAAACACCAAAAAAATTGAGACTTTTTTTAAAGAAGTTGGGGGACAAAGAGAGAGAAGAAAGAGAACGGTTGTCTTAAAAATTAATAAAGGTACATACATATAAAAACACCTAATGACTGTATAAATGAATAGAAATTATGTCTAGTGTAAGACTCACCAAAGTAAGCTAGAATTATACTCTTGAGTTAAAACTGCAGATATACTGGGGGGGGTGGTAATCACAATTCATTGGTATTAATTCACATTAGACTTTGTATGTTTACGTAGGAAAGTTAAAATTGTAAAATGTAAAAATGATATAACTTTCAATTCAGTGAGAGGAGGGGGATAATAGCTAGCACTTATATGATGTGCAAGATACTCTTTTAAAGGATTTACTGGTTTAAATGATTTAATCCTAAAAACAATCTCAGGATAAGAGTGAGTTTCCATCCCCATTATCACATGAAGTAACTGAAGCACAGAGAGACAAAATCACTCCCTCAGTGCCTTAGAACCGCTCTGCACCAAAGCTAGAATTTGAAACCTTGTAGTCTGACTCCCGGGCACACTTGTAACCACCAAGACATCCCTTTTATATAAAAATGAGGCTGGGCAGAAATAAATCCAAATGGATCATAACCATTCATTCACTCATTCATTCAACAAATATAATATTAAATCATTACTCTGTGCAAAGTACTATTCTAGACACTGCAGAGACTCCAGTGAAGAAAACGACAAAAAATGATTCCATGGAGCTTATGCTCTAATGGAATAAAGTAAATAAAATAAACACTACATTTAAAAGATAAGAAGTGGGGGCACCTGGGTGGCTCAGTGGGTTAAAGTCTCTGCCTTTGGCTCAAGTCATGATCCCAGGGTCCTGGGATCGAGCCCCACATAGAGCTCTCTGCTCAGCAAGGAGCCTACTTCCCTCTTCATCTCTGCCTGCCTTTCTGCCTACTTGTGATCTCTGTCTGTCAAAAAAACAAATAAAATCTTAAAAAAAAAAAGATAAGTGTCCAACTAAAAGAAAAGGATAGTTTTTTTTTCCCCAGAATTAGCTATATGGTCCTTAAAGAAGGCATAAATAATTTTAAAGCCATAGGAATTTTTAAGCAAACCAACAAATATTTATAATAGGCAAATATATATGAGCAAATATATATGGTAAGTAAATAAGAACTAAAAGAAATCCAGAGTTTCTCTGTTAATATCATACCAAATACACTTTGGGTGCAGAATAACATTAATTGAGATAAAGAGGTCCACTCTGTTTTGATAAAGATTCAGTTTATCAGGACGATATTCCAATCCCAATGTTCTATGCACCTAATAATATAGCTTTAAAACCTATCAAGTAAAATTGAAGGAATTAAAAGGAGAACTGAAAAAAATTGATTTTAACACACCTCTCTTACTTATTGATAGATCAAGCAGACAAAAAAAGTCGATGGGAATATGGATTTGAACAATGCAATTAACAAGCTTAGTCAAATAGGACATCTAAAGAACATTGCAACCCAAAAACTTTTCAAGCACTTGTGTAATATTTATAAAATTTGATCACATTCTAAGCATAAAGCAAATTAAAAAAAAAAAAAAGAATTTCAGGACTCAGTGTAATGTAAGCCACATTTTCTAAGCACAATGACATTGTTAGAAATGAACACCAAAAGAATATTTTTAAAGATTATATATTTAAAAAGTGCTTCTAAATATATGATGGGCTGAAGGAAAAAAGCTCAATGGAAATTATGCTTAGATTTGGATGATAATGAAAATACTTCCTAGGAAAATTATGGAATGAAAAAAATAGTTCTTTTGAAGAACTTATTATAAAATAAAAATTGAAAATAAAGTAAGCATCCAATATAAGAAGTTAGAAAAGTAACAATTGTATAGGGTCAACTAAAATAAGATAGAGAAAAGTGAATAAATTAATATAGAAAAATAGAATTATTATAATTAAATATTTATTTTTTGAAACGACTAACAATGTTGACAAACCTCCAGAAAGAACGTCAAAAGTCCTAAGACAGGAGCATTTCTGGTGTTTGCAAAGAACAACTGAAGACTAGCGTATCTGGAGCAAAGAGAGTGGGGGTGGGGGAGCAGAGGTGTGGGGGATGGGACCAAGAGCCGGCAGAAGGGCTAGATCACATGAGGCTTGAGGAGCCACTGCAAGAAATTTAAAACTTTGATTAATGTGTGAAGAAGGTTCTGGGGAGACTAGTTAAGAGTTCACTGCAGTAGTCTAAGCAAGAGAAGGGGAGCTTAGACATCCTGAGCTGGATATGAGCTTGATTGATTTAAAGGTAGAGCCAGCAGGATTTCTGTTTTGTTTGTATGTGGAGAAGTAGATGATGGTGAACTGAGCTATGGTGGCAGTCATAAAGGTGCTGAGTAACTCAAGATAACTGGTTTCTTGACTGGCAGAGGAGCTGTATAACTAGACTTGATTTTATATGAGGTTCAGTTTCTAAGGTCAGCCTGTTACTATCCTTGAAAATCCCCTGGAAAGGTACTATAGGGTACAAATTCTCAGTCTATTCTACAAACGGAATTCTTCCCCACTGTTAGAAAAGGTTATTGCTTCTTGATTTGAGTACTAGCTTATATTTAAGAGTCAAATTGTATGAAACATATGTATTTTACAACACTAGAATCCCTGTTAGTATGGTAAATAGTCTATGAGAACCACCTGGTCTCTGAGAGAGTCCAAGGAAACAGCAAATTCATGACCTGCATGTTCCACTCAGAATCTTACACCCATGAGGGAAAGAGCTAGAAGCAACAGCTCATCCTGTACCCTCTTCCTTTCTCTTCCTTTCCACTTTCCTTAGCAACCATGCATATCTTAATTCACCTTAGTAAGCGCAGCCCCTTTTCTCTCTAATGGACAAATTTAATTAAGCTAGTTCCTTAGAACTTGTTTCCCAAATTTTCATCATTGAGACTCAGACCCATATCCAACGTACTGTGGGAGCATATACATCAGCCTTGCTTTTGATTCTAAACTCTGGCACATGTCTCCAACCCTCAGTTTGTCTCCGAGGAGAAGGTTCCAACCAACTCCCTTGATTCTTTTCCCTTTTCCTTTACTTGTGGGTGACTTGCTCTGACTTAACCCAGTTGCAAGGGCCATGCTGCCCTATCCTGATTTCCTATCCTCTTTTTAGGCCGGGACACCATGTTCAGACCCCCAACAGTCCTGTCATTGTATCCAAGGATAAATCTGTCAGAGGACAAATACCTCCACCTGCTTCTCACTCACATTCTCCACTATGTTCCACCTACTTGGTTGAACGCAAGTCTAGCACTAACTTGCTTTACAAATGACAAAGTTCCAAGGTCAGTGTTTATGGTGACTGTGTTGTATTTCAGCAACTAACTTCTCCTTTCTTCTTAACTTTTTTGGGAGGAGATGGTGAAAAGACTTTTTGGCAAAGTTCACCAGGGCTCCACTGATGTTGGGTTTGCATTGTGACTTTTCTCTAGCCTCACATATCCTGTGTTTTTGCTGGCTTCTTGAAAAGTTTCTGTCCTCCAGTATAAGAAAATCCCCTGAGTAACTGATGTCCTTCAAGCCTACATCCCAGAAGGAGAGCCACAGAGGTGTCCTGGGTGTAACCCACAGTTGAAAAAGAACTGCCTCAGGTTACCTGCAGACTTATGGCTGAGGAATGTACTCTTATTGTTGTATGCCACTGAAGTTCTTGGATTGTTTCTTAAATTGCATTATTGTAATAAACATCTAGCTAATGCGGTATAATTCCCATTTTACAAGTAAGCCTGGAGACTCAGACTCAGCTCTCAACTCTGAAATGGCCTCTCAAATACTTGTAGTTCTTTAGACATGATACTTTTCTTATCTGTTGACATTTCAAGCTAAAAATACTCTTCCACTTTTGTTTACTAAATATTTATTGATTTGTTACCATGTTCTATATACAATGATAGGAGTTATCCTTTACTTCTTCTTCATTCTGGTGACGAGTTTCTGTCCAGGTTTTGATTCCATTACTTATCGTATCTGCCTTATGCTGCTATAGTGGGACTATCCCGTCTGATTTCAGAATTTTAAACTAGGACAGAAATAGACTTAGCAATCACAATGGAAACAGGGTCATTTGACTATCTGGGGATGATAGGTCTGGGTTGAATTTTAATTCACAGGCAGAGCTTTATGATTAAAAAATTGTGAAGTTGGAAAGAAAGAAAAGTTATTCTTAAAGAAGTCTGCTGTGGTGCCTGGGTGGCTCAGTCAGTTTAAGCATCTTCCTTTGGCTCAGGTCATGATCCCAGGGTCTCAGGATCGAGCCCCATGCCCCATATTGGGGTCCTTGCTCAGTGCGGAGCCTGCTTCTCCTTCTGCCTGTTGCCCTCCCTGCTTGTGCTCTCTCTTTCTTTCCCTGTCTGACAAATAAATAAATAAAATCTTAAAAAAAATAAAAAGTAAAGAAGTCTGCCGACATCATTAAGTGATAAGAAAAACAAATAATATGTGATATTTACAAAAAGATTCTCTTCCTTGTCTCCTCATTGTCTAAGGAGACACATGTCACTGCCAATTTACATTTTCCCTTCCTCACTCTCTAAACAGTCTTGGCCTCTGGTATTTTTTTTTTTCTCTTTTTAAAGATTTTATTTATTTATTTGACAGACAGAGATCACAAGTAGGCAGGGAGACAGGCAGAGAGAGGGAGGAGGAAACAGGCTGTCCCCAGAGCAGAGAGCCTGATGCGGGGCTCAATCCCAGGACCCTGGAATCATGACCTGAGCTGAAGGCGGAGGCCTTTACCCACTGAGCCACCCAGGCACCCCGGCCCCTGGCATTTCTTGACAGTGACTTGAAAGAATACGCAGAGAAAGACAGAACTGGAAAGGCAAAAAGAAAAGGGAATACTTCTCTTCACTGAGTTGATCCTCTTTTGTGAGGTATTCTGGTAATGGAAGTTATGGTAGGCAGAACTTTGGCTCCCATGGCCTTTGCCTTCTGTGACATATCCATGGTTAGGTAGGGTTACGTGGCTAATCAGGCTTTGCAGAAGTCATTGCTGATGTTACTAATCAGTTGGGAGACAGGGAGATTAAAATAAGGAGATTCTTGTGAATTACCATGGTGGGGTCCAATGTAATCACAGACACTGCTAAAACCTGGAATGGTTAGATGGTTGAGGCTAAAGGGACAGTCAGAGAGATTGAAAGCAAGAGAAGAATTCAGTGGGTAGATTTTCCCATTCTTGTTCCATAAGCAGGGTCTGTCTTTCTTTGCCAGCTTTGAAGATGGAGTGGGCCCCAGGCCAAAGGTTGCTGGGGGCTTCCTCCTGTGAAGAACAACCTTTGGCCAGCAGCCAGCAAGAGAACGGTGAATTCAATATTATATCCCTAAGGACATAATCCTTAAAGAACTTATATCCTTAAGCATATAAGGATATATCCTTAAGGAACTGGATCCTACCAGCCACCTGATAAGTTGGGATGGCACCTTGACTCCAACCTGGTGAAACCCTCAACAAAGGACGTGTCCAAGTTCAGCCGGGACATCTGATCTGGAGAACTATGAGGTAATATGTCATTTAAAGGTTTATGGTAATTTGTTTTGGCAGCATTACAGGATTTCTTTCCCTTTGGTGCCCACAGTTCTTGGTCATGCTGCTTCGAAGAATGAAGTGATAGATCAAAGAGCGGTGGACAGTAAAGCAAAGTTATTGAGTGATGGTAAAGTTTATTGAGTGATAGCACAAAGCTTCTGAAGAGGGAGGAGACCCAAGAGGGTTGAAACTGGAGTTTCTAAGTCTAAGGGTTCTTATGAGAACGTTGGCAGTCTCTTTTTAATCTAATTAACCTTCCGCCTCTCAGGTAAGTTGTTCACGTGGGAAAGGGTAGAGGGCTCCTTCCCAGGGTGGTGTGGAGTCCTTTTAAGGGTGGTTTCCTCTTAGGGCAGCCTGCCTTTCTGCTGACCATCCTTCATTAGCAGCAATAGAAAACTCTTGCAGAAAAGAAAGGGAACTTAGTAGAAGTTGGGGATATTAACCTAATAAAGATCTAAGAGAGCTAGAATGGGAAGGACAGAGAAACTACATAGTTGGTGCTGAAAAAAAATTGGGGGAAGAGTTTTGGGGTGTCAATGAGTTGGAGAAGAGAGAAAAGAGGGGTACATGCTAAATGTGATGTCTGTTAAGTGATTTCGGCTATGGACAGTGCTCCTTCAGATATAATTCTATTTGGAGAAGCTTTGTGGGAGCCAGGGATATATTTAGTTCATATAGGATGAGCTAGAGTTGGAGAATGAAAGTCAAGAATAAACCAAAAACATTTTGGTAAACCAAGAGTTTGGGATGTGAGTGGAATGTGAGTAAGGCCTTGAGCTGAAAGAAACTTGGCCCTCTGTGGGTGAACTGAGCCCGAGAGAGGGCTAGCCACACTCACCTGGGAAGTTTTAAGTTAACGTATTGACATAAAACCCAGTTTCACATAGAAGATAATCAGCAGTGTCTTTTGCAAAACAGAAATAAGTGAAGAGACACCATTCAGCTTGTTAGGGCGTGATTATTGGTCCTCGGTGATCTTTGAAAGTTTGTATTTGTGAGCTTCGTATAGGTTTACAAGACAGAAAAAAAAAAAGTTTCATGATCCGATGAAGACTCAATATTGAAGAATTTGAGGATGAACTCGTTTGTCTTTATTCTTCTCTCTGAAAAAAAGTCTGTAATCTGCAAGCTTTGTGTTGCTTGAGGAAGTACAGTATCTGTTTCCAGTAGTTCTGATATCCACTAGCAGCTAGAGGAATCCCAGGTAATATAATATAACATCAACTAGCTAGCCTAATTGTGGAACAGGTGCTCTGATTAAGTTTATTTTCTGGGTAAATAAGAGTAAATCAGAAAGCTTTTTTATTTCATGCCTTATTGTTGGCAATCTTCATAAAACGTGTACATCTACTTTCTTGTGAATGGAGAAGGAACATAATTTATCTTTACTTTCCATTTGATGTGATAGGGTACACGTGTGGGATAAGAATTTGAGTGGGATGCAAGCTTAAGTTAAATCATCCCTCAGATTGAATATATCTGATAACTTTAATTTTGGACTTTGTTCTAAAAAACAAAGTAAGGTAAAGTTTCAGAATATTGATCTGATGAATCGTTCTGTGACTGTTATTTATCTTTATGCAATATATATTAAAATAACCTCTTTCTTTAAAGCTCTGGAATGGGGGGAAAAAGTTCTTAATGCATATAAAACACTATGACATGATTTTCTAAAACAAATCAGATCGGCATATTCTTCATGATATTCACCAATGATGCTAACCTTTATAAAAAGACTAAGCAATATTTTTTTCTGGAAAAGCAATTTCTCTTTGGTTGTCTCTCTCTCTTTTCATAAATCCAAGAGAAGTTTCTGCTTATATCCTGACTTTCTATTCACTCTGGTTCTAAATTCTATGATACCGCTATTTCCAGACAAGTTGCTGGGGCTCACCCTAGGGTAAACATTAAAGTGGTGTGGCTGTGCTTAGCAGCTTCAGGCAGGAGATGACCATTTCAATCTGTTTTGAATGCTTCTGAAAACCCTTGGCATGATTGCTTCAACTGATCAGTCCTCCGGGTCAGATTGACTCCCTTCTGCAGCCTCCCTACACTGATATACCCAGCAAATGATGACCTGCTAAAGAAGATCTGGAATCAGTGTCTGAAACACACCGGGAAACAGTCAGATGTATAGTACTGCCCCCCCCCCACCGCCCCCAACTATCACTGGAGTCCTTGAATGCAAAATAGACCAAAAGGCAGTTTTAAGGATTTTAGAGGGTCTCAAACAAGAGATGCTTAAACAGGAGAAAGTTGAAAGCAGTTAAACTTAGTGAATCAAAGTAAAGGTAAGAACTTTTTTTTTTTTTTTGAAGATTTTATTTATTTATTTGACAGACAGAGAGATCACAAGTAGGCAGAGAGGTAGGCAGAGAGAGAGGGAGGAAGCAGGCTCCCTGCTGAGCAGAGAGCCCGATGCAGGGCTCAATCCCAGGACCCTGAGACCATGACCTGAGCCGAAGGCAGAGGCTTTAACCCACAGAGCCACCCAGGCACTGCATAAAGGTAAAAACTTTTAAATGACTGAATACTAGAGGAGATTAGAAATGATGGCCATTCAGGTCTCGAGGTAAAAAAGGAATCATCTGTGAAACATTGTTTCCTCCGAGGACAGTGGGTTCAGGTGATGATTTTATCCTTAGTTTTTATTTATGGTCTTGAAGAAGAGAGACTCATTAGGTCAATATGATAAGTTTAAAAACAGTCTGTGTTTTAAGAGGAAAGTTAAAACATGTTAAGCATACCAATCAAATGTCAAACAGAATGGATATTAATTTGGCATCAAGCCATACAGCTCTCTTGGTTTGCTGGCTGAGATTGCACAGCCGGAATTCTCTGAAAAGTTCTTACAGTTTAAAGAGTGTGTCTTCTTCCATTCCACGTGTAAAGGAAAGCAGTAAACGCTGAATCCATTGACACTTCCCGAGTGCATTGGGATCAGACCTATGCTTCTTTGTAAAATCAATTCAGCATCACCGTCTGCTCTCCACCACAGGGTTTGTCTTCCTGAAGTGCATTTTATTTCTTTCTCACTCCACTGCTTCCCCAGTTCTCTCTTTTCTGCATTTGTCACATGACACATGACCTCCCTGTTTCTACTCCAAGATCCTGCAGTCCCTTTTACCTTTCAAACCTCAAGTATTCCCCCACACATATGTATAGAAACATGTTTTGAAAAAATATTCCAGGTAGAATGGTAACTCTCACCAGTGAGAGAGAAGTTACATTTGACAGTGGGGAGTATAATACTTTAACATCCAACTAGACCCATGCAATGTCTTTGTATAAATATTGAGAGGGATGTATTATAAGTGTGTTCCCATTATAGCCTTGCCTACAAATTAGATTTTTTTTTCATTTGTCTTCAGAACATATTGACTCGAAGCTCTCTCTCACAAAAAAAAAAAAAAAAAAAAAAAAAAAATGGAATTGAATTCACAATGTCCTGCTTGTTACCAAGTGCTCTGGGTTGGTTATATAGCACGATTAGTATTGATCTTGGGGGAATAAAACTAACAGTGCTCTTGTTTGTAGAGCAAAAGAGAAATTTATTTTTTTATTTGTAGCTATCAGTTTTTAAAGGTGAGCAAATCCATGTGTTCAGACAACGTTTATCACGGCTTCTTGGTGGAAATGTTGAGTGAAACTCTGGGTCTAGGAAATTTTTGTTATGAGAACTGCCACTCCAGAGTACTTTAGTAATTAACCATTTGTTCTCAAAAAAATGAGGATGGCATTTTATTTATATTACTGCTACAACTCTTAAAACAAAAGATGGATTTTGTGGAGAGTTTGGATAGTTTAAAATGTGTTTAACGATTATTTAAAGGCAGTACTAATGCTATGAAGGTCTTGGGTCACAGAAATAGTAAAGCTGTCAATATTAGAAAGGAGACAGAAAAGAGTGTGCATTTTAAAGTAGAATTTTAAGGCAAATTAATTTACTTCTGTACCATATGCAAATGTTTTGGATATTTTTCATAATTGTCCATCTGTGAAAGCCTTTGTGTTTCTGGTAACATTTAACACCTGACTTTCACTGTTTTGACCTTTTTTGAAATTATGCTGGTTTAAAGATGAACTAGCACATTAAGGAGATTATATTTTAATGTTTGAAGTTCATGTTATAGGCCACTTTAAAATGAACCTTTTTTGCTCAGTCTTAAATTACAGAGTATTATAAGGCGTTTGAAGAAAAAAGATGAAATTGTTTGAATTTCTTCTACATGACAGATACAGGAAATGCCTCTGACAAGGCATGATTTTATGGTGTCTCCTTTTGATACTGTTCAAAGACAAGAAAAATTAGGAATAGACAATGAGAATCAAGATGGTACAGATAAATCAGAAAGGCAAATCCTCAGGACTTAAAGACTTTCTGAGATATTCTCTCTGAAGCCCCAGAGAATAAATCAGTATGAGCCTTCCAGTACCTCTATAAACTGCCCATTTGTTGCTTAACTTCAAGTTCTCTTGTCCAGGGAGTGCTAGAGAAACACGGCAGTCTTCTGAACTAGAACCTAAAAAATCTCTGGCAAAAACGATCACGCTGGTTGCCTTTCATTTTTACGGTACGTGGAACCTCTTGAAGCCTTGGTTTTTTCTCCATTAACACCCTAAGTAACTGCCCACGGTATCCATTTTTTTTCGGATTTTATCCTTGTTGACTCCTCTTTAAAATACATTATGTTGTTTCTTTTTGAAAATTCCATTTTCTTTGGAGACTGATTTTCTGAACTGCCTCCATAGGCTTCTTTTCCTCCTATCATTTCCAAGTTGTATTTTACCCCTAAAATTCTACCCCTAAATCTACTCTCTTTTTCTTGTTTATAGTCTCATGAGATCCTTTCTTCTCTTATTATTATTCTTTTTTTCACCACCTCCCTATAACCAGCCTCCTATGCAAGATATCTAGGTCTTTGTTTTCCAAGTACCATTTTTAAATTTCAGAATGTGTACTTCAAAAGCCCATCACTAAACTTTTTTTTTTTTTTCTTTAGAACTTTGTTTCTGTTTCTGTTGAAAACAGCAATATCATTCAGCATTCCAGTCTCTTTACCCTCAAAGGTGACACACATTCACTGTGTTAGACTGGGCTCCTGAGAAGCAGAGCCTGAGCCAGGAATTTGATGCTGTGGTTTATCAAGGGAGAGTACTTCATGGAACACCTGTAGAGACATGTGAAAAGGAAAATCGAAAAGGTAAAGGAGTATAGCAAAAATGTGACTTAGGTAAAAAGAGGTGGTAAGGCTCTGGAGTATTAACCAAACCATAGAACTGTTTACCCTTGAGCACAGGACCTGGCCTTTTGTGTTCTGGTATCAATCAGTAAATGACAATGGGCGTTTCCAGAGATGGAGTAGGTAACTTCCGGGGAATGCTCACTCCCATTCAAGCTACCCCCTGAGACACAAGGTAGCTTTGGGCTTTTAGGAGATGGTATTTACAGCTGATGGGTAGGTGTATGGCCATGTAAATGGAATGTGTGTGAGTACTACACTGTCTACTCCGCCTGCATACACACATCCTCAATTGTCCATCAGCACAGTGGGCATGATATTTATAATTCCCACTGCTACTACCACAGTAATGATTCCGATCATGTATGACCTGGCTTGGGTCACACCCTAATAATTGACTTCCACCAATTTATTTATTCAAAATCCTTTCCTAGTCTAAACACAACACTAATCACAGTTTTGTTCTGGTAAAATGCTTTTAATGATTCTCCATTGCTTAGTGAAAAAATGTAGATTAGTATTATTAGCTAAGATCTCTACTTATCTCTCCTCAACCTACACAAAGTTTACTGTAGAACATATAACATATCTACCTCTCTAACTGGATTATCCTTTTGTAAATATTTTTAAGAGCCCAGTTTATCTATCATCTATCTACCTATTATTTTTATCACTAATTTATTTATTTTTGCTGCTGTGCTGTGTTCTACTACATTTGAAATGCTTTCCTCCTAC
This sequence comes from Neogale vison, assembly GCF_020171115.1. Taxonomy (NCBI): domain Eukaryota; kingdom Metazoa; phylum Chordata; class Mammalia; order Carnivora; family Mustelidae; genus Neogale; species Neogale vison. The sequence continues at coordinate 21,874,391 of NC_058093.1, forward strand.
ACCCCATATTTCTAATGACATGATTTCATCCTAACCTATTAAATATATTTTTACAAAATTATTTATAATATTGACTTGTCTACTTCCTGAAGCACTTAGTACTCACAAAGCAGAGTAGAGATTCATAAACCTGCTCTGCTCCCTACTGAATTATAACCTGTTCAAGACATCTTTTAAACAACTATAGTGTCTCTCACAGGGCAACCCTCAATATTTGTCTTATTGAATTAAACCACCACAGAGTAGTCTAATTTTGACTGTTCTGTCTACTTGCCAGAATGTTGTTCATGGCTACACAGTAGAATGTGTTCAGTTTTTTGTTTAATATCTCCTGAAATAATTGAAACTCAGTAATCATCTACAACTTATTATTGGAAATCACTTCAGAGAATATTAAAAATAATGTATAAAAATATGTTGGGAGAAAATCTAGAAGATACGACTTTAACCTAATGATCAGTTATCATCAATATTCAGATAAATTGATACTATATTTCTCCTGATATGATGAAAACAGTATTAGTTTTATGCACGCTTACTCATCTCCAAAATGAGGAACTATATCCTGCAAAAACATTAAGGTCAAGAAAGATTTGAAAAAAGACAGGAAATGTTTCAGATTAAGGAAAACTAAAAAAATATGTCAAATGCAATGTATGAAACTGAATTGGACTTTTAACCAGAAAATAAAATAGCCTAAAACATTACTGGAGTAATTAAAAGCTAAATGTGGGCTATGAGTTAGATATCTTTAGTATTAATCTCACATATTATGATTTTGATCATTGTATTCTTGTTAGGTAAGAGGATATCTGTTTTTTTATGGACTTTTTAAAAAATAATTTTTATTTAAACACATCTCAGAAATTGATAGCATGATTAGAGGCTCTGTGCATTCTAACAATTAAAAAAAAAACACTTGGTTTAAACAAGAGGTTAGCACACTTATTTTCTGAAAGAGCCAGACAGTAACTATTTTAGATTTTACAGGCCGTGCAGTTTCCATTGCACTTACCAACTGCATTGGTAGTACAAAGCAGCTGTAGAATATACTTGAACAAAGAGATATTATTGTGTTTCAATAAAACGTTATTTATGAAGACAGGCAGAAGGCTGAATGTGATCTATGTACCACAGTGTATAATAACTGACCATATCCTATGCTTTGTTGATCACAGAATTTTTTTCCATCTAAGTCCCAATTAATAACCTAGGTGATTTCAAATCACAGGCAAATTTAAATGATAGATAAATCCTACTTGCAAACAAAAAGATAATTCTTTTAAACTGTTATTATTTTAGGTTTACAAAGGATATTTGGAAGATATATCACATATTTTCCAAAAATATCAAGGTCATAGAAAAGCATAGAAAATAGAAAATATTTTTATCTGTTGTATTCACGAGAATGCCTAATTTTAAGAAATACATATGAAATCCTTAGCAATGAAGGGGCACAATATTTCCAACTTTTCTAAACAGATTAAGAAGAAGAATAAATGCAAATATGTATGTGTATCTGTATATTGATATCTAGAGATATGGACATTGAGAGATGGACTACAGGAGGAGAAAGACCTAAACTAGGTCACGGTGTATGGAATACATATGGCAGTTCTTATGGTATTCTTTTTTAAAATTTATTTTTATTTATTTCTTTCATTTATTTGAGAGAGAAAATGTATACAAGTTGGGGGAAAGGGCAGAGGGAGAGGGAGAAGCAGACGCCCTGCTGAGCAGGGAGCCCAACACAGGGCTCAATCCCAGGGTCCTGAGATCGTGACCTGAGCCAAAGGCAGAGGCTTAACTGACTGAGTTACCAGGCACCTCCTCATATTATTCTTGCAATTTTCCTGTGCATTTGAAATTATGTCAAAATAGGAATTTATTAAAAATGTTTTCTGTTCTATAGATAGTGTTACCTAAAAAATTATATCTCATCAGAACAAAACTGCCTTGCCTCTTAAAGACTTGCATACTCCAAATTAAAGCTAGTTGCAAACATTGAAGTCATCTTTTCATTTTCTTTCTTGGGGAATTAAGTCGACTTGCGCTAGGGATCAAATGATTGTGTCTCCCCCCCTCACCCCAGATTTCTATGTTGAAACCCTGGTCTCTAGTGTGATATTTGAAGGTGGGGTCTTTGGGAGATAATTATGTTTAGATGAGATTATAAGGGCAGAGCCCCCATGATGGGATTATTGCTCTTATAAGAAGAAAAAAAGACCAGAGGCCGTTCTTCTCAGCACACATCCAGGCAAGGCATTTGAGCATCCCGACACCAGGTGAGCAGACATTCCTGGAAGAGGCCCCTCACCAAGAGTGGCCTTGGCTGATACTTTGATTTTGGACTTCCCACTCTCCAGATCGGTAAGAAATACATGCCCGTTGTTTAAATCCCCCAGCTTGTAGGATTTTGTTATACCAGTGTGACCTGACCAAGGCAGCCCCATTACTTCCTGGCTGAAGTCAGGCACTGGTATAAGGGTGCTTGTGGTCTGTTAAAAGGGCTCATATAAACCATGTCTTGAAGATTTACATTTATTTCCCCGAGACCTCACCACAATTAAATCATTCCCTCATTTCCTTCCTCATTTTAAAATTTTCTCCAAAACCAAAACAAATTTGCAGGGCATCTCAGTAAATTGAGAGTCACTTGTTCCTTTTGAGGAGTAACCGATGTAACAGAGTTGACTCTTCGCTCTCTCAGATTCTTGTACATATTTTATGCCGTATTTTCATCACTCAAGTATATACCGTATATTTCACTTTCTGTGTCATGTTTTTATTGCCCAGGGTTTTACACATAGAGAGGTCTTAGTATTTTCTGAACTAACGCATGCATGAGTACATGATTGAAAGATGAATTTATTTTTCTAAGTTAATTCAAATGAGCACAGTTGAAAGCTAGATCCGAGGTGAAGTTTAATTCTGTTTGAATCTGTTAAAAAGTGCTTACTTCTGAATACCCTGGACTGCCTTAAAATGGGATTAAAGAGACTGTGAGGATTATGACATATAGGAAAATGTGGAAAAGTCATATGCTGTCTCTCAGCATAGACAGAGCTAAAGCCAGTTTTACCGTGTTGTGGCCAAGTGGGTCCATAAAAGAGAAAGGTAAAAATTGGTTATGAAGTCTAGGTAGCCCATTTAACTTGGGACTTATGTTAATTTATGAAATTAGTTAAAGGGGAGAATAAAAATATTGGACACCAGAGGTACCTGCAGGTCCTTTTAGTGAAAACTGTGGCGATTGAAACACACGGCTCTACCTTTCATGGTAGGGATACAGATGAAAGGATTTTCTTTTCTTTCCTTTTTGGAAGTTATCCTTTCTACTTACCAGTTACCGTTTTATAGATCAGCACTCAATATTTTTGGTGATTTTAAACTGTTTCCAGAGGTTATTTCTTCGAAAATATTCTTCTGAATCTTATAGCACCTGCAAACTGTATACTCTTTAAAACCTAATCCAACACAGGGGCCCTAGGTGACTCAGGGAAGTGTCCAACTCGTAATTTCAGCCTTTGTTGTGATCTCAAGGTCCTGGGATGAAGCCCTGTGCTTTGGGCTTTGGGTTCAGTGGGGAGCCAGCTTGAGTATTTCTCTCCCTTTCCCTCTGCCTCTCCCATTTCCTCTAAAATAAATAAATAAATCTTAAAAAAAAAAAAACAAACCCAAAAAACAAAAAAACAACACGGAACTAAACTAATCTGGCACAAATTGAATTTGCAGCATGCAACTCAGCCCCAGGAATGATGTGAGCCAAGGTGATGTCTTATTTGTCAGATATCACTAATAATAAAGTAATTTTGCTGTTCGAGATATTTCCCTCCAAGGTGCAAAGGTAGCGGAGAGAGAGCTGGTAAGGGGCTGAGCTCATCGCCACCCCCACCATTCCGTGGGAACCTGCTCTCCTTTCTTCTGCCCACTGAAGCAGCAGGCACCGCCCATCCGCAAAAGGCAGAAAATCTAGTCATCTTGCATTTCTCCTTTGTACTAACGTCATGCTACTGAATCCTTGAATGCTACTCATTATATATTTTCTACTTATCCTGGATCTTTGACCTCCTTACCTCTACTTCTATTACTGCTTTTCTTTATGGCCTCCCCACATCAATTAATCTATAGCAATGGCTTCAAGTCCCACTGAATTTATCTTCTGTAATACTGTGGGGGAAAGAGGAAAGAGAGATCTTGCCTCACTATAGCCTGGACCTGTCATTGTCATTCAATTATTAGATTGCTTTAGTTGGTCCTACATCACCTTGGGAATGAATTCCAGACACTTTGATGGTACAAACCAACCCTTTGTCATTTTTGTTACCACTTTGCTGTAGTGGACAACTACATATTTTTATCTTGACCAACATTAATTCTCTTTGTCTCCCTTTCTCTTTCCCTTTCTCTCTTTCTCTTTCTCACTCTTTCCCTCCCTCTCATTTATACATATCTATCTATCGATTTGGTAACAACTAACCCTCTTCATTGCAACTAGACTTGATGTTATTGCCAATCAGGATGGTCTGCTCTCTTGGGATAAGTGATAGGCCCATGAGCCAGGAGACACACAATCAGACACTCTAAAAATGTGGTTATGCTGAATAATTGACAAGTTTCTGCATTTATCATATCTCTTTGCAGCTGAACCTGTTTTCACTCTTAGTGGAACAATCTTGCATCTCTCCACTTGCCTTCAAATATCACCCTTTTGGGAGTTTTCTTCACCCCACCACTCTGACTTACAGATCCTCCATTTGTCCTTTCACTGGATTGAAATCTCTGCGGGCCATTTCTAACGAACATGCTCTTTTCCTCCTCCAGAATATTAGCTCCTTGAAAACAGGGAGTATTGGAAGTGCAAGAAAGTAGAAGAAAGAACATGAGCTCAGTGGCAAATCAGGAAAGTGAGAAAACGGAATACCCAGGAGGAGACGAGGAACGGTGCTGACAGATTCCAGGAGGGCAAGCAGACCGGAGCAGCTGTCTTCCAGGACTGGGAGGTACTTTGGGGGGAAACATAGAAGGTGGTTACTAATATAATTTACCAAATATTTTGAGGTTATTCTCCTCCCAACCATATGATAAAACTGTGCTTCCAAGGGCCCTTGTGGTTTTGACCAACGAGGTGTGAATGAAAGTTATTTATGCCACTTCTAGGCCAGTGCAATTAATTGCTGGAGTGGGAGCCGCCCCTGCTCTTTCTCACTCTGGCATCGGCAATGATCGGGAAGGAGGCTGCTCCGTCAGCCTGGGTAACCGATGAGCAGACACACAGTGTGCATGTGCTGAGAGAGAGACATAAATCACTGCTGTTTGAAGCAGAGATTTTGGAGTTGCTTGTTAGCAAAGCATAACCCATCCTATCCTGGTTTCTCCTGAATGAAACCAAGTGAGTAGAAACAGCAGGGGATGGCCAGCTAAAAGGGCAGAGAAGAAATGAACTAACTCACAAACGATGTAAGTTAGCAACTTTATCATAAAAACTGCTTATGTCTGATTTTATTTTATCCATATTTCATAAATTGCAAGCACCATTAGCTACTTTTGGCCCCAGCTGAGAAGAGGAACTTCTTCACTGTCCTTGCTGCTGGAAAGGCCACAGGCGTTAACAGCCACAAGCCCTCAGCCTGTCCTGTACGTTGTAAAGGGGAGTCATTTCACAGAAGGACTGTGTGTACAAATCGAATCATGCAGTGTTCAGGTGGGTGGGTGGCGGTGGGTGGGGAGCAAAAAGAGGGTGAGAGCCAAAAAGCAGGAGAGAAAGTGAGAGCAGGAGGTGGGCAAGAGAGTGTGTGTGATTTCACCTGCATTCTGCCCCACCACTCCTGGGAATACAGCTTCTTAAATGTTGGAGATGCGTCAGGAAAATTAATCTACCGTTGTGGCAGTTTCACTCACCAACATGCAGGTAAGAAAGGTGTTTTGTGACAGAAGCTTATAAAACATAATTCTCCTTACTCTGATAATCATATCACCAGCTTCATAAAGCTCTTATATGAGGCTTTCCTAAGGGAGGGTAGCAAAGTGCTTCTAATTATATATGTGGTATACAAAGAAAAGCAGACATTTAATTAATGCTCAAACAAAAGCAGTGTCTAAAAAAATAAATCTATCCCTCAAAGCAGAGTTGTCCAGCCTTACAGTGTTCCAAAATACAACCAATAAATGTAGATAAATGCAGCGATTATGTTACACACTGGTTTTCTCAAATTCTTTGTATTGCTGTATAAGCACGACAAAGCCATCTGATTACAGTGAACAGAAGAGTGGAAGACCGTTGCAGCATCTGGGGCTTGTAATTAGATCTCCTGGTTGATTTCCAATCAGGCACTTTTATGTTAGTGTTTTGAACAATACAATTGCAAAATTAAAGCAGTTACATTCAAAATTATATTAAAGTATCACTAAAAGAAAATGAAAAAATATTTTAATACAAATACACATTCATTTTAATAAGCGCTGTATTAGGAACATTGCACATTATCAATATCACTGATTGATTTGTAACCTTCATCGCGTATTAGATGACCGGCAGTACCTACCACCAGAGGGCAGAGAGTGAATGCTAATGATTTCATATGAGTTCTCTTGTCCAGAGTAACCTTATTCTAGTGCCATTCTTAAATGGAATCCCCAAATATGTTATGAATGGGGATCTCTTACCGCGGTCTGAACTGCCACAGCTTAATTTGTTCCTAAGTCAATCAGCTCAGATAGCTTCATTTTCCCACCATGTCCTTTAAGATGAGAGAGGGAGACAGAGAGAGAGAGAGAGAGAGAGAGATTTTCCCTAGATTAATTCATGTTCTTGGAAGACCAAGACTCAGCAAATACATATGATACTGTTAAGATAAAAATATACACAAATAATATGTTGTTTATGGATTCTTTATAAAGAAAGAATGAAAAGAATTTTTTTGTGTGATTCCAGTATACCCTACTGAATTTGGAATATAGATTAATAGATTTTCAATAAATTTATTATTATAACCAATGAGCACTCTTTTCCTATTTGAAGGGAAACAAAACTAATTTAACCAAAACTAATTTTTCAGTCCAGATTCCAATCAGTTCTAAACACCTGTTTGAAGGCATGAAATAAATTTCAATTTATTATGTGACAAAACAAGAGTATGTATATCCATCTTGTAGATTAGTTACATATATAAACTTTGTCAGTGATTCTTCTATTAAAAAATACAAATCACATCTCTTAGTACTAAAAACTTAAATTGGTTTCTCAAACTGTTTTATTTGTTATTGACTATGGTGATCATATAGAATACCAGTTAAATTGGATACTTCATAAATAGTGATTTACAGTTCGGTGTATGCTGGAAACCAAGAACATTTTTCATAAATTGGCTTTACTGTTTTCTGGACAATGATTGTTCTTGCCAAGCATGACCTTGGTTCAGAAGATGGATTCTATTATAGAACCTGAACAAGTCTGCTTTCACTTCCTTTTCATCATTCTTTTGCTTGAGGGAGAGTAGACGATGTGTGCTCTAGGGGAGACGTTGAATAACATGTCATTGCGTGAATGTTCTTCCAGATCTCAAAGCTGAAAGTTACTTTGAACAGTGAATTTGAGAGCTGATCAGTTGGGATTGGTTTTAATTTCCTACTTTATGCAAATGTTGGCACTCAGTGAACAAATAAGATTAATGTTAAATACTAGATTATATCATTACCAAAGGATAGCTCTTCCCATATGTCCTCACGTGTGCAATACTAGAGTACGGTGCTAGGAGATGATCTAATTATTTTATGCTTTTTCTTACAGAATCACTAGAGACCCATCCATATTCCTACTGCCCTGTTAGGACTTTCATAATTCGTATAAGTGCTGGTAAGTTACCCTAATTAGAAATTATTAGAAGCAAAAAATTTACATTGAAAATGATGAGCGGTCACAGATAATTTTTATTCTAGTATGGGTTGAATATATGGCTTTTATGCTTTTTTTCTTCTTTTAAACTTAGAAGATAATGATTATCATTCTATCATTATTAAAATATTTTAAGAGTTTTTAAGCAACTACTATGGGCTAAGAACTAGGTTAAGCAGTTTGGCTAAACTACCTTTCATTTTGTGTCTCATAATACTGATGGGGAAATTGAGAATTAGGGAAAGTTATTTGCCTTCTGCCAAAGTTCTCTGCTTTAGAAGGGACAAGTGTCCACGCCCCTCTCATTCCACTAGATAAGGCAGATAGCATAGCCAAACAGGTGATCACTACAATGGGGAATCCCTCAGAAACCATCTCATCAGAAAGAGGCAACAAATGTTTTGATAGAAAACCACCTTACGTATATGATAAATGCAATCACAGATGAGCAAATGCAATTAGGGAAGATAGGAAAGGACACACCATACTGCCTGCTGGAGTCGGTGATACTTCCATAGAAAATATGATTGTCACAAGGAAAAGGGAAACTTCCAGGAGATAAGAACAAGATATAGAAAGGCACAGTGATTTGAAAATTCCAGCTGTGTTTGGAGAAAAATGAGCAAATCAACTTGATTGGAGCAAAGAGTTGCCTCTGAGGCAGTTAGGGGAATGTGGCTGAAAATTCATTTTCTGCCATGTAAGAATTTTTGACTATCTTCTAGGCAGTGTGTGTGTGTGTGTGTGTGTGTGTGTGTGTGTGTGTAGAGTGTGTATGTTGCTAGGGGAGATGAAGGAATCAGGAGTTTTTATGTTCTACAGTAATGAAAGAGTCTGAGCAAGGTTTTAGAAAGATCATCTGGCAGCAGTGGGAAGGAGGGAGGGATGGAAAGAGGAACAAGCAATTTCTAAGACAACAAGCCCTCACTAATGTTCATTTCACAGTTTAAAAAAATGGCTAATGCAAACCTAAAATAAAACAAAGCATAAAAAAGGGATAGATGGAGAATATTCAAGGCAGTTTAAGATCTACTGAGAAAATGTTATAGATTCACTGTTCTTTCAAATACAGATACTCTAAATATAAAGTTTTGCAAAGGAAAATGAAGGTGTTTATAAAAAAGTGTGCTCTTTGAAAGTACAGACTTGGTCATGGTATCAATGGAATCTTAGTACTTTTTTTTTTTTCTGACATGTGTTACAAAAGGGGCTACCCAGGTCGATTTTATGGGCAAACGCTGGACAATGAAATATCGACTGTGCTTATATTAGTAGTTTGAACTGAACTTAACCTTATTATGGAGAGGGATGGGGGCAAAAATTATAGATGATTATTCGTTTTGTAAGTACCTAAAATAAAAAGATTTTTGAAAGCTTTTTGTTCAACTAAGGAAATTGAACAAGACAAAACAAACAAGAAGAAACAAAATCCCGTTTCCTTGGGAATACACTAATTATTTATATTATGCCATACCTAAAAGAAAAATACAAGCTTTGATGCCTGCCTTTCAAGGTTATTGTTTTGTGGGTCCTGTTTTCTTTTTCTGTGAAAATCTGAAAACCTTAGCGGTGTATACCACCCACATACAAAAACATCTCCTACTGATATATTTAAGATATATATGTGATTTCTTCCTTTCCCCTCTATTCCTGTAGCATTTCCCAATGTTATTTTTTAATACTTTATTTTTTTCTGAAGTTTTAGGTTTATAACAAAATTGAGGAGAAAGTACAGAGATTGCTTATATACCTCCCCCACCAACGGGCATTACCTCTCCCATTATCTACACCGCTCACCAGAATGATACCTTGTTTACCAAGGATGAACCTACACTGATACATTCTAATCACCCAAAGTTCATAATTGAACTTAGGGCTCACTCTTGGTGTTGTACATTCCATGGGTTTGGTCAAATGTGTAATGACATGTATCCATCATTATAATATCCTACAGAGTATTTCTACCACTCTAAAAATCCTCTGTGCCCTGTCCATCTCTTACCCCTCCAGTTCCTGCCAACTACAATCTTTTTATTGTCTCCATAGTGTTGCCTTTTCCAGAATGTTATATAGTTAGAATCATACAGTATATGTAGCATTTTCAGTTTGACTTCTCTCACTTAGCAATATGCACTTACGTTTCCTTCATGTCTTTTCATGGTTTGATACCTCATTTTTTTTAGTACTGAATAATGGTCCATTGTCTGAATGTACCACCATTTTTTTTCTTTTTAAGAAATATTGGAAACTTCATCAGGCACTTGATTTAGTTTCTATAAAATTGCTTAGAGTATTATAATTTATTAAAAAGAATATTATAATTTATTTATTGTATATTTTCTATCCAATGTGTGTAATGGAATTGGAATAACTGTTTAGTCACCTGAAAACATGTATTTGATTAGAAGTCCCAAGTTTCCTTTTTAAAAAAATTTTGAGATTCATTTTGAATGATGAAAAGCAAATCATTTAAGTGCACCTTTTCAAATCTCAGAAAGGTTCAGTTGCTCCAAATTTTCTAAAATGTATATTTTTTTAATCTGTACATTTCTATTTGAAGCTAAATTTTTCAATTTAGGACTCATGCTGTTTTCAAATCAATACCGGTTTCTGCAAAATCTACACTCTGCCCCACCATTACAATAAAAATATATATTTCACTTCTCTCCTGTGAAATTTTGTATGGTACAGTAATCATCAGTTATATAACTATGTTTTATTCTTTGCTACTAGGTGTTGAATTCAAAATGTTTCAAATTCCATAAAACTTGAGAGTTTAAAATTAACAAAATTCTGACTTAAACTTGCTGAAAATTTAAATTTTTGTTTATACCTTATATATATTATATGCATATTTTGTTTATTGTGATAATAAAATCTTCTTATTTTTCCTGGAGATTAGTATTGGGATTCAATGTCCAAACTTATATAGATGCCCAGTGCACAATAATATCAGTCTGTTTATGTTAGTGTGACATGTGCCTGGCACAGTAATGGGTACTTACACTTACTGTTTCATTTAAAACACTTACCAGCCTAACACGGGGATATTATCATTCTCATTTTAGAGATGAGTAAACTGAAGTTCTAAGGAGTCTCAAGCATTTCCAAGTTCATTCAACTAGCAAGTGACAGAACCAGGAATCGAACCCAAATATTATTTTTTCATTACAGTATGAAAAAACTGTCCTATTACTGAGTATTAGGAAGTAGGAGTGTGTTGTGCTGATACATATGCTGAGATGGACTGTCCCCATAAAGCTGAAGGTTTTCTTAGAGATGTTGCCCAGCATCCTCCCCTCTGGTGTAGTCTCTCCAGAAGGGCAGTGGATCTGGAAACTCAGAAGAGGTCAAATCAGAGGAGAACCTTGATCAAAAGTTTTTTTTATTTGACTTGTGACCATTCTTGTAAGAACCACCATGGCCCGATGAAGAGGTAAATGGAGAAGATTCCCTTATATATCTTGGCATATCTATGAAATATACACACACATGGTAGAAGCCTACAAGATCAGTAATACAGGACTGGGGAGGAAGCCCTGGATTCTGAATATACTGTGAAGATGTCTTTTTTTTTTTTTTTTTTTTGAAGATGTCTTTTTAAGAGACTTTCTGGTAGCTGACCCAAGGATGCCTGGTTTCCCTTTGTTTTTTTTATAAAACAAGTAATATGCACCACTTATTGCATAAACATTTGCTTTGGTCTCCAATGCTATATATGTAAAAGTTAATCAATTATAATAAATTATTTTTGAGTACACTTTTTAAAAAAATAAAGAATAGTACAAAATTTAGATAATCATGGAATATAATTAATACATTCAAATTTTATTATTAATCAAGAATTACCAAGACAGAAGGGTAAGAGAAGACTCATGAGGAAGAAGCTTTTAATTTTACTAGATATCCAAAATGTATTATAAGGGTCCATAAACATGGCAATGTTCAGAGTAATAAATCATTGTGCAATAATATATGTGATAAAGGTGAGATCTTGAAATCTCTAGGGAAAATGGTACACATCAATAAATTGTGCTGGAGTAAGTATCTAGTCAAGGGGGAAAAAAAATAGATCATTGTCTTGCTCTTTAAACCCCACCCACCCCCCAAAAGTCAATAAAGTCTACATTTGAAAATAAATTTAATGTACTGAGAAATAATGTAGGAAAACACTATAATTCTCCTCCTACTAAGCTTGAGAGAAAGCTGTAGAGGAAAAAATACAAATACAAATTCAATACATTAAAATGGTAAGAGATATACAGAGAAAATTTAAAAATATAAAAATTTCACACATAAGTAAAAAAAAATAAAGCTTAATAAATTTATCTCAAAAAAGTGCAATGCTGGGCACCTGGGTGGCTCAGTGGGTTAAGCCGCTGTCTTCGGCTCAGGTCATGATCTCAGGGTCCTGGGATCGAGTCCCGCATCGGGCTCTCTGCTCAGCAGGGAGCCTGCTTCCCTCTCTCTCTCTCTCTGCCTGCCTCTCTCTCCATCTCCTTGTGATCTCTCTCTGTCAAATAAATAAATAAAATCTTTAAAAAAAAAAAGTACAATGCCATATAAAAATAGTCAAAGAGATAAATAGGCAATTAGAAAAAGAAATAAAAATGTCTATCAGTATAGGAAATCTTAATTTTTACTAGGAATTTGAGTGTTCCTGATTTATTATTTAATATTTTAAAATGATAAACAAAATAGATTTTTATCTGCAGAGTCACAGAAGTGAAAATAAAATTCAAAAAGATATATGCAGCTGGGAAGCCTGGGAAGTGGGTTTATCTCATATACTGTTGGAACTGGTACCACCTTTAGAAGAAGAGAACTATCAAATTTTTAAAAGTTGCATGTTGTTTATCCTAGTAGTTCCACTTTTAAGAATACATTCTAGAACACTAGGTAATGGTAATAGTAGACTACCAGGATACTATTGTATTAGTATAAAAGAAAATTCATTCCACATATTCTCTAGCAAAAAAAAAAAAAAGAAAAAAAAATGAAGATAACATATCCAGGAATAGGGGAATATTAGAATAAAGTTTTTTTATTTTTTAAATGAGGAGACTTTCTAAAAAGATATATTTATTTTAGAGAGAGATGGCAAATGAAGGGGCAGAGGGAGAGAGAGAAAATCCTCTCCTAAGCTTGGAGCTGATGTGGGGCTCAATTTCAGTACCCTGAGCTCATGACCTGAGCCAAAATCAAGAGTCAGAGGCTTAACCAAGTGGGCCACCCAGGTTCCCCTTAAATAAGCTTTGATACACTTGTACTGGTGAGTTAAAATTGAATTCAGCTGCAAGAGGCAGGAAACAAAAAAGCAAGAACACAAAACAAAAATAAAATTAGAATGCGTGGCACAAGTTAGAAATGGATTCTTCTGTCATATATATGTGTGTGTGTGTGTGTGTGTGTATGTGTGTGTGTGTGTGTGTGTGTGTGTATAAATGTAAGCTCTACACCCAAAGTGGGGATTAAACTCAAGACCCTGAGATCAAGAGTCACAATCCTCTATTGACTAAGCCAGGTAGGCATCCAGGCATCCTCAATTCCTCTCACATATAAATGTTGGGTTTATATGTAATCTCTACTTCATAAAACCCTTAGGGACACAAACTCTATCCATTTCACTGTCCCACCATCCACATGGTGTGACCCCTCATTCTCATGGTTCAGCTTAGAAATAACCATGTTCAATACAATGCGTGAAGAAGGAAAAGGGTAAGGGATCAAGGGTTGTCTTAAGAATGATCTAGAAGCTGCAGGAAAACATGTCTGTTCACATCTTATTGGTCAAAAGTTAGTCAGAAGGCCAAGGGCATAGTCAATATTCTTGATGGTCATTTGACCAATTAAAATTTGTACTACTTAGACAAAGGGGTTTTTGATACTGGTAAAAAGCTAACAGTCTTTGTCTAACATATTATAAATAAATTAGCTATTGGTATACTGCTTGGAAGGATAATATTGCTGATTTCAAAAAAGAGCAATTTTCAGAGACTTATCTGTATCATGACTTCCCTTTGACTCTGTTTGCCTGTAAATAAAGTGATATAAGACTAAGTACTTCATAGAATTGTCATAAAGATTAAATCAGTTATAGTAAGTGCTTAGAATAGTGGTTGGTTCATAATAAATGATATATATTAATTATTATTATAATGATTATTTAAAAAATATTACATGTGGATGGGTGCATGTTTATGAAAGTACATTTTATTGATTTATTTATTTTTGCTATGTACACTTTTGTATTTAAAGTATTTTTAAGCCTGCACTACTTTTATTTTTTCTTAATCTAGTAATAAAAATATCTAGCTGGATGAGTGTCAGAAGCAATGTGCTTACAGATTTTCCCTATATACCTTTTTAAGATTTAAGTTACTAAAACTACAGTTGTGAACTGTGCTTCTTTGGTATAAAATATATTCATGTTTTTTAAAACAGGGTACTACATTACATGTATTTTGTTCCTAACAGAAAGTTAGCAGATAATATTTGGTAAAAATACCAGAGGAAAAATATCAGGTAAGGAGTAGATGAAAACAAAGTTTTATTTGCAGATATTCAATTTATCAATACACCATTTTATACGTCCTTATTAATAAGATGGCAGGAATAACTATTCATCTAAAATTTAAAAAATTCTCAAAACCCTACTGTTGCCTTTGGCATTTGCTGTGAATCATGTATTTAAATGTAAATAAGTATATTAACAGGACATTATAACTCATAATTGAAATTTAAAATTAGCTATAGTGGAAAGATCAGTAATCACAACATGTCATCAATTAAATGGAGAAATAATGAACTGTTAACTATAAAATATTCTTATCAGATTATCAGTAATTATCATAGAAGATTGTATTTACTTATCATACACATATGCACATAGATAGTATATAAAATATATGTGTTATATATCACATACATAAAGGTGTGTGTGTGTGTTTTAAAATTGTGGTAAAATACAAAACAGTTTATATATAGTGTAGAATTCAGTGGTGGTTAGTACATTCACAATGTTGTGCAACCATCACCGCAATCTATTTCCAGAACATTTTCATCAGCTCGAAAGGAAACTTTGTACTCATTAAGTAGTCAGTCCTCATTCCCTCTCTCCCAGCCTCTGGCAACCACTGATCTGTGTTCCATTCCATTCCCATGTATTTCCTCATTCTGGAGATTTTGTGTAAGTGGACTCATACAACATGTAGCTTTTTGTGTCTTCTTTCACTTAGCATAATATTTCCAAAGTTTATCCCTGTTGCAGCATATGTCAATACTGAAATTTTTTGGAGCCTGAGTAATGTTTCATTGTACATTTATACCAGATTTTGTTCATCCATTTTTCAGTTGATGGACATTTGAGTTGCTCCCATCTTTTCGCTATTGTGAATATTGTGCTCTAAATATTTGTGTACAATTTTTCCTTTAAGATTGTTTCTTTTCTTTTTCTTTCTTTCTTTCTCTTTTTTTTTTTTTAAATTCTTAGAGATACACACATAGGAGTAGAACTGCTGGGTCATATGGTAATTCTATGCTTAACTTATTGAGGGACTGTCAAATTTTCCAACAGTGGCTACACCATTTCACATTCCCACCAACAATGTTAAGTAGGTTCCAGTTTCTCCCAAACCTGGTCAATACTTGTTGTTTCCTGCTTTTGGTTTGTTTGTTTATAGTTATTCTAACTGATCTGACATGCCATCACATTGTGATTTTGACTTGCATTTTATTAATGACTACTGACGTTGAGCATCCCTTCACATGCTTATTGGCAATTTGTATCTCGTTTTTGGGGGGAAATATATATTCAAGTCCTATGCCCATTTTAAAATTGGATTGCTTGTATTTTTGTTGCTGAATTATAAGAGTTCTTATATATTCTTTTTTTTTTTTAAGAGTTCTTATATATTCTTGATACTACAGTCTTAAGAGATATATCATTTATAAATCATGTTCTCAGATAGGAGATTTGTAAATGATTTTCATTCATTCTGTGGATTGTCTTTTTACTTTTATGATAGTGCCATTTAATACACACAGTTTTAAGTTTAGATCCAATTTATCTGTTTGGTTCTTTGCTGTTTGTACTTAATGATGACATTGCCAAATTCAAGATTATGGGGATTTGTCCCTGTGTTTTCTTCTGAGGGTTTTATAATCTTAGCTTTTATATTTTGGTATTTGATCCATTTTGACTTAATTTTGTATATGAAATGAGTTAATAGTACAGCTTTATTCTTTTGTATTTTAACATTTGTTTTAGTGTTAATGATTGTGTTATTATAATTAGCAATTTATATTTTGTAATTAGCAATATATTTTGTAAGCCAGTGAATGAAACTAAACTTTCCTGAACACCATACACTCTGTTTCTGTATTAAAATTTTGTATATTCTCATTTATTCCCCAAATAAATCTGTAAGACACTGAATCAGAGCAGAAAATCAGAAGTAAAAATCCTCAAAATTCTCCATTGCAATGGAATGCATTTTTAAAAGATTTTTGCTACTTGGAGCTATTTAAATAAAAAAAAAGATAGTGGAATTTATGTAAGTATCTCATTAAAAGTTATTTTTGTCTATACAATTGCAACATATCTCTAGCCTCAACAAAGATTATATAATGACCATCTATCCCTAAAATAACATATTTGTTGCTTTCTCCATGTCGAAATCATGAGGTCTAATAAAAGGTAATCATAATTGTATTTTTAAGTAATCTTTTTCACAAATCCTAAAAACAAATTAATGTTGAAAAGTTATGCTCTAAAACTTACATAAATCAAGTAAAGAAAATTCCAAAAAGAAAAAAAATAAAGGGCTTTATTAAAGTTATGATATGGTAATTATTGCTTTTGAATTATCTCCAAATTAAAAGTTTCAAGCATTTTGGCATGGTGGAGTGGGCGTTGCATTGGAAAACAGACTGATCTTACAGTTTGTATCTCTTATCCTAACTAGTTTGAAAATTTGAGAACAAGACATGTTCACTTCTCTAAGTAGCATATTTCTCCTGTGTCAGATGGCAAAGTCAAAAATACTTGACTATCTCATTGTTCAAATTCCAATTCTTCTATTGAGTGGTTTGTTAAACTGTAGGACTTTAAGATGTTCCAGAAGCTCTATGGACCTCAGTTTTCTTTATTTGAAAAAGAACATGCAAGAGAGTGAGAGAGCACAAGCAGGAGGAGGGCACGGAAGGAGAGGAGGAAGCAGACTCCCCACTGAGCAGGAAGCCTGACCCAGGGCTCCATGGCAGGATCCTGAGATCATGACCTGAGCCGCAGGCAGACACTTAACCAACTGAGCCACCCAGGTGACCCTAAACTCAGTTTTCTTATCTGTAAAAATGAAGATTTCTGTAGACCAGACTTCTAATGCTTTGTACAAATTAGGTATTTAAGAAATGCTAGCTTCTTTCTCTCTTGCCTCTTCGAGCTCAATCTCCTCATAGTAAAATTAAAACCATATAATGAGCATTTATTTCAGATGACATACGAAGTTCTAGTCAGGTTCAATATCCTGATTTAAATACTAAAGAACAATTTAGTAAATATGTGTATTATAGATCAAAAGATTTAGAAAAAAATCAATAAGTGAGCTCAGTCTCTATGGGTATACAAATTATATTGCTTTCTTGGGACCCATATTAAAAGCTTGCTTTAGGGGAAGAGGTATATTCAGTAGCAGCAAAGTTTAGTGCTCTTTTAAATCCCCAAGTGGACCATTCACAGTTTCCTTCTCTTCCTTAGATATGGCTTTGGATTCTGCTTTTGATATAATGGCTCTGGGCAAGAAAAACGCATCTCAGATCCTTGGGGCACCTGGTACATCCTTCTGCCCCTAGAGGAGGCGGGATCAGACTGAAGCCTGACTCACAAAGGGCAACGCGTGAGTGGGAGTGTTTTACAAGCACCCCCTGAGTGGAGGTACTTGTAAAGCACCAGATCAAGAGAAGAGGACCGGAAGTATCAGAAGAAGCCGTGAGGCCGCTTCTTACTCGCTGACAGGCGAAACAGTAAGAGATGATTGGCAGTGCTTGGAAATGTCCGGGAAAATACCTTCAGACGTGGTAGCAAAGAAGAAAGGAAAAAGACAAGCAGAAGACAGACAATTTGAGGGTCTCTTGGGTCCACAGGAAACGGTTTATTAATCTTTGTAGGACTTAATAGATTTCCGGTTCATAAGAGACAATCTGTTGGTTGAATTTTTGATAATCTTAAAGGAAGGAAATCTGAGGGAAGTGGTAGACGGAGGCCATGATAACTGTCGTATTGAGCAGCAGTTGAGACGGTAATGGGTGGCTTGCAGTATCTCAGCTGATCTTTCTCTCTCTCTCACTTACACACACATGCATATACACACAACCTATAAGGAAAGCATTACTATTATTATTATTTTTTTTTCTTTGAGTTGAGGAGATTGAAGCTTGAATTGAACTTGAATTCATGTTATTTGCCTGCAGCTACTCAGAGAGTAGGTTGAAGCCAGCATTCAAGTTCAACATGTCTGGCCCCAGGTTTCTCAGACCACCATTATCACCTTGAGACTCCCTCTCCTTCCTCCAAGGTCCTCATTAAATCCTCAGGGAATGTGTTATTTAAAATTCATAATGAAGCCTCTCAATGTGATGAAAAACTTCTAAATATTTATCTCACTCAAATTCTTCTGATTATAATTTTACTGACTTGATATGTAAACAATTTTGGAATCTATAAAATCCCTGCCCCATGTTTTATGTTCCCTAGGCAAGCAGCATGAAAGTTGCTAATGTTGATGGAATACCCTTCTTATCACTAATCCGTTTATGTAGGAGAGTTTCATTAAGTAACAGTTAAAAACAAAAAAAATACATAGAAAGGTATATCAAGTGTAGATAGAAAACTGGAGACGAATATAGAATATTGCAAGTGCTGAAAAGGTTTTGGTTGTATTTAAAGATTTTTAGTCATGCTTTAATTCTAAATTAATATGAACAAGTAAAATACTACTATTGTTATAAAAATTTTTTAAGAAGTTTCTTGCAAGGACTGTTTTTAAATTTCGTTATCCTTTGGTCCAGAAATAACGTGATGATATCATTTACTCATTCAATAATTGATGTTTTAATTTCTTTACACAAATGGCATTTTACCTTTTTTTTTTCCTGTTATCTCTCTTCTCTGGCATTTTTCAGTGCTGTTTTGATCGGATAATTAATGGCATAGGTGTTTATTTAAGTGTTTTCTGTTTTAGGATACTTTAAAAAATTCCATTATTATTGCAGAAAAGTGCACTTCAACAATTAGCTGTTAAGTGCTGGCGTAAATTAAGGCTCTATACAGGTAGATAAATGAATCTGTCACATATATAATTGCCAGGAAAAGTGGTTACACTTCTAGCCATTTTCATTGGTTTGCTAATGCAGCTTTCTGTTCTAAAATGATAAATCATCATTTGTTAAGAAATAGGGCTTTCTTCTGTAGCTAAGGAGTATTTTTCCAGCCTTAATATAGAATCTTCTAGGATTTCAAAGAGGAAAAAGTGAGGGTTCTCAATGAGGTAAAACAACATCTTTTTTTCCTGTGGTGCAGGTAAGGTGTAGTTTCCTGGTGGATGATTTATAATTATTCATGGACCAAAACGTAGTGTTAAGGAAAGAGATTTGCATACTCCAGATGACACATAGGCAAAGCTGAATACTATAACCCCAGAAAAAGTAACTCCTGAGGGGGCAGAAGTTGAAATCTGTGTGAAATGTGCAAAGAAAGTGTTTTAAGAACAGGTCACCTTTAAATTGCCTTTAAAAAGCGTACTGCTTTTATGCTTTGTCTACAGGGAGCCTCTGATTTTAATGTTGGAATAAAAAGCTTTTCTTCTTTTCTTTCTTCTTTCTTTCTTTCTTTCTTTCTTTCTTTCTTCTGGCCTGGCAACATGCCAGTGACACAAACATTTTCATGCAAAAGCTAACATATTCTCTGGATAAACCCATGATACACTCTGAAATCAAAAGATTTAGCAGTCTACCTTTCAGTTTGCTGCAATTAATTGAAGAGCCCAAGGCTAGGTAAGCATCGGTACTTAAATGTCAGCGCTTGGTTCAGGAGTTGTATTTACATAATCTGTTTACTAATTGCTGACTCAGTGCAATTTCGTGAAATTGAGCCTTGAACAGTCTGACTTGAGTGAGCTTTCTCTTGGAACTTGTGAGCCTGAAGGAAGGAAAAGCCACAACCAGTGAATGAGGAGACAGAAGCTTGTGGATAAGGTTATTAGTGAAAATAGCTAGATCAAAGGTCTCAGTGTCTCCCGCATCATGGTTTCATCCTTTTCTGGACTTTACATAAATATCTGCATATGTGAGGGGTTCACAGAAAACACTCTAATTGCGTAATCTCTGTGAATTTTGTAGTAGTAATTTCCCACTATTTTTGACTTCCTCTTGGTACTTAGATTGTATTTGATTCCCATCGTTGGAGAGAAGTTTCAGTTGGAGACTGTAGCGGACAGTTGTTTCTTTCAGAAAATGCAATTCTCAGAAAGTCCAAGAGTGTCTGTAACCAAAGAATAAATCAGAGGAATGAGGCAAAAAAATCTCAAAATGCATTACAGAGAACTGTCATTACAGAGAACTGTCAATTACCCCTCTGCTCCTCCTGGAGCAGAGGGGTAATTGACCACTTGTTAAGAGAATCAGAATATTACACAGGTAGGAACAAGCATGATGGAAGCTGTGTACACATGCATTTCATAGAAAGTATCTCAAGAAATAACTGTGTATATAAGAGAGTGTTTCTCTCTTTCCCTCCCTCCCTCTCTTTCACCATTCATTTATCTTGAGAGTTAAATATAGGGCACAGATGGGATAACCTAGCTAACATACAGGATTTTCATAAAAATGTGACTCTAACAGTGGTGGGAAATTCTGTAGCACAATTTCATGTTATGACACCTAATCATTATGGGATATCATTGAACACCATAATAAGTGACCCCGAGTTTATCTCACTTAGATTTACATCATTGGATAACTTCAGAGGCTTATAGAACTGTAGGACATGATCTAGTGGAAGATTGTGCAGAGGCTAAGCACACGAGCAAGAAAGAGGACTATTTTCAAGTGTGGTCATGAAGTAT
Source organism: Neogale vison (assembly GCF_020171115.1). NCBI lineage: Eukaryota > Metazoa > Chordata > Mammalia > Carnivora > Mustelidae > Neogale > Neogale vison. Next base: position 21,895,406 of record NC_058093.1, read on the forward strand.
TCTAGCCATTCGAGATAAGCAGGGGGATATTAGAAAATAAAATCATATGATCTTTAATAAAGGAGCCAGTTTATCTTAATAGCTGGACAAAAGACCTGTGTTTTCTGTCCTCACTCATTTTTAATGTCCTTCCTGAATATGTCCTTTTAAATTTTTATCTTCTCACGTCCTTCAATATCTAGTTCGGAACCCAGTCTTACCAGGAAGAATTGCATATTTGAATTCTTACTAAAAGAATTGCTTCTCATTCCCTCAATATTTATAGAGCCAGTTTGGGCTCTATGAATATGGCTTAGAGAACTTGGCTGGACAAGTATTGGGGGGCCCAAAGCATGAAGAAAGGAAAGAACAGATGACTTTCTTTCAAAGTTAAAACAAGCCATCAATTTAGTTCTGCAACGCCTCTGATTAGGAGCATGGATGACTCTAGCATTTTTTAAAATTTTAATTTAATTTAATTTTTTTTCAGTGTTCCAGAATTCATTGTTTATGCACCACACCAAGCATTTTGAGTGAGCCGTGGTAAAGCATGGAAACACTTCCTTGCTCCCAGTACTGCCTCTTGACAAGTGTCATTGTATCACAGTCATTCTTGCTTTCAGTTGACCATGCCATTTCTATTCTCCCTTAAACATAGTACTGTTCATTTTATTCCTTTTTTTCCTGCCCATCCAAACCTCTTCCACCTGTATACTCCAGCCCCCAACACACACACACGAGATCTGACCACATTTGAAATTATTCACTATAAATACCAGCTTGAAGGGGGAAACTTTTTTTTTTTTTATGCCTCCTAAAATAGTCCTCTTTATTATATGGCACGGCCTATTCAGAATCCTGACCTGCATGAAAATTCAGTGTGTGTAACTCTGATTACTACTGGCTCAGGCAACTAATTGTTTCAAATGGGTTTCAGTGAAGTAATTTAATTAGAATTTGAATGAATGCTTATTTGAAGCCAAAATTCAGGCGTTATTTCTGAGAATTGTGCCATTCTTAATGATGGAGGGAAATACACAACAAATGACTGTTGTAATGTTTCAAAATACATTTGGTATTTTAAGATATTCAGGAGGTAGGGAGTGGGGAGAGAGGAAAGAAGAGAGATGGAAAGAGTCTGTAGCAATCTGAGGTTGACCAAAGTCTCAGGATACATCTGGGGAGCCAGTGTGCTACCCCGATACATTGGGAAATTCTTTTCTTCATCACCCACAATCACAAAAGCCTGTAGCAGAGAAATTTAATCATTCTTTGGTGGCATCCTGCACTCTGACTCAAAAGGGCTTCTTTAAATGCTAATGTGTCTTCCTTACAACTGTTGCCTAGAACAAATTCCCTGAGTGGAATTCAGGTAGCTTTCTTAGTAGAGGATGATTTCCTGATCTTCATTCAGAGAAGCCTTATTTCTAGCGGGAGTCTCAGGTGAGGCTCTCGTTTTACAATTTACTTTTATCTCCTCACTTAGACACAGATCATATGATAGGACTTTTTTTCCAGTCTTTTTATCATTGATGTAAGAAAAGACCTCTAATGCTGCTTAGAATTTCATTACTCTCTAGAATATATGTAAAGAAAATAACGGCCTTACCAAAGCTAAATAGCTCCCCCCACCCCAGTTTAGTTCTAATTTTGATACTGAAAAATGCCTATTGATGCCTGGGAATTTTGTCTTTGGGCATACAGTGCAGTTGGCTTTTCCTACCTCTCTAAAACTGCTATAGCAGTATAGTGGCTCTTAGTCCCTTCAGGCTTTTGAGCTAAAAATGATAAAGTCAATAAAATATGGTCTGCCAAAAATGGACATGGTTTGGATGCCAGTTGATTACAAGAGAAGCTTCTAATCACAACAGTTCTTGTATTTGTTGATTGAGATGGTGACACAATTTTTAGCAAAGGAAGGAAAATCAATGTTTTCACAGGGAAAAAATTTCTCTCGGGACTTCTTGACATGGTTGTGACATGCAAAAAATGATGGATGCCCATTCTGAAATGTTTCAGCAACCAGACCTTTTATTTTCAATTAGGTACTGTATCTTTATTTTGTTTTGTTTTTGGTGAATCAAACACGGGCTGCAAGTCAGGACTCCTGGGATCTGTTGTTGGTCTCACTGCAATTTTATGCATTGGGCACTTTATTGCACTCAATTTAACACTTTGTGGTACACTTTATTGTTTTGGGGTCTAATTATGCAGGAATTTTACCTGCCTGACAATATTTAAAGCTCACTCAGAGTAGATCAGGTATCCCAGTGCATTCATACTTGGGGAAGAATCTCTCCAGAATTCGACCTTGAGAATTCACATGATTAAGATTATTGAATGAATTAAAGAATCAGAGGAAACATGAGTGAAATTAGAATAACAGATGAATAAACTAATTTATTAACTTGATGTAACCATGTAAAAATATCTACCATATGTAACTGCATATAGAATGGTAGATACAAATGAGGTGAATACAAATTCTTTGCTACCTTTACCTTTGAAACTCTGTCATGATATGATGAAACTTTCATCTTAGGTATTTGCTTGACTAAAAGAATGCTGAAGTGATATTCTTGGATTTCTCAGGCTAGCAAATAAGAAAAAGTGCATAACCTGCCTGGTTTTCCTCAAACACTCTTCCTAGAGCTCAGTTACCATGCCATGAGAAGTCTAAACCACATAAAGATACCAGGTACCACCTGCCTTCCATAACCCCAGCTGAGCCCTTAAGTATGAAAACAAACAAAAAATACGTCAATTTCTGGCCATATGTATCAGGATGGATTCAATCAGGAGAGGAAAACACACACACACACACACACACACACACACATGCGCGCGCATGCATGTATTTGAACAGGGAAATTTAACATAAAGAATTATGAATAATGGGGAGCCTGAGTGGCTCAGTTGGTTATGCGTTTGACTCCTGGTTTCTGCTCAGGTCCTGAACTCATGGGCCATGAGATTGAGTCCCACACTGGGTTCCCTAGGTGGGAGTCTGCTTGGATATTCTCTCCCTCTGCCCCTCTCCCCACTCACTCTCTCATATAAATAAATAAAATCTTTAAAAATAAAAAGAGTTATAAATTAGGGTCACCTGGGTGGCTCAGTCCAATAAGCATCTGCCTTTGGCTCAGGTCATGATTCTGGGGTCCTTTCCCTCTCCCTCTTACTGCTAATCCCCTTGTGTGTGCGCTTGCTTGCTCTCTCGCTCTCTCTCTCTCTTTCTGTCAAAAAAAGAAATAAAATCTTAAAAAAAAAGAATTATAGATTATAACATAGGATTAAATATATGAGGGGCTGATTAGTATCAACAAAGAAATATAAAAAATAAAGAATATATCAGAGCCAACATATCTTACAATAGCAGATATATTATTTAGTGTCGTATATAATAACAATTCCCCATAGGGCTGGGAAAAAGTGCCAAAAGAAGAGCCAACTCTCTTTCCCACCCTCCTCCCTGGCTTGGACTGAGATCTCCAGACTTTGTTGGAGAACATACAGGTGTTGAATGGCAGAGAATTTCTGTAAACTGCCAGAAATCTGTCCTCTAGGGAGCCAGGGAAAACTTCACAGGGGAATGTCTTGCCAGAAGTGCTCCACTAAAAACACTACTCAAGAGGTGTCTTGGGCAAAGTTGCTTTTTCTGGGTGTTGCTGACCACCTTGTGTTGCAGGAGCCAGATGTTGGAGGAGCTGTCTGCCTTACAGAAGTCTTGAGCAAGCACACAGAAATTGAAAGGCAAACCCATTCCTCCTACAACGTCTCTCCAGTGACTTTCACTGACAGACCTTCCCTTCTAGCTGGAAAAAAAAAAAATTTACAGGACTCAGATCCAATTTTGCAGAGCAGGCAAAAAGGGAGAATTTGGAACAGAGTCAATACATTTAGAACTGGTCCACTATGCGAATGAGCAGTGTCGGTCATGCTTGCCCAGTCAAATCTTCAGTTAGCTCCAGACCTGGCTGCTGTATGAGAGCTACTGAATCAGAAACCAAAAATGAGAACCCCCTGAGTCAATCCACAGAACTACAGGACAATAAGTTGTCCCCTTGTTCTGTCAACCCCTGTATTCTGGGGTGGTTTTATTACACAGTAACAGATAACTGGAACATATATTATCAAGATAGCCTAATAACTTGATTTTTCTTTCATTTCCTCTCTACCCTGAGGCAACACATAGACTTGGCAATTATGAAAAACTACTCGTTTCAAGTTCTTGATTGTGGTTTAGAGATTTACTCTTCATGAATAGAAACAACAGCCTGAAAAAGATACTGCTGCTTGTCTATAGAGCTGAATCATATGTGTCAACATTGTGATTTGGTGATCTCTTGGATGCCATGTTGAGGGAATGCTTTGTGGACAGAATTCCTCCTGGAGTGGCCCAATACTATATCTCATAAAGCACCTTTATTATTTATAATGGAATGGAAATTACTCTGCTTCATGCACTGATATCACTACCTCTTACAAAAATTAAAGGAGCAGCTATTAATAAGATTATATCCCTATACCACATATAAGATAGTCTTGCCAAGTAGGTAAGCTAAACGTAGGAATAGTATCCTCTCTGCTGTCTGTACATCATAGAGATATACTGATAAGAGCTCAGATGGATCCCATGAAGACTAACTAGTAAGCACCACTGTGAAATAGTGTTCTGGAAAAACCTATTCAAGCTTCAGGATATAGGTTTAACCAACACCAAGGACTGTACATCTGGAAGATTACAAAACAACAGAATCATTTGAGTATCTGTTTCTCTAGAATCATTTGTCTTTTCCTGCCACAATATTTGGAAACTTCACCAGGGTCAGAGTACAGACAGTGATAATTTTTCTCTGGTCACCATAACCAGTGAATTTAATGGACTGTGTTTTGCATGGTTACACTGGTTTTCAGACTAAGAATCCATAAAGCCCATGGGTTTCCACAGGGTGGGATCTTATGAAGGAAAGATCCTTAGGCGTCAGACTTCAAACTCAGTATTTGTTGTATGCCTTATGGTTGGGACATCATTTCCCACCATTGAATCCCATGATTTCCCACCACAAAATCTTGCTTTTGTCTGCTTCTTCACCTATTTTCTCCTTGTATACTAGAGGAAAATTATTTCTTCAATAGTATAGTGGGAGTGGGGGGAGCATTATTAATAATAGTTCATCAAGTGGAAGCTGGGACAACTCCAGGGAAACCAGAGTGTATGGGCATCCTGTTTTGATACCATTGTTTCTAACTTACCAAAAGACTATTTCCTAAGATAGTTTTCTCTTTCCTACATTATCAGTCCTTACCTCTTCTCACTCTAAAACATTCCTGTCATCATAAAACCATGTTCTAATACATTTTCTAACTTAAAAAATTCCCATCAGGTGCAATTCTAGACTCTTTCTTAAAAATGATTAACCCACCACACACACACACACACACACACACACACACACTTTCCGCTTCCTTGTTGCTCATTTTCTCTTTATCTACTCTTATATTGGTTTCCCTTCCCATATCTCAACTAACATCCTTGTTAAAATCACTAACAACCTAGAAATTCAGTGAGTGTTTTCTGACATCACCCTGCTAGATTTTCAGCAATGATTCACAGAGATGACAATTTCCTCCTTGAAACATCTACTCTCTCCTTTAGAGACAACATCCTTTCTTATTTTTTCTTCTTATTACCTTGCTCCTTCTAAGTTTCCTTTACTGTCTTCTCCACTTAACTAATCATACTGAAATGACTCTTAGCTAAGTCCTGGGCTGCATTTTTCTTTTTCTACGATTCCTTTCGCTTGGTGATCTCACTCATTTCTGTGACTTTCAAAATCATTTATATGCTAGTGACTCACATTTATATTTCTTACCTAGACTTTTTTCTGAGCCCTAAATTTATATACACATCCAATTTGCCTATTTGAATATGCCAGAGGAATTTCCAAATTTGCACACTAAAAACAAGACCTATCCATTCCATTCACACCCTACACAATCTCATTATTCCCACTGTTTCTGTATTCCAAATAAATGGTACCATTGCCACCATTATTCATGCTAGAAACTGGGAGTGATTCTTGAACTTTCCCTTTTCTGGTCCCCTGCATTTAATCTATCTGTACTTGTTGTGCCTTCGAAGCACGTATGTCTGATCTGTGAATGTCTCTACTACCATCATCGGAGTGTAAGCTATCATCTATTGCTTAGAATAGCTTCTTAACTAGTGTTTCCCCTTTAACTCCTGCCTCCCTCCAGTCCATTCTCCACATTCAAGCTATACCTATGTATTAAAAAACTTATAGGAAATTATGTGGCAATACTGCTTAAAACTTTTGGATGGTTTCCCATTGCCTTTAGAGTAAGATCTAAATTTGTTGCCATGGTCTCCAAGGCTCTGCATGATCTCTCCCCTGCTTCAGCTTGCCTTCTCATCTTATACCACTCTGCCCCTTATGGTATTTTACTCTCTAGTCTCATGGCCTTTGGTCAGTTCCTAAGGTTCACCAACCCCTTCACCAGCTCGAGGCATACGATCCCTTGCATGCATGGTTTAATCTACCAGGGGTGCCATTCCTCAGGCCTTTCTCACATGAAATATTATAAACAATTAAGTAAATCATAGCCAAGTCACACGATTAACCAGTATTCAGCTATTATTATAAGGATGAGGTAGAATTTTATATATTTAAGGAAAAATCTTTAATCACATTTTAAGTTTAAAAAGTAGGTTGTTTCTAACTCAAAAAGCTATATGGACCCCATGTCCATTTCAGCATTATTTCCCATAGCCAAGGTATAGAAGCAACTCAAGTGCCTGCAGATAGATGAATTGATAAAGAAGATGTGGTACAGGGGCACTGGGTAGCTCAGTCATTAGGTGTCTGCCTTTAGTTCAGATCATGATCCCAGGGTCCTGGGATTGAGCCCCTCATCAGGCTACCTGTGCAGTGGGAAGCCTGTTTCTCCCTCTCTCACTCCCCCTACTTGAGTTCCCTCTCTCGCTGTGTCCCGCTCTGTCAAATAAATAAATAAAATCTTAAAAAAGAAGAAGAAGAAGAAGAAGAAGATGTGGTATACACATGCACACAGACACACACAGAGGAGTATTACTCAGCCATAAAAAATGATGACATCTTGCCATTTGTGACATGGTTGCTGGAGAGGCTGGGGGAAGAGGGATGGGCAAAATGGGTGGATGGGAGTGGGAGATACAGCCTTCTAGTTAAGGAAAGAATAAGTCACAGGGATAAAAGATAAAGCACAGAAAATATAGTCATATTATATTATATCTTAATATAATATAATATGACTATATTTTCTGTGCTTTATCTTTTTTAATATATATGTGCTTTATCTTTTTTTAATATAATATAATATAATATTTAATATAATATAATATTTTAATGGAGTTGTATGGTGACAGATTGTAGCTGCACTGTGGCAAGCCCAGCATAATGTATAGACTTGTCAAATCACTATGTTGTGCACCTAATGTAATATTGTGTGCCAACCATATTCTAATTTAAAACAAAAGATATGGTTATTCAATATGACTGTAATATTAATGAAAAGAGAAGCGGCATGGAGATGGAAACACACAGGGAAGAGACACACAGACATGTGACAACAGACACAGAGATTGGAGTGTCTTTAAGTCAAGGAGCATCAAAGATTGCTAGCAAACATGAGGAGTTAGAAGAGGCATGGAAAGGTTATCTTTTATACATTTCAGAGGGAACCTGGCCCTACCCCTCACCTTAATTTCAGACTTCTAGACTTCAGAACTATGATCCAATAAATTTCTATTGTTTTAAGCCAAGAAATAATAACAATAAATAAATAAAAAGTAGGTTGTTTACAACTTCCTGTGAATCTATGGTTCTTTCAAAATAATTTAAAAAACAAACTGCAGAAAATATATAAGACAAATATGCATATAAATTATATTAAAATGTAAAAATATGTTTAAAACATGAATAAACACAAAACACATGCTTTTATGTATATTTTTTAAGGATAGAAAAACGGTATGAAAAACTCCAAACCAAGTTGCCAACAGAAATTACTGCCTTGGTATTATACAACAGTGGGGCTATATAATTCAAGAAAGATTTGCACTTTTTACTATACACATTTGTTATTATTTTTTTACCATAAGAATGCATCCTACAGAGGGTAGAGCTGACCCAGTTTGCAAAGTCTGCTTAAAGAAACCCTGCTTTCCCCTTGACTATTTTTATGATTTTCAGTGTATCATACACTAAATGTAAATGAAAACTAAAATTAATAATTAAATAATTAATAATTAATGATCTTACTAATAATTAATAAAAATTGAATCACCTAAACTCTGTTAGAGCCTAGTGAAAATTAAACTTTCTGGAAAAGGACAGTGATCTTATGATGATACTGAGTAGTTAATGATCGTTTTATTGGTGATTTTAATGAAAATAAGATGGAGTATGTAGAGACATCAATATCAGTGAAAAAATATTACCAAGTTACTATTTGATATGTACTCTGTAAAACACCAGTAATGTATTATGTGATTTTTTGAGTGCTAAAGCATAAGTTTTCTGAATTTACCTTAAATTGTGCTAAAAATTAGATTTTTCTGCCATCAGGTATCAAACATAAGGTTTGTGTGTTGTCCAGTAAAAATAACATGGATTATAAATTAGGAAATTAGATTCTTGTGTAACTCAAAATTTTGCCTTGAAAACTAAAAACCTCTGTCAATCAGTCTCATCTAGAAAGTATGAGGAATCTACTAGAAAGCATTTTATAATTGGGTTACCTGGAACTTGCAACCATTCATTAAAAAAAAAATAAAAAAGAAAAACAAGTTTGGAAAATGCCAGTTTAACCTGTTTTGTATTTTTGTTTTTGCTCAGAGAATTTTCCCAAATATCTGACGATGTTATTTTCAATATGAATCCCCAAGAGATGAGTGGTGGGTAAATTATGCAAGTATTTCTCTACATGCATTTGATTACGGAACTCGGAAGGTTTCCTTTGGAATGGACTAAATAATATCCGCATTCTCTTTCAGCCAGAGTGGTCTATGCATGAGGGGTATAGGTCATCATGTTAAGTTAGGGATGTGTGCCTTTCTCCTTCTGTCCCTTTACTTGCCATCTTCATTAAACTGACATTAATTTCAATACAAAGTGCCTGTATTCCCATTCCACGTCTCAGTAAAAAAGAAATTACAGAGGTGGCCTGCAGATAGGAACTTGGTGCTCTCTAAAACTGCCTATCTCATCACACTGTGTTGCCTTCAGATCTGGCTATTATCATCAAATACAAGAGCACAGTGTCCCCCCCATGAGGGGGCATGGACTAGGCAATCCCTTATTCTTCTAGATGTCATCGACTCAAGGGCAAGCTAATTTTGGTGGTGTTTCTCTGTGAAATATAGTGGTAAATCACTAGAATTAGAGAGAGATTTGTGTGTTATGTGTCTCTTTTTGTATTTATTTAAATTGTGATGAAATAGGCACAGCATAGACTTCACTATTTCCATCATTTCTTAGTGTGCAAGTCAGTGGCATTAGGTGCATTCACAATGTTGTGCAACCCATCATCGACATCCCTCTCCAGACCTCATTATCTTGAAAAACTGAAACTCTGTACCCATTAACCAATAACTTCTCATTAACCCCTCCTTCTAGCCCGTGACAACCGCCATTGTGTTTTGGAGATAGATTTTAGTTCAACTCCATGTATGGTCATTTACTTCATTGTTTGATCTTGGGAAAATATTATTTCTTTGTCCTTGTTTTCATTTTTATCATGTCAGAATAAAAATATCCACCCTTTAAAAAAAAATCTGCTACGTGTCACAATTAAGTTGTCTTGGGGAGAAAAATTTATCTAACTGTCTATCATCATCTACATTTGTAAGTACAAAATACATTTATACACACACATACATAAATACACACATGTACACATAGTTCAATCAAGTACATCGATTTCTTCCAAATAAACAAAATAGTTATTGCCCTTGACATCACTCACAGTAGTCTCTTGACTTAAAAATCTGTCAAATTCGGGGAAATCCCTGAAGCCAGGGACCTAGAAGCAGGAGCTATTATTATTTAATGATTTGGCCATTTCTTTAATTAAGTTTTCTTAAATGTGAGAGTTATAGCCAAAGGTTCTTAAACTATTTTTCCCATGTATATACTTTCTATTCCTTTTTTGACTCTGGGGGTCTGTTAACTATTAACTTGTGATTTTTTTCTTTTTAAGCTGTGTTTTTTGAGGCTGACAATACAACTTTTGAGAGTAAAAGATGATGTGGTATTTTAAATATCAGCTATAAACTGCATAATCTGAGACCACTCAACAAGTTTGAGTTTTTATAAGGCATTTAGAAAATAATGCCCTTTTTTAATGTATGCTTGCTGAAATCTCCAAGCCCTGATGCCTGTCCAATGCAGTTAGAGCAGCCTTGTCCATTTGTGTTTGCAGCAGAGCTGCAGAAGACCAAACATCTTGACTTTGAGAAAATTTTCCAAGTTCGAATGTTTCTATATAGAATTGAAATTGTCATTTAGCTATTGACGTGTTATATATATATTTGTAAATTTTAAAAAAAAATGTATTTGACAGAGAGAAAGCAGGAGCACAAGCAAGGAAGCTGCAGACAGAGAGGGAGAAGCAGGCTCCCCCCTGAGCAGGAAGCCTGATGTGGGGCTTGATCCCAGGACCCTGAGTTCATAACCTGAGCCAAAGGCAGACACTTAACCAAATGAGCCACCCAGGTGCCCTGAAGTTAAATATATATATTTTTAAAGCCCAGTGCTTCATCTAGATATTTCCAACTTGGAGATGAAGATTATATCTTATCAATCAAGAAAGGAAATATATGTTGCCATAAAACTCATAAATACATAATAATGTTTCATCTACTATGGTGAATAACCATTTCCCCTACTTCCTTTTTATTATGAATTTAATTGTTAATTTCCGCATAAATTTTCACTTATCTTGCTGAGATAGAACAGCCAAAGTATTGGGAGTGAAACTGAACCCAACATTTCACTCTGTAGTTTTATTTGGGGAAAGGAGATGATACTGTTTGTTTTAGCTGTTTACTTCATCCTATTCCTGTATCTTTAACTTTCTAAAGTCAAATAATATATTACATCTTATCTGTAAAAAAATCGGTCTTTTTTATATTTTTTTAATTAGCAATAATCGCGCCTCGGATAAACCTCGTTGGTTACGATACTGCCACTGCGCAAAGCTTTTTATATTTTTTTTAAATACCAGAAAGTTTTCACAATAGGATTCCAAATGCCTTTCAAAGTTAATTTTCAAGTTTTATACATAAGTGAGTGGGAGCCATAATTATATCTATTACAAGGTTATCTTCACTAGTAGCTTTTTTTTCTTCATGAATTGAGCATTTTCCTCTTGAACAGGACTTCCCACAGTTAGCAGAACTTGAACTTGTTATCTTTGTGTATGCAGCAGGTCTAAGACATGAGCACCGATCAAAAGAAGGTAGATTATGGTACAATAATAAACTACCATGAAATCTCAGTAACCTACTGAAGATTTATTTATTACTCATCCTCCATGTCCTCTGCAGGTCTCTAGAGGGGTTCTATTCATTATAGCCCCTCGGGGATCCAGGATAATGGAGCATCCACCATTTTGAACATTGCTACTGGGATAGAAATCTCTAGAGAGTATCACTTTAGCAATAATGTGTACCTACGTGGAAGCGATACATGCCACTTCTGTTTACAAATCATTGGCCAGAACTTGTCACAAGGAATGCCTTGTCTATTCCTGATCACAAAGGACAGGTAAATGCAGTCTTGACATGAGATGGGATAGTGAAGATCCAGAAATAGTGAGTGAACAGCAGTAATGGCCACCTCAGTTTTTGTGACCAAGGCTCCAAGGAGCAGAAAAAGCATGCTACTTTTTTTTTTTTTTTTCATATGTGCTGTTGCCTTCTGTACCCTGAAGCAAACAGCAGACACGGGCAGCTGGTAGAGAAGAGGCAGATGAGGAAAAGACTATTTCTTGCCTAAGGGCTCATGTAATCATTCTAGCACTGAAGCACGCGGACAATATACCAGAATGAATAGCTACAAAAACATTTTTCTTGATTCTTTTAATATTGGTTATCACAGGCTTTATTTCCGTTGATCTTTTCCTCATTTATATCCACAACACAGCCTCCAAGTTGTTTGGACAAATCAGATGTTATAGAATGTTAGAGAAAATGGCAGAAATACGGTATGCAAAGGAATCCACCAGAAGTGACTTTCCCCTGCCTAATACAAAAGTCCCAAGAGATGGTGTTATGATGGTAAATGTTTAACAACTCATTTCCAAACAAAGAAACCCAGATTTTGGGGCGCCTGGGTGGCTCAGTGGGTTAAGCCGCTGCCTTCGGCTCAGGTCATGATCTCAGGGTCCTGGGATCGAGTCCCGCATCGGGCTCTCTGCTCAGCAGGAAGCCTGCTTCCTCCTCTCTCTCTCTGTCTGCCTCTCTGCCTACTTGTGATCTCTCTCTGTCAAATAAATAAATAAAATCTTTAAAAAAAAAAAAAAAAAAGAAACCCAGATTTGTTGGACTTGTCCATATCTGTGGTGCAAATCCTCCCACCTGCCCTGATTTTGACCAACTACTGTGCTAACACTGAATGGGAGTTGGGAAGAGACACTCCCAACCAATGGGCTTTGACTAGCCAGTAAGTCAGGACCAGCCCTGCCTAGAGAGAAGATACTTTTCATGGAGTGTTCTTAGTGTTGTACCCACATTTCCAAAGCTATTTTCCCTTCTTTGTCTATCTGCACTCTCACAAGCACATCCCTCACAAACACCAACAGACACAATACATAAACTTCTAATACGGAAGAGAAACTTTTCTTATGTATTATTATATTTTTTTTACTCTTTTTATTAATTATTTTTAGTAACATATAATGTATTATTTACCCCAGGGGTACAGGTCTGTATATCATCAGGCTTACACACTTCACAGCACTCACCATATCACATACCCTCCCCGATGTCCATAACCCAACCACCCTCTCCACACCAACCCCCACCAGCAACCCTCTTTTTGTTTTTTGAGATTGAGTCTCTTATGGTTTGTCTCCATCCCAATCATTCATATATATATGTATATATGCACCACATCTTCTTTATCAGTTCATCTGTTGATGGTCATCTAGGTTCTTTCCATAGTTTGACTATTGTGGACATTGCTGCTATAAACCTTTGGGTGCATATACACCTTTGGATCATTACATTTGTATCTTTGGGTAAAAACCCAGTAGTGTGATTGCTGGGTCATAGGGTAGCTCTATTTTCAACTTTTTGAGGAACCTCCATGCTGTTTTCCAGAGTGGCTTCATCAGCTTGCATTCCCACCAACAGTGTAGGAGGGATCCCCTTTCTCCACATTTTCTTCAATTCCCTGCCATTTCCTGATGTTAGTTTTAGCCATTCTGATTGGTGTGAGGTGGTATCTCATTTTGGTTTTGATTTGTATTTCCCTGATGCCGAGTGATGTTGAGCATTTTTTTCATGTTTCTGCTGGTCATCTGGATGTCTTCTTTGCAGAACTGTCTGTTCATGTCCTCTGCCTATTTCTTATGTATTATTTTTAAAGCTATCTCTTAAACAATGCTGTTAGTATTTTGCATTTTACCCTGGGGAATGTTCATTTCACCTGCCCTAGAACTTGCCATCTCCCTTCAGATCTCCAGGGAAAACACAAATACCCATTCCAGAACCATAATCTCTTTATGGCTACTTCCTTTGCTACAGAAGTCACTGATTTAACCTTTGGCAATTGCAGAAGTGGGAGAATGGAAGGACTTAAATCTTTCCATTTGCTTCTTGTTGTCCCCAGATTACGCAGGTCTTGGTACAACAGATCTCTCCCTCATATTCTAGCCCTAGTTACCAACCCACCAGGTGACCCATCTCCTTCCCATCACTACCATGTCTGCAGTCAATCCCAGCCCCTTGCTTTCGCCCAGATACACCACGATCATTCAGATCTTTGTGCTTAGCATATGGAATTATTGTACCTCTAACATACACACTTTTTCTGCTTTTTCAAAACTCAACAAAACTCAGAACTCTATGTCTAGTTTTATCATTGTGAGGACACCTCACTTCTGTTTATTGGTATGGCTAACTCTCCTTTACAAGCAACCACTTTATATCACAGATATTAAAGTTTTCTAAAATTTGCCTTATATCTTGCATGTCAATATTTTTATTTGTTTTAATATAATTACATTATGTAAGTCTTACTTCTCCAATATGATAAATTCTTGCTATTATGGACTCTTAATTCTTTTCTATCTCCAATATATTTAGCATGGAGTTACATTGACATTAGGCTTTTATTAAGCTCTTAATAAAAACTTCCCAAATTAAATTATATGTCAGAATATTACTTATTATGATTCTTGTGTTTTAAAACATGGGAAATTTGAGATTAAGGGCTGAAAATTATAAAAGCAGCAAAATAGAGTTGAATACAAGTGGAAATTCAATAACTATTGAGTATTGAATAAATAAATCCTAGAAGCAAATTAATAAAAGAATATCGATAACTTCCAATTTTTTTTAGTGTAGGGATTATCCTTCAACAAACCTAATTCATCAAGCTTTTTTTTTTTTTTCTTTACTTTTTTAATTCATGCCAAGACAACTTACTGCTTGATTATATGCAGTCCTACTCTGGAAATACTTTTATTTATCTTATTGTCAGTAACTTCTTTTCCATTCACTTGCAACTATTTTTCTGCTTCTTTGAAAAACAAAGTATTTTGCTATCTAGGAAACTGAAATTAGTATTCTTAATAAAGAATCTCATAAAGAAAAAAAATGTAAGGTCTACAGTTCCAGAGAAAGTTAAAATTGTTGGGTGTCTTCTCTGGAGAAAAAAACAAAATTAAAAAAAGATAACAAGGAAACAAGTTTCAAAGGAGATGCGTATATGACTTTCATTTTACAAACTTGTTTGGAGGACGTCATTGAGAGAATGTGACTTCCAACTGACCCTGGAGCTGGAACTGGGCTCCTCACCTCCACACCCTCCCTGTGCCCTGCCCGCCCCACCCACCCCCCAGCTGTTAGAATGTAATATATTCTGCTCACCATTCTCAGAGTGGGAGCTGTTTTCAAGGTTATAGCCTGGAAAGAGCAATGTGTCATTGAGACCATGTGGATGGTCTATGTGGTTGAACCCAGCTAAAGGCTTCTGTATAAAATTTTAAGATTATGGGGTGCCTGGGTGGCTCAGTGGGTTAAAGCCTCTGCCTTTGGCTCAGGTCATGATTCCAGGGTCCTGGGATCGAGCCCTGCATTGGGCTCTCTGCTCAGCAGGGAGCCTGCTTACTCCTCTTTCTCTCTGCCTGCCTCTCTGCCTACTTGTGATTTCTGTCTGTCAAATAAATAAAAAAATCTTTAAAAAAATTTTTTTAAGATTCTGGCAGGGAAATGTGGCTCATCCTGTGGCCACATAGGACAAGCCTCATAAGTAAGTTCCCTTGTTATTAAACCTGCCACCTACCAAAATCTGGAAAGATCTGTCTCTTTCTTTGGTCTCTCCTTGACTTCCCTGTTCAAAGACCAGTGTGCAAATAAATTTATGTGTTTTTCAAACATGTAAAACCATTTATAATGAGAATACATACATAAGGGCTAAACAGCTGTGAAGTTAACGGATTTAGGGCAAATCAGGGAAGCTCGCATGAAGAGCCAATGTTGAACCCAGTCTTGAAAGAAGTGTAGTAGATTTATAAGAGAGATGTGCCTTTTCAAAATTAAGTGTAGAGAAAATGTAAAATTATTTTTAGAGATAAAAGAAAAAGTAATTGAGCACTAGCTATTTATAGGGATGTTATAGAATAGAGTGCTATTTAACAGTAATAGTATTAGTAATAATAATAATATCTAGTGACGCCTGGGTGGCTCAGTCAGTTAAGTGTGTGGCTTTTGATTTCCATTCTGGTCACCTCAGTGACCAGATACGCAGCCCACGTTGGGCTCAGTGATCAGTGGAAGTAGTGTCTTGGCTTGGATTCATTCCCCCTGCCCCTCCCAATTGCTTCATGCCTGTGTGTGCACTCTCTCTCAAATAAATACATCTTTTAAAAAAAGCAACAATAGCTAAGTAAGACATATTCACTGCAATACAAAAATCAAGCCGATGAATAATAAAGATGTTCATGGCTATACTTGGGAATCCAGAATGGGAGAAATCTTGAGGTTCTTACCTGAGAAGATTAAATAAATAACAGGAAATTACTGTAGGCTTTTCAAGGGAAAAATACTATATAAAAATAATATCGAAATAGTATTATGCTGTTTTAGTATCTTAGGTAGAATAATTTGGTTGAAAGTTGATTTAGGAAATGCCCTATAAAACGTGTCCACATATTTAACTGCTTTGGGGCATATTTTTATTTTAGTGCCGTCTCTATAAAACACCACAAGTTTAAGGTACAAATTTAATATCTCAATAAATAATCTGGTTAAAATCACTAATTTCAGGGAAGAAAAATGCCAAAAACGTGTATTTGTTGAAGTGACATCTTTATTTGTCTTCTTAACCTCACTGGGACCTCAGGGATCTCAGAGCTAAATTTAATGTTTAAGTACAGTGAATATTTTGTATAAGATTTCTGATATGATTGTCTCTGTATATTTATGTGGTTTTAATTTTTTTTCTACTTACATAAGAACTATACTAAGTACACAGATATTTATGCTTCAATTAAAATCTTTTAGGAAGATAACCAAATTATAGAGTGAATCTTCCCTCCCCTCTTTCCACACACACATTCTGTGAAAAAAATAGGGACATTTTACAAATCATTCTCTCCTTCATGCCCTCATCAGCTGCATGTCAGTAATCCAAACTGTTAAGAAAAGTTAACTTTCAGGCTGAGTCTTAAACATTCTAAGATTTAAAGGCAAGGAGGATAAACTTTTATTCCTTAAATATCTCTTCAACTTCTACCTAATTCATGAAACTCATTTAATGGGAAACAAACATGCTTAAAATAGTATTTTAAAATGATAGTAAATTTTTTCAAGATAATCAAGATGCAAGAGCATTATATTTTTTAATCAAAATAAAATATGGTCCAATTTCCATCCATGATGATTAGTAGGAAGTCCCATATCGGTCATTTGGCAGGCCTCTCCCCTCTTTCTTGGAGAAAAAAATAAGCAAACAAAACCTTGGGGCTCATACAGTCCAAAGAAGTAACCGGGTCTTCTGTCTTCAGCTATTAGGCAACTTTTCTAGACTCTTTGGTTTGGCTTAGACTTGCTCCATATGAAAACAGGTACCTCTCCAACTATATTAGCCACCTCCATATTAAACCCTGCTGCAACAGAACCCCCTAGCAGGTAGGGTGTTACCTCCATACACTCATCTCCATGCCCATGGTCTTCTTCAGTGATTCAGAATTGGAGCATTCCCTAATTCCTGCCACCCAAGAAAACCTGCCACTGACTCTCAGTGTCTTAAATCCAATCACATTCTCTCAAACCAACAACTTACCTAGCCTTCACCTCTTATCTTTTAGGGTAGCCAGATTGATATTTTGATAGGTTTAACCTTTCAAGGCACGTTTCAGCATTGGTGGTGAGGGGGTACAGGGAGACACATTATCCCATAGGCAATTAAAAAGTGTATTCTATTAGGCAGCTTCCATTTTTTTCTTTATTTTGTTTAGTATTGTATCTCCAGCACTAAGGACAGTGACTTCATATATCAGGCTCTCAACTAATATGTGAAGAAGGAAGGAAAGAAGGAAGAAAGGTAAGAGGGAAGGAAGGAAGGGGAAGACAAAACTCAGAAACGAAAAGATATGACAGTATCCTCAACCATTTGTAACAGAGTAACAAATTTAATATCTCCATAGACAATCTGGTTACAATCAAACCTGGAATTGAAAAGAACTTTAAAGGTCAGTATTGCGTATAGCAGTTCTCAAGCATGAGAGGAACACCCACTTGGGGACACATTTGGAAATGTTTACTGGCATTTTTGGATAGCACAAGGACTGGAAGATACTAATGGCATTTGATCCCCAGGAGGTAAAGATACTAGCATGTTGCAGTGTGTGCAACACTCTTGTACAACAAAACCTTGCTCTTCCAAAAACCCAATAGCATTCCCAGGAGGACATTAGGAGAAGGAAAGGAAAAATGAAAGGGGAGAAATTGGAGAGGGAGATGACCATGCCAGACTGTGGACTCCAAGAAACAAACTGAGGGTTTCTTTTCTTTTCTTTTCTTTTCTTTTCTTTTCTTTTCTTTTCTTTTCTTTTCTTTTCTTTTCTTTAAAGATTTATTTATTCATTTGACAGATAGAGATCACAGGTAGGCAGAGAGGCAGGCAGAGAGAGAGAAAGAGAGGAGGAAACAGGTTCCCTGCTAAGCAGAGAGCCAGATGTGGGGCTCGATCGCACGACCCTGGAATCATGACCTGAGTTTAAGGCAGAGGTTTTAATCCACTGAGCCACCCAGATGCCCCGCAAACTGAGGGTTTTAGAGGAGAGGGGAGAGGGAGGGATGGGTTGGCATGGTGATGGGTATTAAGGAGGGCATGTATTGCATGGAACACTGTGTATTATACGTAAAAAATGAATCTTGGAACACTACATCAAAAGCAAATGACGTACTGTACTGTATGGTGACTGACATAACATAATAGAGTAAAAAGAAATATTTGAATAATCCTACCCATCTTTATACTTAAATCCTCTCTATAGTAACACTGTCAAGTGGTCTTCCAGGTTATACCTTTAGGTCTAAACACTCCTCCCAATAGGGAACATGCAAACTCCAAGTTTGTTACTTCCTTCAGGTGTTTTGATTTTTTTTTTATTTTTTCCAATTTATTAATTTTCAGCAGAACAATATTCATTATTTTTTCACCACACCCAGTGCTCCATGCAAACCGTGCCCTCTATAATACCCTCTACCCGGTACCCCGACCTCCCCCCCCGCCCCTTCAAAACCCTCAGATTGTTTTTAGAGTTCATAGTCTCTCGTGATTCACCTCCCCTTCCAATTTCCCCCAACTCCCTTCTCTTCCCTAACCCCCCATGTCCTCCATGCTATTTGTTATGCTCCACAAATAAATGAAACCATATGATAATTGACTCTCTCTGCTTGACTTATTTCACTCAGCATAATCTCTTCCAGTCCTGTCCATGTTGCTACAAAAGTTGGGTATTCGTCCTTTCTGATGGAGGCATAATACTCCATAGTGTATATGGACCACATCTTCCTTATCCATTCGTCCGTTGAAGGGCATCTTGGTTCTTTCCACAGTTTGGTGACCGTGGCCATTGCTGCTATAAACATTGGGGTACAGATGGCCCTTCTTTTCACTACATCTGTATCTTTGGGGTAAATACCCAGTGCAAAAGTGCTAGGTGTTTTGATTATTAATTAGAGTGAGATACACCCACAGAGTGGAAGGTGTAGAGTCACGTGGATATGAATTTAAAGCACTCCAGCATTTTCCTTTCCAACTTAAATTAACTGAAAACTTTTCCACCTAAACAGAACAGTTTCCTAACTCTGCATTAATTCATTCATATGGCACTTCATCAAGGCATTCAAAGATAGCTGCATAATTCTATCTAAATTTCCTTAATTCCTAAGAAAAATCCTGTTTCAATTTTTTATATAATTCTATTCTATTCTCCTCATTTTGCTTTTGCTTTTGTCTCTCTTAAGACTGTCTAAATCCTAAAGTGTAGGGCCCTGAGTAGAACAAATATTCCAGGCAAAGCAGGAAACACACAGAAAAAAGTAAAACTTTTACCTGAATCATTCTCGATGTTTGACTTCTTCTAATGCATCCCATTAATAATTTTATCCATGTTTGCCATCCTCCTTTATTCTTTTCTCATGCTGAATTCAGTATGGACAAAAATCCTTGAGTTATTTTTTCTACATGTTCTATGGCTAAAGCCATACCTCCATAATCCTACCCTCATAGTGTTCTATTTTAAGATCCATTTTATTCTTGTAATATTCATTTTATTGGATTCTTTCATCAGTACGGTCTGTAAAAATTTTCTCTCGGTCTATTGTAAAACCATCTCAGCATTATTTCATCTCTAAATTTGATGTAGGTATCTGCAGTCTCCTCAGTGAAAAGCCAGTAATTTTTATTATGGCACTGCTCTGTCCGGAGCCGTATGACAAGCCACTGGACACTCTTTCAACTAACATACAATTACTATGTCACCCAAGTACTTATCCTTTGAATTTTTCCTTTAAACATCTCAAATCACTCCATCTTGGCCATAAAGATATTACATATTTAACAAGTGTGCAGCTGAATTCCATATAGACCTTCCCCACCATGTTTTTCCAGGCCTAACAATGTGTTTGCTTAAAAAAAAAAAAAAATGGGGCTCCTGGGTAGCTCAGTCTGTTAAGTGTCTGCCTTTTGGTTTAGGTCACGATCCCAAGGTCCTGGGATTGAGCCCCACATAGGTCTCCGTGCTCAGTGGAGAACCTGCTTCTCCCTCTCTCTCTGCATATTGATCTGCCTACTTGTACTCTCCATCTCTCTGTCAAATAAATAAATAAAATCTTTAAAAAACATGCGACATGAATGTGACCTCTGTTGCATCCTGCTCAATACTGATTGCTCACCTTGCTGTTTACAAACGATCCTTCTATGAGTGTTAGATAATCTTGCCTATGGTCAAAGCCAAGGTCACTAGACTATAGTTTGTGAAAAGTTTCCACTTCTTTTTGGAAATATAAAAGGTATTCTTCTATATTCAGATTTATTCAGCTTGTCACAATATCCTAAATTATCCAATATCATAAAAAATAATTCTGTGTTATTGATTGTAGTTTAGTGGTAAGAATGTAAATAGTCTGGATCTAGAAGACAAGTCCATTTCAGTCAGCCCAGTCTTCCCAGGACCCATTCCCTGAGCTTTGGCATCAGGTCTCTGTAACCAATGTACTTCTGAGCTTTACATCCTGAAGAGCTTTCTTTTTAAACAAAGAAGTAGCAGCTAATAGATAACAAGGAGTCCTTGCTTTTTCTGGGTCATTTAGTATAAAGCAGTGACTAAAAGTACAGGCTTTGAAATCACAACGCTAAGTTTTCATCAGACCTCACGATGTACCACCATTTTCCAGCTCTGTAATCTTAGCAAATCTACTTTCCCTCACAGGACTTCAGTTTTCTCATTTGCAAAGTACAGATGATTATAGTTACTACACATGGTTATTGTAGGTATTCAACATAATCATGGTGGTCAAGTTCATAACACAGTGGCTGTCACTTAGATAGTGTTGCTTTTTCATCAATGTTAAATCAAAGATCTAGTTTGTTTTAACTTATTCTTGATTATCTTCTTGCTTTTGTCACACAATTAAATATTAATCTTTCAAATATGTTTAACAGCATTTTAATCAAAGGGAAATGACAGATTTTGTGCACTTCTGTCTTTTTGTGATGGAGAAAATATTAGAATCACAGGGATATAATTGGGGGTATTTGGTAGCAGTTCCAAAGAATAGAAAAGAAAAAAAATTGAGCTGAATAGACATACTATGGAAACAAAGGTTAACATTGCCTGTTTCTTAATTTTGGTAGCTTTTGCTTTCTTCTTCATTTGTGGAAGAACCAGATACAATCTGCATTGATTTCAGTAGTAGAAAAACTGAATGGGTATGAAGTTCATGAAGGAACATGATGTCAGAAGCCAATATACTCACTTTCAAAACTTGTCAAAGGGCTCTGCTTATAATCACAGTAACAAACTAAATATATCCAACTGAAGAATAATAAGTCAAAATGTTCCTAATTAAAGCCTAACCAACATGCCTGTTCTTCTTACTCTAAATAAATACATAAGTAGAGTTTTCTGAAACATTTTGACTTTTTGAAAAAGTACATAAAGATTGCAAAAGTGGGGGTGTGGAACCATAGGACAAGATGCAGAACTAGAAGATCTCTCTATTATGAAGCAACCAGAGAACACTGAAGCCTTTAGAACAGCTGTGAAGATTGAGGACACGGATAACAAATCAACAGGACGAGGAGGTCTTATCTAGGTGAAAGAGCTCTTTATGAACGCAACAAGGGAAGTTTAAGCTCTTAATTTTTTCACTGAAAAATTGAAATACCCTGATTTCTCTATAATCTTTACTCAGTGTCTATACAAGGGAGGGCTATATATATATATATATATATATATATATATTTTAAGATTTTATTTATTTATTTGACAGAGAGAGATCACAAGTAGGCAGAGAAGCAGGCAGAGAGAGAGGAGGAAGCAGGCTCCCCACTGAGCAGAGAGCCCAATGCGGAACTTGATCCCAGGATCCTGGAATCATGACCTGAGCAGAAAGCAGAGGCTTTAACTCTGCTTTCGGGAGGACCATATTAAAATGAGGTCTTTTTTATGCTCTCTAACTGAGCATCATTATGGATGAAGATTTCCCAAAGTTGAATCCTAAAAGATCAAACAACTGATTGATCTATCTATCATCTATTTGTCTCTACCTCTATTTCACTCTCCTTAAAACGTAAATAAAAACATACATACACTTAAATCCATAGATATTTTTTGTCAGTATCTTTTTTTTTTTTTTGGCAGGGAGGCAAAGAGTAAAGAAAATGATGGAAAATCACTATTAGGATAAATGAGGTATGGATTCTGGTAATTTTTATTTAAGAAACAATAGGAATAAGTGTGTGGGTTTTTTTTTTCAATTGGTATGTTTTGAATGATGAAGCTTTAATGGGAGGAGGAACAATCTACATGAATCAAGACAATGGCCCTTGAGTGTTAATATTGTTCTTTTTTCTTTGGCTTTTGTGTGATGAACCATTTATAATTTTTAAAAAAGCTACCTGGGAGGACAAATGTAATAATGTCTTGGAGCCCTAGGCAGAAAAGCACCATATAATTATAATTACATCTTTAAAATATTATTACCACAGTTCTGTCCTAAAATTTTTGTTACTTACAGGGAAATCCTTTTGTAGCTGAATCCCCCTGGCTATACTGACTGCTTCTTCCTCTTCCATCTAGAAATGTTCTAAATGAGCTGAATACGGTCTCTCGGTGAAGCAGAGTGTTTCCCTCTGGAAAGCTGCTGGATTAGGGGTACTTCACCTTTCTGAGTCGGGTATGTACAAATTGACAGTAAAGATTGGAAAGGAAGGGAAAGTGAGCTGACTGGAACTTCTCTCTTAAGGTCTTAGATACCATTGTTCACTGAATTTGTTCTAATTAATATGGTTAAGTTCTAGGATCTAAAATGAAGATAATTTCTTATTGAAATAGAAATATTTACAAATAAGACCCGAGGACAGTTGTGTTTTTTTAGGAGATGAGGGTGCTTGTCTCTTAAATAATTTATTTATCATTTCAATAAATATTAACTGAATGTACTCTGTACTAATTCCTGGTGACACAATGACAAGCAAAACTTGGAAGTTGCAGTCTCATAGCAAAACAGACTGATCAGGTGTAATATCACAATCCCTTCAAGCAAAGGGAGTACGCAAAGAAGTACAGTGTCCTGAGATTCTACAACAGGTGTCCGGATCTCATTAGAGGGGTCGTGGTGTTTAGAGAAGGTTATCCTGAAGAATATACATATGAGAACGTCCATATTATCTCATTCTTTTTAGCAAAAGTCACTCTGTCATCTAATTATGTTTTTCTTTGTTCTCAAAACACCTTCTATGATAGGTTACAAGACGAGGACAAGAGAAGCCACTTTATACTGGAAATTTCCAGTCCCCTCTCTAGCTTGCTGAAGAATTAAAAATGTTATGGGTGGGTATTACAAAGTATTAATATAATTGGCTCAATGAGCAATTAAACTTTAGCTCCTAAGGAATGTCACTGGGACTCATTAGACCGAGCCTTGACTTAGTCTCCCTGTTGTCATGCTGTGAGTCCTAGAAACCAGAGTGGATATTATTTTCATCTACTGATTGAAAATGAGGAAGTCAATAAGACAGTGTTTTCTAAACAATTCAATGGAACTCTTCCCACATAAACATAAAGCAGAAATGATCTCAGCATTCTTATTAGCAGTTCTAGAATGCAGCCAAAGGCTGTGTTCATAGAGACCAAGGTCTTGCGAACTGTAAATGACCCCAGAGTAGGCCATGATTTACTTATCCTTGTGGGAAAAGTTTCCATTGCCACTATATCCATTCTGCAAATAATGTTCATTTCTGTTTCTGTCATTCAAAGTATCTTTCATGAGTTCTTTTTTCCATTTTTAAAACATAGGGCACATGAAAGATGCTATATAAAGTCAAATTCATTTTTATAATCTCTGATGGCATCTTCATCCTGCAACTGCTATTCTGGGATTTTGTAGCCACAACACAAAGAATAGCAATCAACAGCAGAATGCAAGATGAGATTAGAATCTGTGCCTAATCACCAGACCCAGCAGCTTCAGTGGGACTCATGCTTTGCCTTCTAACTGTCCATTTGTAGAAAATGCAAATAACCTTTTAATGACAATGTGTAATCAGTAACTTAATTCTTCTTCTTTTTTGCTCTGGAGTTTAATCAGAATCTCCAAAAGGTCAATATTTTTTATTTGGAATAGACCACTTCTACATGAACTTAAAATGAGGGGCCCATTAAAGTTTTTGTGGAGGAAAATTTCAAAATGGTGATACCAATTCTGTTGTTTGGAAATGTTTTACCTTCATACTGAATTCACAAACAAATTCCATATTTACAACTAAAAAATGAAAATGAATTAAAAATAGTCATTATTAATACCTTTCTATCAGAAGTCCTTAAACACTAACAACTTTATTGATTGATTGATCTGTTTATTTATTAAGATACTGGAGTCTAAAACTACCCAAATATTAAACTGCTTGTCAATTCTATGTACTTTCCTTAGTGAGGAAACCAGGATTAAGTGATTTGAACAAGGTCGCAAAAATTGTGCAGCAGCAAGTCAGAGAGTATAATTCTGTGTTCTTCATTTGAACAGTCTGATAAGCATAATCAACTCTACCACCTCTTACCACCTCCCTGAATTAAATAAGGATATCTCTTTTGCTGTAAAAAATACTGTGGTCACACACCACTTTGATGGTCCTCCTAAGGTCAAAAATAATCCCATTAGAATGAGTTAGGGATATTAAAATAATCCTTTTGATCTCAATTTTTTTGTGATATCCAGTGTAATTCTTTATTCAACTCATTCACCCATTAACTAATTCAATGAATATTTATTAAGAGATATTATACACCAAACACTATACTTGGTCCTAGTCAGATTTATAGATCTCTCATTAAAAATTCTTAAAAATTTAAATCATATGTTTAGTGTTTTAAATTGTACTTAAGGAAAAAGAGAATTTCAAACCAGTTCTTTTTGTATCAAGAATAGGATTTCAGGATTTCCTTTCCTGCTTTGCCTTCTTTGTCCATGAAATATCTCTTTTGTTTTCTGAAACTTCCTATTCCACAGCTGAGGGTTATGATCAGACGCTACAAATGAGCTATGAGCTTTTTGTGCATTTGCTCTGGATGAAATGGTATCATGACTTATGGCACCAAAGTGGATGGGAAAAGGGAATAAGAAAGCAATAGTCAAGAAATGCTAGTGAATTGTTCTTAACTTCTAAAATTTAACAAAATAATTCAGCCTGTTCTCAAGTCCCCTTACCCCTAACCCTGGTTAAAAAAATAACAATAAATAAATAAAACCTATGATATGGTGACTGCTCAATTTTGCCTTTTTAAGAGATTAGGAAAATTTTAATGTCAAATGATGAAGCTCATTGTTGACCCTTTCAATATCCCTCACACAGAGTTAATCGTTTCCATTCTGTACTTCTGTGCTTGCTAGTGAGTTTGTTACTGTATGCATAGCCCTATTGCTGCCTTTATAACTGATTTATAAACATTTGCTTTGGAATGTATTTTTATGTGTATTTCTTTACTAGACTCAAGCTTCTTGAGAACTATAATGTTGTTTTATTCATATTATATGTCCAAGCCCTACTGTAATGCATGTCACATAATCATAATCAAATAAATGTGGATTGAATAAAATGAGTTAAATTAATTTCAGTTCTCTTCAATATTTTCTTCAGAGGTAAGAATACTCCCAATATAAACAGTACAATTACTGGTAAGTTGTAGCTGTATATCAATTCATGCTAGTACAGAAGCTTTAGAAAGTAATGCTGCTTATAGGGTACTTTCTATATGAGTACTCCCCACACTACCTATGACCAATTTCTTCCTCCCCCGATAGATCTCTGGGAAGAATCGTGTAATGTCTAATTTACTTTTTCGATAGATAACTTGAGCCCTGAAAGGAAGACTGCTTCTGTGGGTTGATGAGGAATATTACAAAACCTTTTGGATACTGACATAAAGATGAGAATCTTCAGAGATGGAGCCAGTTAAATCTCATTTTCTGGTTCATGGTTGCCACCAATCCAAGCTCAGTTTAGATTGGAGGAAAGGTAGCAAGTGCGAAAACTCAGAAAAGTATTTTAATAGCTTATGAGTCAGCCTTGTCTCTTTCAGCCACTGTTGCATCTGCTGTGACTAGTTCTCAGAGTTTTGTGTTATTCTCCTATGACTAAATTCCAGTTTTCTTTCCTATATCTGCAGCAGCGCGGTTCCAGTCTATACTTACATTCTCAGTTCACTGCTTTGATCCCCTAAAAACTGTCTCAGCTCCTCTGGTTCCCAGGCCTTTTTTTTTTTTTTAAAGAAATTTTATTTATTTATTTGAGAGCAAGAGCCTGAGCAGACGGGAGGGGCAGACTACCCCACTGAGCAGGAGCCCCAGGTGGGGCTTGATCCCCAGACTCCTAGATTAGGACCTCAGCCAAAGACAGACACTTAACCAACTAAGCCACCCAGGCTTCCCATCCCAGGTCTTTCTTATACTCTTACAAGATCAGGTGTCTTTACAGGAATTTCATTGTTACTGATACCAGTTCTCCTGCTTGGACCTAAAAGTCATAATCCTGTGTTCTGGTCCATTAGCACTGTCTCTGACATTATCTACTGTGCATCACAAATATGGATGACCTCCCACATTGGTTATATAGTTTCCTTTCCTTATAGCTTGACATTCTAGTGCCCTTCTAATACCTGTTATTTCTGACCCATTCTTTCAGCTGTCTGCTCTCGGATCCCAACCATTCCTAGAAAGGTGAGTTCTGCTACTTGATGACCACACTTAACTAGCATGACTGGCTCCTGAAGTCATTTCCAAAAGACAGCACGGATTTCTGAATGCCCAGGTCCTCACCAGAGTTGCTTTGCAAACAACCTGCAGGTAAATGTATAAATACCGAAGCTCAGAACTTTGAATAGGAGAAGTTCAAAGACTCGTTCTTCGACTTATGTTTTTCTGGCTGGTGTTACGTGAATAAAGAGAAATCATAATCTTCTGGAACAGAAATGCTAGATTCGGAGTTCAGTACTGGCTGCTTCTACAGTATCTGAGAGAAAATTCATCTTTCCATTCTTCTTTAGAACCATTTGGAATTTATGATGATTCCATTCACTGAGTTTTTGTGTGCTTTGTTTTTTTTTCTTAAGATTTTATTTATTTATTTGAAAGAGAGAGAAAGATCAAGAGCAGTGGAAGGGAGAGAGAGAAGTAGACTCCCCTTGAGCAGGGAACCCAAAGGGAGCTCAATCCCAGGACCCTGGAATCATGACCTGAGCAGAGGCCAATCACTTAACCGACTGAGCCACCCAGGTGCCCTGGGTCCATGCACTCTGACGAATAATTTGTTTTCTACTTTCGTGTTTGTTTCTGTTAAGAAATCACAATTGTTAATGCACACCTCTGCTTGGTTATCATTTGACCAAGTGCTTTAGTTTTACTTCATCTCTTTTTTCTCATAAAAATCTTTATTATTTCTGCTCATCTCTCAGATTCTTTATTTTTCTTTTTTAACTTTTCTCAGGGTGCACATAGTTTCCAGCAATGAGTTTATCAGAATCACAGAGAATAGGGAAAAGATTAACCATTTTATTTCAAGTGTTATTTACCCAGTTGCTTATTGAAAATCGTATATGTTTTCTTTGTCTTAAAATCCATAAAGAGAACATATTAAAGTAGTGAATCATACCTCCCACTGGCATTAATGTCCTTCTCTGCAAGCTTGTGAAGCCATTTTGAACATATGCATAAATTCAGATGTTGTGATATAATAGCTTGGGGAATTAGGCAGCCTTTTTCATTTGGTTCTGTAAATAACAAGAAAAAGATAAAATGATTTTATCATTAAAAAGCACCCTCTGGTTCAGATCCCTGAAAATAATAGTTCATTTTCCTAAGTAATAAAATGTTCAATGGTTTCTTTTATAGAACATTGGTTTCTTATTGAAATTTAACATTTCAATAAGGATCCATTATTTGAAATATGCAATCAAGGAAGTGGGTACATAGACTATATTATGATTTAAGTAATATCTGAGAAACATCAAGCAAGTGAAGTCTCTCAGGTATTTAATTCCTTAATTAAAATATAACATAAATTGCTACTGGAAATGGACTAGGCCATAGAAACACACCCATCTCAAATCCAGAGTCAAACTGTGAATCTTTTTTTTTTTCAACTTAGGTGAAAAAGAGAATTATTCTATATGCAAAACCTAGATATTATATCCATTAAGAAGAGGAGAAAAAATATAACTGTTTGAATACCATTTTATAAAAAGAGATATTCAATTATAGGATTAGCTTTTTTGAATAAATACTGCATTAAAATTTCTTCTAATTTAATAAAATTATGGTTGGAGTTATATGATAGCTTCTTGAGGAAAAGCGTTTTTATTTCTCAAAATTAAAATTTTGCAAATGTACAAGGGATATGTGAAATCCAAAGGTCTAGGAACTTTTTGTGAGAACCATAGGAAAAGTGAGGAGGCTATATGTCATAGATTCATATTGAAATGCTAGAAGCTAAGCTTACAGTTATTTACAGTGTTCTTATTTCTCACAAGTAAAACTCCAGCAAAATAAAAGTATTCCTAGCAAAACATTTAAAATGAAGGCATCCTTGCAGATTGCTTTGCATTTGAATGATTTTATTCCCTTTATACTCTCAAAAGGCATTACATTAAATATTAATGCAACATTTTGCTCCTGTTATTGTTCACTTTCACTTCTACTAAACATTAACTTCTCAGCTTATCCAAAAAAAGATGTAGATGAGAAACGGTATTTAGTGATATAATATAGCCAATCTCAAGTTATCATATTAGCTCCCACATGCTATTTATTGTATAATGTTGGCAACTCAAAGGACTGACACTATTCACATGAAGTTATCACCAATATACTTCTTTGCTTACCATAGCATGCTTCTTTTCTATTATTCCTTTCAAAGATACTATTGCTGAAATGGATGTAATTATAATACAAAATAGAGAGCATTGGTGTCGAAGCACTTTTTGCTTCTTTTTCTGGTGAAGACGGAAAGTATAATAGAAATACGCTTTCTAATCAAGATTCCTCTTTCTTATGGAACAGGACATTAGTTATGGAAGCTATTTCAATAATAAAAGCATTAAGTGCAAGGCTTCCCAGAATAATAATAATGTAACAAAAATAATTATGACAATGAAGAATTTTAAAACTCTAAAATTTCACTTCCCAACCATTATTAAAATTCCAACTTCAAAATATATGCAGTATTTCACTTGGCCCTCATATTGGCTAAAGAATCAACAAAACAATACATTAATCTTGGATAGCTGAGAAGCTCCATTCAGCTCTTGCCTCATGAGCAGAACTGTGTCAAGTCATTTGGCTCTGTATCTGCCCTTCATTAACAATATTATCT
Source organism: Neogale vison (assembly GCF_020171115.1). NCBI lineage: Eukaryota > Metazoa > Chordata > Mammalia > Carnivora > Mustelidae > Neogale > Neogale vison. The sequence continues at coordinate 21,925,276 of NC_058093.1, forward strand.
TCAACTTTTTTTTTTTTTAACCTTTTTAAGCCTCAGTTTCTACATCTGTCATGCAGGTCTATCATAGAACTGACCTGTGAATGCAAAATGATAACATAACAACATTTCCTGGCCCATTTCAACTAATGGACACTGGATATTACACAATGAATTTTCCCCTCAAATCTTCCATTTGGGAGTATATTCTTTATCCAGGGGTGAGGTAGTACAGGATATGCCATTCTCCCCTTCAATAACAAATACCTATTGGCTCAGTGCCTACTTTGTGACAACTGGTGGATCTTGTTACTATTAAACCAAAAATACATGAAATACAGATGATACATTCAAGGATTAGGGAAGTTCACTGGAGAAGCATGTTACCTACCCAGGGTCCTGAAGGATTATAATTTCTCCAGGGATATAAAGTTCATGTGACATAATTTATTATGCATCAATTCTAAGGCACAGTCTGAAAGGAGAAGAGTAAATACAAGGACAAACCCTGGTGAGTATGCTAATATATATTTTTATTATTTTTTTGGAGGAAATAGGTGTAGCTAATACTACAGTTAGGACAAATATTTCCCTTTCTCAGTATGGATTTAGACTTTACCATCTCTATGAATTATTGGTTTGAGGAACTATGTATGAAAGCATCTTTTATAATTACTCTTTTAATTATAGCCCAGAAACCAAGGAAAAAGAAAGAGAATTTTTTTTTTTTGGTCAAATTTGGTGGGAAATATCAGCCTATATGAAGTCTTAGAGTACTCAAACCTGTTCAAGAATGCATGTCTAAACACCCAAAGAACAAGTAATCCAATCAAGAAATGGGCAGAGGACATGAACAGACATTTCTGCAAAGAAGACATCCAGATGGCCAACAGACACATGAAAAAGTGTTCCATATCACTCGGCATCAGGGAAATACAAATCAAAACCAAAATGAGATATCACCTCACACCAGTCAGAATGGCTAAAATCAACAAGTCAGGAAATGACAGATGCTGGCAAGGATGCGAGAAGGGGGAACCCTCCTACACTGTTGGTGGGAATGCAAGCTGGTGCAACCACTCTGGAAAACAGCATGGAGGTTCCTCAAAATGTTGAAAATAGAACTGCCCTATGACCCAGTAATTGCACTACTGGGAATTTACCCTAAAGATACAAATGTAGTGATCCAAAGGGGCACATGCACCTGAATGTTTATAGAAGCAATGTCCACAATAGCCAAATTATGGAAAGAACCTAGATGTCCATCAACAGATGAATGGATCAAGAAGATGTGGTATATATACACAATGGAATACTATGCAGCCATCAAAAGAAATGAAATCTTGCCATTTGCAACAACATGGATGGAACTAGAGCGTATCATGCTTAGCGAAATAAGTCAAGCAGAGAAAGACAGCTATCATATGATCTCCCTGATATGAGGAAGTGGTGATGCAACATGGGGGCTTAAGTGGGTAGGAGAAGAATAAATGAAACAAGATGGGATTGGGAGGGAGACAAACCATAAGTGACTCTTAATCTCACAAAACAAACTGAGGGTTGCTGGGGAGAGGAGGGTTGGGAGAAGGAGGGTGGGATAATCGACATTGGGGAGGGTATGTGCTTTGGTAAATGCTGTGAAGTGTGTAAACCTGGTGAGTCACAGACCTGTACCCCTGGGGATAAAAATACATTATATGTTTATAAAAAATAAAAAATTAAAAAAAAAAAAAGAATGCATGTCTAAAAACCCCGAGTGACCTCCTGCTCTTCACACTTTCTCATATGCAAACAAACACAGCACAGTGTATTTCATTTTAGACTAAGCCACTTGGTCCTGAGAGCATTCACTGTTCTATATTGTTAGAGTTAAAAGATTGAATTGGAAAAAAAAAAAAAAAAAGATTGAATTGGCTGGGGTAAATCCATTATGGATTGTGTTTCTCCTTCCAGGTCCCTACTCAATGAAGGAAGGTCTTGTTTCCCCAGCTGCTGGGAGTTCTGACCCTTAAGGATTTTCTCAGGAATAGAAAGCAACTTTGCTCATGGTTATGTCTCTACCCTGGGAGACCCAGTGTAGTGGGCCCATGTTTCATTTTAGGATCATAGAGAAGCTGGTCTTGACCCTATTTGACATTACACGGAGAGGACATTCTAGCACCATAGCTTCCTGTGGAGTTGGCCAGTCTTCAGATCTACTTCACAGATTTACTTCTTCTTTTGCCACTCCTACTTCCTTCCCTTTTATCTATGGGAGCTGATTTCTAGAGGTCATCTTTTCAGAAGTGTGCTGTGTGCAAAATTCCACCCCTGAGTCTGATTTCCAAAGAGATAACCTAAAACAATCCTTTGGTAAGACCAAGCCAAATGATGAGAAAGAATTCCTGAGGAAGGGCAAAATCTTTGTCACAAAGACATTCTCTTTTCTCTCTTGGAATCCAAAGAAGTTATTGGCCTTAAGACAAAAGAACAAGGCTGTGGGATAATCTAACCCTTTATTCCATTCTTTTGGACTGCTGTCACAGGTGTATTTACCTTACACTTGGATATGTTTTTCCCTGTGCTGTGTTTGCCTTCAGTAACTCCAGACCTTGGTAAATTTTACATTACCAAAATAGCTATAGAAGGTGACTTGGGAGAGAGTAAGAAACTGAAATGGTAGAAGTGTGACCTTTTCAATATCATACTTATGCTGAAAACTACAGAGCAGTAACAAGTCACACCAGAGGGGGACAAAGTCCTTGAATTTCAGGATTGACAAAAAGATATTAAGAGCTGGCTCGAGTAACGCTGGGAGTGAGGGGAAGGAGGTAATCACATGGCCAGCAGAAGCAACACCCAGGTGGCTGAATCAAGGTGAAGGGAGGCCGATCTTGACTGCCCCTAACAGCCAATCTTTACTGTCCCTAATATATGTACGTACAGGGGAAGAGAGACGGAAGTGTTACCATTCTACCCACTGTATTCCAGACCCTGTGTTAGGGGATAATATAGCCACAAATTAAACATACTTGGCTCTTAAAATTCACTAGCGTTTTGGTATTATTCCTACATAAAATGGTGATTAATATTTTTATTCCATGGAATACAAAAGCATACAAATTTCTTCTGATTTCACTTGCTATAACACATTTATAAAGATACTCACATAAACTCATATGTACTATAAAATATGAACCTGGAAAAATAACTTATCATAAATGTCATTTATTAAAATATGTATGTATTGTATATGTATTACTATAATGTGTTTATTAAAATATATATCTTATTTTTGAATGCTTTTTAAAATTAGTTGAAAAGCAACATGTACTATTGTAGGCAAACAGAAAATAAAAATGGAGAAAATAAAAAAGAAACAGGAATAACTATTTTCATAAAATCATTTTCACAATACTGGTCATCTATACTATAAAATTAAGATAAGATATTATGCATTTTTATGTGATATGTTTTGAATCAACCCATGGACTATAAATTCACATTTTTTAAAAGATTTATTTATTTGAGAGAGAGAATGAGCACACAGAGGGAGAGTGAGAAGGACTCCCCACTGAGCATGGAGCTTGATTCGGGACTTGATCCAGGACCCTGGGATCATGACCTGAGCTGAAGACAGATGCTTAACTGAGGGAGGCACCTTATAAATCACATTTAATCATTAGTGGCTCATAGATTACTTTTGGTAATCTATTTTCTATCTATTTTTGTGTAATTATATATTTATATCCTGCTTTGTTTCTGGGTATAGATAAAATGATATATAGAATACATACAAATATTATATTTTATGTATTACACATTAATTATATATCATATTATTGCCATGGGTTATATATCGCATATTAATTATGCATTAATTATTGAAGGAGATTAATTAGCATTTTATTTATACATAGAGTCAGCCCCTGAATTACTACAGTTTGACTTATAATTTTCAACATTACTTTTGAATGCGAAAGCCATATGCATTCAGTAGAGACTGTGCTTCAAATTTTTGAATTTTGTTCTTTTTCCAGGTTAGAGATACGTGGTATGATACTCTTTCACGATGCTGGGCAGCTGTAGCCTGCGGTAGCTCTTAGTCAGCAGGAATCATGAGGGTAAACAACCAATATACTTATAACCATTCTGTACCCACACAACCATTCTGTTTTTCTCTTTCAGTATGAAATTCAATAAATTACGTGAGATATTCAGTACTTTATTATAAGACAGGCTTTGTTTTAGATAATTATGCCCCATTGTAGGCTAATGAAAACGTTCTGTGCACCTTTAAGACAGGCTAGTCAAAGCTATGATTTCAAAAGGGACATAACCTCATCATAAGTTGAGGAAGATCTGTATTACACAGTTCATTAATTCTTAACTTGTGGTTATAAATAATAAAAGAGGATATGGTCTCTCTAGCAAAGATTTTGAGAATAACAATAATAGTTTCAAATTACAGTGTTTCAAAGTATCCAAGTTTGAGGATGATGCTATTCCATGTACATCAAGACCTTGCCCATGACCTTCTAGCAAGTAATTCTTCCTTGCTAGAATTTATGAACTGTGTCAGAAGACTTGACTCAACTGGCCCATTGTCATAGTCTGTGCTTTACAAATCACTTACATATTTTTCTCTGTCAGTGTCCCTTAACTGTTATCCTTCGTAGTACGACTTGGATTATGTATTCTCTGGAACTCTCTGAAATCCGATAGTTTAAAAAGTGTGTGTCCTCTATACAAAACAGATGACAAAAGGATATCACTGAAAACTAAGGAGACCTTGATTCATATGACCCAACAGGAGCAAATCACATTAGAACACGAGGCTGTTTCTGTAAATGAGAATTTTTCCACTTCTGTCAAAAATAGACAAGTCCAGCAATACATTTTTTTCCATGTTACTTTTTCTTCACACACTACTACCATTTATGACAAGAGATCAACATTTTTAGGGGAAAGCAAAATATTATATATCTTGATTAAGTTACATAAAATCTTGTGTGCTTTGAAAGAAGGAAGATTTATGATATTTTATTGATTATTGAATAAATATTATTGATCATCTAAATGCCAGTCACTGTTCTCATGTTAGGCATATAGCAATGGAGTTATATATTTTTAAAAATCTCCCTTATTGATTTTTATTTTGCTTTTACTCTACACCCAGTGGGAAAATTTAGTTAAAATTTCTGTTTAAGTGGCTCGACCTATATTTGTTAGTCAGAAAAAAAAAAATCTGGTACCTACACCATTTATTACTGATACGTCTATTCCACTCTGACAATTAAAACCTTGACAACATTACATTTTTAAGTGGTACAGAATTGTGATGTTATATTTTTGTTTTTAAAAACAGCATGACTTTATCATTTTAAGAAAGCATTGTTTGGGAAAGTTGCTTCATTTTCACATTGTCACATTCACATTGTCTCCCCTAAATCTTATGCTTCTTTTTTTTTTTTTTTTTAAGATTTTATTTATTTGACACACAGAGATCACAAGTAGGCAGAGAGGCAGGCAGAGAGAGAGGGAGGGGGAAGCAGGCTCCCTGAGCAAAGAGCCCGGTGCGGGGCTCGATCCCAAGATCCTGGGATCATGACCTGAGCCTAAGGCAGAGGCTTTAACCCACTGAGCCACCCAGACGCCCCAAATCTTACGCTTCTTAATCACGACCAATGTTTTGTGCAAAAAACTGTCACGTGGGTGGTTCAGTCAGTTAAACATCCGCTTTTGGCTCAAGTCATGATCTCAGGAAGCTGGGATTGAGCCCACGTCGGGCTCCCTGCTCAACCAAGAGGCTGCTTCTCCCTCTCCTTCTGCCCCTCTTCTGCTTATGCTCTAGCTCTCTCTCTCTCTCGTATTTGTTCTCTCTCAAATAAATAAATAAAATCTTTTAAAAATTCTCTTATTAATTTTCCTATTAATTCTCTTTCTCGGTCTAGCTTGTTCTATTCTAATCAAATAAAAGAAGAATCTTAGGAAGGTGCGATATGAAACATGATCATTTTTCAAGTTAAATAATTTGACAATTACTGGAATAAGACAAGACAATGCTGTCTTTCCAAAGCCAATAAAACATTTATAGAAATCAAAGACACTATTTAATAGTTTTAAAATTCTGTATTCTAATTGGATTTAGGTTTGGTGCAACATGTCACTTTATATCATTGGTCAGATACAGTAATCAAAAGGAAAAATATTACTCTTATACTCCTATTACACATATGGTTTTTTTTTTCTTAAATATTTTGTTTATTTATTTGACAGACAGAGATCATAAGTAGGCAGAGAGGCAGGCAGAGAGAGGGGGAAGCAGGCTTCCTGCTTGAGCAGAGAGCCTGATGCGGGGCTCGATCCCAGGACCCTGGGATCATGACCTAAGCTGAAGTCAGAGGCTTTAACCCACTGAGCAACCCAGGCGCCCTTCCACATATGTTTTAAAATAAATGAGTGTCATGTGTTCTTGGACATCACATTGATGAACAGTGCTTTTCAAGACTTGCTATCAAGTAATGTAAGCTGAAGCCAACTAATAATTTCTTTTATTTAAAAGAAACACATTGCACTGTCCACACCTCATACATTTACCAAAGCATTTATTTAAAATATTTATATTCCCCAAAAGGAGACCAAATCACAGAAGGTGATACTGAATAATTTTTAAATTATGCATTGTAATATGTTTAACAATATATTTTCTTTAGCAGTAAACTGTCAAGAAGTTGAACCATCAGTCTCTTTTCTTTACGAAGAATTATCCCTGAAGTGACTTGTTGAATTTGAAGCCCTAATTAAAGACTTAATTAGTTGGCAAGCTTGTTAAATTATACTTTCTAAAAATGCATGATGTTCAAATGGATCTAACTTACAGTAGTTTTGGACATTGCTACATTTATCTACCATATGCTATTCTCTGGATAATTGACTTTGCTCTCCACTTGACCTTCAATGAAAAGGGAAGTTACAACACACGGGTCCATAACCTCTAAAGAACTAGAAATGCTGACATAGCCAATCCACATATTTGCATTACACATACTAAACTAACAGACGATAGTATTTACAAGGCTCCACTAAATGCTTAAATCTATTTTGTGGACAAAAGGATTTTTAAGTTAATTCATTTTGTGGAGAGAATAATTTAACCAAGTTAGCATTTTGTTGACAGAATTATGATGAAATTCATTTTGTCTACATAATTGATTGGACAGCTAGCAGAATGCATTTCTCCCCAGAATGAAGAATATGCAGAGGTTGTCAAACAGCATTTCCTCCTTGGTCTCAAATCATTCTGTCAACAGAATGAACACAAAATCCTTTCGTCTACAATATCAAAGTGAGTATTAATTATCGGGGAATAGAATGCAGAGTCAAATTCTTTTCTGTTAAATATTGATAGAAAAAAAGTCATACCTTTCACTAACTAGATATTAATCTCACACAAGGATTGTTCTGGAAATAAAGCTTAAATCTAATCTGTGTAGTAAAGGAGATATGGGGTTTGTTTTCTTCACATTCAATGCAACTCACATGAAATAAACACTTGGCTAAAAATTTAAATTGAATGAATGGCGTGAGAAACAGGAAAATATTGAGAGGTAGAGTACAAAGAGGGTCATGAATAGTACATGATACAACATATTGAAAGCTACATAACAAGTTATGAACACTAAATGTAAATTTACATTGTTCTCCAGATGCACTTTTAATTGAATTAGATTATTGTGTTATAATCCACTTAAGCCCAGAGGCTTGCACAGTGAAGATGAGTGGTATAGCAGGGCACTAACAATGGATCTATGCCAGGCAGTTCATGCTTCTTTGCATTTGCACATCACTTATTGCCAAAAATAGAGTCTGTGATTACCAAAACTACATTCCTACTACAATGGTAGACTGGGGCCATTCACAAGAGATGTAATAACTGGAAATGCTTTCTCAGACAGCCCCTTTTTGAGGTGGAACCTCTCTATTCTGAAAGTTGGAGCAAGAAACATTGAACTTATTTTGGGAGAATGAGCCACTGTTAAGGCTGGCCACCCAGAAAATGAACTAATGGGCATCATCTATCAAGCTTCTGGGATTGTTTAGATTTGTAGTTCTATTCTCCTTCATAAATAGGATGATGGAAGCATTTCTTGACTCTGTGAATTTGCTCCAAGGAAAGGTTTCAGTTTGTAAAATCTAACTTGAATGGAAGGCTTACTTATCAACAGCCCACTTTAAAGCTATCCAGACAATTCACACCATTAGGCTGATAAGGCCAGAGGTTAAATATTTTGAGATATTAAGATCACTTCTTCCTTTTATAGTATTTTGTGGTTGATTTGCAAACTTCTGACAGCTCCCATTTTGTTTCAAACTTACAGACCAGTGCCGATACCAGCCTCACATTTAGTGGAAAAAATACGGACAGTCAGGCAGCTGTGCTGGACATTGTTTTAGAATCAACAAGCAAATGCCCACGTAACTACAGACCTGTTGAAAGTGACTCACTTGAACCCGGAGTAAATATTTGTGTATAAAGCTAGGAGGTATTTAGTAGAAAACATATTTTGATAAGAAAGTTGGAGAAACTGCATACCTGAAAATGGCAAAACAGACTGGTGTAAAATGGAGTCATATGTTGGAAGTGTAAGATAAGAGGGTTTTCTCTACCTGCAATTCCCTACCTGGCATTTTGCTGGGAAATGTTTTGCCAAATATATTCTGTGTGCATTTAGAAATTATTTATTGCCCATCTGAAACGAGTTGGATTTGGAAGAAGGACAAAACAAAGTACATGATGCAATTTTTTTATCTCCAAATTGATCATAATTAATTTGGGAATATAATACTCATATAACGCATTTAGGAAATAATTCTGAGACTACATAATAAATACATGTCATTATACACACACAGACATTAAAATGCATTCCTTCTCTTAGATATGCCTAGTGAGGGTCTAGAAACATAACAATCAGTAGAATTTAAAGCAAAATATGTAGGCTAAAGATGTTTAAGTAATTTCATATTTAAAATTCATATCTATCTTTACTCAAAACTTTTCCAAGGACACATAAAATAAAATACCTTCATACTGAATTTTTTTGAAGCAAGTAAAACAAATGTAAAAATATGAAATGGAGCCAGATGTGAGGTAGATAAACATAGCATACTGATCTGGACGCATACTGTTGTCACCTCACATTTAGTTTAAAACTAAGTAATTCATTACATTTGTGTACTGATGTTTTTTAACATCCTATTCTTTCCAATATATTCTCTTTCTCTCTCTCTCCATCCCTCTCTCTCTCTGTCTCACACACACACACACACACACACACACACACACACACAAATGTACACATACATCAGGGAAGGGACTGCTGTTTCCATATATAGGTAAGTAATGATAATTCCAAGGTTCAGAGATGGTAACAAATTGACCTACTCCTCAGAGGAAATGAGCTAAGAGTTTAAAGAAGAAACTAGTCCATGGACCTAGCTCTTCTAAGACAAATACAGCTCTTCTTATGCCACCGTATAAGATTTCGCAGAAGAAATACATCTTGAGCTGTATTAAAAAATGTGATCAAAAGACTATCTTACATGGTGTTAAAAAGACACAATTTGACCAGCAGGAAGGAAGTGAAATTTCAGGTTAAATCTTATGAATGGGGGCGCCTGGGTGGCTCAGCGGGTTAAGCTGCTGCCTTCAGCTCAGGTCATGAACTCCGAGTCCTCAGATCGAGCCCCACATCGGGCTCTCTGCTCAGCAGGGAGCCTGCTTCCTCCTCTCTCTCTGCCTGCCTCTCTGCCTGCTTGTGATCTCTCTCAATAAATCTCTCTCAAATAAATAAATAAATAATCTTTAAAAAAAAAATAAATAAATCTTATGAATGGGCTTAGCTGATGTAGAACCTGGTTACCAAGCAGAAGTGTTACCAGAGAGAAAGGTCTCAGGGAAGTTTCTAGAAAATGAAATGGTGGCATCTATACACTGCTTTTAAGATTCTTTTTTATAAGAAAGTTACAATGAAATCAATATATACACTGTTTGAGGTGTTTTAACGTCTTAGTGAAAAAGAACAAACAAAGGACACACCTCAATAATACTGTTATCTGATACATTTCAGTGGATTATTTCAAAATTAAAATAATTTAGTGAGAATTCTTTTTTTTTTTTTTCCTAAGATGTTTATTTATTTATTTGTTAGAGAGAGAGAGTGCGAGCACAAGCACGGGGAGCGGGAGGCAGACGGAGAGGGAGAAGCAGGCTATCTGCTCAACAGGTAACCGGATGCAGAGTCCATCCCAGAATCCTGGGATCATGATGACCTCAGCTGAAGACACTTAACTGACTGAGCCACCCAGATGTTTCTCAAAATTAAAATAATTTTATAAGGCATAACATATCTCTAAATATCAGCCATAGTTCAAATAAAGAAAACCCTCGTTATTCTCAGAGTAAATAGGGTATCGGATTAGCAGCAACAGCACCCACCAGGAATGAAAGGAGTTTCATTGGCACCAATGCAATCAACCCCCCAAAAAGGACAGAGAATAAACTTCATGGTAAGCTTTACATGTGCAGTTCAATTAAGTAGACTATATCTGAGCCGGATTAGAGAATTATAAATTTAAAAAAATTGTGGGCTCTCAGGAGAAATATATGCACCTACTATGCATCCTTTAGACACCCCTCTAAAGTGAATGTGAAGAGATTTATATTTAAAAGCCTATACCCACAAAGACTGGGAGCTCAAGAAAAGAGGCTTTGGAAACCATAGGTATACTAGTAGCAAAGGACTTAACAGACCTAAGCAAACAGAATCCTAAGCCTGTGGTGAAGAAATCCAAGAATCAACCTGTCTTGGACCAGAATTCTCAGTGACTCATAAATCAGAGTCCCGGGCATGTAAACTATCTATTACTGCATAGCAAACTACCCCAAAATGTACTCGTAGAAAACAATAACCATTTTATTATGCCCACAAATTGTGTGGGTGAGGAGTTCGGAAAGTGTGCCATGAGGATGGCTGTTTTCTGTTCCATGGTGTCTGGGACCAAAATGGAGATGACTTGAACGGCTGAAAGTCGGCACAGCCGGGGCTAGAGAAACTGCTTTCAAGATGGCTTTTTTCCTTACAGCCAAATGACTGAGATGGATTAGACAAAGACTGGCTCGGGTTGGATATTTGACTAGGATGTCTACAGATGGCCTCTTCAGTGGTCTCAAGGAAGTTGGACTTCGTATTATGATGATTCAGGACTACAAGAGTGAATATTTCTAGATAGCAAAATGGAAGCTACAAAGCCTTTTATAATCTATACTTGGAAATCACGTGACCCTCAGATCTCCCATACTCTATTGGTCGAATTAATGATAAATCCACTGAGATTCAAGGAGAGAGGACATAATCTTCATCTCTGAGTGGGAGGGCTGCCATGTCAGGTGTTTCTAAAAGTGGAAATGAGGTGACTGAATTAAAAAAAAAAAAATCTGTTTATGAAGCAGGTAACTATCAACTATTCTCCACGCTAGGATGTTGCCCCACCCTTACTACAAAAAAAAGAGTGGAGCTATATTTTCTGGAAAGAGTAAAATAGTCTTCCCTTGTCTAGAAAACATCAACACAAGGGTATGACCAAAGGTATGAGGGGAAATGGAGGCTTAAATAGATGCATATATGCTGGATGCTAACATTCTCCAGCTCTCCCTTTCCTCTTAACTTCCAAAACACAAGGTACAGTATATCCTCTCAGCAAGAGACTTGAAGATTCTTTTCTGGGGAAACTAACCAACCTAATTTTGACATCAAAATTCCTCAGCTAAAAGGCTTGGCTGAGTCATCCTCCAGTAAAGCATACATTGCAAGCTCCATTCATGACCTCCTCATCAACTGTTGGAATGCCAGTGTTAGATATAAGTAGGCAACCAATGATTACTGGATATTGGAGGAAATCCTTTACCATTAACAGTAAAGGAAAAAAATTAGAATATTGGAAAACAATGAAGAATATACATAGGAAAGAATAATAAAAATGATTGTCACTAATATTCTCAGAGTGATGAGAACAGATTTTTCAGTTATAAGAACAGAATGATAGAGTAAAGATTTCTTCTGAGAACACAAAGGTTTTGGAAAATAAAATTGAAGTAATAACTTTGAAATAGAATAATAGGACAAGGATAGGAAACAGAGGAAATATAAGGAAATTAGAGTATCAATCCAGGAAGTTTAATATCCACGCATAAGAGAAAAATGGGAAGGAAACATCAGTAAAATAATTTAAGAAAGTTCTCCCAGAAGAAGTAACTTCTCAGATTTAAAGGGCTTGGAAATGTCCACCCAAGAGATTAAAATGGGCATGCCACAAAGCCTGTTGTCATATAAATCCAGAGTATTCAGGACAAGAAGTTCCTACAAGTTTGTACAAGAGATCAGGAATCATAATACCTTTGGACCTCTCACTAGGGACAGTAGAAGCCAGAAGGCAGTGGAAGAATGCTTTCAGTATTCTGAGAAAAATTCGTTTCCAGACTTGAGTTATACGCACAGGCAAACTATCAATCAAACGTGAGAGAACAAAAAAGTATTTTGACAGGCAAAGCCTCAAAATTTTACCTCCCTTTTATCCTTTCTTAGAACACATGAACCAAAATAGGAGAGTAAGCAAAAAAAGATGTCGGGGCGCCTGGGTGGCTCAGTGGGTTAAAGCCTCTGACTTTGGCTCAGGTCATGATCTCAGGGTCCTGGGATTGAGCCCCGCATTGGGCTCTCTGCCCAGCAGGGAGCCTGCTTCCCTCTTTCTCTCTGCCTACTTGTGATCTCTCTCTCTTTCTCTGTCAAATAAATGAAAAATATCTTTAAAAAAAAAAAAACAAAAAAGAAGAAGTCAAGGTTAGGGGAAGACAAGATCCAAAGCCAGGAGGGTGGTGAAGGAAAATAATCAGGATGCTAGATAAGGCTGGGCAGAAGGTTCTGGGAGAGAATTCAGGGGGAAGATGCCTGTAGGAGAATATCTGATGCATATGGACTTTTGGGAGAATATATAGGCAATTAGCTAAAGGCTTTGAGGTGGATTATTTAAAAGAAAATCATAGAAACCAGAGCTAATAAGAAATAAGGCAATCACTAATCCCCCTCCGGAGAGAGATAAAAAAAAAAAAAATTGCTCAGGAAAATAAATGTCATCAACTCCTACCACATTGCTCAGTTGTAATTATAATTAGCATCGGATAATGTAAGCTTGGAAAATGATCTATACAAAATGAAAATGTTAGGATATTATGAATGTGAGTGTAGAGTATGGGAAGAATGTTCAGGCTGTAGGGTTGAGTGAGGGAAAGGACAGGTTTCTTACTTCCAGGATATCAATTTGGGGGCTTGCAACTTCTGGAGGTTCCCAGACGTGATATGAAGGGGCCATTACATGAAGGAGGGAAGGAAGAGAGTGAAGAAAGACAGATCATTCCAGATCAGCAGGTGACAGATTTAATAAGCAAGGAGCTTACACGAGAGGTTTGTCTTAGGCAGCCACAAGATAAATAGATCTTCGCACCTGCCTGCCAAATCTTAGAAGATTATATAGAGGCCTTAACTGGGTTAGACACATATACTGTCCAGGTAGTCTCAATGCCACATTACTATCTCAAGGCTGTGTCCTTGGGGCAGCTTCTGGGAGCAGAAAAGGCAAGCAGAACACACATTTCAAGAACAGGAAAGGGGATGGGAGGCCTCCAAATGCTCAGGTCCTGCTTAAAGCTCAGTGGGTGGTCACAGCATTTTGATAACCTCCTCCAACACCAACCCTCGTGACCAGCCCTTACAGTCTGTCTTACCACCTTCTTCCAACATGTGTGCAGCAGAGTCAGCAAGGGGTTCACTACCTGGGAGGTGGCTCCAGTGGCAGTTATCTGGCTACACTGGAGGGAGATGCCGTAGCAAAAATGCAGGCACATGGAAGACAAAACAGAGGTTAGGACAATAATTCTCCAAAGGAGTGACAACTTCTTCCACGAGAGCCTCATGAGCCGGACCACTGGTTCACCATGTCCTGTGGGCTGGGAGGCAGATAGCTCAAGGCGTTCACTTGTGTCCTCGCAGTATTTAATAAAGGTGGCACGTTAACAGACTCATCAGATATGAACACATAACATTCTGCTTGAATAATGGCACTGGTCCCTTCTTTCATGGCATTAATCATGACCAAGGCCTTTCTATTTTGGAGGACAGGTTTATTGTTTACTGAACATTTCAGTGTTCAGTAAAAACAGGTTTTGTTGGTTATCATTTAAGTCTTGCTGGGTGAATTTAGAGAGGGCTTCTAGGTATGCTGTGATATCCTCCAGGCCAATGGAGAGATCAAAGACAGCAGCCAGATGATCGCACCCGTGGGAAACAGAACCTGATCAGCCGGCCTTGAGGAGAGGGAGGCTGCAGCTTTAGGAACTTGACCCCGTTGTATACACCTTGCAAACTGGCTCTGGGGTAAATAGCAAAGTTCGGGGCAAGGAGAGGGACGGAGGGTGGGACATGCCAGACCAGAGTCCCCTGCTTCTCTCCTCTTTCAGTGGTGTGTGCTCCTTTCCAGGTAGAGTCTATTTCAACAGGCCTGGTTTGTGGTAGGACAAGGGTTTCAGTAGACGGAGTAGTGCCCCTCACCCAGGTGTGCAAAGTAGCTCCCCCATCCCTGAAAGGCATCCCCTTGCAAATTGCAGTAAGTCAGTCCTTTTCTAGGCATGATGCATGTTCTTAATGGCATCGGCTGTTGATCCGTGGTGAGTCAGGGCAATGCCTGTTTCCCAAGACTTCTACCCCTTTATAGAATCGGAGGTCCCGAGCCTGGCATAGGGGGGAACAGGCCCTACCAGTTGATCATTCATATGTATAAACCTGAGATAGTACCTCAGCCCACACAGCCAAGGTCGTTTTACCTGTTAGTAATTTAATCTGCTGCTTTAATACTTCCGTTTTCCTTTTTACTAAGGATACTGCTTGAGGACTGTGGGAGAGATGGAACCTCCATTCAATCTCATGTTCTTTTGCCCAGTCTTGTACATCACGACCTTTAAAATGTGACCCCTGATCACTAGTTCATGAGGGTATCTGTACATGGTTATTCAGCTTCTCTGATCCACTAATGGTGGCCGCCTGGTTTGTACCTCAACAGGAAGCAGCTTGGGCTAGACGAGATGCAGTGTCCTCACAAACCAGAATGTGTTTAGAAACTTCATTTGCAGGGAGGGGACCAATATAATCAATTTACTAATCCCTCACCAGTTGGGAATTCCAGCGAATGGCCCCTGATTTCTTTTGACAGTTGTCCTAGCCTTGTACAAAGCACACAAGACATGCTGTTAGTGCACTAACCAAGTATTTCAAGGGCAATCCAGCATCCTCGGCCATATGTCACCCCACCTGGACACTCTGATGGCCACTCTTTGTATGCACCCAATCTGCTGCATCTACTGAAGGGTCATTTGCTAGGGCTCATATCCAAGGCAGGGCATCAGCTTCCTGCTTGCCAGAGGGTGTCCGTGACTTGTGAGCTGGAACGTGGAAGACAGTGAGGACTGTCTCAGACTCTTGCAGATGGACTCCAATGTCTTTCCACACATCCTGATCACCTTGATGACCTCCTCTGACACAACTGCATGGTATTTGAAGACATTAATGTAAATATCAAAATGATCATCTGTAGGAGATCAAAGAGGTTGTGTTCTGGGGAATGGAAAATAGAAGCAAGCATGTAGAGGACCATTATTTTTGGTTAAAAGAAAAAAAAAACCCTGTTTTTTCAATGTTTTCAAAGAACCCTTTGACCTTTAAATGATTCACATCTATAATTTTGTTCAAAAGTAAGGGCTAAAATTAAAAGTTTTGGATAAAAAGGGGAAAATAAAAATATCACCAGAGTCTAAGTTAGTAGGCTGGTAAATAATAATACCAAGCATTTGTTAAATACGTATTTGCAATATCCACAACTTTTTAAGCACTGAGTATGTATATTCACATACATTTACACACACACCTACCCATTCTATAGTCTATCGGAAACCACAAGGGGGTTAACAAATTTTTATGTATTCCAACTTGCTTTTAAGTGTTTCATATCCTGTGGAATTCTTTGTTATAAACATATATTCTTTTTTTAAAAAAATATATTACCCAAACAACTGTTTTCATTTGAATAGTAAATGTGAGATTATCCAAGATATGTCTTCATGGGTGAGACTAAAATTAATAATATATCTCTAAGTAGATACCTCCGTAAGTAGATGCATTGTCAGATCTCGATCCTTTTAAAACAGCTTTCACTTAGTAGCAAGTGCCAGTAGTTCCAAATGCAAATGCACACTTTTTGTATTTATTTCATGCCAGCACACTGAAAAAAACTGCTAGATATGAAATCTTTGCCTGATGTCTCAACTGATTTTAAATGTCCAACATTCTATATAACTTATAATTACCAGGTTTTGGTTAGACTTTTTAACATGTTTAACCAATTAACTAATAATAATTAGAAAAGGAGTGAAAAATATATGAGGAAAAAATATGTGCAGGGGCACCTGATGGCTCAGTCAGTTAAGCATCTGCCTTTAGCTCAGATCACGATCCCAGGGGCTTGGGATAGAGTCTCACATTGGGCTCTCTGCTCAGCAGCCTTCCCCCTGCTCATGTTCCCTCTCTCTCTCTCTCAAATAAATAAAATCTTTTTTTAAAAAAAGTGTGTAAAATGGTAATTTGATGAGGCAAAATAGCTTCCATTTTTAAGACAAAATTTGATAAAAATCCAATGATCACAAAGCAAAGATTGGATTTGGCTCCTTTACTGGCTCTCATGATTGCTGGAAAAGCTTAAATGATACAGAGGATGTCTTTAGATGGTACAGAAAAAGAGGGGCTGATTCAACAGAAAGAAGTTTGTTTCTTTTAACGATGACTGTCAGTTACAAGAACATTATTGTCTCTAAAGGCAAAGGCATAAACTCTTAGTAAGTTGGACATAAGAGGAATATCACATTTCAAAAAATATACTACAGAAATGACCCTGGAAAACTATCTGACAAGGAGTATTACATTTTAAAAAATATCCAACAGAAATGACTCAAAAAATTGTCTCACATGGAAACAGACCGATACCAGCCACTTATTTAAGTAAAAGTCATTGTCCCAAAGTGCTTATAAGAAAATGAGAAAAAATACACAAAAACAGAATTCCAGTTAATCTCCAAGGACATAATGAATATAGCTCATAATGGTCATATAGAATCATTTTCTTTTCTTTTTTTTAGAATCACTCTATAAAATGTATGGTTTTTTAGCAGAAAAAAACGTGTTGTCTGTTAGATTTACCTTTTACTTCTAATTTAAAGAATACCACCATTTCTATCTCTCTGTCATAATTACTCTCCTTGTTAACACCTCATAATGAGGAAAAGGCAAATTAGTTGTGTCATTATACCTTGCTGCTAAACAGAAGCAACACAGCCATTAATGACTTTAACATATGTTCATGTTTTCCTGGCCACTGGGAACTTCATTCATCTGTTTCTCCTTGAGGAGGCAAGGCATGTCTGTTAATAACATGATCCTGAATTTCTTTCTCTGGGAGTCAGTATACAGACAAAGTTTTCAGGTTCAACATTAGAGGTGAAGCAACTGAGAGATACGGTGTCCATTGAGGATGAATGGCGGGAAGAGCATCAATCCCTCACCTTTCCGCCCCGAGCCGTAAACCCGCCTTCATTACAAATCAGTCCACTAGGTGGCGATATAAATATGTAACACATCAAAAGGAAGGCGTCTGACTCTACAATGCAAAAGGTTCGTAATTTTAATAAAAAACATCGCATTGAGCGATATGGTAAGTATTTTAACAAGAACTGGA
The DNA here is from genome assembly GCF_020171115.1 of Neogale vison. Lineage (NCBI taxonomy): Eukaryota > Metazoa > Chordata > Mammalia > Carnivora > Mustelidae > Neogale > Neogale vison. The sequence continues at coordinate 21,943,126 of NC_058093.1, forward strand.
GATCATGAATTTTATTCTTAGATCCGAAAGTGCCGTGATTACCAGACAATTAGCTTAGTAATTTAAACTCCTCCCACCTCTCCCTCCCCAAAACAAAAGACGCGCCTTTAATATTAGGTGAACCATTTAGTTAATTGTTTCAGCTCCCAATTTTCTCTTGTCAGTTCAGTCTAGTCTTGGTCAAGTTACTTAACCTCTTCATATTTCATTTTTTGTCTAGTGATCTAATGTGAGGAAGCACTAATAAAAATGATTATAAAACACTTTGCAAATTTTAGTGCCAAAGACAACTACACCGCTTTGAAGTCGCCGGTAGTGTGGCAAGTGTTCAGACAAGTACATAATTAAACTGTCCAAACTGCATTAGCCATTGATGGCATTTAACTAGGGCTGACTGTTCCTATCAAACTATGAACTGAAATTACAGCAGTCTCTGCAGCTCCCCAGACTTGGAGAACTGGGAATAGACATTGGATTCTGAAAGTTCATGTGTATCTTTAATGACAAGAATGAAAATAGCATCCGATTGAAATCCTTTCAATTTCTCCTTTTTGTTTTTCACGGAGGAAATGGTAACTCTGCTAATTATCTTTAAGGAAGATGTTGACTGGCATTAGACATAAAGACAATGCTATAGCACAACAGTTCAAAATGGAGGTTTTTGTAATTTAAACATCTCGGTTTTCTCCACCCCGTGATTGAGGTCACATTAATATTTGTGCCTGATTTTCGCTGAAACCAAGCTCCCACCTGCTCATACGGGGATGTTATTATTCCACAAGTATTCCTGAGAATCCTCAAGACGTGACTTAAATGTATCCTAATGTAATGTACCCCTGAGCCTGGGTATCACTCACCATCCCTGATAGCTGAGCCAGATTCTAGAAGCCCGTACCTCACCACAAAGGGGCCACTCAAGCAGAGCTGCTTTGTTTCCTCTCATCTGCTGGCGCCCATCAAGAAAAGTAGGTATCACTTCAATTATTAACAACAAAGGGAATTTGACAGTAAGGGAATAGTTACTTAGGAGATGCAAGGACTGACAATCCAAAAGGGGGACCATGGGGGGTATAGCTCAGTGGTAGAGCATTTGAACAACCCTAAGATTAGCAAGAGCAAGAAGTTAGTACACACCTAAACAGGAGGCACAAGGAAGAAGGAATATGACCGGAGGCTAAGAGGTGATAGCTGCAAGCACAAGACAGTCTGTCAGGAGCTGGATTCATGGAGGAGGACAGACGTTGCTCAAGAATCTTCCAGAAGCAGAGTGGAGGTAGAGAAATAGCCATGCTTCTTTCTCTCCCTCTAACTTCCCCCTAGTTCTTTCCATTGTCTTTTTTTTTTTTTTTGTAAGATTATTTATTTATTGGACAGAGAAAGACACAGCGAGAGAGGGAACACAAGCAGGGGGAGTGGGAGAGGGAGAAGCACCCCAGGCAGCCCTCTTTCCATTGTCTTAACCTAGCAGAGAGCAAGCTGACTTAGAAGCTGGCAGAGGTGCCTCCATACGGAGCAGAGCAGATCAAGGGTAAAACACGGACTGGAAGGCAAATTGGTACAAGATGTTTACAAGAAGATTGGCTGCTGAGGCTGGGTTGATGCTAGTGGCTGTTCATTTCAGCTGTTGGCTCAGACACCTCTGCTGGCTGGCAGCTGCTTGGTGTCACCCACTCTGCTCCGCGGTACGAGTCTCATGCCCTACTTCTACAGCAGGAATTGCTAAAGCGTTACTGGAAAGAACCTCAGAGTAACTATTTTGGATTTAGCAAGCCATTCACAACTATTTGATTCTGCTTTGTAGCACAAAAAACATCCATTGGCAGTATGTAAACAAATGAGCAGGACTGTGTTACAATAAAACTTTATTTATAAAAACAGGTGTGTCAGGGGCGGGGGTGGGGTGGGAGGTTGGGGGAACCAGGTGGTGGGTATTAGAGAGGGCATGTATTGCATGGAGCACTGAGTGTGGTACAAAAACAATGAATACTGTTATGCTGAAAAGAAATAAAAACAACAACAACAACAACAAACAGGTGTGTCCGAGTTTAGCTAAGCTACTCCATGGTATTGCTGCCTCGGTGTCCATTTTGTCTGGTCAAGCGGTCTGTGGGGGCCTTAAGCTGACATTAGCCCTTGATGAAACCTCAAGGCCTACATAAGAGGCCACAGAATTATAAGGAAAAAGCAAAAAGTTCCTGATATGACTCCCCCAATAGCCCTTGTGAGCAACAGTCCCTCACAGCCCCCTCCCAACACATAAACTCCTTTCATAAGATCCTGTGGGGCTTACCAAAATCCTGATCTTTTTGGTTTGAGTCGATCAATCTGGCCATAGCAGGAAGTCCAAAGCCCTCCACCCACAGACCCTAATAAAGGCACGTGTCCCGGCTTCTTTCTCTCCACTCTGCCTTGACGTCCCCATGTGACCCCCTCCAGGTCTGCCTATACTTCTTCTACTATGACTTGTGAGTAATAAACTTCTTTATTTCAATTTCTCTTGTAGTCTCTTGTTGAAGGAGGCTCACCATCCCACACCCCTTTCTATATTAACAAATATTAATTAACAAATATTAATTTAACAAAGTCATAATTGCTGGTGTTGAGCAGTATGGTAGAGTCACACTGGCAGTTAACCCGGGGAAATGCCTTTTACCTGAAAATAGCTGCCGACCTGGCTCTCCCAGGTGGAAGTGGTCTCCTGCCTGCGGCCCTCCTCTGTGCTGCACTCTATTACCTAGGCACAGCGCTGCCTCGGCCTCCTATCCCCAAGTGCACCTGCTGAGGAAGGCACCAGAGACCTCCAGAACCCCGGAGCACTGCTCACTGGCGCTGGCATGGGTTGTTGCAGGCTTGTTTTCCACCTGCTAACACCCCATGGGAGGTGAATTTCCCCAGCAGGTGTCTGATTCGCTGGTGTGTTTCCTGACTCGAAGCACAGACCCTAGTGCTGACCATTAGCCTAACTGGCTAAGATTTACACAAGGTCCCATTGCGTTAGTGAACGGCCTGAAACATACAAATGGCAACTCTTGGCCTAAGGTGGGCTACCAAATAAAGTTGCAAGATGGTGCCCTGGAAGGAGAGGAAGGAGAGGAAGGCTCCCCTTCCCTGACTGGTGTCTTTGCATGTGGTACCAGGACTGTGAGTCCTAACCTGTCTGCTAAGGACACCCTGTCTGTGGCACCTCCACAGAAGCCCTGACTCCGGGAAAAGGCAATGGGCCTACGGTCCCTCTGTTGCTACACACCTCGCGGCTATCACACTGCATCCCCATACTCTTGGGGGTATTATGGGTCTCACTCTTGCATGCAGTGGCACAACATCTAATGGCCTGATTTAAACAGCATGAGCACCTCCTATTAGTGCCACCTCAAACACCCAAGGATGTTATCAAGCTCTACGCTAAAGGTAGACCACCCATAGACATGGCCTAGGAGCTGCCTGGCCCTGCAGAGCACCAGCTACCAAAACCCTAGGAGGGTCCAGGGGCCATCCCAAATGATCAGGCCACCATTGCACGAGTGGAGGCCAACCCCAATCCCAGCAAGGTCAGAAGGACTTCCTGGAGAAAGAAGCAGGCATCTGTGTGTCCAGCTGTCAGGAATGTCCACCTCAGGTAAGGTTAAATCAGTGGGGGAATAGTTAATAGAAAATCAAAAACTCCAACTCAAAAAATTAAGTATCTCAAGATTCATAACATTTTTGTTTATTTTATTTATTTTTTATTTTTTTGATTCATAATTTTTTGTAAAGCTTTGTATAACAATAGAAAAAAGAAAGGGTCAGCTGGTTATTGAGAATGTTTAATACTTACTGAGCCACTACTACTTGCTGCCACAGAAATGAGACAACCGACCTTTCCAAAGATGCCCAAATCCATAACCTTAAAAAAAACAAAAAACAACAACAAAAAAAACCCTGGGATCTGGCTGCTGCTATCAGCAGACTTGGGCCAGGCCCCACCATACCTTCAAGAACTTGTCAATGACCTCACTCTCCAAAGCAATGATGCTCCATGCTTGGTCAGGATTAGATCGCTTGCCCCCGAAGGAGGCCCCCACCAGCCAGTTAACCAGAAGTACAGTAAAGCCCACTATGTAATTCCACCCTCAGCGAAACAGAGGCAGGATTGAACACAAGCCAGACATGTCTGGATCTTTATGGATCTCCATCGGGAAGGCCACCCTCCCGTGGGTTGGGCTCTGCCATCCTTACACACACCAATGCCTGAGAAGACATCTTGCCCAGCCCCCCAAATATGGCACCTTATGGAGAAGCATCCAAACCTACCTACAGGGGCTCAGAAGCACCAGATGTTCTGTGCTTTCTTTTCAAGATAGGTTTGGAAATCATCCTGTGCCTATCGTGACCGGAGTTTGTAAACAAACCATTCTGATTCTACATTCTGATTCTAGAGGACTCATTCTGGAGACAGAGAAGCAAGGTTTTGGATGAAACAGCAGCTGGGGTACAGTGGAGGGGATTCAGCTGAATTCAGCTATTTGTGGCTGACGTTGGTGGACTGTGCAGCTCCTTTCAGCAGAATCAGGGAAGTTTTAGCTTAGATACCCGGGAAAGAATCCTGTAACCAGTAAGAGTCAATCCAAGGTGGCGGAGAAGCAATAAAAAGTCGGGAGGAAAAGAGAGAAAGAAAAATGGATCTAGAGATCCGTAAAATGGGCTGATTACACTTAAGATAAATTTGTTACAGATACATCATTTTTTTTTTTTTAATAGATTCTATCAAGAAAGACAAACCAACCCTTCATGAGAGGTATTTTGTCCCTCTGGGCATTCTTCAGGAAACAACAATAGAATGTTCTACTCTCGTCCAGAGATTTCAGTTGCAACTCTAGGTGACCTTGTAAATACGGTCACATGAGAGTGTATATGGCCCTGTCTCTGGGGCTGCTGGTCAGTGTGACTCGCTCCCCTATTGGGCGTCTGCTGACAAAGCTGATGATCTGTTAAAGGCCTTGACCTGTGGGCGTGGTCGGCTGTCTTCTGTTCGGTGCTTTCTTCCCACACTGAGCAAAACCATGTTTCCGCTTGAAGAGGTCAGGTTAAATCTGAATGTGTAACAATCGGGATTCAGTAAGACCGGAGACAAAATCTCAGGGCAGACGTTTGCGTGACTGAACGACAGATAAACATAGAAATCTAGGCACAAAGGGCAGGAGGTAGGGAGAGAGTATGTATGAATACAAACAGGACAGAAGTCGGAAGGGTAGGATTTATAAGAGCTCAATTCAGGTGTTATATTGAATGAAATGAACTAGCAAAACTGTGAATGAGGCTGTAAATGCATGTCGGGATTTGAGAGAATTTTATTACCCACTAGAGTTACATTCTTCTGTATTTTGGTATTACTAGATTTTTTTCAGAGTAATACACACTTTAAATTTTCCCCCAACCACATCAAGACAGTATTCTGAACAGTAGTTGCTCCTATTTCAGGAGTTACAGTTTTTACTTTTATTTTTATTTTAGTGAAGTCAGTGGTTTCTACAGAGTACCCTGGAGCTATTTTTAAAGACCGATCTTCAGTGGTATACTTTTGAAGAATTTAGTATTAGACATGGGTCTCTAAGATGGGAAAAAATAGGGCCATATTTGAATGTAAAGCAGATATAGATAGCAAAAAAAAAAAAAGAAAAAAATGTTGACTGTGTTCTTTTGTTTTATTTCAAGAAATGGCAAATATATAGCTTTCGCTTGTTAGGACTTGCTTTCTAAATATGGAATATATGACCTTCTACCTAGTGTCATGCCACACAATCTTTGATTTTGTGATTGGAAGGGGCTAGTCCCTCTAGTCCTTTCATCACCTAAGCAGGAATCAGGTTATTGTAATTCCTGAGAGAAGCAGACGGCTTCTGCTTCAAATGCTTGAATAGATAAGGACCTCACAATCTCACAAGATCACTCTATACTTCCCTGTATAGAAAGCTAGAAAGTTCCATTTTATACTGATCTGAAACCTGTGTACTCATAGCTAATGTGTATCTTTTTCAATTATGCTTATGGAATGCCCCAGAATAATTCATCTTTTTCCCCAAAGCCCTTCAGATATGAAGGCAATACCACTGTACAGGAGGGACAGACTGAATTGCTATTTTAATAACTCTTAGAAATACATAATCTGGGGAAATATTCCAAAACTGTGTTTTAACCAAACTCAGTCTTTATGAAGAAGCACACGTTAGATTCCAATCAGATCTACTATTTAAATAGAAACCAACTTATTTATTTATACATAATTTAAATGTTGCTGTATCATTTTTTTCATTATGCATTTCTCTTAAATCAGTGCACGGATCCCTTACAGAGCTCCTCCCTCTGAGGCGAAGCAATGTTACGCTGCAGTTAATGTCCCTGGAGGGTTGTGGTGGAGAGAGAACAGAGCAGGAAATGATAGCTCTAACTCTGTATTTTATTGACTCTAACAAGCCATCGGTTACAAGGTATGTCTTTATTTTATGAACCACTGTGGATCAATGAATTATGGTACTTATTAGTTTGAGATTTGATGAAGTTAAGTGAAATCTGAATCAAACTGTGACCTCTCTTCCTATTTTTTTTAAGATTTTATTTATTTATGTTGAGAGAGTGAGAGAGCAGGGGCGAGCAGGGGGAGGGACAGAGAGAGAGACAGAGAATCTGAAGCTGATTCCACACTGAGCTCAGAGCCCAATGGGTTTGGATCTCAAGATCCTGAACCAAAGTCAAGAGTCAGAAGCTTAACCGACTGAGCCGCCCAGGCGCCCCTCTTCCTATTCTGTTTCGAGGGTAGAGAAGGCGGAGGGCAGGAGCAGGATCACACAAGTGACTATTTCTCTCTCCATATATGTTACTCATGTCGAATGCTCAAATAATGAGAGTGACTAGGGATGTGGAATGATGGAAACATAAATATGTTCCATATGTAATATCTATATACCTATATAGAACTATATCTATATCTATCTATATCTATATCTGTATCTATCTATGTCTATATATCTCATCATTTGAAGGTAGCTAACAGCCTAGTGAGGTCTCTGTGGATGGCAACAAGTTTCCTATTTCTTTATTTTAGGACTCTCTGCACTCCTGGCACATAAACACTCGTGTAGACATCATTCATTAAACTTTATCAATAGCATGTCACTTCGTGTGAAGCTTATTTCTTCTTCTTCTTACTTTTGATGTTATGAGAAACAATAATGGCAGGATGAATAACAGACTGAGAGCTGTGGGATCGGGTGGGGGATGGGAGACAAGAAGAAGGGGCACAAGATGGAGAGCTGAAGACATCGTTGTCATTACTGTGCTTCATCATGTGGTCATCAACGTCTTCCTCAAAATACCAAATGAAAAGAGCGAGTCAACCCTATCACACACAGGAAGTGGTACAGAAAACCAGAACAAAAAAAAAAAAAAAAAGAGGGCTTTGTGAAGTGGAAGGATTTGCCACAGATAGTCGTAGAGGCGAATGTTTTTAAATGGTCTGTGGCTATGGACATTGGATACACCCAACCTAGCAATAAATATTATCATATTTAAAAAATGAGGTGAGGGTTAGTTTAACATGCATCCCATTGGTGCTATAATTCAGGATGGGAATTTCACTTCAGAAAATTCCTCAGGGAGAATAAAGATGGAATTTATGCCATAAACAACAAAGAGCTGAAGCGGCAATGGTCCACTAACCCTTTGCTGTGGTAAATAAATGAGATCTTCCGAAAGCTTTCTTGACTCTTTAGAAGACAAGAATATTCTACTACACTTGTTTCTAAAATTTAACATAGTTCAGGGGTCTAGCTGTCATCTGGTGGTTAGACCCTAACGTCAGTTATTGGCAGAGGTGGTAGCTACACTTGTAGCTATCGTCAAGCTGACAGTGAAGCCTATGTGTGATGTGATTTCTTTTCTCTTCCTAAATATTCGGAGGAATTGGAGTGCTATTTTTCAGTTGTCTCTCATCTTTTGATTAGCTGGACAAGGAAATCATTTTATTGGATCATAGTGATACACATGGCAAAAATTATTTTTCTGGGTTACTGGGAGGGAAATGTAATGTGAAGAACAAAGAAAAGCTATAGTATAGATAAGGCATTCTTTCTAGAATATAACCATCTGGACTATAGTATATTGATTACAAAACTGGTCTATTCTTCCCCATACCAATGTCCTTTGCAACATCTTTGCAGCCTCTCCCATCAAGAGGAGTATTTCTTTGCCTCTGAGACAGAGATAACCTTTTAACTTGATTTGGCCAAAAAAAAATTGATGGAAGTGATGGTGCTCCAGTATTAAGCATAGACCTCAAAACACCTTGCCTCTCCCTCTCTGTCTCTACCGACGTGGGAAACAAAGACAGAAGGAAATGTAGGTGAAATTAAATATGAAGCCCTTTGACAAGTACTTGAGGCAGGCAGAGAGTATAACCTAACTCTAGGAGGCTCCCAACTGTCTTATTGTTAATTCCTTGCTAGAGGGAAGAACAACTACGGTTTGATATTAGCAAGGCTTCTGGTATCCTGTGAATGAGTCTTCTTTAGCATATGAAAATCCTTTGGGAATTTCCCTTATCTTTACTTCCAACAACCCCAATGTATATGACTAGTTAGATCTCATAATCCTGGGGCAGCAGGAGGTAACAGGGAGCAGTAGGCAACAGCCCCTCTTTGTGCCCTCGGGTGCTTTAATAAAACCACCATTTCACACCAAAGATGTCTCAAGAATTCTTTCTTCATCATCGACTCCAGACCTCCCCCCACCGAATCTCACCTATACTCAGAAACTACATCATCTACTAGTCTCTATCAAACACATACTTCAACCAGTCAAATAAACCCCAGCTAGTCTGGTGGAGGATGAGAAACTGCGGAACAGAATGCAGAGAGCTGAGATCATTCTAGATTAGCTGGCCCTGAGCCAGCCCACCAGCTGACCCAGATGCATAATAAATCTGGCCAGTCAGGATCTGTTGAGCCTGGCCTAAATCAGGAGGACTTCTTAGACAGCCCTTAGACCCAGGAGCTAAAATGAGAGTTTAATTACCATATGTCACTGAGGGTTTGTGGTTGTTTGTCACTCAGCATTATTGTGGCAAAAGATAACTTACCTAGGGGTGTTTCTAAATTCAAGCTTTTCTTCCTTTCTCAACTCCTGCGAATCAATAGACACTGACAAGTGTCAGTAGACAGAAGTATTTATTTCTTTCCTCCAGTCTAGTTCAAAAATTCTAGAAGTTCCCAAGGGAAATACATTATTTTTTCACTTTTCTTGCTACTAGTTGTCCAGCTTCTTTTTCTCTGTTTATCTGAGAGAAAACCAAAACCAAACCAAAACAAAACAAACAAACAGACAAAAAACAAAACCCAACTGTTAAAAAGCTAATGTCTGGAGGGGCACCTGGATGGCTCAGTAGGTTAAGCATCTGTCTGCTTTTGGCTCAGGTCTTGATCCCAGTGTCCTGGGATAGAGTCCCACATCAGGCTCCCTACTCCCTACAGTGGGAGGCTTGCTTCTCCCTCTCCTTACCCCTCCCCCTACTCTTGCTTTTTCTCTCTCTCAAATAAATGGGTAAAATATATTATATTATATGTATATACATATATGTATATATGTATATATTATATATTATATCAAATGTATGCATGTTATATGTATATACATCATATATGTATAATATGTATATATTATATACATATAATATGTTTTTGTTTTATATTTTTATAAATTTATATATATTAAATATAAAATACACATTAATATAAAATATATGTTTATATTTATTGTATATTTCTCTATATAATTATATATATAAAGAAGAAGTCAATCTGTGGAATCCCCAGCTTCTTTTTCTTTTTTTTTAAGATTTTATTTATTTATTTGAGAGAGAGAGTGAGAGAAAGCATGAGAGGGGAGAAGGTCAGGGGGAGAAGCAGACTCCTCATGGAGCTGGAAGCCTGATGCAGGACTTGATCCCAGTATTCTGGGATCATGACCTGAGCCTAAGGAAGTTGCTTAACCAACTGAGCAACTCAGGCGCCCCTGAGCTTCTTTTTTTATCTACCCTCCACGTTCCCAGGGCTTACATGCCCACTCCTGATAGTCTCCTGCAACCAGTTTAAGATCCTTCACTCACCTCATTCACTCCGAGGAAGAAATGACTGAAAAGGCCTAAAGAATTATGGAGAGAGTTAAATTTTGAGCTCAAAGCCTAACACTGTTTTTTTCTTAATTGGTAATCTTGGGTCATTTGCATCGGAATCATCCTGGAGAGCAAACTGAAATGCACACTCTGGATCTCACCCAGACTTAGCACAACAGTAACAGAATTTGAATGGAAGTGGAAACAGTTGCATTTCACCACAATTTTGTTTGTTTGTTGTTTAATGTTATTTTCCACTGCTGGAATTATTTTAAAGAGTCAGATCAGCAGTCAACTCCTTCATTTTAACAAAAGGGAAATTTTGTTTGCAGTCAGGGATCCATCAAGAAAAAGGAAACTGTTTTATGCATTCCAATTATACCTGTTTATATTTGGATGTAAAATTAGAGAAAAATAAAGAATTGCTCAAATAATGTAATGGCTAAGAGAACAGAGTTAGGAAAGCTGTCACCAGCAATCCTAACCTACATGACCTAAGTAACCAGTTCTTAAGGAGTTAACCTGAAGTCTACTTCAAATGTTAGGTCCGATCCCAGCCCACATGTCTGTCCACAAGTGTCTGTGGAGATTAATGATTTATCCTTGCTTTCATTTTCCAGATTTCTTGCAAGTGTCTCTGTTAGCTGATTCTCAAAAGAAACCAGATGGAAAAGGGATTCTGGGAAATGTAGTTCCCAATTTCCCCTCCATGATACAGACATATCTTATGTGGCTGGTAATATTAGAAACCAAATCAACAACAGAGATTAAAAAAAAAAAAAAGGCCTCCGCCTTTAGGTAGAAAGCTAGAGTATGAGTAAGATCTAAACATTATTTACATTTAAGTTTTGAGAATTAAGCCATGAAAAAAATTGAGATGGGCATTTCTGCCATATTCCAGGGGTATTAACAATTTGGTCTTCGGGGGCTGAGCTAATTTCTGTCTTTCATTACATGTTAAGTTTTCCCCCTGGAACTTTGGTAAATTTGATCTCTTATTTTCCAATTATGCAGTCTGTTAGCACATATCTTCCTAAATTTTCATGAGACAATATGCAGCAGCATCTGACCTTTTCTTGCTGATTTCATGGAAAATATTTCTAGTTGTATTTCTATCATTAGACTTCTTATGGAACTGTCGCCTCTAACACTGTTGTTGTACTCCTTGAACATGATGGAATTAATACTCTTTGCAAAATCCCTTAAAAATAAAACTAAATTCAACAATCCCTAGAGATACTAAGCAACAAAACTGACACACGTGACTGCTAATGCCATGGGAAGGAGGGCAGATTGCACAGGTTTTTATCCTGGAATCTACCTGTGAAAGTCGGTCAGTTCAAAGTTCATGAGCAGTGAACTATCTATCTATCATCTATCTATCTATATATATGAATTTCCATCTCAAACAAAAATGAAGGTCAGATGTATGGCAGGAATGAAAGCAGCTTCTATGTGTAAAAATTTAATTAAATTCTTGCAACAAGCCAGTGCGGTGAGTATTGTCCTGTTCCCATTCTGTACTTGTTGGAGTTGAGGGTCAGAGATGATAAAAATTAAGTCAAAGTCAAAGAGTTTATTAAAGAAAAAGTCTAAATTTAAATCTCTAGCCTCTGACTCCAAACCCTGTTCTTTTCCTATTTTATCCCCCTCCCTCCATAAGTACCGTTTTCCAGCATGTAAAGTCCTTTCTGGTTTGCAGCGAGGAGAATGTAGCACCTTTTTCTGTCTTGTTGTTGCCTTTTCAGCCTCCACCACAGATTCCTGAGTTGGGAGGGAGGGAATGCTTCATATATAAGGTCTCTAACTTTCCTCTTTGGGCCGTTTTCATATTTTTTGTGTTTACCAATGGTGACAAATGAAAGTTGCAAATCAAAGTGAATCTTACTTTATTGTGGATGACCGTTTTTGTTTCAGTTGTCCTGGTGTCTATTGCTTCTTCCTATCAGCACCTTGATTTCTTTCCAGATTTCTTCTTTCTTTTCGTGTGTCCTCTTACTGGAATGTTGAAACCAGTGTTTGCCTCCCACTATGGACGCTGAAGTGGAAGATACTTCTGCTCCCCATCCTATCACATCCCAGGGTGCACTTGTGGTGGAAGATTGACTAAGCAAATGCTCTCCTCTAGAACTTTGAATTTTGATCAAGGGATGAAAGGCACAGGGATGATTTGGAGATCATGTGAGTCAATGGCCACCTGCTTCAGCTATAAAATTATTTCTGTAGTCCCTATTTCAATGTTGCTCTAGTTTCTATCAGTTTCCAAAAAACAAACTTCTCTTCTCTCTTCAAGTTTATGATTATAAACAGCTACTATACTTATTTTTCTTACTGAGGTTAACCAGATTCAATATCTACAGTTTGCGATTTAAAAATCCAAACTAATATAGTAATCTTTCTAATTATTAATTCATTTACCTGCTTTAACTCATTCATAAGATATAAATCATGAAAATTAAAAATGAATGAAAAAACTGGAAAGGAAATTACTTTTATTAGGGAATTATCTTATATTTAATGGATAATTTCTATAGTAATCAGGAATTCTTTCAGTTGTAAATAGAAGAAAAAAGTCCATTGTGCTTGAAAATCATGGGAGACAACGAAAGAAAAAAATGAGGATAAAAAAGGTAAGATGGAATTTAGAATAGATACTACACAATGAAGTGGAAGCACATTTCTGGTGAATTTATGGCATACATGTTGCATAATTTACATAAAGGTTTCCTTGACTTTGATGAAGAACTTTCAGTAAGTCTAGACAAGAAGAAAACATAGCCACTGGCAACACTAAATATTCCTAGGGTAAAAACTGAGCATTTGCTCAGAAGGAAAATTATTCATCATACTTATTCCAGAGAAAAAAACCTAGCCTCTTGTTTTCTCATGTAAGAACCATACAAAATGCAGCAAATCGTGTCTACAAACATACCTCTGGAGAAAACACTACCACATGGTTCACAGACTGTTTTTAACATTCTTCATTGTAAGTCACCATTATGCCAAAGTGAATTCACCAAAAGCCATTTTATGGGGGTCAAAAATGATATGACCCACGTATGCAACTCTCTGTAGGTCTGTTGGTTTATCCATGCGGAGGTCTTATGATATTTAGAGAAATGGGTAGGTGGCTGACATTCAAGAACTTTTTCAAAACTACTGTTTCCCTGAAGTATTGCTGAGAAATGAATTTAAGGTCGCCCTCTCCATCAATTATCTGCTGAGCAGCTATTCTACGTTGGCTGTGGGGATGTTTAATCTAGCCATTGTTAAATTGGAGTGACTGAAGACAGAAGGATAAATAGAAATAAATTGTTTTTCTGCTTGTAGAAAGGGAGAAGCACGCACTGGGAAGAATCAAGATTATCCTTAAGACAGTATTATGGGATTTAAAATGAAGGATTAGGGATAACATTAAAAGTAATGGCTTAGGGACAAAAAAATGTAGAAGTCAGTTAAATAGCTTCTTCTTTGGAATGAATATACAGTTACTTATACAACCCACTGTCTAACCAAAGCAAGAAATTTTTGAGAAACTTCAAGCAAATGAACTAATCTTTTAAAACAGATAAATAACAGTTTCAGAGAAAATTAGAGTACATTTTAGAGTTTATGTGGCTCACCTCTATTAAACTAGAACTATAAAAATCTTCATTAAAATAATAATTTTCTAAAAATATAATTTTTCAAATCTGACCATAAGAAATTATAAACACAAGAGTTACTAGGAAATTTCTATGAAATGAATGTTTGTGTCTCCTCAAAATTCATGTTGAAGCTTAAACTCCCAATCCGATGGTATTTGGAGGTGAGGACTTGGAAGATAATGAGAACTTTGGTAAATCCCCCATGAACAGATGATCTTTCTTTCTCTGCTCTCTGCCATGTGAGGATAAAATGAATATTAGCCACCTGCACACCAGGAAGTATGTTCTCATCAGATTTCTACCATACTGGCACTCTGATCTTGGGTTTTATAATCTCCAGGACTGTGAGAAATAGTTTGTCATTTAAACCACCCACTTAATGTATATTTAGTATAGCAAACCAAACCGACCAAGACAGAAACTGAATAGAGAAATTTATAAAAATAACTGACTCAAACTCAACCATATTAACAATTACATTAAAGGTAAATCAATACTTTGCGATAGGCAGAATAATAGTCTTCAAAGATGTCTATACGTGATCCCTGGAAACTGTGAATATTTATCTTACCAAGCAAAGGGGATATTGAAGTTGTGATTAAGATTATGGACCTTGAGATGTGGAAATTATTTTGGATTATCTGGGTTGGACCAGTATAATCACATGAGCCTTTAAAAGTGGAGAACCCTTCACAGCTAGATTCAGAGAAAAAAAAAATGTGATGAAGAAATTAAGGTCAGGGGCGCCTGGGTGACTCAGTGGGTTAAGCCTCTGCCTTTGGCTCAGGTCATGATCCCAGGGTTCTGGGATCGAGCCCTGCATCAGGTTCTCTGCTCAGCGGGGAGCCTGCTTCCCCTTCTCTCTCTCTCTGTCTGCCTCTCTGCCTACTTGTGATCTATGTCTGTCAAATAAATAAAATCTTAAAAAAAAAAAAAGAAATTAAGGTCGGAGAAATGCTATATTGTTAGCTCTCAGAATGGAGTATAAAACTGTAAGAAAACAATGTAGGTACGTTCTAGAATCTGGAAAAGTCACATACACACACACACACACACGCACAAATATTCTCCCCTAGAGCTGCCTAAAAGGAACATAACCCTGAAGACACCTTAATTTTAGCTCACTGAGACCTGTACTGGCTATCTTCTAGAACTATAGAATAATAAATCTGTGTCGTTTAAGCATCTGACTTTGTCATAATTTGTTACAGCAACAATGAAAAAAACCGATATGTTTCTCAAGTATAAGGTAGAGGTTTAAGTCTGAATTAACAACATGCTATTTAGAATGAAGATGCTTGCATGAATGCAAGAATACTGATAGACTAAGTAAAAATATGGAAGGAGATATACCATGTAAAAAATTAACTACAAGAAAGCTGATTTAGCTATATCAGTAACAGACAAATTTTACTTTAGTGTAAGATAATTTAATTACCAATTACAGAGAGTAACCTAATAGAGTGGTGACTGCATCAACTCAAAAGACAAACATAATCTTAAATGTGTATTTAATTGATAACAAAATTTCAAAATATATAGGCCAAATATGGTAGAAGTGAAAGGGGCAATAAATAAATCTATAATCATAGTTGGGAATTAAAAAAATTTTTCTCAAAAAATTAAACAAACAAAAAATATCAGGAAGTTATAGAATACTTGGAAAACTCTACTAAATAGGTTGGCCAAATTTACATTTATATCTATATACACCAACAACAATATATGAGTTATTTTTAAGTACTCATAAAATATTCACTGAAGGAGTATGCTGGGTCACAAAACCAATCTCAATAAATTTCAAATAATTACCATTATATAGAGTATGTTCTCTTACTACCAAGAATTAAAGGAGAAATCACGAACAAAAAAAATAACCTGAAAAATACCCATCTGTTTGAAAACTAAGCAATACATGTTTAAATAATTCACTTCTCAAAGATGAAATAACAATGAAAATAGAAAACATTTAGAATGAAATAACAAAAAAACCCACCCCACACATGATGTTTTTAGGATACAGCAAGAGCTGTAGTCCTTAGAGGGGAATCTCTTTCATCTTTAAATGCACATATTAGAAGGTAAAAAAAAAAAAAAAAAAGCCCCTTAAAATCAGTTATTTTGGTTTTTAATATCAAGAAACTAAGAAAATAACAGCAAAGATATCCAACCATACCAGTCAATATAATGAAAATAAGAACCCAGAAGTAGATAAAATAAGAAAAAGACAACAAAGCCAATAACTTTCTTTGTAAGGACTGATAAAAAAAAAAAATTATTAAACCATATCACAAGCAACAAAGTTAAAGTGTGAAAAAACAGAATAATCAGAAATGATAGACAAAAGCTCACCACTTTTAGTCATAAAAGGATAACAAGATGATACCATAAATAAATTCTGTCAATAAATTTCACAACTAATTTGAAAATATGCAAATTCCATGGAAAACAGAACCTACCGAAACTGGCAGAAGATGAAAAAAATCTGAATAACCCAATGTTTGCTTAATGTTTTTATGTATTTCATCAGTAGTTCAAAAAATTCCCCTCTCAAAAACAAACAAAACTCCAGACCCAAATGAATTTACTGATGAATTCTACCAAATACTTTAGAAAAATAATTAATTCCACGCTATCACATACTTTTTCAAGACACAAAGAAAGAGAAAATATTTCCCACTTCTTTTTATACGTCCACTAAATACTAATACCAAACCCTACCAAGGATATTACATGAAAAGAAAGTTACAGGTCCATGTCCCCTATGAATATAATGAAAAAATCAAAAATATTAAAGTACTGGCAATTAGAATTTAGTGGTACATTTAAAGCATAAATTATCATTACCAAGTAGAGTTTATTTCAGAATTACAAGCTTGGTTTAACATCAAAAATGTAATTAATGTAATTCACCTTGGTGACATAATAAAAAAAGCAAAAATTGATTTTCTTAGATGTATAGAAAGTATTAATAAAATTTAACAACCTCCACTAAAAAATTTCTCAGCAAACTAGAAACAGAAGGAGCCTTCTTCAATTTGATAAAGATTATTTACATACAGCCTACAGGTAACATCAGACTTAACAATGAAATTTTGAACATTTTTTCCCTAAAGTGAGGGGGAAAAAATGTACATGATCATCATTTTTTATTTTACTTTGTATTAGAAGTCTTAGTTCATGTTATAATGTAAAAGAAGGAAAGACAAAAAGGAGAGATACGGAGACAGAATCTGAGAAAGAAACGAAATCTGGAATGAAAAATAAGAAGTGTAACTGTCATTATATGTAAACATCATGATTGTAAATTCAGAAAATACAAAGAAATCCACAAACTATAAGAACTAGTAAATGAATTTAGGAAGTTCACAGGAAACATTGTGAATTCTATTTCAATAAACCATCAACAAACAATAAGGTAACTAAAAAAATGTTAAATAACCTTTATAATTTCATAAAAAACAAAATATCTAGGAATAATATTAATAAACTATGTGCAAGATTTTTCTGAAAACTATAGATAAAAGATATAGAAAAATATATATAGAAAAACACTTTAAATATTTAAAGATCCAATTATTCCATCTTTATGGTATGAAAATCTCTAAACTGATACATGGTAATTCTAAGTAGGGTACATAAAGGGGCGCCTGGGTGGCTCAGTGTGTTAAGCCTCTGCCTTTGGCTCAGGTCATGATCTCAGGGTCTTGGGATCGTGCCTCTTATCAGGCTCTCTGTTCATCTGGGAGCCTGCTCCCCAAACCCCTGCCACCTCTCTGCCTGCCTCTCTGCCTACTTCTGATCTCTGGCAAATAGATAAATAAATAAAGCTTTTAAATAAATAGATAAATAAATAAATAAGGTAGATATAATTCCCAAATTCAATGCATGGAGAAATAGAAAAGCAAATTCCAAGATTTATATGAAAACATAAAGAACACAGAGATGCCAAGACCAGTCCTAAAGCTATAGTAATGGAAACAGTGTCATATTTGAATAAACATAGACCAATGTTTGAAAGAAAGAGAAGAGAGGGCGCCTGGGTGGCTCAGTAGGTTAAGCGTCTGCCTTTGGCTCAGGTCATGATCCCGGGGTCCTGGGATCAAGTTCTGCATTGAGCTCCATGCTCAGAAGACAGTTTTCTTCTCTCTCTCCCTCTACCTCTTCCTCTGCTCATGTTCTCTCTCTCATTCAAATAAATAAACAAATTAAAAAAAAATTAAAATAAAATAGAAGAGAGTCCAGAAATAGACCCATAGATACAACTTCTTGATTTACAACAGAAAGCATCAATGAAAGTCAATGGGAGAGTAAACCTTCTAAATAAATTTGTAATTAAGGCAAGAATAAGGTGATTTGGGGATAGTAACGTTTTTGTCTTAAAAACGTATATAACTATCCCCTCAGTTCAGCCAAGTGTGACCATACCTAGAAACCAAGTTGCTTAGAATCAGTGCGAGTTATACAGCTCTTGCTTCCTAGCCTCAAGTCCATCACTCTGGGCTCTTTTGTGAGATGCCAGGATTCGGATTCTCCAAAGCATGTTTACTAGACTTTCCCGACAGCCAACTTTCTGCTAGGTTCTGCCAAGTGAGAGGCCCTCGCAAGAAACTGGAAAGCTGGCTAAAGGACAAAATGAAGCTATTCCCATTTCCAAGTCCTGTAGCTTCCCTCCAAGGGTAGAGGACTGCTACAGCTTCTGACTTCTTTTGACATGGGATCTGGGTGTTGCCCTCCTCAGAGGTTAACACCCCAGTGTTGGGGGGGGGTGCTCTTTTTAAGCCCAGCAATCTGGTAGCTCTATCTCTTCCCTTTTGTTCTTCTTAAAGATTTTTTTTTTTTTTTTTTTTTTTATCTATTTGACAGAGAGAGATCACAAGCAGGCATAGGGGCAGGCAGAGAGAGAGGAGGAAGCAGGCTCCCTGCCGAGCAGAGAGCCCGATGCGGGACTCGATCCCAGGACCCTGAGACCATGACCTGAGCCGAAGGCAGCGGCTTAACCCACTGAGCCACCCAGGCGCCCCCCCTTTTGTTCTTCTAACCGCAGCTGCTTCCTGCAGTTAATAATATTAGAATACCTCAGCATCCTTTTTACATTTGCAGCTTTTGGACACCTTTATATAACCAATTCCTTGTATCAAATCATCTCTTTTACAAATACCTGATGTTTTCTGCTTTCCTGGCTGGGCCTTGAATGATATACAGCCCATAACTCACAAGAAATGTCTCTCTTGAGGCTGCTACATGAAAGTTGAAGATACTCTTTTCAAGTATAAATTATCTAATTGAGTTTTTAAAACCCTCAGGCCACCTTACCCTTCTCAGCAACTAACCTTCCCAGTCCAGTAATGAGTACTAATGGATTCCAGAGCAGTTAATGCAGGAATAAAAATAAGCAGAAATGATTGCTTTCTGCAGTCTCCAAATATCTGACCTAGAGGTAGCCATAGACACCAACTGGACTAACTATGATTTAATCTGTGATGCTATCTATCATCCAGGATGAAAACGTCAATGTGGACTCCTCAGGTTTTTTTATACTTGCTACAACCCACAGCTAGTTTCTGTTTCTAGATAAGTTTGGCAATACGTTTTCAATTTAGGTTAATATAATTGTCCCTGTGGCCAACAGCAACTTAAACAATCAATCCACAACAGCTCCAGATAGAATCCCAACATAACCATTGCCAATTCCAATAGTCAGGTCCCCCAAAGTTGTTGGTTCTGTAATGAACAAGCTCAAGTTAGTATATATCCAAGCAGAAAGAATATACTTTGCCAGGAGAAGATAAAGGTTAAAATAATCATGTTCAGGTTTACTGGAGAAGAAAAGAACACTTGAACGAAACAAAGTCTCTTAAGAGAAAGCCCTTGCCTTGTATCTGGTCAAATTCCTTTCCTTGACAATCAATAAATGAGAGATCTAAGATCAGGCAGATATAAGAGGTGTGTTCTAAATTTTATATATTTTACTAGAAATAGACATTCAAATCTATCCTAAAAGTGCATCAGAATGTGATCATTATAATCCTTCATCATATTCTGTGGCAGAAATCTTACTTATTGAAGGAGCTCACTCCAGGGCATCTGCTGAATCAATAAACCACCCGACTACTGTAAGTAGGAGTGGTAGTATTAGTAGCGATAGCGACAGCTGCATACGGGTAATTATTTTGTATTAGTAAGTCTAAATGCTTTGAATGTATACTCTCATTTATTTCTCATTAAAAACAGAAGTCATTCCTACTTCTACTAGGCAAAGTGCCTCTATTTGTGTTTGGTTTTTTTTTCTTTTTTTTTTTTTTTCATATTTTATTTATTTATTCCAGAGAGAGAGAGAGAGAGAGAGAGCAAGAGAGCACAAGCAGGGGAAGGAGCAGAAGGAGAGGGACAAGCAGACTCTGTGCTAAGTGTAGAGCCCAATGTTGGGCTCAATCCCAGGACCCTGAGATCATGACCTGAGCCAAAACCAAGAGTCAGACACTTAATTGACCGAGTCTCCCAGGAGTCCCTTTATTTGCTTTTTGAAGATTTCTGTTTTCTCTGGATGAGTTCTAGCTTGAAGGAGTTCTTAAAGGACTCTGTCCTTACTGAACTAAATGATGGGTACATGACCCAAACTAAGTGAGTTAGACTCCTCCCAGAACTTTGAATCTTGTTTGGAATGATTTAACAGCCACAGTACCCAGACAAGATCCTCATATTTACTAGGTACTGAATAAATACTCGTTCCTACTTTTTTTGAACCTCAATTACCAAACTTTCTCTTGATTTCCTAAGCTACTCAATGTCTATCCAGCAAAATCCTTTTCTGCTTAAAATTAAATAATCGGTGGCTATTGCTTGCAAAGAAAAATTTTCTAAAGGATTGTCCTTTTTTTTTATACATGAGAAAATTGATGCTTCGTGTAGTTAAGTAAATTGTTTAAAGTCAAACTATTTGTAAAATACTGGGATCTTAACCCATGTCCCCCTGATCTTATAAACCCAGTGCTCTAGATGAAATGTCTTTGTAATAGATGTGAAAGCAAATTTTATCCTATCCAAGATAAGAACAGTCTTTAGAAATCAAAGAGGCTGCAAGCTTTGGTTCTGGTCATTCATTCTGTGATGGATCTTACTGATGAATCACCTAGACAAATGAAAGATTGGCAAAGCAAAAGAAAAGCTTTAATGTGAATGGATAAAGATAGCCTCATGGCCAGGTTTTCCCCATGGTTGGGAAAGGGATTAATTAACAAGGCTGCATGATAATGGGGCAGAGGCCCATCAAGGGAAGATTATTTCCCTGTGATTTGCATCAACAAAGGAACCTAAAAATATTTAAAAATAAGGTTTTTGTAGGAGAGAGTACTAAGAGTTTAAAAACGTTTTTTGGAAAATAGCTTTTTTCTTCAAAAAGTTAAACACAGTATTACAAAATATTACAACATATTCATTTTTAAATATATTGGAAAGAACTGAAATTAGATACTTGTAGAGGCACTTTTATAGAAGCATTAATCACAATAACCAAAAGGTGGAAATGACCCAAATGTCCATTAATGGATGAACAGATAAATACAAAGTGGTACAAACATACAATGGAATAGTATTCAGGCATAATAAATAAATCAGTGGTGCCTGCTACAACATGGATAAATCTTAAAAACATGCTAAGTGAAATAAGTCAGACATAAAGGGCCACATTTTATATGATTCCATTTCTATGAAATATCTAGAACAGAAAAATCCATAAAGAGAGAAAGCAGATTGGTGCAGTTTCTAGAGGATGGGATAAAGGGAAAATAGAAGATAGGGATATAGGATAATGGATAATTAATTAATTAATTAATGGCTATAGAGTTCTACTTTGGGGTAATAAAAATGGAATCAGATGGAGCTAGGTTTGCAGAATATGAATGTAATAAATGACACTGGATTATGCACTTTAAAATGATTATTTCATGTTAATTTCTCTACAATTTTTAAGAAGCATTTCTTATGTGCTTTAAATACTTTGTATATAATACACATATAATCTCCAAAACTACCTTATGAGGTAAGTTATTGTTACCATCTGTATCTAAAAGATAGGAAAACTAAGGTGTAGAAAAATTGCTATTTGCCCAGGGTCACAAAGCTGGTAAAGCTGTAGATTTAGAATTCAAACTCAAGAATTCAAGCTCTGGCTCCCAAGTATGTATTTTCTTTTTTCCTTTCTTCTTTTTTTTTCTTTCTTTTTTTTTTTTAAGATTTTATTTATTTAATGACAGAGATCATAAGCAAGCAGAGAGGTAGGCAGAGAGAAGAGGAGGAAGCAGGCTCCCCAATTCAGTTCAATTCCAATGCAGGGCTCAATCCCAGGACCCTGAGATCATGACCTGAGCTGAAGGCAGAGGTTTAACCCACTGAGCCACCCAGTGTAATGTATTTTCAACATTATACTCCTACTGTCTTCAAAAATGGGGAATATTGTGATTATAGACCTAGATCAGCACTGTCCAATAGAACAGTGGTGATGAACATATTCTATATCAACATTGTCCAATACAGTACCACTAGCCACATGTGGCTACTGAGCACTTGAAATGCAGCTAGGATAACTGAATAACTGGATTTAAAATTTTGTTTAAGTTTAAATTATTTAAATTTAAGGACTCTTATGTGGCTTTGGGCTACCATGTTGAAAAATGAAAATCTAGACTGATTTGTTTGTTTACATTATTATTTAGGATACACAAAAACATTCCTGAGAATGTATGATATTTTTTTCTGGGAAATACAAAGAAATAGGAAAAGAATGGAACAGTCCAATCTCAACCATCTCCTTGTGCTCTGATAATTCCCAAGTATGGATTGTAGAGGATTCCCAAGTATGGATGTGAGGTAGTATGAACCTTCATTTTTTTTATTGTATCACATTCTAAAGGTCATAAAGGTCTTGACATTTACAGCATGGACGTATTTGGCCCAAAATGGAAAATTTTATTTAGGATAACCTTAAATATAATTCATAATTAAGTAAGCCAGTCAGTGGTAATACACAATAGCATTCTTCCATCCCCTTATTGTGAATATGTATATTAGACATTTGGTATAAAAAAGTTACTGTAAATGTAGTTGCAGATTTCCTACTGTGCTTCAACCTACAAATATCTTTTACATGGTTCTCTTCCATCTGTTTCTTTACCAAAGCTAAGCTTCTTTTTGTTTCAGGGCCCAAATTGTCATGTTTTGCTCTTTCTTCTTGCATTTGTTTGTAATGCCTATCTCTTTAATACAAGCAACCAGGGGGCCAAGGCAGAGCAAACATTTTTCAACCCAAAGTAGCTCATGCATAGACCAGCACACAAGGAATGTAAACATAATGTCACACAGACATCACAACTGGAAGTGTTTTAAGGTATCTCCAACCCCGCTCTCTTCCACGTTGTGGGAATCCTGACTTTGCCAGGATCGGAGCTCTTGGGGCTCTCTCCTACAGAAAATATCACTTTCCCTTTTTTTCTATAAAAGCAGCTTCAATTAACCTTTTTCCTTTAGGCTTTCCAGGTGAGAGTTGCTTGAAGTCCTCTTTTGGGGGATTCCCAAACTCAGGGAAAATAGTTCAAATTTGACCAAGAACTCTGTAAACTTTTCCTGCTCTGGTCCCCTGGCCGGAAGCTTAGCAGGCATCTAGCCAGGAGGCTCAGCAAGCATAAGTGTCCCCTCCAGTCTCTAGTCATGGTTTTTGTGAAGCTTCACTGGGCTGGAGGTGAGGTTGGGGTTTGAGGAGGTATAGAAGATGAGGTGATGAGTGGGGGCAAAGAGCTCCCTCCTCTCAGTGAATGGGAGGGCAGTGGCACCACCCTTCCTAGAAGAGGTGGAGGGTTCTTTTGCTCCTTTGTATCCCAGATCCTCAAGATAAAAGTTGCATGGAGCATTCCTCTCTCTCGTGTCCTGCAGGTCATTCAGAACCTCTTTCTTTAAGAATGTGAAATTAGGGGGGCACCTGGGTGGCTCAGTGGGTTAAAGCCTCTGCCTTCAGCTCAGGTCATGATTCCAGGGTCCTAGGATTGAGCCTGCATCACATCGGGCTCTCTGCTCAGCAGGAAGTCGGCTTTCCTTCCTCTCTCTGACTGCCTCTCTGCCTTCTTGTGATCTGTCAAATAAATAAATAAAATCTTAAAAAAAAAAAAAGAATGTAAAATTAGGGGCACTTGTTTGGCTCAGTGAGTTAAGCCTCTGCCTTTGGCTCAGGTCAAGATACCATGGTCCCCACATCAGGCTCCCTGCTTAGTCGGGAGCCTGGTTCCCCTTCTCCCTCTTCCTGCCACTTCCCTTGTTTTTACAAGCTCTTATTCCCTCTTACTTTTTGTCAAATAAATGAATAAAATATTTAAAAGAAAAAAGAAAGAATGTGAAATTGCTTCTCTTACGGGCTTATGGCTTCAGATAACATTCACATTCAAATAAAAACTCTCAATTAAAATCCAGCAAATATATTTTGAACTGATTTGACAAACATTTATTGAGTGCCTTCTATGTGCAATTCATGGTTCTTGGCATAGAGTGTGTCCAAAAGGATACAGTCTTCACCTTCCACTGGTTGTCTTTGGGGAGTGGGTGTCTGGCTTTTTCTCCCGTATAATTTTATACTGTGGGATTTTTTTCTAACAAAAACCATAGATTTTATTTTTTTTTTGTTTATGAGTTATTTTCAGAATGAAAGCAAAACATTCTTTATTTGTTGCCACAGACATGTTTTTAATTTTTTTACCTAATATAAAAATTCAGTTACTGTATTTAAAAAATGTAGGATGCTGGTCATAATTCCCCCTGGGTTTGTGACATTATAGGAGCATTGCTTATAAGCTGTAAAGAGAAAAATCATTGCTGCCTCAGTGACTTATTTTATTTAGTAAGTGTAATTGCTCCTTTATAAAGCATTGATTAAACTTTAGAATGTAAAAGGTCAGATGGAGATTTATGCAAGATAAGACTACATCTTACTTGCCAACTCATTCAAAAATGACATTGTTACTTACCTTGTCCTTTTTTGTGTCCCTAAAAGATCTCTTTGGGCTTTGTAATAACCAATTAGAAATATATATTCTAGATGTAATTGGCTTCTCTTGAAAGTCTCCCTCATGTGGAGGAATTACTCCAGTTTTTCATTATATACCCCAAAATCAATTAATGAGGGATGGATCTTTTACTTAAAATTTGGGAGTTATGAGAAATGGAAAAGAGAATTCACATCAAACACTACATAGCGAAACTTAATCAAATACTTATGCATTAATTACATACTGTAGTGTAACAATTTCTAATTAGCTTAAAAAATTACTTCTTTCCCCCTCATAGTTTTTGTCAGCCAAGAATCTGGACATGGCTTAGTTGGGTGCCTCTGTTTCAGGGTCTCTCACAAGGCTGCAGTTAAGACATTGGCTAGAGTTGTGGTCCACCTGGAGACTGAATTGGGGAAGGATCTGCTCCAAAGCTCCCTCACATGGCGGTTGGCAGGTTCTCACTGACTACTGTCCAGAGGCATCAGTTTGCGCCATATTGGTCTCTCCTTAGGGCTCTTCGCCAGCATGGCAGCTGGCTTCTCTAAGACCGAAGGATTCAAGAGAAAGAGAGGACAGATCCCTCAAGATGGAAACCACTGTCGTTCCATAATCTAATCCTGAAAGTGACGTCTCTTTGCTTTACTTTAGTCTGTCTGATAGAAGTAAGCTTCTAAAATGAGCCCGTTACACAAGTTGTGAATACTAGGAGGCTTAGATCTTTACAGGTCATCTTACAGGCTGCCCATGACAACCTATTTGACAGTTCAGTTCTCTGTACCTGACATCCCCCACCCCTGAAAGTTCCTGTTTTCAGGTTGTCAGAGAATCTAGTATCTCATTCTTTTCTTCTTCCTAGGCAGCCTGAAATTCTCTCTATATTTCATTGCAACATTTCTCCTTGGTTAAAACACCACATTTAACAAAAGAAAAACATTAGGTTAGCAGAATGTGGAAACTGTTGTTTCTTAATACACCCCTAGAGGGGTCTCAGTGGTATAAATGAAATAATGTAAATGTACTATAATATTATACTTAGGATTAATTATTTCATCTGGCTATAATTAAGACTTTCCTGCTATAAAACACTTACAATAGTCCCAATAATTAAATCTTTTTGGATAGAGAAGCTGTGTTCAAATGAATTCTATGTTATTGTTGGTCATATTTATAGTGAGGTTTCCTTGTAATAAGCTGTGATTTTCAAAAGAGTTTTCTTTTTTTTTCAAGTTAAATTTTATTCAAGCAAAAATCTGTATTTGTTTGTTTCCAAAGTCTTTTCTTACCCTTCTTCATGTGTCTCAGTACTAGTTCAATTACAGTGAAGAGGAACACAAAGCTTTTGACATTTGGGCCAAGAACAATGTTGGTTATTAAACTCAGCCTTACCCTGGAACAAGCTGCCTCCTCAGAAAACATTTTGTTATATTTTCCTTGTCTGCAGAGTCAGTAACAAATAATACTATATAGCCTTGAGTGCTCAGTGAGCAAATGATACAGGCTTTTGAAGAGTTTTCATAGCATAGTGATTTCTTTCCCTTTGCTCTTGATATTGTGATTTTTTTTTTTTCTTTGTACTAGGTTAAATTTAAGTCTTTTCCTGGGCTTGTCCAAAAATTCCAGAGGGAATAAACTTTTATGTAATAACTTTCAGATAGGCTTGTACCTATTTTCAACTTTTCTCTCTAAAGTTGATAAAAAACTGATTTCTTCTGATCTCTGAAAGTGATAAGAGAAATCATCTGCTATCACTCAGTTATGTACAATAACATGACTTGACTATTCCCAAATTTCCTCCTCCCAAGAAGATGAAATTGCAAATAACTTTATTGGTTATTTCAAGATCTTTTTGAAAATCCATTTATCAGAGTATTAGAAGACTCAGTCAACCCTCATAAGAGAACTCAGAAAAATAGCTCACTCAACGAGGCTCATCAAATGACTGTTTACTTCTCAAGACTTGATTTAGAACCCTGGGCTCACTGTGTCCACAACTTTATATTATCAAATTTTACCCAATCCCAAACAGACTTTCACTGTCTACTTTAAATGGACCCCCAAAACATCATAAATATTTTATTTTTGTTCCCTTCCACCTCTAGATCCTATTAAGACGCTACCAAAGAAATGATCTTGCTTCATTTCTTCACTTGTAATCTTATTTACAAGTTAGTAACTTGACCTTGCTTTATCAAGAAGCTGTTTTGGTGGTCTTTTCAGGGAATGGATAATTGACAGGAGCAACCAAGAAATGCCTATAAAGGGGAAGAATTTCTGGGTTTAACCTCTGCTTATTTATTACGTGTGAATCCTACTTTCCCCGGGGAGGGATATAACAATATACTTAGGTTGTATCATCTAAAACTGATACAGGAAACGTGTCTACAAAAAGGAACACAAATACTTTAAGTAAACATTATACAAAGTTGCAGTGATAGGTCATATCACTGAGATGAAATATAAAGCATCTTGGAAGCCAGGCAAGCAGAGCTGAGGAATAAGTGGTAAAGTTATGTTGTGTACATGGTTTGCTTTCACCACTTATATGAGAAAGAATAACAGAATGAGCAGATCCAAGAGAGAACTTCCGTACATATGCAAATTGCATGGTCTGCAACAAAGACATTTGTTTGCAGATAGTATCATTGACTAAAATGATCTGATCATGACTTCAAGGAGGCTCACCAGAATGTTTGCTGTCATGATGCTGAAAATCTAAAAATACCAGTTTAGTTAATAGTGATGTATATAAAAATCAGGGTGGATGTAATATACTATCCCCACAAGTGCTGCAATTGATCATAAACTTTTCTCCCAGATATAGATATGCATTTTGATTGTCACAGCATCTCTAACAAGTCTGATCAATTATCTGTCTTGTTCAATTAGAAAAGAAAGACATCACCCTTGTCTCTGCTGAAGGTGTCCTTGAACACCAAGTGATAGCTCTTCAGAGCTGGGCTTCCTGTCCTTGGATCCCTGCCACTTCAGTAACCCACATCCCATGCAGCACAGCAGCATGTTTTCAATGAACTTCAGTGAACCTCATTGTCCCCACAATAGAAGAACACTTGAAGTTGTTTTTATCAAGCAGAAGTTCTTGGTCTTCTTCAGTAAGAAAACAGAGTCGTGGCAGACTAAACCTCAGGAACATGAAAGGTGGCTTCAGGGAGGGAGATGAGCACATTGAATGGTCTCCCTCTTAACATTACTTTAAGATATAAAATGAATACAGAAATAAGATGAATATATCTTTTCCCTTGTTCCCTTTCTTTTCTTTTCTTTTTTTTTTTTTTAAGATTTTATTTATTTATTTGACAGACGGAGATCACAAGTAGGCAGAGAGGCAGGCAGAGAGAGAGGAAGGGAAGCAGGCTCCCTGCCGAGCAGAGAACCTGATGCGGGATTTGATCCCAGGACCCTGAGATCATGACCTGAGCCAAAGGCAGAGGCTTAACCCACAGAGCCACCCAGGTGCCCCAATAAATAAATTATTTAAAAATAAAAAATAAAATAAAGAAAAGAAAGGGAGGGGTGCCTGGGTGGCTCTGTGGGTTAAGCCTCTGTCTTCGGCTCAGGTCATGATCTCAGGATCCTGGGATAGAGCCCCACATCAGGCAAAAAATAAAATAAAGAAAAGAAAGGGAGGGGTGCCTGGGTGGCTCTGTGGGTTAAGCCTCTGCCTTCGGCTCAGATCATGATCTCAGGATCCTGGGATAGAGCCCCAGATCAGGCTCTGTGCACGGCAGGGAGCCTGCTTCCCTTCCTCTCTCACTGCCTGCCTCTCTGCCTACTTGTGATCTCTGTCTGTCAAATAAATATATAAAATATATATTTTTTTAAAAAAAAGTATCTAAGTATAGTGATAAAGGACTGTTGACATGGGTAACTTATTTTAGAATTTACGAATGTGGTAGTCAAACTGAAATGTGAAAAATGTGACAATCAATACCTCCCTAAATAAAAAATGGAATATTGTTTGGGTGGCTCATTCAGTTGAACGTCTGATCCTTGATTTCAGCTCAGGTCATGATCTTATGGTTGTGAGATTGAGCCCTGGGTTGGGCTCTGTACAGGATGTGAAGCCTGCTTAAAATTCTCTCTCTCTCTCTCTCTCCCTGCCCCTCCCCCTAAAACAAAAACAAAATAGCAAAATAATACTATGATGTTTGTAAACTTGAAAGATTCACCTCAGATTTTTCATTTTTTAAAATTCCATTTATCATAAGTAGGGAGATTTAACCCATGTATTAAACAAGTTTTAGTGAGTTAATAAATTCTAAGCAGATTCCTTTAAATGTCTGTATGGAGATATTTTAAAGCTTTTTAAAATGTCTGGAGGATAATGGTGGTGAGCTGAATTTAAATCTCTCCCCATCTGACAAGATAAGGAATCTTGGACCAAAAAGAAATGCAAATAAAACATATTTGATCCTTCACCATTACTAGGAGCCAGAGAATATCAAGCCCTTCAAATTACTTCTACGTAGAGAATAAACCCCAAATTCCAACAGAGCTATCACTGAAAGATGTGGCTGGAACTGCAAGACTTTGAATTCAGAGCAGAAGAGATAAGGCATAGATAACCCCCACAAAAGAGGAGAGGTGAGGAGAAAACTTAGAAAATACTGAGACAAAATCAGCCCCAGAAAAATGTCAGACTCTAAGTGCTAAATTTTTGAGCTCAGAACTAAGACTTGGTAGATAATCCCAGAACCATATAAACCATTTCAGGGTATTAAAAATGAAGGAAGGGACACCTGGGTGGCTCAGTTAGTTAAGTGTCTGCCTTTGGCTCAGGTCATGATCTCAGAGTCCTGGAATTGAACCCCACATTGGAGTCCCTGCTCAGCAGTGAGTCTGCTTCTCCCTCTGCCCCTGTACTCTCTCATACTCTCTCTCTTGCTCTAAGTAAATAAATAGTCTTTAAAAAGTCTTATAATGAGAAAATAAATAAAAAAGAAGGAAAACTTCAAAATATAATATATATAACTAATCTTGGTTAAAAGCAGAACAAAAGTTACAAATTAACATCACTTATGAATATTGGTACAAACATTAAAAATAAAATGTTAGCAAACAGACTATAAAATCATAGAAAAAAATAAGCCATGATGTAGTAATATTTGATACTGTTAATGAAAGAATGACTCAATATTAGAAAATCTATTAATGTAAATTTACCATATTAATAGGTCTAAAAAGAAAAGTTATATGATTATCTTCTTAGATATAGGAAAAGCCTATAGCAAAATTCAACACTCATTTTTATTAGACACTTTTGAGAAAAGAAGAATGGATAGCTTTTTCCTTAGCATGATAAAGTATATGGTCCATTCTATGTAATAAGAAACACTAAAAATATTTTCACACTGGTCAGGAAAAAGTCAAGGATGTTTACTATACCCACTAATAATAACTTTTTAAAAAGATTTATTTGTTTATAGGAAAAAAAGAGGAGAGAATGGGAGGAAGAGGCAGAGGGAGAGAAATTCAAGCAGATTCTGTGCTGAGTGTGTAACCGGACATAGGGCTCAATCCCAGGACTCTGGGATCATGACCTGATCCAAAATCAAAAGTTGGATGCTTAACCAACTGAGCCACCCTGGTGCCTCTAGTAATAAATTTTTTATACAGGTAATAGCCAATGTGATTTAAAAGCAGGAAGAAACAAGAGACTTAAGAATTGGAATTGAAGAAATGAAACTGTTTTCAGATGACATGATGGTATACCTAAAATGCTAGAGAACCAATGATAAATCTAACTCAAACAGTAAGATATTCAGCAAAATAGCAGAATTTATATACAAAAAAATTAACATATAAAAATCAATAGCATACAGATACTCAAATAATAACCATTTAAAAGACATAAAGATCACAAGCGCCATTCAAGATAGCAAAAAATTAACAAAAAATAAACTTAACAAGAAATATTTTAAATTTACAAGTAAAAATTTATAAAATACTCCTAAAAGGCACAAGAAGCTGACTTGAACAATGGAAAAATCTCCCTTGTTTCTTGATTAGAATATTCCAACATTCTAAAGATGTCTGTTCTCCTTCTCAAAATCATTTTATAAATTTAATGTAATCTCAATAAAGATATCAATGAAACTGAACAGGTTTATAATAAAATTCATATGGAAAAGAGATATTCAGAAATAGACAAGAAAATTACAAAAAAAAAAAAAAAAGAATTATTCTAGAGGATGATTTCTACCAGGAGTTAAAATGTACTATAAAATCTCTACAACTAAAATCATGTGGCACTAATAAACAAAGGAATTTATTTTATATATTTCTAGGAAAATCATCTGTAAGAAAAAATAGGAGAAAATATTTGTGACTTTGGGCAAAGATTTTTAATTAAGATACAAATAGAACCTAAAAAAGAAAAAGTGTAATTAATTCAACTTCTTGAAATTAAAAACTTCTGCTCTTCAAAATGACCTTCAAGAAAATGAAACATCAAAAAAAATTGGAGAGAATATATTTGCAAATTACATACCTAGGCAAAGCACTTGTATCCAAATTATATCAAGTACTCCTACAACTCAGTAATAAGAAAACACAAAGCCTAATTAAGAAATGAGAAACGTATTTGATCAAACACTTCACAGAATTAGATATATGAATGGCCAATAAGCACATAAAAAGATGTTCAACATCATTAGTCATCAAGGAAATGTAAATTAAAACCACAATAAAATATCAACACACATCAATTAAAATGACCAAAATTTTAAAAATCTGTATGCTATTAGTGCAAAATATTGACAAAGATAAGGAGCAAATTAAACTGTTATCCATTGATAAGAATATAAAATTTTATGGACACTTTGGAAAACAGTTTGGTATTTCCTTAAAAAGTTAAAATGCAACAACCATAGGACCCAACCATGTCACTCCTAGGTATACATTCAAAATAAACATCCATACGAAGACTTAAACAAGCTGATTATAGAAGCCACAAGCTTCATTCATAAATCCTGAAATAGAAAAAAACCAAATATATGTCAATAGGTGAAAAGATAGACAAATTATTTCTTATAGTACAATACTACTCAGCATTAAAAATCAATGAATTAATGATGATAAAACATATGGATGAATCTCAAAATCTCAAACCATCAGGTTATATGAAGGCAGCCAGACCCAAAACATGACATACTGCATGATTCTATTTTTAAAAAATCCTCAAATAGCCAATACTAATTTATAGAGACAAAAAGCCAATCAGTAGTTTCCAGTAGAAACACTAGAGTGGGGAGAAATTGACAAGGAAAAACACAAAGAAACTTTTTGAGGTGATGGAGGGCACCTGGGTGGCTCAGCCAGTTAAGCATCCCCTTCAGCTCAGGTCACGATTCCAGGGTCCTGGAATTGAGCTCCCCATTGGCTACCTGCTCAGTGGGGAACCTGCTTGTCCTCTCTGCCATTCCGCCCTCTCATACTCTCTCTCTCAAATAAATTAATAAAATCTTTTAAAAAAATAAAAAGAAACTTTTTGAGGTGATGGAAATGTCCTATACTTTAATTCTGATGTAATTACACATTATATATACGTGTGTGTGTGTGTGTATGTATACATTTATATATGTGTGTGTGTATATGTATACATATGTATACATAGCCATATGTATACACACACACACACACATATATATAAATGTCATAACTAATCAAACAATACTCTAACACAGGCGTTCATGTTATTATATGCAAACCCTACCTTAATAAAAAAAGAAGACAAAACAATAACATCACCAGTGAAGCACATATACTGATTGCTTCTCAGAAATGATGTCCTGGAAAGAACACACTATTGTTTACATAGTACTATAGTTCAGGATGCATAATCTGGATCTAAACATGAGGAAATATCCCACAGTCCTGAACTGAGAGAGAGTCTACAAAATAACATGTGTTGCTCAAAAATGCAATAGTGAAAAGACAAAGAAAGACCAAGAATCTGTTCCATACTAAAGGAGACTAAGAAGAAATGCAACAGAGATCTGGACTCTTGTGCCCTATAGTTGTGTGTGAGGCAGCAGACAATGGAATATGATGGTAGTTTAAGGTGTTATACCACTGTAAAAGTTTTCCAAATTTGATAACTGTACTGTGCTTATGTGTTTACCTTTTCTTAGGAAATATACACTGAAGTGTTAAGGGTTCTGATGTATAGAAAAACTGTCCAATCGTTAGAAGTGGTTAGAAAAAAAATACACGTACATAGGTTTACATATGTATATACACACATAGAAAAGATGAAAAGCATGTAACAAATGTTTAAAACTTGGGACTCTACATAAAGAATACATGGTCTTTCTCAGTAACACTCTTATAAACTTTCTATAAATTAGAAATTATTCCAAAATAAAAAGTTAACGTTTTTAAAATGGAAGTTTGAATAAGATTTAATTCAAACACATTCTTTCCCTAGAGTGACTCTGGTATGCAGTCAAGGTCTCCAAGTCAACATATTGATTTTCTCTAAGTTTTAGAGGGAAACGGTTTCTGCAATTTTCAGCTAGGGTATATTCTTAAAAATAAATGGAACTTTGCTTTATACATTAAATTGTCTTTTTGGGTATTAATATAGAAATGAAAATATAGGGTAATTCAACATTAGTCATACTGTAAATACCAAATGCACCTTAAAAAAAAAAAAGGAGCCTACCGTAATAACAGTAGCCATAACTTCTGACATTTACCTTAGTGTTAAGCCTCTCCCTGAAATGAGAGAGTATTTTTTGCAACATACTTAACCACTTCCAGTTATTACATAACTACTTAGCAAACTGTTGCTTCATTTTTTTGAATGACAATAATTTGATTTTAATCATTGAAATCCTGTAATGTTATATACTTCATCCTCTATGTAAGTTAACACCATTTCTGAATCTAAATTGTACATGAAAAACACTGATCCCCATATGAGCAAACTATGTGAAAGGCCATGTACCATAGATAAGAAACTATGTTTCTTAAAGATTCTTTTTTGTGACTTTCTGAAAAAAGTCAAGCACATAGACAAGATAACTACATAATTTAAAAAAAAATATATCCAGTGAACAGAGTTTTGATAAGCCCATTTGTCTCCATTCACTCATATCTACTGGGTATGAATGTTCTTATTTGATCAATTTCATTATTATGAAGATGTAATCTTTTTCTTTTAGTACAAGTTTTGACCTCTGTCTTCAAGCTATCCTTCAAGGTGAAGCTGGTAGAACAAATACATCCATTTTGTTTTAGATATGTACTTTTGCATTCCCTGGAAACTAAGTTTAGTCAAATGGAAATACTGTCAGCTACCCAAGCTTGATTTAAACCACAAGGTTCTAGGTTTATGAGATAAAATGAGCACCACCCAGAATTTGCAAGATACTAACAGGGAGTCCTAAATTTCACATTCACATGGAATGACATATATTCCAAGGGATCTCCTGCTACAAATTAACCTAATTTAAAATAAGATAAATTAGACCCTTTAAAGCACTGCTAGATGCAAAGAAAGTAAAGAAAGGGAGATTTTTGGAAACTTTTACTCTGCCAGCAACAACAAAAAGTGAGCAGGCTGCAGAGAATTGTAAGCACACTTCAAGTGCATAGTTTCATGGAGACACCTATAGTAACAGCAGCAGGTCGTGGTACGGACCTTAGGACTCCTCAGTTGAGTGAGGAAAATCAGAGTGAGCTGATGTGGTCTTCAATAAGGAAGGCTTTTGGATGGTGAAAACAAGTGCAGATTTTCTCTAGAACTGAAAAAAAATAAAATTATAACAAGAATTCTCAATTGATCATTTAAAAAAACTATTATAAATTATTGAAGAGAGAAAGGGAATTGAAAGAGAAATATCAGGATGATCCAAAGATATTTTTACAAAGGCTAAGAGGTCATACAGGTGGTAAAACTATTTGCAGTATTTACATATGGTAAAGTACTTATACCATAATATATAAAAATTATTTAAAATCAATTAAAGTGTCAACAATCCAATTTTTAAATGTACAAAGATTGGACAGGCATTTCAAGAAGATAGCCTAAAGGACAATAAGTATATGGAAATAAAAATCAGAGAAAGAGCAATTAAACCCACAATGAAATAGCATTGCTCATCCACTAGAAATGTTCAAATAAATAAGGTTGAATATATAAAGTTTTGGTGAGACTGTTATTGGAAGTCTTAAACATTTCCTATGGAATTGTAGAAATTATTCATAGAAATAATTTAGAAAATGCTTTCAACCAAAATATGCCTTACATATTTTGTATTACATAATTGTAACACACCAATTGCACTCCTGCACATATATCCAAGATAAGTAAGTGTATTAGTTAACCAAGAAAAAATGTACATGAATGTTTATAGTAGATTTAGTTGTAATTACCTCAAATTGGAAACTACCTAAAATAGCACAATGACAGAAGGTAAAAATTGTGGTATATTTACGCAAAAAAATTACTACCTGGTAATGAATGGAGATAAACTACTGTTACACTGAAATGTATAGATAATTGCAAGACATAATGTTTAGTGAAAGAAATCAGGGACAAAAGTATACCTACTATATATTCAAATTTCAAAAATAATCAAAATTACAGTGTTAGAAGACAGAATAGGATTCACCCTTAGAGGACTCAAAGAACACATGAGCAATTTTTCTGGAATAGGAGAAAGAGTCTATCTTTTGATCTGGTCTGTAAAAAAAATACCTTAAAAATTTATTAAGATATGCAACTGGGATTTCAAAAAAGAGCAAAAGTAAAATAAACACATTTCAGATAAAGAGAACTTAAAGACACTAGACCTTCACTTAATAAATTCTAAAGAACATACTTCATGAAGAAGAAGAATAACTTCAAAGAAATATTTAATATTTAAGAAGAATATTGAGCAAATAAACTTGTAGACATGTATATAAATGCAAGGAAACCGTATGTGTATAACTCTTATTTATTATAATAAAGTTTAAATCAAAGGGTTAGAAAGTCAAAGAAGAGTCAGAAGGATGTAAAAGTGTGGGTCCTCAAGCAAGAAAGGTCAAGCCTCAGGTTTTAGTTCAGCTTTTCACTCCTTGATCTGGTGCTCATGGTAAAATCCCTTTAAGCATCACACTTACACCTTTAAAATAAAAGGATTTATAACTCTCTTGCCCACTTTACAAAAGTGATTATAAGAATCAAATGCACTAATGAATATAGGGGTTTTAAAAAATTATAAAATATAATGATTAAGATATCATGACATCATGACATCTTAATCATGAAATGAGATAACTAGAAAAACTTTTAAAAAATTGCTCACCTTTTCCCAAGTGATAATGTTCTTATATTATACGTCCAATTAGTGACAGTGCTTGTACCAAAATAAAACTGATGCCCTGACTCCTTGTGAGTGTATTATTTTCTTAATTTGTTGACATTGAGAGATTTCAAGCACTCATCAGAATGGCTCCTGGAAATGAAGCAGGAGAATAGCTAGCTCCCTCCTTCTATTTTTCCAATGCTGCTTCCCTGCTTTTCTGAAGATAATATTATTGACATGTTGAGAATACGATACAGAAGTCTTACTAGGGCGTCTAAGGTTATTTCCCCTTAGGCTTATTACCTGTATAAAACTGAACTGATTATCATAAGAGTTCAGCTGAAATCTAGTACCTTACACACACACACACACACACACACACACAAGCAAATACACTTGAGTTCCTTAAGGCTGTAACTGTAACATTACTGTCCTCTTTACTATTGACATCTTTCTCTTCATTAAGCCTTGATCAGAGCCTACACAGGCTTTTTCTAGGTGTGGTGCAAGGAAAGAAATTTTCTATTTCAGGTCAAGATGCCGAGTGATTGGTAAGAATCTAAAGTAGTATTTTTTAGAACCTTTAGTGTCTTAGAAAGCTTTGGACACTTCCTGCAGAAAAATAAACACACACACACACACAGTGTGCACACTCGCTAATGCAAATTTTGCATAGAATTGCAGGAAGCCCAAAGGCCAAAAGTTAAGAATGCTTGGTGTAAAGGAAGTGGATAGAAATGGAAGAGGAAAAAGCAGCCCCTAACATATGGCTATTACTCTAGGAAACATGGTTAGGTTTTTGTGTCAGCAAACACTTAACTCCAGATGGGAGTTATATTCCCTCAGATGAAGTAAATGCTTTCAATAGGCCATTCCCAGAAATAACAACTAGTGATCTCAAAACTTAAATATCCCTCTTAAACATCACTTCTACCGCCCAAGTGAAGTTCAATATTAAGGTTAAAATTACATTATTCTCTACCAACCTCCCTTTTCCTTCTCCTCTATTTTATCTATCTGTCTATCTATGCATCTATCTTCTATGTATCTATTACTTATTTATTTATTTATAACTTATTTTAAATGTATTTTTTTAAAAAAATGCTAAAGCTTCAGTGGCCCAAATAAATCCAGTAAAACTGTTTACCTAGCAGTCCTCAGAATATTTCAAAAGTCTATGTTACTACTAAGAAGAAAATCACAGATGGCTGAAAGTTTGTGAATTTGTATAATCTGAAGCTTTATAAAAGTGAGAAAATTGTTAGTAACCCTCGGCAAACATTCCAGCATTCCATGTCTAGGGGTTAGACTGGGACTATTTGTTATGAGAAGAAGCCAATGTTCTCTCTTCCCCCCTCGGATTACAAAGTCTTGCAGGATTTAGTCTCAGATTCGCAGTGGAAGCACTTCAGTGTTTTTTGCTTCCTTTGCTGCTGTGACCAGATGGAAGCATCACCTTCTTTTCCAGAAACTCTATGAACAGGCAGAGTAAAGGTGACAGCTCTCACGGAGTAGTGCCAGATGCTCTTGTTTATTCCAGAGCGTTAAGGGATATTCATTGGCAGAAGTTCAATGGCTTTTTGGAGAGTTTTCCAAAGAGTCACATTTTGGGGGTGAAAATTTGCGTCTGTGTGCAGACTGCATAAGGAAAACATCCTTTGCCCACCAGTCTTGGCTTTGTTTTTCTTGGTTTACATTGTTTCCCCCAAATACAGAAAGGTTTAAAAAAACAAGCAAACAAACAAACAAACCAACCCAAGCCTGTGTATTTTGTGGGAATGCAACATTCTTGTCCATTTGTTCTCTCTCTCTCTCTTGCTCTTTTTAAGGAAATTAGAAATTGGTACTCAGAGCTACAAATGTTCCCCTTTTGTCTTTTTTATTTTCTAAAGCTGAGTTATAATTTTATTGAATTGAACTGAAAGTTATTTTAAAACTGAATGAATGATAATTGCTAAACATGTTTATTTTACTATAAAATCAAGCTCTGTTAATACTGGGAAGAGTATCTATCTTAGTCTTATTTAATTAGCAAACTTATTACAATACGATGGAGAAGGCGTGTCATCAGTTGCTTAAGAGCATGGGCCTTCGATTTCAGATTTTGAAACTTACTAGTCATATCACCTGGGCAGAGTGACTTGGTTTCTCTGTTTCAGTTTCCTCATATGTAAGATCATCACAATAATAATACCCATGTCCTAGACATGGGTAAGACCTCAATCAGATCTAAATGAGGTAATAAGACCTCAATCAGATCTAAATGAGATATTTTTTTTTCCATGAAATACATGTAGAAAAGTAGCTGGCACATAATAAGTATTCAGTAAGCATTAGCCACTACTACAACCATTGTCGTTATCATTATTATTATACAATCAATTAATTTTTGTTCATTACATTACAAAATGTGTATTCTTCCTTCCTGGGCAGCATTTGTTTTAGGGAAAATGTGTCAAAAGTATTCTGATTGGCAGAGGTGGCAGGAACCTCAAGAGATTGTCTATCCAACCTAACCCAGCCTTCACAAATAAACCACAAAAGAAAATGTTTATTTTGTTTGGGACTTTTCCCAGGAAACTAAAACTACCATTTCCTTCATGATTTTTAAAAAAATCTTAATCACCATTATAAGCAATAAAAATCATGTCTCACCATATATGTGTGTGTGTGTGTATATATATATGTGTGTGTATATATAATGCATTATATATTACATATTATATAAGTACATATATCTTACAGCACCATTTACTAATAAATAAAAATAATATTATACAAAGAAAAGTTAACAATTATTTTAAAAAGAAGGATGCCTGGCTGACTCGATCAGTAAGGCATGTGATTCTTGATCTCAAGGTTCTGAGTTCAAACCCCATATTAGGTATAGAGATTACTCTAAAAAAAGGATTTTAAAAAGTTGAAAAAGTACTTTAAAAAGAAAAACAATAAGCTTATGACTTTTATTGAATTAGAAGCTAATTTCCTTGTATGGATATTCTTTTCCTTTGGGGGAAAAACAGCTTTAGATATATATATATATACAGTTATACATAAAATCAGATACTTCATCAGATAAGCTATAATGAAAATATCTTTCTTTAAATGAATTCCCAAGGTTTGGATTTCAAATCCCAGGTGCCTGATTCAAAAAATACATATATATTTTCAAAGTTAAATTTATTTTAAATGTTGACTTAATTTACTTAATTACAGAGTTATTGCTAATCTTTGAATTTGCTTCAGTTTGGGTACTTTGTTAAAGTGAATCAGTTTTTGTAGTTCCAGAATACTTTGCTATTTTAAGAGCACAGATTGATTAAAAATGGTAAAATACAGCTGTTAAAAATGTAGTACACTTGGCTGCAAATTACAATCTAAAAGTATGTGAAGCCAACTTTAATTGTTTATATATAAATAACTTCTTTTGATTCTCATTAACTCTGTTCCAAGAAAATAATAAATACTTCTTGAAAGGAG
This sequence comes from Neogale vison, assembly GCF_020171115.1. NCBI lineage: Eukaryota > Metazoa > Chordata > Mammalia > Carnivora > Mustelidae > Neogale > Neogale vison. The sequence continues at coordinate 21,982,742 of NC_058093.1, forward strand.
AAACTCAAAAGAGGAATGATTTGGAATGAAATCTACAGACCTCAGTCCCGGTGACCACAATTATGGATGGCAGGGTTCCTGCCTAACTGCCTAATGTGTAAGTCACGCCCACATTTGTTTTCAGCTCTAGCCATATGGCAATTCTTCCTGAATGATTTGGCTTCTTTATTTTCTTTCTCTATCATTAGAATATTATGGCTTCATTCCCTTCAATTCTTGCCAGCTGGAAAGCAGAAAGAGTATTATTTTGCCTCACTTATTCTTGATCCCGTTTTGAATATTCTCCGTTGCCATAAACACAAACTTCATCCAGATTGTAGCTACAATGTAAAGGATTCAGTTTGTGAAAACTGTTCTGTTAGATGAGTTTAAGGACCTACATTCCTCTAATACACTTTATTTTTAAATCACCTTTTAACATGGGGGCTGTGGAGTGGAAACTTGAATTCCTTGGGGTACAAATCCTTGTGAATAATGTGTTTATGTTGGGGAAAAGTCTTGAAAATTGTCAGTCTTTTTAAAGGGCAGCCTCCTGACTATAAATCACTTTGGGTTGGCTCTTCATGGTCAAAAGGATATTTCTACTATGGGTAACAAGTATGTGACTTGGTTTCTTTCAATAGCATGTGTAGCAATGCCAGTATATGAGACAAAGTGAAGATTACCTCTGAATTTGGAAATGTAATAGTTAACACTGCATTTTGGAAATACAAAAGTTTATTTCCTGCAGGTATTAACTTGAGCCTGGCAGTGGTAGGCTAAGGTCTTTTATTGCCAGGTTTGTCAGGCGTAGAGGTCTCTGCTTGTTCATTGCTAGCAAATCAGCCTCACTAGAGCACATGCACCCAGAGAGAGCACCTGGTGAGTACTCTACTGGGATGACAGAATGCCCACTTTCAAGTCAAAAGTCTATGAAATATAAATCCCCAAGGGAAATTGTTTAATCAACAATTGTAGCCTTAAAACCAGAAGATGACCCATCATTACTAAAATATGGGTTACAAAAATAAAATAAAACAAAACATAATCTTGTACTCTTAGGAGGCTTAAGAAGCCTCTGGGGAGGAGGGCTTGGGTGGCTCAGGCAGTAAAGTATTCAGCTCCTGACTCCTGATTTTAGCTCAGGTCATTGATGTCAGCATCCCAGGATCCAGGCTCATGTAGGGCGCCATTTTCAGCATGGAGTCTGTTTGTGTCCTCCCCCGCTACTCCTCCCCATATCCCCCTCCCCATTCCACCCAGCTCACACTCTCTCTCCTTCTCAAATAAATAAATAAATATTTTTTTCTTTTCTTTTTTTTTTTTTTTTTTAAAGAAGCATCTCCCAGACTTAGAGCGATTCATATTTACTGACTTTGAGTCACCTGGATGTTATTGATAATTATATCAATACATTACACAGGGTTGTACTTTTTTTGGTGCACACCCTCCCCCAGTTGCATGTGGTCTTTTTTCAAGTTTCCAAAGTACATTCTTCGAAAATAATAGTTACCTAAGATGATGACATAGGTTCAGGTTTTTAAATTCTTTTGTGTGAGATAAAGAGAATATTGGTTTATAAAAAAGGAATTCATAAGAAATTTCCTTGACAAAGAAAAAATTCCTTTGTTGTCATAAAATGGCAGTAATATCATAAAATGGTAATTAACCAAGGGTTCAGAAAGTAATCCTTTTCCTGGTGATTGAGTCTGTTTGCCATCAATCTTCCCTTAGTCAGTCGGTGTTCAGAGGAATGTGATGGTCCTCAACTGACTAACCGTGCCTACCACCCTAGGAACCTGAGGCAAATGAAATTCTGGTAGGGCTGGGGCACCTGGGTGGCTCAGTGGGTTAGGCCGCTGCCTTCGGCTCAGGTCATGATCTCAGGGTCCTGGGATCGAGTCCCGCATCGGGCTCTCTGCTCAGCAGGGAGCCTGCTTCCCTCTCTCTCTGCCTGCCTCTCTGTCTACTTGTGATCTCTCTCTCTGTCAAATAAATAAATAAATATTTAAAAAAAAAAAAAAAAAGAAATTCTGGTAGGGAAACGGCAGTTCCTCAGAACTCAGAACTGTTGTGGTAGGGTTACCAGAAGTAGAAGAAATGTGTTTGCACCTTTGCAAAGAAGATGCTAAATAAAATCAAACTGTGTTTGAAAGATGCCTCTGACTCCTTATCTTATTTGCCACCTTTCCTTCTTCTTTTTACTTCTTTAGATGGGGGTATAGGTCAACATTTTGTTCTTGTATCTTCATCTTCTTTTCTCTGTCTGATATCACAGTGGCATTCTTTATTTTTTTTTCCAATTTATTTATTTTCAGAAAACAGTATTCATTATTTTTTCACCACACACAGTGCTCCATGCAAGCCGTGCCCTCTATAATACCCACCACCTGGTACCCCAACCTCCCACCCCTCCCCCGCCACTTCAAACCCCTCAGATTGTTTTTCAGAGTCCATAGTCTCTCATGGTTTACCTCCCCTTCCAATAATCATCTGACTATGGAAGACTACTTTGTGTGTCAGCTAGCTTTTATTGCACAACAAACTTCTTCTCCGTACATTATGCAATGCAGGTCCTCTGGTCTCAGCTAAGGTCAAGGTCACACAGGGAACTCCATCAGCTGCCACACTCATTGAATAGACTGTATTACAGTACCTAAACATTTGGTAGGAACCAAAATTTATTGTGGTTCTCGCTAATTAGATATGTTTTCCAATTGAAGAATGCAAGTTCTTTTTCTTTGGCTGAGCCCAACTCTCTTTAGAGAAGAAAAAGCTTTATATATTTTTCTATAGCATCACCTAATCTATATATACTTACCACAACACTACAAATGATGGATCTCCATTGCTACAAGTATCCTAACAAATTGTGCGATCTATGGCTGTATTGGGATATCATTGACCATATTTCATATTTATTTGTATCTCCTTGGAGCCTAACACAATATGTAATGCATAACAGCAGTCAATAAATGCTTACTGTGGCTGCTGCCTCTGTTGCTGCTATTGGCCTTAAAGACCACATGTTAATCAGATCAGTATTTCTTTAACTGTGCATTGTATCCCCTGAGGAGTTCTGAGACTGTCAGACTGTATGCACAGGAGACCAATGTTTTAGATACCTAAGTACCCATTTGCAAATAAGAAGTTCTCTCTTTTTTGCTCCTTATTTCTTTACTATTATCTAGTCTCATATTTTACCATGTCTCATATGCTATTTCCATCACCCAAGCTAATAGATATAGATGCAGATATAGAGATATAGATACAGATATAGATGATATAGATATTGATATAGATATAGATAGGTATGAATGACTGACATGACAAAGGAGTGCTGAACTCAAGAGCTTTGAAAAAATTCCAGGGGATTCAAATCCTGGACTTATTTTCTACTCCTGCAAGAATGATCCTGCTTAATAAATGCATAGGCTAAATATGGAAGATGATAATTTATCATATGAATTACCATAACACTTGTTATAATCAAAAGATTCTGTTAGGCAGTTATTCCTTATCTTCTTTCTCTACAAAAAAAAAAAAAAAGTTCCTAAGACATGAAAACTGCAGTCTCAAATGTTTATGTGTATATATTGGGGGATGGAATGAAGTCAATGAATTAAAAAAAAATACTATAATACAGACATTACTACCCTTTGCTTACTGGTGCTTTGAGGATGTTTCTCCTGTCATATTCCTTTGTACCTGTACCTTTTCTTCCAGTAGTCTTAATTGTTAGCTGTAAGTAGAGTTTTAGTCCACAGGTGTGCATTGGCGTTCTTTACATTTCCGTGGGTGCCCCTTGAATTCCCTGGCATTTTATTGGATCCTGTTGTAACAATTTTCCTTAAGTTGACCAAGAATTACAAAATCAGTGTCTCTATTATTTATTAAAAAAAAAAGTAATTGCCTGTGACTGAGGAACTGTGTTACTCATAGAAGTTATAGTCTTGGGCATCTGGGTGGCTCAGTGGGTTAAAGACTCTGCCTTTGGCTCAGGTCATGATCCCAGGGTCCTGGAATAGAGCCCCACATCGGGCTCTCTGCTCAGCAGGGAGCCTGCTTCCCCTCCTCTCTCTCTGCCTGCCTTTCTGCCTACTTGTGATCTCTCTCTGTCTTTCCAATAAATAAATAAAATCTTAAAGCAAAACAAAACACTGCTATGGTTGGAATATCAAAACAAAAACAATAGCAAGTAGTGAGCTATGATTATATTCCTTCACTCATTCACTACTGCACATAAAATGCCAGCAGTGTTATTCACTGGCCCCATTAAGAGGTCTGACACTGAACACCACCCCTGGGATGATATTCATCATCCTTATATGCTCCCATTGTAATGGTGCCATCTTTCCCAATTTGGATCAAATTCCACCAGTTCTACCTGGTCCATTTCATCAGTCTCTTCTACTTCCTTCCTCTCAGGTAGGAATTTTTCCAGCAAAGAGAGTTTACCAGGAGAGAGAAAGCCATTCTCAAGAAAGTTTACCTTAAATTCAATGATGAGGTGACCCTTCTCATATGGTCTACAATAAATTGGCATGCCTTCATTTAGCACATACTTGATATCTCCATGTTTGACAATTTGACCTGGATGAGAGGTGATGACAATGGTTCGGTTGTCAAGAGTAGATATTGGCTTTTGAAAACTGCACAGTGCTTCAAGCAGCTGTATGCCCATACACATGAAAAGGTCGTCTCCTCACCAAGTAAAAACAGCATGGTCCTTCTGATCTAAAACAATGATAATAGCTCCTGGTTCCAGTCCTGGTTCTTGGTCTCCTTTACCATGGAATGTTATCTTTTGGCCATCTTTCATGCCTTTGTCAATATGAACTTCTAGAATCTTCTTCTCTTGAACTATCTTCCTTCCATTGCAGCTTTTACATCTATCTTTAGGACTGATCCATTCCTCATGGCCATGGCACTACATGCACACAGATTGAATTTGCTGAACCATTCCAGATCCTATCTGATGAATTCTTATTTGCATTCCAGTACCTCGGCAATTGGGACAACACACTCAACTGCTCCTTTCTTACCACCTCGGCCTTCACATTTACCACAAATCACATTCTTTTGCAGAGCTAGTTTTCTTGTTGCACCATTATATAAATCTTCTAAGGTTACTGAGAGCTGATGTACAACATTTTTACCTCTCCTTTCTCTCTGCATTCTTTCCTCCTCCTCCAAAAATCATATCAAAGATGTCCATAGGGGAGCCAAAACCACCACTGGCTCCACCTTCTTTAATTGCCTGTTCACCTCCTTTGTCATATAATTCCCTTTTCTTTGCATCAGAGAGTTCTTCGTAAGCTTGAGAAATCTGTTTAAACTTTTCTCCTTGGTTTGGATTCTTAGGGTGGTACTTCAAGGCCAGTTTCCTATAGGCCTTTTTCAATTCTTCTTTGGTGGCACTGGGTTTGACCCCCAAAACATCAAAGTAAATGGTTTCTTTCACCATTTTTTACAGCCAGTGAGAGGGCCGAGGCTGGTGTGGGGGAGCGGTAAGGAGCGTGTTCTTGGGCGCAGCTCAGGTAGCTACTGTTCCTCTGTGTCTCACTGAACATTCTGGAAAGTTCCCTCAAATTGGGAATCTTTAAAAGATGGAGAGGACTAGGCTGGATTGGGTTGAATGCTGGTTGTGAGAGAAAGAAGTGAGTCAAGGATGATCAGCCTGGAGTTTTTTTTAAAGAAATGGAGAAGACTGGAGAGGACCAGTCTTGAAGGAAAAAAAAAAAAAGTTAAACAGTTCAGTTTTGAACCTGTTAAACTTGAGACTTCTGTGAGTAATGTTTAAGATTGGAATTCTAGAGTTTAACTGCTCTACAACTTATCAGCTGGACAATTGACCCAACATTTTTTTGTCTTATTTAGATCTTCTACTAAATATAATTCTAATAATAGGTCTTGCCTTCTGATACATTATTCCAAGAATTGAGATATTCCAAGATATTCCAAGATTTTGAGGTTAGGAAGGGGAAAAAGAATCAGCAAATGAGATTCAAAAATATCTACCAGTGCAGTTGGAGAAAAAACGGGAACATCTGATGTTCTAGAAGTGAAGGAAAGTATTGTTAAAAGGAAGGTGTGGTGATTTTTGTTGATGGAGATTAGTAAGTGAATATTGGCTTTAGCAAGATAGATGTGGTTGGCAGCTTTGTCAATTTTCAGTGGAGTCATTGAAATTAAGTGACTCAATAGAAGAATGAAAAAAGAAAATAGAATTAATTAGAATAAACTTTTTTTTTTTTTTGAGAATGTTTGCCTTTTATAGAGCAGATACACTTGGTGGGGAGCTGAAAGTGGATGGTGACTGAGGGTGAGTTTTTATTCAGATGGGAGACAAATCACCATGTTTGCGGGTTGATAGGAATGATCCCAGTATAGACATTAAGGGAATTTTCTCAGTCTTTATTTTCCTACTACAACAAATTTGAAATGGAATGAATACACATTTGGATAAAGGTAATATTATCTACTTGCCTCCAAATAGAGAAGTTGCAATTATCCATAAAGAGTAAAACTAAGATTTTGATTATACCATTTACCACCCTCCAAAGAAGGAGGATCTTTGTCTTTAAAATCAGGAATGTAAGAGCAATACCCTATGGGAGTACTTTATAGCGTTACTGGGCTATTTTTGTCTTTTAAGAAAGATAAACTGATCTTTCAATACTAAGAAATCATAATTTTTTAAGAAATAATACTTATTTCCCAGATAAAATAATGTCACAAATTATAGTTAAGTTTTTAGGATGTAAAATAAGCAAGAAATAGGTCCATTTATCTCAGGTTCTCTTCTCAAACCCTCCCATCTAGCCAGATCCCATCTCTCACTGCAACTTCACACATCTTACTTGCTTCTGACCAAGTTCTGCATTCTTTCTAAATGCCAATACATTTTCAGGACCTTTGCAACTCAAGAATGTGTGTTTAGGGGCACCTGGGTGGCTCAGTGGGTTAAAGCCTCTGTCTTCGGCTCAGGTCATGATCCCAGGGTCCTGAGATCGAGCCCCGCATTGGGCTCTCTGCTCAGCAGGGAGCCTGCTTCCTCTCTCTCTCTGCCTGCCTCTCTGCCTACTTGTGATCTCTGTCTGTCAAATAAATAAATAAAATCTTTAAAAAAAAATTAAAAAAAGAATGTGTGTTTATACAACTCCCCAATTCCTTTCCCCCTTTTTTTGCATAAAATTAGTTCCAATGTATTTTTTAGTAACTCCCTGACAACAAATCTCTTCTAAAATTGTTTCCTAGATTAGCACAGTCTGTTCTGACCACATGTCTGCTTCATGTTTTCTAGTCACTTACCGTTACAGTGATGCACTTGATCATTTGCATTTGTTGACCTTTATTTTGCTTTCTTATAAATAGATGAGTGATACTTAATGCTGATGAGTGAAGAATTCCATGTTAAGGTATTATGATCAATTTATAGACACAAAATATCTGCTGGGCAGCCACAATCTAAATTTTCCCCCATAAACTGTCTTGGAAAGTGGGTTTTTCATCACACAGAGGTTTAAAGGAGAGATTAAGAATGGTTCTAACCATCATTCTACTGAGAAAACAAACAAACAAACCAAAAAATCCCCAAAACTCTCAAGAATAATTACTGCTCTCAAAGAGCAATACCCTCTCCACGGTTGCAACGACACTCATTCATTTGTTCAACATTTATTGACCATATCGAATATTAACACTGTGGGAGGTGGCCCAATACGAAATTGAGAATTGAGAAAATCTCAATCATGACTATCAGAGAATTAATTATGAGGAAGAAACACATTATGCCTCGTTGCAGCCACAACTGTTAAGTCTTATAATAATGATGTAAAGGACTCAATGGGAAGAGAAAAATGGGGATTTACATATAATAATCATAATGAGGCACCAAAGCTTCCTTGAGAAAATGACACTTACCTTAATTTTAAAACAATACAAATCCCAAAAGAGAACTCTACAGGTAATTAATTCTTTGTTCTATATCTGAATTTACACACACACACACACATACAGAGCGATAGTAAAAGAGGTTGTGTGTGTGTGAATGTGTGTGTTGAGAGCTGTAGAGGAAAGGTATAGAGGAAGCTTGAGGGGATTCTCAGGAGGAATCTTATGTACGTGTGCTGAGTGCTTAGGGTGTCCTGAGCGCTCTGGGGAAGATGTCAAAGGATTTTTAAAGAGAGAGTGGTAGGATCAGGTTTGCATCTCTGAATGCAGCAGTGGGCGCTGGGGAAAGGCTGGGCATACATCAGGCACACTCTGGGACTCCTGCAGTTAGGAGGAGTTAGGGCAGTAGGAAAGAACCAGGCATTCTCTGCAAAACATGGATGTTTTATGACTCTTAGTCCTTAGGAGAGTAAAAACATGTTTCCTTCTCAAGAAGTTTCCTTCTCAAGAAAAAAGCAAATGAGATCTTCCTTCTCTTCTTTTATAGACTATATTAATTTCTTATTTCTGCTCTAACAAACTACCACTAACTAAGTAGAAGAAATAACACAAATTTATTTTATAGTTCTGGATGCTTGAGGTCTTAAATGGATCCTACAGGCTAAAATCAAGATGCCCACGGAGTTGTGATCTTTCTGGAGGTTCTAGGGGACAGGCTTGCCTTTTCCAGTTTCTAGAAGCCATGTGAACACCTTAACGCATGGTCTTTCTTTCCATTGTCATCATCGGATCTCCTCTCTCTGATTTTGATCTTCTCACTTCACTCTTCTAAGGACTGTGTGATTGTATTGGTCCTACTCAGATAATCCAGGATAATCCCCCACCTCAAAATTGTTAATAGCATCCACAAAGTCCCTGTTGCCATGTAAGGTAACATTCAGATCCCAAGGATAAGATGTGGAAATCTTTGGAGGGCCATGATTTTGACTAGCACCCTGAATATTTGTGAGTTGCTGCCACCTCTACCAGAGCTGTAAAACTATGGGTTGTTGCATCAGAATATGCTTTACATGAGCAGCTTTCAGTTACATATGTTAGTGAAACACTGGGGTCAAAACATGTTGGTCATTGAACAGGGTTTGTTTAAAATACCTCCTAATTGAATTTTGCTATGCAGATTACTTGCAAGTAAAATCCATGCCAATAAGTTACAGTAGATACCAGACAATCATTCCTTTTTTTCCTCATCTACTCAAAAATCTTTACATTAAAAGAAAACCTGAAAATTATTATTGTCTCATCTTCTCAATAATGAAGTGGGGAATATTCATACTCTTTGTATTACCTCGACTTTGCACATAATATAACAGAAGAATTAAAAAATTAAGATTTGCTCCTTGCAGAATCAACACCAACCTCATGCAGTGTTAACTCACTAATGTTCTGCTCTAAAACTTGTGAATCTCTTTTCCCTTTTTTTTATTTAACCCTCTCCCCCTGTAGGAAAAAAAAAAAATCTTCTTAACTGTACTATCTGATTATGCTGCTTTCATTCCTGACATATAATCAGAAAGGATTACTTGGACTTCCTTAACCATGAAAGCAAACAAACACTACCAGTAGTCCCCAAAGACATTCTCAATCCTGCTGAAGAAAAAGAACATATTTAGGTCTTAGCCTTTCAAAGTCATTTCTTTTCCTGAGCTCATGTTTATCTGAAATGAATACAGTTTGAACATGTTGGCTGTGATATAGAATATGGAATATGGAATATTTTGTTGGCGATGTTACCAGGCAGGTAGACTTAATGATTTAAGTTTTATAGAGTGCCCTCTGGGTCTTTCTATTTATTGAATAAAGAACTCAAACATTTGGGTGCTCTTTCTTTCTTTTTACATGTATACAGGCCCTCTTTCAGCCTTGGGAGCAACAGAGATTTATCATTTTCACACTTGTTGAATAAAAACATCCAATTTATTTGTTGCATTTATTCTCTTGGTAAGCTGTGCCTTTAGTATGCTTAGGTGAGCTGATTTGTAAGATACGCAATATGATTTCCTTATACTGTGGCCCAGTGCTACAGTAAATTAGATCCTAAAATCAGAAAACATACATCTGTCATTGGCTTTGAAAAGGGTTTAAAGAATCATTTCCTGGCAAATCATAATTGCTGATAACTGCTTATTTCATGCAAATTTTCACACATGTAGGACTATTAATGTGGCACTGCCCTCAATGAAATCATACAGCTGCTACTGACAGGGCAAAACTGCCAACAATAGGATGCATCTTAATGGTCTGTGTGGCCAAATCAATGAATGAAACAATCCCATAGCACCAATTCAATTTCATATAGGAGAGGCTGATAAAAACAAAACCACAGAATCTTATTAATTTTTATTTAGGATTAATTATGAATGCTTTTAATCAGAAAACTCCAATTTTAAGTGTGTTCCACAAAGGTTTTAGAATGCTTCTCTCAGGGGGTCTGATTTAATTAACAACCTTTCTTATTTCTCTAGTTTTGAGATATTAAAATGAAACAAAAATGATTTCTCTTTTCTATTGAACTTTCTGAAACATTTACCTATAATGACAGTAGTCACATCAAAACTTGCTTATGACTGTATCTCTATTATAATGTTGATGTTTTAACACTAGAACAAAAAAGAATTGTGCATGAGCATATGCATGTTTTAAACATATATTAAACTCAGTATCTGTAAGGGTGCAGAATTGATTGACTCCTAAGGTAAAGACCAAGTAACTGCTGTATATGATAGAAATGAATTTCTCTCTCTGTAATTGTCCAAATTTGAGTAGTGTGGGGAGGTTTTGTAGCTGCAATTTTGGAGATCTAGTTTCTTTCTTGTTCTACCATCCTTAATATGCATCTTCCACTTTGTAGTTTAAATGACTCCTCTAGCAATATTAGCAGGGTAGAGAGAACAACAGTGGAGGACACAAAGTTTCATTTTAAAATTGTGACTACGGGACACCAAGCTGGCTCAGTCAGTTGAACAATCGACTCTTGATTTCAGCTCAGGTCAGGATCTCCAAGTCATGAGATTGAGCCTCATGTCAGGCTCTGCACTCCGCAGGGAATCTGGGAGTCTCTTTCTCACTCTGCCCCTCCCCTCACTCATATGATCTCTCTCTCTCTCTCTCAAATAAATAAATAAATCCTTAAAACTGACCAGAAAGTTGCTCCTAACACTTCTTCTTCTCCCCCATTGGTTAAGAACTTAATTATATGACCACACGTAGCTGCAAGACAGACTAGGAATTAGAGTCTTTAGTATAAGCCCTTCTAAAATTAGAATTTCTATTACTGAAGAAAGAAGAGCAGAATGGATATTGATACCCAATCATCAGCCTCTGTTGTATATGCTAACATTACTTTAGACTGCTTTGACAATTACTATGTGGAGGAAATCCAAAGACATAGTATAATGCCTATGAAAATTTTATCCTTGCAAAATAGAGCTGTCTTAAGCAAATTCTTCCTTTTGTATTTTCTTCCTTCCTCCCTTTCCCACTTTCTTCCTCCAACACATCTCCTCCAACTTCCTCCTATTTTGTTATTTTATGAGCTTCTGTATGTCAAGTATTGCCTTATGCACTGAAGTTCAAAATCATTTCCTTTCTTACATAGTCATATAGAGGAAAACAATAAATTAGCACAATATGGTGTTATTTTAACAATATACCAAAGAGATAGGGAACTAAGTCTTCCTAGGTGGATCAAGATAACATCACCAACATGTGCCTCTTGAATTTGATCTTCAAAATGGAATATGAGTTGGTTGCTACATGATACTTGGTCCAGTATCTTTTCTTCTTTTGGTTGAGTTTTCATTCTACCTAGGGACTTTATTGACAGCCATCAGGATGTATAATTGTTAAAACACAAATACTTTATCTAATGGAAATATCTATCAGGCAGAGGAGCAATAGAGAGACGTGCTTTTAGTAACTGACCCTGAGAAATTGATCCTACTACATTCACTCATTCTGCTCAAAACATTGAGGAATATGCTGGACCTATTACTAGGTCCTTGTCCCTTGAACATAAGGCAAAGGGAGTATCAACACTGGACAGGAAGAATCAGGAAAGTATTAGAAAAAAAGAGCAGACAGAATGTCTGAAGAGGTCTTCACCAGGTCTAGACGTGCCATGGGTACTCTGCCAGGACTCAAATGCAAAGGATGCTTATCCTTCTAAGAAAGAGAGCATGACTTTCTTTTTCTCTTTTCCTTCCTTCCTTCCTTCCTTCCTTTTTTCCTTCCTTCCTTCCTTCCTTCCTTCCACCTCTTCTTTTCTTTCTTTTATTTATTTATTTATTTATCTATTTATTCATTCATTTGAGAGAGAGAATGAAGGGAAGGGCAGAGGGAGAGGGAAAGAGAGAATCTCAAATAGACCCTTGGTTGTGTGTAGAGTACGATGTGGGGCTCTGTCTCACAACCCTGAGATCATGACCTGAGCAGAAATCAAGAGCTGATTGCTTAACAAACTGAGCTGCCTGGGCATCACAAGTATGACTCTTTATAGTCAATTTTCAAAACGTTAAATGCTTGTCTACTGCAAAATGAACAAAACAAAACAGTAGACTCAGATACAGGAAACAAAGTGTTGGTTGGGGGGGGTGATAAAGCACAGGCAAAATAGGGGAATGTGATTAAGAGGTACAAACCTCCAGTTACAAAATAAATAAGTCACAATGATGTAACATACTGCATAGGGAATATAGTCAATAATATTGTAATAACTTTATATGGTGACAGATGGTAAGTAAAATTATCATGTGGATCATTACACAGTATATAAAAATATCAAATCACTTTGATGTACACCCTAAACTAATAGGGTATTTTATGTCAATTATATCGCAATTAAGAAAAAAAAAAGTACTTGCGTCATTTGCTTGTATCTGTTGATAACTCTCAATCAATCACCATTGCTCTGCTGAAAATTATCCACATGGAAGTTTCATATTAAAATAATCAGCAAACTTCTATAGAATTTGTAGATGGAAACTTACCCTTTATTTAATATTATGTTTATTTACCCAACACTATGAATTTAAACAAAATGTTCTAGTCAACTTGTTAGAGAAATATTTCACCTAGAAAAAAGGAGTTATATGTGTTTATAATTAAACATTAGTTTAATTTACTAATTAAACATTAGTTTAAAATGTTCATGGTTAACATAATTAAACATAGAGTAAGACAATCTTTAATAATCCAACAATTGAATAATATATGCAAAATAAAGCATAGTGATTGATTTAGAGTGGAAGTGGAAAGGAAGAGGATGTGATTAGGGAGGAGGGGTTTTAATTATAATAAAGTTTTATTTCTGAAACTGGATTGAGGATTGGTACATAGATTTTATAATAATATCCTTTATATTATTTTGAATATCTAAAAGTTTTCCCAATAATTAAAAAAAAATTCATATAAAAAAATCATATATTCTCCCTCTCCTTCTTTCCTTATTTCATTTTCCAGATGTTCTAGGAGTTAAAAAAAATAGCATGGAGATAGTAAGTCACTTTAAAAAAATATATATTATTTTTACAATAATTTTAAAATTTTAATATTTACTAATATTAATAAATTAAATTTAAAAATAAAATAAAAAATAATATAAAAATAAAATAATAACAATAAAGAAAATAAAATAATAAAAATAAAATTATATAAATGAATTAATGACTTGATATTTAATAATTTAATATTTAAATTTTTAATATTTACAATAGTTTTAAGTTTTTAATATTTTTTAAAAAGTGAGTAAAGGGGAGAGACAGAGAGAGAGAACCTTTAAGCAGACTCCCACTGAGCAGGGAGCTTGAGGCAAGAGAGCTAAATACCATAAATACCATAACCCCTAAAATCATGCCCTGAGATGAAACTGAATTTGGAAGCTTAACCCAGTAGGCCATCCAGGTCCCCTGAGAGTAAATCACTTAAAAAAATTTTCCAATCATTTTATGGTTTAATTGGATTCATTTGTTTCTTCATGTTTCAGGTACTTCTGAATCCATTTGATCAATTCTGATGTAAATATATCATCTTTTTGTTGTTGCTGTTTTTAACCATCTAGACAATTATTTTGATATACTTTATAATTTATAAATTAAAAGACATATTGTAGAATTTTACTGGTAATGCAGACAAAAGTGTGCTTCCTTACTCTTTAAGGGTCATTTTGGATGAAAGTAGTGATTTGAATTTAAGGGCCTGAATTTTCTAAATAACTGCAATATCTTTATTTTACATTGCCATCCTAGATCAAAACAGTTATAGTATCTTTTATTAATATCAAAAAGAAAAAAAGCCCTGTGATTTCTACCTATATTTATTTCTTAGGTGCAAGCCCACCTGCTCTTGTACCCTCGTAATAGGTACCTTTCTAAGCTGGGGCTTTTGGGGAAAGAACTGTCAGAACTTGTCCCAGAGCCATAAGACATGTCAGATTTCAGCCATTTCTCTGAGCTTATCTTGGTGCAAAGCTTGCACATTTGCATAGTGACCTTTGCAAAACCAAACAAAGAAGGTGACAGGAGGGTCATTTCCTAAGCCCAGCTAATGAACTGATTATCCCCCAAAGCCTGGTAGTCTGAATAACAATGAAGAGTGGAAAGTTCACTTCAAATCCTTAGGGGCAAAATAAATCCCTGAAGTAGATTTTCAATAAAGTGATTGTATATTACAATGAGTATTTTAATTGTTTGTTATTGAACCTCCCAGTGCCAAGAGATCAAATTGTTTGCCACAGAAAGGTATTATCAAGTCTTCAGATATATTTTAATTTTTAATTTTTTGTCTCTGAACTATTGCTCTTTAAAGAGTCCTTTCTTAATGAAAGAGGAGAGGGTGTGATAAAGATCGTTCCAGAACACTTCTATTAAAGAAAGTTTACAGATATTTTCACTTAAGTTTATTTGTTTTCTAGGGCAAGTTGGTGTGTAAATGAATTAATAATATTTTTATTATTCTTTATGTATATGTTATTTCTATGTATAATTTCTGCACAAACCTATGGCATAATTCTTCTTGAGAGTTATCATTATAGCTGGTTACCATAGAAATTATTTTGACAAAATTCCAGTAGGTATATCTTCCTCATCACAGCAAACTCAAAGGAGAAAAGATTTACATTTTGGAATTTTAGATTCAACTGACACACTCAGGTTTTACACTCATCTATGCCTCCATGTTTGTTAGGGGTAAGGTCTAAACCAGATAATGAGTGATTAAGAAGAAACGATTTTACATCCTTGGTGAGTTGACATTGATGTTATCTGACTGACTAATGTTGAATAATGTTAATATTAGTTGATTATTTTCAATTTATATTCTTGACAACTTTTTGACCTTAATTCTTGGTTTGGCTAGTTTATTTAAACATCAGTCTAACCTAGTTAAAAAATTATCCATGAGTGTTTCATGTAAGTGATGCCTATGTTCCAAAATCTTATTCTGTGAGCTATCTAACCAACTAGCTAACTAACTAAATAAAAGATGAAAGGATTCATGGTTCCCAAGTATTACATCTATTTAGAATTAAAGAGGAGAGTGTAAAGGAAAGAAACATAATCTGACTGCATTGACAAAGTAGATTAACCTTCCTTTTAAAAGTTCTTTTGGTACATAATCCTGTATTTCCCCAGATTCCTCTCTGAAGATGCCCTGTGGAACCTGCTTTATATCCTTAATCAGACTGCACCTTACATTCTAATGTACAGTGAAATTCTTTCTGTGGTCCTCATCTTTTAATTTAAATTCCCATTTTCTGTGCATTCTTTTTTTTTTTTTTAAGATTTTATTTATTTTTATGCCAGAGGGAAAGAGAGCACAAGCAGGGGGACAAAGCAGGCAGAAGGAGAAGGAGGGTCCCCACTGAGCCTCAAGCCCAATGTGGAACTCAATCCCAGGACCCTGGGATCATGACCTGAGTTGAAGGTAGATGCTTAACCACCGACTGAGGCACCCAGGCACGCCTTCTCTGGTCATTCTTATCTATTCCTCACTTCAACTGATTATACACACACACACACACACACATGCACACACACACATATGTATATATATATCTCCCCTACAACCCTGTCTCCCAAGTTGGGAACCAATACTTTAAACCATTTATTAGCTACTTCTAATTGATTCTTTCACAGTTACTCTCTACTCATCTGCTAAAATTATGGCTATTAGCTTCTTTCTCAAAGTTTCTTCTTCTTAAGTTCTCTTTCATACTAAAGGAATTAATACTCAGCTAGTAGTTTAGATGAAAAATTGCTTCTCTTTCTCCTTACCCACTCCTTCTCTCAGGATCAGATAAATTATCAAGTACTATCTATTCAACGTAAGAAATACTTCCTGACTCCATAATCCATTCTGTATTCCAATAACCATTAAATTAATTTTCTTTCTCATTATTTTTGAATTTTATTCAGTGCTTTTTCTGTATCTATTGAGATAATAATATAGCTTTATACATTTTTTAATAATTTGATAAATTGCATTAATCTATTATAATGTTAACATGTTTTTATATCCCTGAATTAAATTGAACAAATACATATATAAAAGAGATGGATTTGGTTTGGAATATTTTATTTGTTAAAGCTGATTTTGGGGGCTAGATTTTTTTTAAATTTTTTTAAAGGTTTTATTTAGTTATTTGACAGAGAGAGAAAGAGAGGGAGCGTAAGTAGAGGTAGCAGCAGAGGGACAGGGAGAAGCAGCTACTATCCTGAGCAGGGAGCCTGATGTGGGGCTTGATCCCAGGACCCTGGGATCATGACCTGAGCTAAAGGTAGCTGCTTAACCAATTGAACAACCCAGGCACCCCCAGGGAATGGATTTTTTTTTTTTTTAAAGATTTTATTTATTTATTTGACAGACAGAGATCACAAGTAGGCAGAGAGGCAGGCAGAGAGAGCAGGGGGGAAGCAGGCTCTTTTCAGAACAGAGAGCCTGATGCAGGGCTCAATCCCAGGACCATGACCTGAACTGAAGGCTTTAATCTACTGAGCCACCTAGGGGTCCCGGGGGAATGGATTTTAAACTGTATGTAGTTTTCATGGGTATGACTTTATTCAGTGTTTCTCATTCCTTTTGATTAATAAATTATTTTTTCCAAGAAATTACGCATTTTGTTTATTTTTCAAATTTATTGGCATAATGTTCTTTGATATTTTTTATTTTTGTTTTTATCTCTCCTTCATTGAATAAAACTTTGTTAGAGTTATGGTCTTTTCTTAATTATTTTTTTGTCAGATAATTGTTATATACCACTTCAGACGCTCTTGGCCTGAAACATCCCTGGAATCTCAGGCTACTTTTTCCAGCTGCTACAGTGACCAGCTCTACATGGGAGTTTGACCAACTTCAACCTTACAGTGCCTTGGTGTTTGTACTTTCTGCTTCTTTTTTTTTTTTTAAGATTTTATTTATTTATTTGACAGAGAGAGATTACAAGTAGGCAGAGAGGCAGGCAGAGAGAGAGAGGAGGAAGCAGGCTCCCTGCCGAGCAGAGAGCCCGACGCGGGACTCGATCCCAGCACCCTGAGATCACGACCCGAGCCGAAGGCAGCGGCTTAACCCACTGAGCCACCCAGGCGCCCCCTGCTTCTTGCTCAAAGGTTGTCTTTTATGCTGAGCTGTGGAGATTTGATAAGAACACATTTGGTACTTAAGAATGTACAGCTGAGAATGGAAGACAAAAGGGCTAAGGCAAAACCCAAGAGTTATGGAAATCAGTAGACGCAGTTTATAAGGCTCCTGAGAAATGGTCTACGGAATCAATGAATTTCTCTGCCCTGTGGCCAACTGAGTTTCACTCATGTCTCCTCTTCGGCTGCTTCAGTCCCCTTTCCCCCCTCTCGCTTGTATTCAGGGACCACATTTCCTAATAAAATGTAGAACAAATATTCAATGTCTTAGGGCCTGCTTTCAGGGTAGGATCAAACAGTTTTTTACAAAGAACCAACTTCTGACTTTGTTAAGCCTCTCTGTCATAATATATTATTTTGTAAATAATAGTTTGTTACTTTTGTTCTTATATTTATTATTTTCTTCTTTCAATTTCCTTGAGTTTTATTCTTTTTTTATTCTAACTTTTAAAACTGATTAATTTGGGTGCCTGGGTGGCCCAGTGGGTTAAGCCTCTGCCTTTGGCTCCGGTCATGATCTCAGGGTCCTGGGATCAAGCCCCACATCAGGCTCTCTGCTCAGCAGGGAGCCTGCTTCCCCCTCTCTCTCTGCCTGCCTCTCTGTCTACTTGTGATCTCAATCTCTTTCTCTCTCTCTCTCTGTCAAATAAATAAATAAATCTTTAAAAAAATAAAACTGAATAATTTGTTAATTTCAGTCTTTCTTTCTAACATAGGTATTTGTTGTTGTGAATTTTCTTCCTTGTTATATACCACTCATTTATATTTCAAGAATTTTGGTATTTTGTATTTCATTGTTAATTTGAAGTACTTTCTGGGTTTTATTTTGAATACTTCTTTGTGTTATTAAAAAGTGTGTTCTATTATTTCCAGATATATGCTGGGTTTTATTTT
Organism: Neogale vison; assembly: GCF_020171115.1. Classification (NCBI taxonomy): domain Eukaryota; kingdom Metazoa; phylum Chordata; class Mammalia; order Carnivora; family Mustelidae; genus Neogale; species Neogale vison. Next base: position 22,001,200 of record NC_058093.1, read on the forward strand.
TAATTATTTATTATTTTCCAATTTACATATCATGTCTGTTATATTTAATTTATCTTTAAGATATCAAGCTTTGCAATTTGTTGACGTTGTTTTATGGCATAGCATGTGACAGTTTTCAAATATATTCCCACACGTGCTTGTGAAGATATCAATTTTCTAATTGTTGGCTGCAGGATACCACATATGTCCTTCAGATTAATGTTGTGTTGCTCAAATTTTCCATATCCTTATTATTTTATGTCCACCTCATCTCTCTGTTACTGAGAAAAATATATTAAAATCTTCCATTATAATGGTCAATTTCTATTATTTATGCACACATGGACATACATATATTTGAGACTATGCCATTAGCTATATCCATATTTATAATTATATATCATTCTAGTCTGGACTTTTATCTTGTTTTTTATTCCTAAATTTTTTTTTTTGTCTTAAAGTTTCTTTTGAAATTAATATAACAACTTTTCCACTGTAAAACATTTGCTTGGCAGACCTTTTCTATTCTTTAATTTTCAAATTTTCTGTGCCTCATTTTTTTTTCTCTTATAAACATCATTTAGCTGAAATTTAAAGAAAAATGATGAGGTAATATTTTTCTTTTAACTTGTGGGTTTAGAGCAAACTATGACCTTGAGGCCAAGTGAGGCAGGCTATTTATTTTTGTAAATAGAGTTATATTGGAATAGAGTCACACCCACTCACTTATATTTTCCCAGTTGTTGTGACAATAACATAATTATATCATCATGACAGAGACCAGATGGTCATCATGACCTGAAATATTTACTACCTGTCCTTTGACATAAAAAGTTAGCTGACCTATGGACTAGTGAATTCATATTTATAATAATTGTTAATATTTTTGGAATTTGTGTTTTTATTTGATTTGCCCATAATACAATTCTTCCTACTTTCTTTTGTAATTAAAAATATTATTCTAATTTTTTTCTGTTCTAATAAATTGGAAGTTATTATTTCTGTTTCTGGTTTTTTATTTGTTGTAAAATACTGTTGGTCACACAAAAGCACAATATTAGTCAATAGATCAGTTTTCCTTCGGATCAATAAAACGATTTCAAAATATTGAACTCTAATTACCTTCTTTACATTTTATATATACTTGTTTCAAACTTGTAGTCCAATTTGTATTTTTCATGAAAAATAGACAATGACATATTTGCTTGTTCTATTTATTTATGCTTATCTATACTGTTTTATCTATACTTATCTATACTGTTTTATTACTCATCCTTCTTGTGTCTCATGCCTTCATTCTAGATTCATTTCATTTCTTTTTGATGTACACACTTGATCATGACTTTTACTGCTGATGAGAATGCAGTATTTTTAATGTTTTTCTTTTTAACTTTTTGGCTACTTTGTTTGTATGTATTTAGAAGTGAATGCTGCTTTAGTTTGATAACTATTTTATCTCATGCTTTTGAAAATACTCCTCCATTATGTTAAGGTTTTCATTAGTGTCCTTCACAGAACTGATCCTTAATAATGGTCTTTCTTTAGATGGCGTCTTTCTCTTTTCTTTGGCTGAATTTAAGATTATATCTTTGTCTGTTGTGTTCTACAATACCACTAAAATATGTCTTTGGGCAATTTGTTTTTAATTTTATGTTTCTGTGTTTCATAAATATGGGAACTTTATAGCTTTTACCTTTTTAGAAAAAATATTCCCAACATAAAATATTGTAATATTATGCTTCTTCCACTATACTCTCTTTCTTGAAACTTCAGTTATATGTATGTGAGATCTTTACATTAAGGTGTTATCGAACCTTAGATTGGTACAGAGAATAAAAAGTAAACCATAAAGTTTTAATAAAACTTTATTTTTATAAAATAAAACTTTGGAGACTGAAAACGTCCATGTCCACCATAATACATTCTTAAATAAAACCAAGGTCATTGTGATGCCACCAACTTTGGCTTTGTTTTTCAATATCCCTTTAGCTATTCGAGGTCTTTTCTGGTTCCATATAAATTTTAAAATTATTTGTTCCATTTCTTTGAAAAAGATGGATGGTACTTTGATAGGAATTGCATTAAATGTGTAGATTGCTTTAGGTAGCATAGACATTTTCACAATATTTATTCTTCCAATCCAGGAGCATGGAACATTTTTCCATTTCTTTGTGTCTTCCTCAATTTCTTTCATGAGTACTTTATAGTTTTCTGAGTATAGATTCTTAGCCTCTTTGGTTAGGTTTATTCCTAGGTATCTTATGGTTTGGGGTGCAACTGTAAATGGGATTGACTCCTTAATTTCTCTTTCTTCTGTCTTGTTGTTGGTGTAGAGAAGTGCAACTGATTTCTGTGCATTGATCTTATATCCTGACACTTTACTGAATTCCTGTATAAGTTCTAGCAGTTTTGGAGTGGAGTCTTTTGGGTTTTCCACATAGAGTATCATATCATCTGCGAAGAGTGATAATTTGACTTCTTCTTTGCCGATTTGGATGCCTTTAATTTCCTTTTGTTGTCTGATTGCTGAGGCTAGGACTTCTAGTACTATGTTGAATAGCAGTGGTGATAATGGACATCCCTGCCGTGTTCCTGACCTTAGTGGAAAAGCTTTCAGTTTTTCTCCATTGAGAATGATATTTGCAGTGGGTTTTTCATAGATGGCTTTGATGATATTGAGGTATGTGCCCTCTATCCCTACACTTTGAAGAGTTTTGATCAGGAAGGGATGCTGTACTTTGTCAAATGCTTTTTCAGCATCTATTGAGAGTATCATATGGTTCTTCAAGCTTTATTACAAAGCTGTCATCATTAAGACAGCATGGTACTGGCACAAAAACAGACACATAGACCAATGGAACAGAATAGAGAGCCCAGAAATAGACCCTCAACTCTATGGTCAACTAATCTTCGACAAAGCAGGAAAGAATGTCCAATGGAAAAAAGACAGCCTCTTCAATAAATGGTGTTGGGAAAATTGGACAGCCACGTGCAGAAAAATGAAATTGGACCATTTCCTTACACCACACACAAAAATAGATTCAAAATGGATTAAGGACCTCAATGTGAGAAAGGAATCCATCAAAATCCTTGAGGAGAACACAGGCAGCAACCTCTTCGACCTCAGCCGCAGCAACATCTTCCTAGGAACATCGCCAAAGGCAAGGGAAGCAAGGGCAAAAATGAACTTTTGGGATTTCATAAAAAACAAAAGCTTTTGCACAGCAAAGGAAACAGTTAACAAAACCAAAAGACAACTGACAGAATGGGAGAAGATATTTGCAAACGACATATCAGATAAAGGACTAGTGTCCAAAATCTATAAAGAACTTAACAAACTCAACACCCAAAGAACAAATAATCCAATCAAGAAATGGGCAGAGGACATGAACAGACGTTTCTGCAAAGAAGACATCCAGATGGCCAACAGACACATGAAAAAGTGCTCCATATCACTCGGCATCAGGGAAATACAAATCAAAACCACAATGAGATATCACCTCACACCAGTCAGAATGGCTAAAATCAACAAGTCAGGAAATGACAGATGCTGGCGAGGATGCGGAGAAAGGGGAACCCTCCTACACTGTTGGTGGGAATGCAAGCTGGTGCAACCACTCTGGAAAACAGCATGGAGATTCCTCAAAATGTTGAAAATAGAACTGCCCTATGACCCAGCAATTGCACTACTGGGAATTTACCCTAAAGATACAAACGTAGTGATCCAAAGGGGCACGTGCACCCGAATGTTTATAGCAGCAATGTCCACAATAGCCAAACTATGGAAAGAACCTAGATGTCCATCAACAGATGAATGGATAAAGAAGATGTGGTATATATACACAATGGAATACTATGCAGCCATCAAAAGAAACGAAATCTTGCCATTTGCGACAACATGGATGGAACTAGAGCGTATCATGCTTAGCGAAATAAGTCAAGCGGAGAAAGACAACTATCATATGATCTCCCTGATATGAGGGAGTGGTGATGCAACATGGGGGCTTAAGTGGGTAGGAGAAGAATCCATGAAACAAGATGGGATAGGGAGGGAGACAAACCATAAGTGACTCTTAATCTCACGAAACAAACTGTGGGTTGCTGGGGGGAGGGGGGTTGGGAGAAGGGGGGAAGGTTATGGACATTGGGGAGGGTATGTGCTTTTGGGTAAATTGGAAGGGGAGATGAACCATGAGAGACTATGGACTCTGAAAAACAGTCTGAGGGGTTTGAAGTGGCGGGGGGGTGGGAGGTTGGGGTACCAGGTGGTGGGTATTATAGAGGGCACAGCTTGCATGGAGCACTGGGTGTGGTGAAAAAATAATGAATACTGTTTTTCTGAAAATAAATAAATTGGAAAAAAAAAACAAAAAAACAAAAAAAAAACCAAGGTCATTGGAGGTGATGATGGTGGTTCTGAGTTAGGTCACTGGCAAAAGCTTGTGTTGATTTGTGAATATAAATACGATACCCCTCCCTATAATCTTGACAAACCTAGAGTGGACACTGAAGGAGGGCTAAGAAGGAATGCTGTTTTGGATCTGGCAGTGACATACTCAACCTTGACATCTACAAAATGTCTGAGCTTCCCTGAGCTGTCTGTTAAAGAATATGGGCATTCTCACTCTTTTCTTTTATTCAAAAAAAGACCAAGTGCTGTTAAAGGAACAGAATATTAGACAAGATGTATGTCAAACACCAAATTCTTACTATGAGGGCCATGTAGAATTTGTTTAAGACTAGATTCTCATGTTAGCAAGAATAAAAATAAAGTCAAACTTTAAGATAAACCAATGTAATACACAAAGTAACAAACATATTAAAGACCAATTTTGTTCACAATTTTTTTGACAAGATATTTCTATAGCACTAATGTTTAATTTTTATTGGTACCCTAAGTCAGTCCAAAATGATACCTCAATTTTCCCACATGTGCCAAACAAGGTTGGGTACTATCTTACAAATAAAGTTCTGTAAAATTGACAATACGTGCAAGTCCCCTGTTTAATTGTTTTACCTATAAGTATTATTAATATATTATCTTAGAAAGAAAATACAGGGTTTGAAGATTAGAATATTATATTTTTAATTTTTAAAATATAAAAAGATAAAATTGCATACAAGAGCATAAAGTAATTTACTCACGCTAGTACAACATTGAAAACTTGGCATTACTGACATTTTGGGCTGGATAATTCCTTTTTGTTGGTGTGATAGTTACTCTCCATATTCTAGGATGATTTGCTCCATCTCACCTCTACTTCCTAGACACAAGAAGCACTGATTCTCCATTTATGATAAAATTGTCTCCAGATACTGTGAAATGTTCCCTTGGGGAAAACTGCTCCTGGTTGAGAATAACTGCATTAGTTTTACCAGGATTCTCCTACCTACCAATCTCCAACACCCCAGGAAAACACCTTAATTAATTCTTTTAGTGAACATCCAGAGTTTCTGCATGTAAGCAGCTTTTTTTTCATGAAAGTACATTGTTCTTATTTTTTAAGCATATTTTTATTTAAATTCAATTAATTAACATATAATATATTATTGATTGTTTTTGTCACTTAATTATCCCACCCAAAACTTAAAGATTGAAAGGACATTATAAAAATTAGGGGGCTGTCATAACTTTTAATCTTTTAATAAACACTAATTTACATCCAACTTTTTGTTGTAAGTTTTAACATAAATAATTTTACAGATCCATTGTGTTAAATGCATACATGTAATAGCAAGATAAATTCACAGAAATGATGTTTCATTTGAAAGAGTATTTATATTTTAATTTTTTGTGGGTATTACCAAATTCCTCTGTAAATGTATCAATTTACACTCCTATCAACAATGTAGTTTCACAGAAAATAGTGTTTTAAGGTTGGTAGAGGTGGTGCTGGTGTTTTTGTCCTTACTGTTTTTCCTCTATTTTGCTTTGATTTCGGGGGAGGAAAAAGGCAAAGGCATTGAATTAAACTGCCATACGCATACTGTAGTTCCTCTTATAAACTTTTTTCTTGGAAACCAACTGCAATAAAAGTTCCTAAAACTTTTGTGAAGTAATTTGGAAGACAGAATTATCTTTAGGGAGACTGAAGAAAGTGATAAAGTCCAAAATGACAAGGTCACCAGTCTCTGGAGATCTGATAATATAGTCTTATACTCTATTTATCCGGTGAGAAAAGATGATAATCCAACTGGTCCTGACTCTTATTCACTACAAGGACAGTTCAAGCCAGGAATTTCAGAGTGATAAACCTATTAACCATTTCATAGGCTTTCCTAGGACAGCAGAAACTTTTGTAGAGAAGGAAAAAGCATGCTGAATCATAGCTTCATAATAAGTATAGATGTTGATAGGTGAAATTTGTGATAACTTTCATCTTTAGAAAATATCTAATGAGTCATGGCAGTATTAATCTCCCATGGTAATTAAGATTAACTTTCATTTTTTTCCTTGCTGTTTTTGAGTGCTGTTTTATAAATGAGCCCAAGTGATCAGCATCTTCCTACCTTCTGTGAGGATTCAGTAATTATAAAAATTTCATAGAAATGTTTTTGCCCATATACATTGTATGTAAGAAGAAGACCATCACATGGGGCATCAGTTTGAAACTTAATTTCTCCTTCCTTCTCATCATGAATTTTTTTTATTTCCTTATTTCTTCCCTATTTCTTTAACTTGCCCAAACTTTCAACAAAGAAAAGCTATTGGAAGAACTAACCAAAGACTTAATTGCTCAGAAATTGTGAGTTCATCAAGTTTACTTACATGATGCTTATTAACATCTAATACTTTCCCTGTTAGAGTAAAACTATTCACTTTGTATTAAAATTAAAATGTGATTACTATGGGTGACCTGGAAGGTATATAATACTGTGGTTACTGGAACTCCAAGAAGCAGTCTTCATTTTAATGTCTTTAAAATTTGAATGCAATTATTTACAAGTGATTTTGCTCTTTCAGATATGTCTCCCCAGCCAAGACAATATTAAAATCATCATGTAGTCAACAATAATAGCATATGAGAAACTCCAAAACTATGAACATGACTGAGTGCCTTTTATATCTATAAATCTAAAACTACTTAGAAGGTCTAAAATTTATGGGTACTTTAGGTATTATAAATTTTTATCAACTGTAACCTTTAAAACTAAAGTTTTATTCATGTTATGTGCATTTTTACACAGCTTACCTAACTAAAACCAACTTTCTATATGAACCCTGATTGCCAGAGAACAACTCATTTGATAATCATACGTCCCAGAAGCCATTGCTTTGAGCTTAGTCCAAGACCAGTTTGGGTTGATTAATGATAATTAATTGTTGGTCATCCATGGAAGAGGGAAAAAAAAGATATAGCAATGTAAAAAAGTATTCTTCTATATGTTCCTTGATGATTATTCCTTTTAGGAGGTCTTTCCAATCCAATCACCTTTGGGAAAATATTGTTGGAATGCTTTCTTCCTCCAAGAAAGAAGGAGTAAAATTGAGTTAAGTTGGTTAATTTAAAAGTTGACTTTTATTAAATAAACAAAATGATTTTTGTGTATTTTGCTTTACTCATGCTGGTATATTTTGGCGAGGTTCTATAGTCTTGGTGGTTCACTTCTTCCATTAGAAGACATAGCACTTCCCTGTCCAGATTATGTTTAGACTCAATGTTAGTTTTTATCTGGTGTCCAAAAAAAGAAGATCTTGAGGGGCTCATTTTGCCTAGTAAAGTTGATTCCTTTACATTATCTTCAAGCAATGCAAAAGAAGTGCAAGTTTTTTGGGCGCCTGGGTGGCTCAGTGGGTTAAGCCGCTGCCTTCAGCTCAGGTCATGATCTCAGGGTCCTGGGATCGAGTCCCGCATCGGGCTCTCTGCTCTGCGGGGAGCCTGCTTCCTCCTCTCTCTCTCTCTGCCTGCCTTTCTGCCCACTTGTGGTCTCTCTCTGTCAAATAAATAAATAAAATCTTAAAAAAAAAAAAAAAAAGAAGTGCAAGTTTTTAATCAGGAGGAGAACACTTCCTTGGTCCAGGTGTTCAGGGAAAACTGAGGATTCAAAATTTTTGAGGGCATAAACCCAGATGCCCCCATCTCAAATATCTGGGTCCCACTTCTTCACAGTCAGGGTGCTCTTTAGAGACATAATCCTAGCAAATATCCAACTTGCTGATGTTGAGAATTTTACTGTCTCTGGAGCTCTGCTATTCTTTATGCCTGTCCTAGGCCTGATCCTGATTTTTTTTCTGTCTTCTAGATGCCATATATGATAATCTATTTATGTCTATCACATTTAGCCTTTCTCAATTTTTTGTTTATTTAAAAAAGTTTGATGAATCAACCTCAGCCTTCTATTGTCTTTATCTAGCACATCCATTGTTAGTAAGGAACATTTAATTTCATAGTTTTCATATTATTACTTCCCTTTGATCTCTTGAATGGCTGAGATACTACACTTTCCAGACATTTTCTTTCACAGCTGTATTATACCAGTTAACCACAAGGGAAAGGTGTAAGAACTGAACTGCTACCTTGTGCAAGGGCGTAATCTGTGCTGCACCTACCGGCAGTAATAGCGTCCTCTTGTTGTCAACCACAAGCAGGTGATTCAACTTCAAAGTCCTTCTTAGATTCTTCATTTTAGGATTACTCTCAGTACCAACTATCACAAGTTAGGTTTCCTGGGAAACAGAGTCTGAGATGGTGATTTGCACATAAGTCATTTATTGAAGAGTGCTTTTAGTAATAATGCTGGTAAGGAAGTGAGAGAAGCAGGATTAGGCAGAAAAATAAATTGAACCATTAGTATCAAGAGAACCCACTGACCACACTGAGAACTCTGGAGCTGAGCTCTCTCTCTCTTATCTCTCTCTCTTTGCCTCTCCCTCACTCCCTTTCACACATACACTCAAATAGATTTACATTCTTAAACTCAATTGTCTTGTATAGAGGGAAAAAACATGGATTTGAGAGTTAGATTAATCTGTATGAGATACCTGCCTTTGCTAGATCTACTTTTTTTCATTTGAAAGTTGATGTGACAATATATCTCTTGTGAGATAATTGCCAGAAATTGATGACATAGTGTAAAGCATTTGCCTAGACTGTGATCTAGTATATAATGATTGGTCTTAAAAATATTGTTTTTCTTTACCTATCTCTTCCTCATTTTGCTTCTGTTTTTCATATCTATGGGCTATTTCATGTTTACAGTTATTTCTATGCACAGTTTTAGATAAAAAATATGTATTTGACTATCAAATTACATAACTTTTACTTGCAATATCAACAGCAAGTTGAATCAGGTTTCCTGAAGAATACCAGTCAATAACTAAACCTGGGGAATGCATAATTATCATAACAATTACATATGATTTGATGAAAAGGCAATGAGGTATGCACTTTAAGTGAGTAACAGAGGAGCAAACGATTGCATCTCAAATGTACTGACATTACTATTCAGAATGATTATTGTTTTGTGTCTAGCAAACATGCCTTGCTGATACTAATTTCCAAACATTTTCCTATGGTAAATCTATGTTTACAATTTGAAGGGACTGTCTTACATTCTCTTTCTTCCCCTCTACTGACTCCACAGTAGCAGACATGTAATGCAGGCACAGCCAATTAGATACTTCTTTCCAAAGTGATTGGATGAAAGATGGTCCACAGCAAGACTTTCCCTAAGATTTATGATGTTAAACAAGAAAATATCTTTCACTCTTTGACTCACAAAGCAATAGAAATGTAGGGTTGGGGCTGTCAACTACCATTTTTTCTTCCATGTAGAAAAAGCCTTCCCTGGAAGGAAACTTGTGTGAAGAAGAAAGCATTCATTCTGAAGATGAAGAAAGACCCAAAAAACAACATTCAAAATCTTGGATTCAACTGGGCCCTAATTCAAATCCACCTTTGGACTTTTCAATGACATGAGCTAAATCCTCCTCTTTTTAAAAAATTATTAAAACCTAGGGTCTATTACTTTCAACTAAAAGGACCACAATAAAACACATAAAATCATTATTTCAATGTTATTGAACATTGACTAATTGGAGAATTGTATTTCTAATCATACTCTATGCTATATCCTCATTATCTAGAATTATGCCTACCAAAGCATAGGCATTCACTAAGCATTAGTGGAATGAATTATGTTATTCACAAGCATAAAATTAGATTTCATGATGTTTAATATAATAATGATGTGCATATAAGGATGCATATATTGTATACATATATATACATATATATATATATACATATATATACATATATATATATATATACATATATATACATATATATACATATATATACATATATATACCTGTACATAACTATTTTCTGAACTTCAGATTCTCTTCTACTTAAGTAGGAATTATGAACACTTTTGAATGTGTTAGGGTAAAATACTTTGAGGTAATACTATCCAAATGTTATAGTAATGACTCAAAACTTAGTATTAAGTTACTGTAAGAGTTTGTGCTTATATTTTATTGAAAACTAAGTAACAATATGATCATTTGATAATACTGAAAGTGGAGCTTATGCATATATTAAATGTATTAATACAGTTCATTTGTTTCATTGTATTCACCATAGGTGAGACCAGGAAAAGAATATCCATCAAAGAAGTAAAGAATTGACATGGTTAGATGACTTACAAATTGGATACTTGTTATTTCAACATCAGCAAGAGAAGATGAGTTAAGAATTAGCTTTTGTTTTGTTTATTTTTCTGGTTACTCCTGCTCATGTAATTACTCCTAGTAATTAACTCATAACCCAATCCAATTTCCTAGAAAGAAAAAAAAAATGTGTTTCCCAAAGTGGTAAATTTATCTTATTTTCACTTCGGTTAGTGTTCAATGTGTGATATGTTGTTTTTCAGAAATCTAGAAGAACAACATAAACTAATGTTATTTTACCCAAGAATTTTGTCTTCCTCTACCCAAATGAAATATTTGAATTAATATTTATCTCAGTATATGATTCCACATTTCACTCAATAATTTAATATTACCTTTCAACTTTTCAATTGAGATCATCCATGAAAAAATAGTGATGTAGTACTTATATTCTATTTTTTTATAGAAGCAATTGTTTCTAGTTGTTAATTATATCAAAATATCATTTTTGAATGCCTATAGCACTAATTAATAACAGAATAAATTTAATAAAAACTCATCTGTGTTACTCAGTTCCCATGTTATTTTGAGGATAAGTAAACCCATTATGCTTTTAGAAATAATGTATTTAGCTAAACAAACTTTCATTTGATTCCAGAATCGGACCAGTGAGTTTTAATATAGAATGTTGCCATGTAATTCCTTTAGGAAATTTCTAATCATTGTCTTTATATGTGATTACTAGGAAGTTAATAATGAATTTTGCATCCTAAATAATGTAGACTAACTTTAAATTTCTGTTTGGGATTGAAATATGTTAGCTATGAATTATTTATAGTAGACATAGGGAAGCAGCTTGAAAATTACACTTTGATTACCTGTGTGGAACATTATTTTGTTTTTATATTTACAATAACCCCATGTCTGGAGGTAAGTAAAGATGACTTAAACCGCAAATAAGCTCACTGTCCCATTCTGATTATTCTGGAAATATTTTTATCTCTTATTTTAGGTCATTATATAACTTTCTTCAAATCTCTATTCAGTGTATTTAAACCTGTCTTCCATGCTTAACTAAAAGTTGCAATGTACAGTAGTTATTTGTTCTAAAAAAATTATTTTACTGATATATACTTCCCTCTTTATTTTTGTTTCATTATGGTTGAATCTTCTTGCTCTTTGATTTCTCTGTTGCCTAAAACCACTAACCTAGTTTACTCTCTGGTTACCTTGTAGGCTTTGGAGTCTGAGTTGTTTTTTGACTTCTGATCTTATTACCCAAGCCCTAAACTATGAATTCTTTGGTAATGATGCTCTCATTTGAAGTGACGTCAGGACCCAGGTACTGATCTCGTAAGTAGCTCTTATCCAGTTCCAGAAAAATCTACCTTGAATATCTGTAATTGAAAAACCAGAATTAGAGAGAATTATAATAAGACATATTGTAAAAGCATGAGAACGATACAAGATCATAGCCTGAAATAATATTGTGATTAACCATGAATATTCATGCATGTTCACTTTGAAATTAGGAAACAATGAAACTTGGGTTGACCCACCAGGAGTATAGTTTTTTGTTTTTGTTTTTTGTTTGTTTGTTTACAGAATTACAATAAAAGAACAGCATTTTAGACTAAGACTAAAACAGAAACATTAACATAGATATTGATCATCAATGCTACATTGAAATACTAAGAAGGAAAATTGATACTTAACTCCAGAACCATAATCTAGTTGCATATATATATTTCAAATATACTGGCACATTTATAGTTTATGATATTTTAATAAATTGTATATAATAATCATATAAGTTTAGTCTTTTCAACTGAATTTTAGTTTTAATTAAAAAGTCACTGGCATAAAGGTCTTATGTTGGTATTATAATGACTAGGTTCTGGAAGAGGAATCTATAACCAACATTTGCCTTGGTTTTTCCCTTTTCTTCATTGGGAAACAAGTTAGGAGTATCTCTTAAATAAAGATCATCTAATGTGATGGGATAACCTGAGAGCATGTGCAAACTTCAAGGGAGAGTTAAATCTTTAAAGTTCCCACTACTGAAGAATAATGAATTGGTATAACATTCCTCAGATAATGTGGTAATCTACAATAAAGGTGCAACACATTTCCGGGACTAATACTAAGGTCCTACACTTCCTATACCTGCTTGGCTGACACCTATTCTGATTGAAAATACCTCTGTCATCTAGGCTATTAATATTTTTGGATATCACACCTATGTTTCAAAAAAATCAACTTCTTAATGTATCTGTTTAATAAATTATATATATAGATATATATATCATACATAATACATAGTAAAATATTAAAAATTTATTTTAAATATATGTATATATTTAAGAAGACATGTAAAAGGATATTCATTGTAGTAATTTCTTTTTTAAAAGTTTTTGTTTAAATTCCAGTTAGTTAACATACAGTGTAATATTAGTTTCAGGTGTACAATATAGTGATTCTTTATAAAATCAGAAATTGCAATTAAGAACAAACATCTGTAGGCTTAAAAAAAAGAAATTTTGATGGGAGCAATTATGTTGCATAAATTTTGTTTGGAAACTGGAACATTCAGCTACCAACTGCTACTTCCAGGACCTACTGTAAAGGGAGGCTGGCTGGCTGGTCCACTGATTCAGGTAAGGCTATAAAGTAGTATTTCCACAATCCATCATTCAGCCTTTAGGTATTCAGCCTGGGAACTCTGTGGTATCAACCCTTCCACAAGTGATTATGCTCTGAGAATTGATTCAGTGGCTAATCCCACAAAGAAGGAGATAGATAAACCAGAATGGCACTTTATACATTCACGAAGACTGAGATATCTGGCAGGATAAACAGCACCTTTCAAGTCCTCTGATTCTCCCTCCTGATGAGTAAATCAACATAAGGTGACCAAATTATAGGTCAGACGACTGATCTGTGTGCTTTGGATTAAAAGAAGGGTCACATAGTTTAGGAATATTTAACATATGACTCATAACTTGATTTTTTTTTTTTTTTTTTTTTGCTTGAAAGAATTTCTTGCCCAAACAGCTGACACTAGTCCTTACAATTTGCCACATGTTCCCTTTTCAGAACTGTAGCAACATATGCATATTCTACTATTTGGGTCTCTTTAAAAATGAAAATAATTACAAAATCATATAGATAACTTCTTTTTTTTTATAGCTCAAAATTGCCTTTAAAGAAAAAAAAAGATTTTATTTATTTGACAGAGAGAGACACAGTAAGAGAGGAAACACAGGCAGTGGGAGAGGGAGAAGAAGGCTTTTTGGTGAGCAGGGAGTCCAATGTGGGGCTTGAAAACAGGACCCTGGGATCGTGACCTGAGCTGAAGGCAGACACTTATGACTGAGCCACCCAGGCACCCCTCAAAGTTACCTTGAATATGTTTTGATATATTTAAAAATATCCGTGTGTGTGTGTGTGTGTGTGTGTGTGTGTGCACCTGGTCTCAGGATAAATCTTCATCAACCGGGCTCTGCTTGGGAACAATTTATATGCTCATTTAAGATTCATTCAACAAACTCATATTGCCTGCCATCTTAGGCATTGGAGAGACAAAACTAACCAGTGCTGGCTTTCAAAAATTGAAGGCTCAGGGAAAAGAAGGGTAAGCACACAGACATTTCTAATTTCCAATCATAATTGCTGTGTAGTGATTAAAACATAATCAGTCTATCACAGGAGAAAAAAACAAAACCATCTGAGACTTAGAAAAGAATTTCTAGAGAACAAAGAATTTGAGCTGCCCTGAAGAGGAAGTAGGCATTTGCAAGTTGATTATCAAAAGGAATAGGCTTCGAGTAGAAGGTAATATAATGCACAAAGGAAGAGCTTCCCAATATAGAAGACTCTAGCTTTCCTGATGATATTTGGAAATACCCACTCTCAGGAACACTCCAATTCTAAACCTCCTAAGTGAACCTGTATGTTGAAATGAGGACTGTCATCTTCCATACTTACTCATTTTTATATCTGGGGATGATTTTTTCAGCTTTGTAACATAATTTTGAAGGTTTACTTTATTTAGAGTTTTAGTCTATAGTGGAATCACTATAACCAGAGAAGCTCATATCTGACTCTTACGGGCTAATTGGGAAGTTTGATACAATTTGAATTCCTACTTTATTGCTCTATCAAAGCAAATTCTGTATCGTTGGTAACATTGGCCTTCAGGCTATGAGAGCTATAATAACCCATCATTGATTTATTTGGTGTTGAGTGTGCATATTTTAAATTTTAATAAAAATGCCACATTTCTACTGTTTCAAAATCCTTCATAACTTGGGTCAGGGTATTACTAATTTTATGTTTTCTAACACTTTAATGTTTAGCCATTCTCAGCTTCCCCCTTCCCTTCTCCACCTGCCAATTTTTACAGCAAAGCATACATTATATCATTGGCCTTTTTCTCAAAGTGATATGCAACTTTTAGAAAATGTATAAAATCTTATGATGAAAAAACATTTTACACCTGAATCCCTGCCATTCCACTATGTTGTAAACATTACTAATATTAGAAATTGATGAAAATAAGAATTACACTCCATTAGCAGGAAGAGCCTTTTTTAAACTAAACGTTGTTTTGTTCAGGTCAAAAACTTCAAAACAGTGTAAAAGGGCAAGGTTAGCAATCTTTGAGAAGTGCTTGTGACCAATATTTTGTAAAAAATGGTTTAAGAAGCTTTATGTTACACCAGAGTTTGGCTTAAGAACTGTGTTTGTACTATCATTTATTCTACTTTTTATCTTCTACCATCAAAAAAAAAAAATTTCTCACCTGAAAGACCTTTAACAATGCCAAGAATTTGGAGTAACTAAGTGGTCAATTAACTGTCTAGACCACGGTAATGCTATAACATACATTCCCTTACCCCTTCTGAGCCCCACCAAATGTCATGCTCATTTAATAGCTTAATACTGATTGAATCACACTTTTTACCCAGCTCCTGTTCTATGTACTTTCATTCCCTTTTGCCAATCTTCTCTCTGTGTTTGTTTTTCCTCTACCTCAGAGGCCCAGATGAAATTTCATGCCCTTGATGCAACCTTTGGCAATCACTGAAATAAATGTTTCCCTCCTGTATTCTATTATGCAATTTTGTTAATCTTTTACTAAAACTTGTGTCAAAGTCTGATTTTTAGTGCAGTTAGTCGGGTTTCTTAAAAACCTTCAGTAAATAGGAATTCTGGAAGACAGTTACTTCTTCTCACATCTTCCTTTGTTTAAAGCCTTAAACCTAGTAAGCAGTAAATAAATACTTGAGATGCAGTAAAATGAGGTGGATATAAACTCTGGTTTGGAATCCAGCCAGACCTAAATTTCATTCTTGATCCTACTATTTACCAACAATTAAATATTGGTCAGTTTCTTAACCTCCTCTTTTAGGGAGAAAATCATTAATGGGAAAATTAACAGTTATCTCACAGACATGTTTTATTGATTAACTGATTAATGATTAACTGTTACCATGTTTGTTGATTACTGCAGGATTTGACACACAGTTCTCTATGAATATTGGCTAATGGTCTTTACTTTAATTGATATTTGGTGATTTAAATTGCAAAAGAAATGTAGCCAGTCCAAATTATTCCTCATGAAGACTTTAAACATTGGTGATTTCTGAATAAAAACAATGTTTGTGTAAAAGTATATGTTTTTCTGTAATAACGAAGGCATGTTCCAAGAAAATATTTGTGTGTATCGTTTTACAACAATTATTAGTACCAAAAAAGCTGATGGGAAACATATTTACAAGCCACTTTATGAAAGTTTTGGGCTACCAATGGGAATCATCAAGCATCTTATCCACATGAAGACCCGGGACCTACTGTGTGTTATTCTACTCAATTATCTAGCCCTGGCCATAATAATTAAACCTTCTGAAGGAAAAGGGGATAAAAAGAATGTTCTAGTGTTGACTGGTAAGCAGGGTTGGGAGATACCCTGCCTAAGGGTATGGTCAGAGACCTGCAAGTTTAATCTAGCATTTATCTTAGTATTAAGGATAAGCATTTATTTTTCCAAGCAATCAATTATAATGATAAAGTTATGAAATTAGGTAGTTTCAGTCCAGTGTTTCTATCTTAGATGATTTCAAAATCATCTTCTGTGGAATTTGGGGACTCTATCAGGAAAAGACATGCAGCGATCTGCTAATTTTTTCTGACTCTGACAAAGTGTTTTCTTGAACCCTATTAGAGATAATATGTGTGACTAAAGGAAAGGTGTGATTTCCCTGTAACAAGCTGACTTTTTAAAAAGAAGGTACAAAAACTTGTTTATGTCCTAAAATGAATGAAAACAGCATATACAAAGGTCTAGTCATGCTTTCAAAATCAAAATCTGGTTTTGTTCTCAAAATTTCAAGGGAACTTGTTTTAAATCTCAACACACAATTTGCAAACGTCTTACATCTTAATAGGTGTTATTTTCATTTGGAATTCAGGCTTTTGTGGTTATTTGTTGATCATTGATTTGTATTGCCTTGTTTTCTTTTCTCTTCAATTCTGTGTGTTAAAACTATTCAAAGTTAATTTTTATCTATTTACTTTTAAATTTTTATTTTTTAAAGGAAGAGGCAGGAAGAAGGTAGAGAGAGAATCCTAAACAGGATCTATACCCAGCTTGGAGCCTAATGTGGGGCTTTATCTCAAAACCCTGTCATCATGATCTGAACTAAAATCAAGACTTGGAGGTTTAACTAACTGAATCACCCAGGTGCCCCAAAGTTAGCTTTCAATGATCTGAATTGAAACATAACCCAATATTAAATCCACAAACTATGATAATATTCTTCTCAATTTTAGCTATTGGTTAAGTAAAATATGAACATTGTGAATACAAGAGCTCTAAAAAGAAATAATTATTCTTCTATAGCCATAAGCAAAATGAGACTTACAATTCAAAATTTGCTTCAAAATGCAAATGTGGTAAGTGACAGAGATGGGATTGACTTCTCTCTATGTATTGCAAGGCCTGAAATCTTGATTGCAACAGATACTATAAAAAAAGCACTATAAAAATTGTTTTCTGAGCTAACAACACATAAATTGCTCTGCTAAGTTTTCAAATGACAATACATGGAAAAAAAATGAAAACAAAAACAAGAAAAGGTGAAGCACATGAACTCTACAGTCTTACCCAACAGGGCAATCCATTTGCAAAAATAATTACTGGGAATTTGGATTTGAAACAGGGCTGTTTTGAATTATGATCAAATGTTCTTCCCCTAAGCCATACCTGTAGTCGCTGTTCTAGTTTTTATTCTCTCCGTCTCTCCCTCCTTCTTTCTTTCTTTCTTTCTTTTTTTCTTCTTTCTCCTTTCTTAATTTTTAACCTTATGAATGTAATAATGCCCTCACCATGGGCTAAAAATAAATCCATGGGCTAAAAATAAATGTGGATTTATATTTACATTAGCAATGTCATTGCATATAATTTACTTTCATTTAATAAAAGTAAGTGTCTGATAACTTTAAGATGTCTCATGAAATCATGATAGAATCTATTGATTTTTAAAATTCAAATTTGCCTAAAGTAATCAATTGAAGACAAATACACTTATGAAAGGAAAATGAAAATTTCCAGACCCTCAATAATGATAAAGCATTGAATTTCATACAGCAACCAAAAGTTCAGAAAAACTGTTGATCATTCTATGGAGGTATTTTGTGTAGAAATATATTTATTCTAGACCAATGGAAGGAGCCTTAAGCCAGGGAATACAGGTAGCTCTTAGCAGCTGAAAAGTCAAGAAAATGCATTTTCCCCCCAGAGCCTCCAGGAGTCAACACTACTGACACCTTAACTTTATTCCAGAGAAACTGATATTGTTATTACAACCATTAATTGTTCAAGGCATTAAATCATGGTAATTTATTACAGCCCCCAAAGGAAACTAATGTAGTCTGATAAAACCATCATTGATAAAGTTCTACATTTTTATTCCAAGGGAAGCAAAGTGAATCGATATTAACACTGTGTAACTATTTTGTAAATTCAACCTGGATTTATAGCATAAGATCCAGGGATTCCAATTCTAAGTACTTACCCAGAGAAATCCTTAAACAAATGAAGAAATATGTATGTATGAGAAGCTTCAAAATGTATTGTTCAAGTAGTAAATAACAATGAATGCATGAAATAGCCATAAATAAGAGAATGGATAAATAAATAATTGATGTATTCAAATAATCCAATGATGAATAGCATTAGAAGGAATGAGAGCAGCTACTCACACCAAATCGACTATGTCTTAGAAATATGTGAAGTGGAAAAAGCATCCCTCAGATAAATAGCATCACCACTTTTTATAAATTTCAAAGGCAAGACAAAAAGCAAGATAATATTTTAAAAATCCAATATGGTGGTTTAATATGATGGTTCTCCAAGGAAAAGCAAGAGAATATGAACAGGGAGGAGCTCAGAGATAGCTTCAAATCTGACAGTGTGATTACTCTTAGGAAGGATAGGGAATTCACAGATGTGATGGCTTTATTGAGGTACCAGCATGGGTAGGCTACAGTCGGTCCCCAGTTATTCAGTCAAAAACTAATTTGGGTGTTTCTCTGGAGGCATTTTGCAGATATAGTTAAATCCCATAACCAGGTGACTTTAAGGGAAATTATTTAGGATAATTCAGGTGGACCCAAATGAATCTACAGAAAAACCTTAAAACCAGGGTTGAGTTTTCCTGAGAAAGAATATATTCTACCTGTTCCTGCAGAGTTCTATTCTGCTCATTATTTTCCCTTCCCAACTGCCTCTCCTCTCCACTCCCTCTTTATAGATGCTATATTATTTTCTTTTTCTATGATTTGTATATAAAGATCATAATCATTTTTGGAGCATAGTCAAAGGTCAATCTCTAAGTATGTTTCATTTTTATTTTATTTACTATTATTATTTAGATAACCAGATCATGCAAAAATGAATCTTGGTTCAAAATGAAGGGCTTCGTAACATTTTGTAACAATTATTGATAAAGAGTTAAAGAATTAGGATAATCTCATGGTTCTGAAAGAATATTTAAACTCATTTTGTTTTAGATCCATAAAGCATTACACAATATGCCTTGCATATAAGCTCTCATCCAAAAAAAAGTGAGTTTGATTGTAGAACATTTGTAATTCACAGGTGTCTGGCCAGTCCAATCTTACTGTCCATTTAAATAAAACATAGGACGATGACACAGATATCTCAACTGCAAGCACACACATGCACAGAATAGAATTCTAAAGCTGAGCTTTGTCTCACGTCATTACACTGCACTTATATTTGCTGGGAGCTGCAGTGGAGCCTCAGCACTTACCCTCCACCTGATTTCTGACACCTGCTTTCAGGAATGGCAAACTAATACTGGAAAATACTAGTTTGAAAGCACTCAAGGAGTCAGAATGGATCAGCTACTACAGTAGCTTCCAGAGGAGGTGGAGAAGGAAAATAAGCCTGAGTTGTAAAAATTGCACAAACGAGAGCAGCTTTTTCGTAGGATGAGGGAAGTTAGATGGATTAATAATTTGAACTTTTGGCAACAATTGCCTTCTGCAGCAGGTGAGAAGAGAGGAGAATAGGAGCATGAGTAGAAGGAAGATTAGGTAGAGAGAGTGTCTGTGTTGTGACACCAGGATCATCTCTGACTTTCTTTGGATGTATCACGTAGGGCAAGTTAATCTCAGAATTGGACTCCCATTCTGGAAAATAGGATCTCCATTATAGGCAGTGGTGGCTTAGACTTTCTACATCAGAGGGGTTTCATGGCAACTTAATAGCAAGTGGAGAAGGGAATGGAAAGTTCCCTTAAAGTTCCAAAATAAGCATAGTTTTCACTTAGATTCTACTTTATGTTGTTTAAGGGGAAAGGTTATATGACTCCCAATAGCACTGCAGTGGTGAATGAGGCAATGCACATAGCACTGTGTTGTCATATCATTAACACTTTGTAAATTGTAGCAGTAATCATTAATATTAATTATTAATAAGTCCATCAGAGGACTTTCCTCCTTTCTTTATTTCTATATTGAGAATTGTTAATTTTCATGATATCTGTGAGATGTTCATAACTTAAAACAGATGACTTTATTTAATTTTAATTTGACTTAAATTTACATTATGTAATACATCTAAATAATGAGATGACTTAATATTTCTGTTTATAAAGATTTCACTAATACATTTATAAAGGTTTAGCTTTTAGTATTCTTCTGAGTGGAAAGCAAAAATCATATCGAGTTTCCTTTAGAGCAAAAAAATGCTGAACTAACTTAAAAACAAAATTAATAGTGCTTTTAAAAACAATTATAAATCACTTCCACAGTCTCCATTATACACATTATATAAACACTAAATAAGTCAATATTGCATGCAAAAAAAAAAAGCCTATATATTTATTCTAGGCACATGGCCTATTTTGCTGCTTTTCATCTTCAATATTCCCACATGACTATAAATGATCATTTTGTTAATTTAAAGTGTTGCTATTTCTAACATTTCTCATACACTCAATAAAACAATGAGACAAGCTGGGCCAGAAACACATTACCTCTGGAAAATCATTTCAATACCATGTAAGCTCATCAGTGATAGAGTAACTAAGGTGGTTATTGAAGTTATCGTTTACAACACAACAAATAGGCAAAAACATTCCAAACTGAAAATGGACTCAATGTATAGGGAGGTAATTATCATCATCATCATCATCATCTTAATAATAATAATATAATAAATCATACTTCACATGGAAAGGAATATATGTTTTCCATGATTTATACGGGCTGACTGAATTTAGGTAAAGCCATTAACTTGGAAGATTAAAAGCATCATGGGTAGTGAACTATGAAATGTGGTTCTTATGAAGGCAATAGCACTGAAAAACTTTATCATAGTGAAACTAGCTCTCTTTAGAAATGTGCTATAAGATTCTTAAATGAACAAACCACGTTAATTATAAAGTAAGATTATCACCATGATTTTCTAGAGGTGTAGTTTAGCACAAATTAAAACAAACAGGATAAAATGATTTCTTTTTCTATTCTTATATACTGAATTCAAGCTCTAGAATTTTAAGTTCGTTATATGGGAATTGATCAAATGTATTCACTGTTCCCTAAAAATATCATTATACTTGCTTAAAACTTAATTTCTCACCTTATTAACTTTCATCCCTATTTTAGATTTCTAGTGTGTTCACTTTCCTCTCTAGCCTTCTTCCCCATGCCATGCAGTTCATCCTCTTGCTATTCAACTAATAAGGCTAATACAACTCAGACTTGCAGAGCATACTTCTGGGTCAGGCATAACTCGAAACATATCACAAAGACTAGTTTATTTAATGCTCACAATAATCCTAAGGGGTAGTTTACTATTATCTCTATTTCATAAAGAAAATTGAAATTAAAACAGACACTATATTATTTGCCAAAGATCACAAACTGGTCTGTGTGTAAGTAACAGATCTAGGATTTTTCTTTCCTTTTATTTTTAGAAGTATCAATATGAATTTAGTGTAGTTTAACTATCCAGTGTTCATTCATCAACATCTCATGTCCACTCTTGGTTTTATACAGTCTGATTTTTCTTCCCTTTGCAAATGGATCATTTTGAAGCAAATCTAAGACATATTATTTATTATAAATATTTCTGTATGTATCTCTGAAATATAAGGAGAATTTCTTAAGCATAACAAGAATGCCATTGTCAAAGCTACAAGTTAGCAATTATTCCTCAAAATCCAGTCCCTATTTAAATTTCCATGGTTGTACTCTTCCATTGGATTATTTGAATCAAGATCTAAACAAGGGGCAAATAGTCCATATGATTATTTTAATTTATAATTTAAAATTTAAATTTCTTTTAATTTATAGATTCTCTTCCTTTCTTATTTCCACTGGCTCTTTATTTAATATAAAAAGCAGAATTTGTTCTGTGGAGTTCTATAAATTCTGAATTTTGCTGATGGCATCCTTGTGATGCCATTTAATATGTTCCTCTGTCTCCTGTATTCCCTATAAACTGCTAGTTACATCTAGAGATTTAACATGATTGTGTGTGTGTGTGTGTGTGTGTATGTGTATTGTTTGGTATGGTTTAAAAACATGTGCTCTTAATATTCACAGCTTGATGGCCTCACCTCTGAGAAGCCTTCTGTTATACCACAGGCCATCACAGAACCTTAGTCCTCCGTTATCCATCATAGGATACTGACTTTGTATGTAATTTTTGGTGACATTTATCATATCTAGAGAGTATGAAATTATTTATCACTGTACCTTATCAATAATATTTTGATACAAAGTGATGTGTTTTTACATGTGTCTAGCCACTATCTGATGTATAAGAAGAGAGTATAACAAATATTTGTTGGCGGGGTGGGGGGGATGTGTAAAGGATTGACAGAAATGGAGATGCTTAAAAACTGCATAACATCTAGGCAAGGAGGGATTAGGGCTATAGATTGAGTGTTGCCATTTTAAAATATCAGCTACAGAAAAACTCAGGACCTGAATTCTGTATCCCCAGCAAATTATCATTATTTTTGACATGTAAAAAGAAAAGAATAAAATAAAAACTGTCAGGTTTCTTTTATTGTAAATAATAGAAATTAACTTTAGATAATTTAAGAAATAGGAAATACAAATACAGAGCCCCAAGAAGGGAGCTCTTCATGAGGGTGGGGATAGCACTAATGGAAATGGGAAGATATGGAGCTGAGAGACAGTAGCACCAAGAGTATTTGGAACAATACTCTTGTATTGTGGAACAAATACAACAAACTCTTGTATTCTACATTCTTTGCTACACTGCTCAAGATTCAATTTCCAGGAGGGAATCATCAAGTCATAAAAACTTGGTCTCATTTCCAATCTTGGACTAGAGAAGGGCAAAATCCCTGACTTACTGTCTCACTGGATTGCATCCTGTAGAAAAGAGACAATTATTCCAAAGCAAAAGAGCTGCTCTTAAGAAGGAAAAATATATTTTCAAATTCCTCTGCAAAATTCCCAGAGCTACCAATATTTCCAAAATATTTCTGAAGCGCCTACACTGAGAATATAGTTAAGAGCTAGGCAAATATGCTGTTTGTCCTGATGAAGTTAATACAAAGTACAGGTGTGGTAATCATTCCCAAAAATCAAGTAGAGAATGCTGTAAAAGCATACAATAGGAGTAACTAACTCAAGTTGGGTAATCAGAGAAGGCCTTGCTGAAGAATATACATATAACCTAAGTCCTGAAAGGTGAGTAAGGGTGGCCTAAAGACTGGGGTGGGGGTTGGGGGTAAAGTGCATATCAGGATGAAGTAACAAAATGCGCCCAACAGTCCTCAGGCAAGACAATGAGTGTCCATTAGCCAAGAGAGAAGCTCAATATAGACATAGTGAAGAAAGAGATTAGCTGAGAAATGCAACCAAAGACCTCAAGAAGAGCCAGGCCAGGAAGAATCCTCTGAGGATTTTGGATTTGTGTAAATGACAAGGGAGAATTATCATAGGGCTTTAAATAGTGATGTGGTTTTTGAATTTTACAACAGTCTCTCTGGTGGCAATACGAAGAATGGCTTAGATGGAGCACAGGTCAAAATAGGAAGATAAATTCTACCAGTGGTCATAGGAATTGAGAGAAATGGATCGATATGAAAAATACAAAAAATGGAAGGAACAGAAGAGATTAAAAGGATGGTCATGGGTGAGCAGGAAAACAAAACAAACAACAACAACAAAAGAACAAGACGTTTTCGCATTTCTGGCCTGAGGAGCTTGGTAGAAGGCAAGTCTATTCATTGAGACAGGGTGCACTGAAGTAAGAGCAGGGGTTCTGTAGAAGACAGAACATTCTGTCTTGATTGGGTTAGCCTGAGGTACTTGTGAACCAAGTAGCGTTGCCAAGTAAGGATTTGAAATATAAATCAGAGCCCAGGAGAGATGTTCATGCTATAAATATGGAGTGAGGGTATATTGGAGGTAGTTGAAGATACAGTGTAGATGTACATGAGGGGAAATGCACAAAGGGACAAGAAAAGAAGAACTTTGGGCAGAGACCTGAAGAACAACCACTTAAATTTGATGACAGGTTTAAGAGGTGACAAGAGACTGAGAAAGGCAAACAAAGAAAAAAATTTAATTGCATGGGGTATGATGAATATTAAGGAGAGAGAAATTTAAAGATGGATGAAGTGTCAGCAGTACTGAAGGCTTCTTGAACCTGCTTAGGTGGGTCTGCTTCTCTCTCTCCCTTTGCCCCTCCCCACCACCTGTGCTGTGCTCACATGCTCTCTTTCTCTCAAATAAGTAAATAAAATATTTTTAAAAAATTATCAGGTAGATTTAATTACATAGAAGTAATTGATAGTCTATGTGAGGAAAATTCAGGTGATTGTTGGTGATGGAAGCCAAGTGGGAGAAAGGTAGGGGGTTAGATGTCAGGAAATAAGGATAATACATATAAAAAACTTGTTTTAGGTGATTGGACTATAAAAAGGATGCAAGAAAAGCAGATGACAAGGGAGAAAAATGGGTATTTGGGACTTCAGAAGGTATTATTGGTTGTTTATCATATTAAATTAGTTCCTTTCAATGGGCAAGATACTAAAATTGAATTATTTTTCTATGCAATGAGTCATTTTGTTTATATCAGCAGTCATCAACTGTGGCAACCCAGAAGAACAACCCAAAACTGGGATTGCAGATGCCATCTTTTGCACACAATTCTTCAGACAGCTATTCTAAATAGTAATAGATTTGGCCCTTTTTATGATACCTAAGGCTGAATCTGGACTCAGCAAGAAAGAGCGCCATGATTGATTGGTCATGTCTGCCATTTGCTCAGAAGTAGGGACAGATCCTGCCAAATACTTGCTGACAGCAGGCTAAAATCTTCACTTGGTAGCATAATCTTCCTAAAGGATGATTACTTGATAATCAAGTCAAAATAATTTTGGTATAAATTTTCTTTATGCCTCAAATCCCATTTTTTCTCAATATAATATTTTATATATTTATAATACATGATCTATTTATTATTATTTTTTTAAACTAATGGTATTGTCTCTTCATATTTTGACAGTATATTTGAGCAGAGTTGTCTGGATTTGTAATTATGTTTTTAAAAACTCAGTACATGTGCACAGTGGTTGAAATATTTATATGCAATAGTTTTGTTAACATTAACTTTTCAATATTAGCAATAAATGTATACTACTCAAATAAATATGTTACTTCTCTGAAAAACAGCTAATTGCAACACATTGCAATTTTGTTCCAATGTTGTCACTAAGAGAAATGCATCTTTGCAGATCGTCTGAGATTCAGCCTGTGAACACAAACCTTGCCTGAACTGCAGATTACATCCACCTCATTGTCAGTACAGAAAAGGGGTCTAAACATGTGAGCTTTATTTCCTCACAGGTGAAGAATTACAGCAGCAAAAGAAAGGCATTGGAGGAATAAGCAAAGCATCAATTTTAAGACAAAGCATTCAACCTGAGTATTAAATCTGAAAGGATCGGAGTAGAAAAGAAAGAAAAGATGTAGGAAGAGACCCCAGACTATCAATTATTTGGGTTGGAATTTTCCTTTGCCTTGAAATGGCAGATGTACCCCAGGGGTCATGTTCAATCACCCCGAGAACACTACAGCTGGACTTCATTGGCAAGATGACTAATAGACAATTAGAGCACAATAGAGGCCATTTATTTTCTGACCATGTCTTGAATTTGCCAGTCAGTTGAATCTTTAGAGGAAAAAACTCACTGTTTAGTTAGTTTTTTCAGTAGTTATACCTTCTCAGTAAGAGCTTTTTATTACCTAAATATCTCCCACTCCAACATTAAAGTGTTAGATTATGAAGAACAGCCTATGAAAGAAAGTTAATTTTTAAAAGATATGCATTTTTTAAAATGTATTAGAGCAGAAATGACTTATCTCAATTGATTAATTATTTCAAATACTATTAGAACATTATCACAAACAAATGCTACTCTTCATATAGTTTCACGTGATGTTGCAGTTTTTAAGAGCATCTCCTTCAGTATGGTTTTATTTTTAATAAAAGCTAGATATTGAAAAAGATTTGGCTATAATTTAAATGCATGTATGGTACAACAAAGCTCTAGGAAAAATAACTTATCACATGGATGGAAACACCAAAAAAAAAAAAAAAAAGAAAGAAAGAAAGAAAAGAAAAGAAAAACAAGGTTTTATTGAAATTTGAAGAAACCAATTATTTAAATGGAATCGTGTTATTGTATGAATATAGGTCTAAGTAAAACAGATTTTATTCATAATCTGCTGTTGGTATTTTTGTAATTGGCTTCAAAGGCACAGTCATAATGATAAACCAGTACCTTGAATCCTGTGAGCTGAGTGACTTAATAGAAACCTATAAATAAATAGGATTCATAAAGGCTTCTGTCTGCACATATGGGGTTATTGGATTTGAGATCAATGAACTTTCTTTGACCACATCCACAAGTCATTTGTAACCACTGGGAAACTTATTTTACTAAGGATGATCAATATTTCCTAGAAATGTAAGAGGCACCAATGTTGATACAAAAAAAGGAAGTAACATTGAGAAAATAGAGTTCTTAAGAGAATTCCAGTTGCCAACTATCTAGAGAACCAAAAATGTGTAACTCAGAATTTTCTAATAAAGTATGTAAGAATTATCTGTTCTATAGTTGTCTAGTATAGAGTACTATCAAAAACATTGTACCCAAGAGGAAAGGTTGGAATGTGTTCTTCTGAGTAAATGCCTGTGTATAACAAACTCTTTTGCTGATAGCAGGAGAAATGACTAAAATTATCAGTGTAAAGATTCTATCATAACAGATATAATTTGTTTCGTTTTTCAAATAAAATAAATTTTACTTTAAAAATAATTTAAAATTTCATATTTATTTATTTTAATAATATTTTACATTTTGTTTTAACAATAGATATATTAATGTTATTTAACAATAAGTAATAATAAAATGTTTTATTTTTAATAATTTATAGAGACAGCTCAATTCATCAGAGTTACCAGAAAAGTGGCTACTAGTTCTTTGACTCTTGTGTTCTTGATTCATTAATTCAAGTTTCATAGTCTTTATATGTTCTGTGTTTCAGAGGCAAATCATATGACAAAAATAACATTGTTCCTTCTCACCAAATTATAGAATGATTATTGTGTTATATGGCATGGAGTCACTAATCAATAACAGTATAAATCAGTCCAATGATATTTATAATTAACAAGTTCTGTTTACATTTCATCCTTCTAAAATGTTTAGAAATGTAATGATTTTTTTATGCACTAAAACATTATTTTGAAAATATTAGCAGAAATGCCTTTGAATTAAAAAAATAAAAATAAGAAACAATAAAATGATAGCGATTAAGTCACAAATGTCTTTTGAATTTTGGAGTAACTCATGACTAATTATATCCATCAAAGTTAATTGACTATTCTTAAATACTCTGGCACTGCTTACAATGGTCCATCCAAAGAAAAAGGTAGTGGCATAACTTCTATTTATTGTGAATTCAAAATGAAGCAAACATTGAAGTCTCAAAATAATGCTATTCTTGAGTTTATCACTCAAGATTATTTTTTGTGAAAGAAACAATAATGTTAAGAGTAAAAACAAACAAACAAACAAACAAATGAAACCTGACAAAACACACTCCTCCAAATAAATTTGAATCCATACCCTAACCCAGGTGCTAAAAAATCCATGCTTTCTCCTCTGTGTCATACTTGATATCTCCCTTGTTTTTCTCATTTTGAACACCACTGCCATATTGCCAACTACCCTCAATCCACACCAGCAAAGATGCTATCCTCTGTTCAAAATTCTAGCCCAAGGGCTCAGGCTCATAATTTCCAATGGAACGTTAATATGGGAGAAAAAATCCAAGGACATTTGAGAAGCAAAACTATCCAATTTTATAAAAATGGAGATGACCAATTCTATCACCATTTTTTTTAATATTATAAAACCCTTTTCATTTAATTCTTTTTAAAAAAAGATTTTATTATTGATTTGACAGAGAGAGAGATCACAAGTAGACAGAGGCAGACAGAGGGAGAGGGGGAAGTGAGTTCTCCAATTCGGGTTGATCCCAGGACCCTGAGACCATGACCTGAGCTGAAGACAGAGGCTTAACCCACTGAGCATCCCTTAACCCAGGCACCCCTTCATTTAATTCTTAATTCAAGCATTATCCCATCTTATTTCTTAGACAGTTCCATTTTAAAGGAGAAATTGCCTTTAGAGAAGTATAGAAGTTACACAGTGTTCAGACTAGAGATGATGACAACTTCTCCCAGTTTCAAGACCTGCTTCCTTTTAAGACATTGCTTATTTAATCACATATCAATAACCATTTAACTACAATTGGGTTACCCATTTGGACTTCCATGTGTACCTAAGAGGTCAATAGCAAAAAAACAAAAACAAACAAAAAAAATGAAAAGCTGCGGGAGGAGGGAGAGTCAACAAGAATAAAAAGCAAAAAAGGAATGGAATTATTTTTCTATTTTCAGTTTCAGATGAGCATATACATTTATTCCTCATTTCTTGAAAATTTTTTTAGACTTTTCTTAAAAAAAGATTTTATTTATTTATTTGAGAGAAAGAGAGAGGGAGGGCAAGAAAGAATATGGGGGAGGTTGTGGGTAGGGAGCAGAGGGAGAGGAAGAGCAGGTTCTCCACTGAGCAGCAAGCTCAAATGTGGGGCTCAATCTCAGGTTCCTGAGATCATGACCTGTGCCATCTTGAGACACTTACTTTACTGAGCCATCCAGGTTCCCCCTTTTTTTAGCCTTGATACTTAGGAGAAATAATGGTATGGGAAAGGAAATAATACAGTTTTCTATTCAGGAAAGGAAGAAACCTAGTTATATCTATCTCTGGTGTTCTTTTCTTACACTTTTTCACATACCATTTTTGTTCACAACTTTTTGTGTCTCTTATTTCCATATATTAGTCTATTATGACTGCCATAACAAAATACCACAGACTGGGTGACTTACCACAAAAATTTACTTTCTCATAGTTCTTGGGGCTAGAAGTCCAAGATCAGTGTACTGTCAGGGTTGGTGTCTGGTGAAATCTCTCCTCTCCACTTGTAGAACTCCACCTTCTCAGTGTCCTCACAAGGCTTGTCCTCTGCACATATGGAGAAAGTAAGAGAAATCTGCCAAGTATCTTCCTCTTTTTAAAAAGACATCAGCTCTATTAGATTAAGGTCCCACCATATGATCTCCTTCAACCTCTATGATCTCCTTATAGGACCTGTCCCCAAATGTAGTCAGGTTGGAGGTTAGAATTTCAATGTATGAATTCAGGAGAAACATAATTCAGTCCATAACATTCCTTTACCTGGTTTCAAGAATTGGAATAAAATGTCATTTTCTTTCTTTCTCTCTCTCTTTCTTTCTTTCTTTTCAATAAGGATGATTTCTAGGATAGGATCTGATACATTCTGAGTATTTGCCAAATAAAAGAACTTGACAATAAACAGGCAAACAGACAAACTTGAGAGATGATCACAAGTTATGTTTGTGTTTCCCCCACATGATTGAAATAAATATTGAGCAATTCTGGCCTTAGTGGGCCTCCAGCTGGGAAAAAGCATCTGAATTCAGAAAAGGATGTTTCTAGGAGGAAGTAGAATGGACCTGAGGTTGGATAGAGAGGGATACCTAGAGAAGATTAGATTTCCAAGTTAGATGCCAAACTGTAAGAAAACCAAAAATAAATTACCATGGTTTTAAAGATCAGATACATATTCAAGGCCAGAACATTAAGGTAGATCAAGCCTAGATGGGACGCCATTGCCCCTATGCCAGAAGGCAGAAGTCAGAGCACCTGGGCAAATCAAAGTCCAAGAATGACTGAAGTCACAAATGAGAACAAGGAAGTACAGGGGAATACCTGGCAAGCATCAGACTGAACACTACTGGATGCCTAGTATTAACCCAATCTAGTTTCCTGCTTTCCCAGGTCAACCATGTTCCCTTAGAAGAACATTTAAAAAATACATACTTTCTGTTGGTTGGAATGTAAATTGGTATAACTACTATGGAAAAATGGTATAGAGGTTTCCAAAAAAAAAAAAAACAATTTAAAAATAGAAACATCATACAATCCAGTAATGCCATTAGTGGGTATTTATGCAAACAAAAGGAAAACACTAATTCAAAAAGATATCTGTATCACTATGTTAATTGCAGCACTGTTTACAGTAGCTAAGATAGGAAAACAATGTAAGTGTCCATCTATAGATGAATGGATAAAAATCATATGGTGTATATACAATGAAATATTACTCAATCAACAAAAAAAACGAGATCTTGCTATATATAACAACATGGAAGGACTAGAGGGTATTATGTTAAGTGAAATAGGTCAGACAAAGACAAATATCATATGATTTCACTAATATGTGGAGTCTAAAAAACAACAACAAAACAAAACAAAGAAAAAACAGAAAAAGACTCATAAATACAGATAAACATTAGTGCTTACTAGAGGGGAGGGGAATGAAGGAATGACAAAATGAGTAAAGGAATTAAGAAGTACAAACTTCCAGTTATAAATAAATAAATCATAGAGATGGGGATGCAACCTAGTGTATACAGCCAATAATATTGTAATAACATTGTACGGTGACAGATGGGTGACTCTACTTAGTGTGGCAAGTATTTTGTAATGTATAGAATCACTATGTTGTATACATGAACCTAATATATAACTACTACTTAAAAAGTATTTCAAAAGTACCTGGTTTCTAAAAATTATAAATATCACATTGCTTAAATGACATGCTTTAAAACAGACACACATTAATTATGTAATTCTAATATTAGAAAAAATGAATTGGCTGAAATGGAGAAGAAAGTGAGTTTAAATACATTATCAGAATTCTAATCACTGTCAGAACTGTGGTAAGAGAGACCTTCATCCAGAGACCCTGGATATAAGGAAGGAAGGTATAATATATAAGGAAGATATAATGGGTTTTGTTGGATGCTCTCTCTCATCCCTCCCTTTTCTTTTGAATTTTGAGAGAATGAATTCTAAAAAAATCTACAAAGCATTTTAATTCTTTCAGAAAAAATGTATGTATATGAATAGAAAGTAATATTTATGTAAACTAATTGCTTGTCATTTTGTGGCTAAAGAATAAAGCTCATTTTTGCTTGTTGTTAAAGAACAAGAAACACGTGCATCAAATGAGTTTTACCAATCCAATAAAATTGTATTTTCTGTTTTATATAGGGATCTCTATGAAATTACTCTATCTACAGAAAAAAACATGTTAAGCAAATAAAAAAGGTAAAGATGGTATTATAAAGTCATACCAATTAGCTTTGCCTTAACACTCTCAGAAAAAATTATAAAAGTTTAACTGTAGAAACAAAAGTAATAATATTTTATTACAACAAAGACAATTAATATTTAGGGAAATGAAAGAGCTCTAAGATAACAATATAGACATCAAAACATATTTCACATGGAAAAACAGCTAATTTATTAATATACTATTTTATGGAGCATATTTCTTAGATTTGTGTGGCATAAAAACAGAAGGAAAACCTTTAAATAATTTATCTTTAAATGGAAAAAGAGAATTCACCCAAGTGAGTATAATTTCACACAAAGTAAAAAAGAGGGGAGGGATTTAAAGATCTTCCAAATCTGTGGTTCTCTTAATATAGGGGGAAAATACATAGAGTCACTTGAAATTCATGGAACTTTCCAGTCACTAAATAGTTTTTTTTTTTTTTTCAAAGTGGAAGCCAGAAACTAAAAGGAAAACTACAAGCTAGAAACTAGAGCCATACACTAACAAATGGAAGAAAACACCCATCTCATTATAGGAGACAGGGATCTCTATCTAGCTTTTGAGATTAGAACTTTTGACTATAAACAACTACTTTAAAACTTTTCATTTCATGGGCACCTGGTAGGCTCAGTCAATTAAGCATCTGTCTTCAGCTCAGGTCATGATCCCAGAGTTCTGAGAAAAAGCCCCATGTCCATTGGGTTCCCTGCTCAGTGAGGAGTCTGCTTCTCCTTCTCACTTTGCTCCTCCACACACTTGTGCTCTCTCACACGTGCACTCTCTCTCTCTCAAATAAATAAATAAAATCTTTAAAAAAAAACTTTTCTTTTGAAATCATCCCCCAAATTATTTTTTTTTAAAGTTTCCAGTAAGTTTGGTGAGGAGTCCTGATGTAGGTCCAAATTCTGCCTGAAAGATTCTACTTAATATTTACTGTTCCTCAAGTTTGTCAGGGATGTTTTCTCAGCTTTTTGTGTATCTTGTATATCTGCATACTTTGTCCTCATTGAAAAAAAAAATTCAATAAGACTTTCCAAGATGGCAGAGGAGTAGAAGACCTTTGTTCTGTCTGGTCCCAGAAATTCAGCTAGATAACTAACAGATCATTCTGAACACCTGTGATCTGAACTGGAGATCAAAGAACAGAATTGCTGCAATTCTACAAATGGAAGTAGGTAAACTGCAGAAGCAGGTAGGAGGTGCAGAGAAGTGAATTCAAGGAGATATATGGGAAGATAAACCACAGGGAGTGGGTAGGGAGCCTCCATCACACACAACTACCAGAAAGTGACATAACAACTAAGTACAGAGTTAGAACTTTTAGAAGTCTGCTCCAGTGAGGGACACTGTACAGGTGGCTAAGTGGGGCAGAATCCTAAATCCTAAATCCTAATAGGACAGTGTGGTCTCAGGATCCCTAGGGTCACAGAAAGAATGGGTGTGCCTGAATGCAGGCAGGTACCAAGAGTTGCCAGGCATTGCAATAAGGAAGCTGGCTGCAACCAGCGACCCCAGGATTGGACTTTCAGCTCAGGGTATCATAAACAATGAACCACAGTGTGATCAGACAACCACTCTCCAAGTAGGGAACCAGCAAGTGGCAGAACTGCGGTGAGATTTTCCTCCCTCCCCCAGAAGGGGTGGGATGAGTGTGTGCCTTAGAAGGATTTGGAGACTTAAACTGGCCTTGCATGCCTGAAACAGAAATGCTCAGTTATAGGCTGGCTGAGCACAGAGGACTGAAGGAGACCAGGGAGACAAGAGTGATTGACTGCTTTTTCCCTGAGGTTGTATTGAGAAGTGGGGCTCTGAGATTTCAGCTCCAGAGCCAGAGATTAGAAGCCTGCATTTTCATTCTCATCTTCTAAAGTGGCTCAGAAAGCCTTCAGGGAATGGAAGCCACATAGAGAAATCCAGAGTCTTACTTAGTCTGGGCCCCCAACAAGAGTGATGCAGTTCTGCCCAGGACAAAGACACCTAAAATCAGTGCAAGAGGCCCCTCCCCCAAAGATCAGTGAAAACATCTGCCTAAGACCAAGTTCACCCATCACACATGACTGCAAAATTCAAGTGCTAGGTGAAAATAAGATATAGAATTTATGGTTTTCCTTTCATGATTCTTTAGTCTTTAATTTTAATTATTTTTCCCTTTCCTTTTCAACCAATTTCTTATTTTATCAACTCTTTTTCAAATCTTTTTTTAATTTTCATTTTTACAGTTATATCCCATCCTTGCAATGTATTTAATTTTATTTTTGAATATATGTAAATTTTACTAGCTTTACAATTTTGGGATACACTTTCTTGTAACAAACAGAACAAAATAAACTTAGGGTATACTGTGTTGCTCTGTTCTGTTCACCTGTCTGATTATACTCTTTTTTTTTTTTTTTCCAGTTTCAGGCCTCTTCTGATTTGTTTAGTGTATATTTCTCTAGGGTTGTTGTTGCCATTTTAGTATTTTGTTGTCTCCTTCATTTATTCTTCCCTGGATAGAAGATGGAAAAGAAAAAATATGGAAAAACTCATCTCAAAAAAGAGAAAAAGAGACAATATTGACTAAAGGACCTAATCAATATGGATACAAGTAAGATGTCAGAACTAAATTTGAGAATAATGACAATAAAGATATAAAGAAATTAACTGGGCTTGAAAAAAAGATACTTGCTGGGCTTGGAAGACATTAGAAAATACCTTTCTGAAGAAATAAAAGAAATAAATCTAATCAAATTGAAATAACAAATGCTATTACTGAGGTGTAATAAAAAATGGAGACTCTAATTCCTAGGATAAATAAGGCAGAAGAGAGAATTAATGATACAGAAGACAAAATGATGGAGAATAAAGAAGCTGAAAAAAAGAGAGAGAAACAACTACTGAATCATGAGAGGAGAATTCAAGAGATAAGTGATACCAAAAAACAACACAATATTAGAATAATTGGGATTCTACAGGAGGAAAGAGAGAAAGGAGCAGAGGGTATATTGGAGCAAATTATATCTGAGAGCCTCCCTATTCTGGGGAAGGAAATAGGCATTCAAGTCCAGGAGACACTGAGTAATCCCCCTCAAAATCAATAAAAATAGCTCAACACCTCAACATATAATAGTGAGGTTTGAACAATTCAAAGACAAAGAGAAAATCCTGAAAGCAGTTCAGACAAGAGTAACCTACAAAAGTAGAAATATTAGAATAGAAACAGACCTAACCACAGAGACCTGGAAGGCCAGAGAGGAGTGGCATGATATATTCAGGGTGCTAAATAAGAAAAATATACAGTCAATAATATTTTATCCAGCTAGGATGTCATTCAAAATAGGAGAGATAAAAAGCTGCCAAGACAAATAGAAGCAAAAAGAATCTGTGATCATTATACACCAAGAACTATTAAAGGGGATCCTTTAAGTGAGGACAGAACCCCAAAATAACATAGACCCGAAAGGAACAGAGACAATATACGGAAACAGTGACTTTATGGGTCATTAAATGGCACTAAATTCATATTTTCTTTCAATAGTTATTCTAAAAGTAAATGGGGTAATGCCCCAATCAAAAGACACAGGGTATCATATTGGTTGAAAAAGCAAGACCCATCAATATGGTGTATACAAGAGAAGCATTTTACACCTAAAGACATCTCTAGATTGAAAGTGGGGGTTGGTGGTAAACCATTTATCATACTAATGGGCACCAAAAGAAGCTGGGGTGGCAATTCTTAGATCAGACAAATTTGACTTTTAAACAAAGACTATAATAAAAGATGAAGAAAGACAGTATATCATAATTAAAGGGTTTATCCAACAAGAAGATCTAACAATTGTAAATATTTATGCCTCTAATATGTGAGCAGCAAATTACATAAGCCAATTAATAACAAAATTTAAAAAACACATTGATAATAATACAATAATAGTAGGGGACTTTAACACCCCACTCACTGCAAGGGACAGATCGTCTAAGCAGAAGATCAACAAGGAAACAAGGGCTTTGAATGACACACTGGCCCAGATGGACTTCACAGATATATACAGATCATTCCACCCAAAAGCAACAGAATATACATTCTTTTCAAGTGCATATGGCACATTCTCTAGGATATCACATACTGGGTCACATACCAGGTCTCAACTGGTACCAAAAGATTGAGATAATTCCTTGCATATTTTCAGACCATAGTGCTTTGAATCTTGAACTCAGTCACAAAAGGAAACTTGGAAAGAACTAAAATACATAGAGGTTAACAAACATCCCCCTAAAGAATGAATGGGTCAACAAGGCAAAGAGGAATTTTAAAAATGCATGGAAACAAATGAAAATGAAAGCACAACTGTTCAAAATCTTTGGGATGCAGCAAAGTCTGTCCCAAGAGGGAAATACATAGCAATATAAGCCTTTCTCAAGGAACAATAAAGGTCTCAAATACACAACCTAACTTTACACCTAAGGAGCTGGAGAAAGAATAGCGCAAAAAAAAAAAAAAAGCCTAAACCCAGCAGGAGAAGAGAATTAATAGTTAGAGCAGAAACCAATGAAACAGAAACCAAAAGAAGAGTAGAACAGATCAATGAAACTAGAGCTGGTTCTTTGAAATAGTTAATAAGAATGACAATCCCCTGGCCAGACTTATCCAGAGGAAAAAAGAAATGACCCAAAGAAATAAAATCATGAATAAAAGAGGAGAGATGACAACCAACAGCAAAGAAATACAAACAATTATAGCCACAGCAAAAGAAATACAATTATAAGAACTTATGGGCAACTATCTGCCAATAAATTAGGCAATCCAGAAGAAATGGATGTATTCTTAGAAATGTGTAAACTACTAATACTCAAACAGGAAGAAATAGAAAACCATAACAGACCCACAGCCAGTAAGGAAATTGAAGCGGTAATCAAAATTCTCCCAACCAACAAGAGTCCAGGGCTGGATGGCTTCCCAAAGGAATTCTATCAGACATTTAAAGAAGAAATAAAGAAATAGTACCTATTCTTCTGAAGCTATTTCAAAAACTAGAAATGGAAGGAAAATTTCCAAACTCTTTCTACGAGGCCAATAGTACCATGATCCCAAAACCAGACAAAGACTCCACCAAAAAGGAGAATTACAGACCAATGTCCCCAGATGTAAAAATTTTCAACAAGATATTAGCCAATAGAATTCAACAGTACATTAAAGGATTATTCATTTCAACCCAGTGGGATTCTTTCCTGAGCTGCAAGTGTGGTTCAATATCCCCAAATCAAATCAATATAGTACATTAATAAAAGAAAGGACAAAAAGCATATGATCCTCTCAATATATGCAGAAAAAGCATTTGACAAAGTACAGAATACTTTCTTGATTAAAACAATTTACAGTGTAGGGACAAAGGGAACATAACTCAATATTATAAAAGCCATTTATGAAAAGCCCACAGCAAATATCATCCTCAATGAGGAAAAATTGAGAGCCTTCCCCCTAAGGTCAGGAATAGGACAGAGATGTCCACTATCACCACTGTTGTTCAAGATAGTACTAGAAGTCCTAGCCTCAGCAATCAGACAACAAAAAGAAATAAAAGGTATCCAAATTGGCAAAGAAGAAGTCAAACTCTCATTCTTTGCATATGACATGATACTTTATGTGGAAACCCAAAAGACTACAAACCAAAATTTCTAGAGCTCTTACAGGAATTCAGCACTGTGGCAGATATAAAATCAATGCACAGAAATCAGTTGCATTCCTGAGACAGAAAAAAATGGAAATCGAGAAGTTGATGCCATTTAAAATTACACCAGAAGCCATA
The DNA here is from genome assembly GCF_020171115.1 of Neogale vison. Taxonomy (NCBI): domain Eukaryota; kingdom Metazoa; phylum Chordata; class Mammalia; order Carnivora; family Mustelidae; genus Neogale; species Neogale vison. The sequence goes on from NC_058093.1 coordinate 22,038,940, forward strand.
AGGTACCTAGAAATAAACCTAACCAATGAGGCAAAGGATCTGTACTCAGTAAACTATAGAAAACTTATGAAAGAAATGGAGGAAGACACAAAGAAATGGAAAATGTTCCATGCTCATGATTTGGAAGAACAAATATTGTTAATATGTCTATGTTATCTAGAGCAATCTACACATTCAATACAATCCCTATCAGGATACTTTTTCACAGAGCTGGAATAAGCAATCCTAAAATTTGTATGGAACCAGAAAAGACCCTGAATAGACAAAAGAATGTTGAAAAGGAAAGCCAAAGCTGGTAGCATCACAATTCTGGACTTTATGCTATATTACAAAGTTGTAATCATCAAGACAGTATGGTATTGGTACAAAAACAGACACATAGATCAATGGAACAGAATAAAGAACCCAGAATTAGACCCTCATTTCTATGGTCAACTAATCTTCAACAAAGCAGGAATGAATATCCAATAGAAAAGACGGTCTCTTCAACAAATCGTGCTGGGAAAATTGGACAGCCACATGAAAAAGAATGAAACTGGGCCATTTTCTTACACCACACAAAAATAGATTCAAAATGAATGAAAAACCTACATGTGAGACAAGAATCCTAAAGAACACAGGGAGCCACCTCTGTAAACTTGGTTGCAACAATTTCTTGCTAAAAGTGTCTCCAAAGGCCAAGGGAATCAAAAGCAAAAATGAACTATTGGACTTCATCAAAATAAAAAGCTTTTTTTTTCAGCAAAGGAAACAGTCGACAAAAAGACAACTGACAGAGTGGGAGAAGATATTTGCAAATATCTTATCCAATAAAAGGCAAGTACCCCAAGTCTATAAAGAAATCATCAAACTCAACACCTAAAGAACAAATAATCCAATCAGGAGATAGGCAGAAGACATGAACAGACATTTCTCCAAATAAGAGATACAAATGAACAATAGACACATGAAAAAGTGCTCAACATCACTTGGCATCAGGGAAAAGCAAGTCAAAATCACAGTGAGATACCACCTCACACCAGTCAGAATGGCTAAAATTGACAAGGCAGCAGATGACAGATGTTGGTGAGGATGTGAAGAAAGGGGTACCTTCCTACACTGTTGGTGGGAATGCAAGCTGGTGCAGTCACTCTGGAAAACAGTATGGAGGTTCCTCAAAAAGTTGAAAATAGAGCTACCCTATGACCCAGCAATTGCACTACTAGGTATCAACCCCAAAGATACAAATCCAGTAATCTGAAGAGTCACCTGCACCCCAATGTTTATAGCAGCAATGTACACAATAGCCAAATTATGGAAAGAGCCCAAATGTCCATCAACAGATGAATGGATAAAGAAGTGGTGGTATATAGATATACAGTGGAATCCTACTTGACCATCAGAAAAATGAAACCTTGCCATTTACAGCAACATGGATGGAACTAAAGGGATTATGACAACTGAAATAAGTCAATCAGAGAAAGACAATAATCATATGATCACATTCACAAATGGAATTAAAGAAACAAAATAGGAGAAAATAGGGGAAGGGAAGGAAAAATAAAACAAGATGAAATCAGAGAGGAAGACAAACCATAAGAGACTCTTAATCAGGAATCAAATTGAGGGTTGCTGAAGGAGAGAGGTGGGGGGGATGAGGTAACTCAGTGATGAACATTAAGGAAGGCACATGATGTAATGAACACTGGGTATTATGTAAGACTGAATCACTGAACTCTACTGCTGAAGCTAATAATACATCATATGTTAATTGAATTTAAATAAAAATATTTTTTAAAAATGAAAAAAATATTTTCAATGAAGTAAAAAAAAAAATAAGTAAGTTTGGTGAAACCATACCTTAGTGTCTTAGAAATTCATCTGGATAATTCAGGGACACCTTTTAAAAGCTAATTTATTTTTTTACGATTGTTTCTAAATTACTTATTCTACCATACTTCAGTTTAAGGCTTAACTTTTTGGAGTCATTGATGCATTTGCAGACCCTTTCTTCCCTAGAAAAATGCAAACATAAATATGCAAAAGACATTTTATTTCCAAGGGCACTTAGAACTTTAGGTTCAGAATCTCTGGCTTATACCCTTATTTAACCATGTCACCACTTGGAGTGAGAAAATTTATCAAGTCGTGTTATTTGTTTGCTTGTTTGTTTTTGTCATCCATAACATAATTAAACAATAGAAAGGACAATGATTCATTTTGCTCACTAGGATGATAAACCATAAGGCTATTAAGGTTGTGTCTCATACAAAAGCACCTGGAAGTGAGAGTAGAGATAGGGTGAAGGTTGACATCATCAACTCATGAACCCTGTAGCTGGGCTATCGTTAGTCTGGAGGATGAAGATATATTTTTTTTTCCTAATTCATCTGCCTAAAAGGGTGTATTTTCCATTGTTTCTGGTTGTTGTCCTGCTTTGTAGGAATTCTAATTTGACCATTTTTGTGCAGTAGGCACAAAGAAAATTACATGCATACAAATGAGTACACACATACACACACACACACACACACACACACACACACAAACTGCCAGTCCCACCATGGCAGTCACACCAAATTAAGAAAATTCTGATCATTAAAACTCACAATCTTATTTTTCTGGGACTAGTTTTCCTTCTTTCCTTTCAATCCCATTTCCACTAAGAAAGATGCTTCTTTCTTTGTTCATGTTTTCAACTTGCCATCAATGACCAAGATACAGTGAAAAAATATTTAGCAAGGCAGATTCTCTTTCTTCCTAGAGACTATAGTCTAACAGTGAAAGGTCACTTTTAGTTAATAGGAATAATTACATTGTATTCCTCATAGCTCTGGTCACAGAATTATATAGAACAAAGACTTGGGATCCCTTAGGAGAGAGGAGGATTTTTATGTAATTCTTGCCTATGTGTGTGTGTGATGGCTTCATTTCCATCATCCACAGGGAGCTAAGATACTTAGCATGTATCTCACTCTTGAACTTGATTGCTTCTCTTGGATTCATGCTTGTTGAAGCCCATGTAATGATTCTGAAGCCAAACCTTGCCCATGTAGGAAATCACATCTGTTCCTTCTGAGTGTCTGCCCTACCACAGTAACCATTTTCAGGTGGTTTTATAAAACTGAAACTTTATGAGTCCAAACAACATCATTTTGCCACCTTAGTTAGGGTGTCTACTCAAGCAGATAGTTCTGACTAATTAAGTTAATACTGCTGGGTTTATTCTGGGCCAAAACCTTCATGTAAAGAGGAAATCTTTCTGTGGCTTCCATAGGTTTTCCTTCAATCACAGAAGACTGTGGGTGCTGGTAGGCTTGGGCCTTTTATTATGTAAGGAGCGATTTTTCTTTAGGGAAGAATTCTGTCCTGTCTTTATGTGTATTGGCTAAATTGGTAGACTTTTTAATACTCAAATTTAATGCAAATTCAGTCTCCCTACCACGTGTTCACTAAACATGCGATAAATATTTATTGCTGCTGATGAGTTCAGGAACCGGAATTTGCCAGCACCTACTGTGATCGACAGCTGCAGAAGAATTGGATGTAGTCATTGTCTAGCACAAGCCCCCATGTGCTGCAAAAATCTGGAGAAGCTATCACAATGGCTAGTGTATGGCTCTCTACCCCTCCATCCCAGGTGTTATGGGTTAAACCTCCCTTGTCATGGTCCAGCCCTGACAGCATGAAGCAGAGTTAAAGTTGTTGCAGATGCTTTTGATTCAAATTCATGCTGAGCTTTCCCTGATCAGCATGTTCCTTTGGGCAATATCACAATTTCATCTTGTTCAAGCTGTCTACATTCCTGTTTACTTAGGTTTGCAAATGGAACTTTAGCACTCAAATTAGTACTGACAGTACAACCTGCAAGTGTTCTAAATCCTCATTTGCCTTCATTCTGAGGGACAGCACTCTATTTTCAGAGCAATATTGATTTATATCAAAATTGCTCTCATGGTATGAAAACATAACGACATGAAAATTCATGGCATGAAAACTCTGCTTTCTCGATTTTAAATGTAGCGATCTGGGTGTTAAAATCAACGCTATGGGGATCTCACTCCTTGACCACCAGCATTGTTTCTTTCATTTGTACTGTCTATTTTTCTCATGAAGTGCAGATACACGTGTAAACAAGAGAAAAAAGATAGGATTTTCATTCTTTTGTTTTGTTTTGTTTTACTTTTTCTTTTTTTCCTTTTATTTCAATAATGCATGAAAATGATTTTTTCCCTTAATATATAAATAATGTCTGACTTCAAAATTTTCTTTGGCTGGGGTTCTGTTTGCACTATCTGGAGATTCAGTGCCATGATAAGCTGAGGGTAGGTGACATCGCCCCTAGCAGGCAGTACTGGAGGCAGGACAGCCAATGAAAAGAAAACCTAGAGGGAATGAACCATTCCTCATTCTGGATCCGTCCTATTGGATGGGAAATCTTGGGTAAAGTCACTAAATCATAGGGTTTCCTTTTCTAAACAATGTCAGTTTGTAGGGGAGCTGTGGTTCTTGCTTCTGGCTTACCCCTGCCTCTCATAATCACCTCAAGAATTTTAAAAAAATACATACTGTGGTCCGTCCAGATGAACTTAAATCAGAATTTCTGTGTGTGGAGTTGAGAATTGGTAGTGAAATGCTGTCCAGGCTCCTACAAGCACTTGGATGAGGAAAATCCAAAGTTCTCTTTATACAAACAACCTCCCATTTTCAACCCACACCTCACATGGGATGTCAACTCTAAACAGTGTCTCTAAGTCTCGAGAATTTCTGGAATTCTGCAACACGAATAAACTTACCTCTCACTGCAGTTCTTCTGGAAGCTACTTATTCACCTTTCTCAGCAAACTTCCATGCACTTTCTTGGATAAAAAAAAAAAAATAGTTTCTATCTCTTGTCTATTTTCATCTCCTCATTTGGAAGGATTTCTACCTCTTTCGTTCCACTTATTAGCACAATGGTGTCTTGAGAAAGAGTAGAGATCTGTTCATTCCATCCATGTGTATAATGAGACGCATTTCTTTCTTGAGCCTCCACTAGAGAGCTTAGTTGCTATGCATCTGAGAATATGACACAATGCACCTTCAACCTTCATTTTCCTCAGAGAAGCAAACTCACCTGTTGTATATCTTTAGTCATTTCTGGTGTTGTGAAGGGAAGAAACATGCCACATTATCCCAGAAGCATTCTTTTCTTCTTTTACCTTCCTTCTGATGAAGTTCTCGAACCTAGGTGAGGTTCAGTGGGGTGAGGTTCGGAACCGACGGCTAAAGAAAGAATTCTTACGACGTCTCTGGTGCAAAAAGGTGGTTTATTAGAGCACGGGGACAGGACCCGTGGGCAGGCAGAGATGCGGCTGCCCCGAGTTGTTAGGGTAGGCGTGTTATATACCTTGCGGTTGGGGGGAGGTGGTGAAGGGATGGGAGATTTCGACAGAGCTCTCACGTGCTAAGGTGGGCCTACAAGGTGCTGGGGGCAGTCCTTGCCCTTATGGCTTGATCAATGTCGTTTTTAGGTCAGGCATTAACATCAAGATAGTTGGGAGATTCTTAGTGGGGTATTATGACCCTGCTGTCATTCACATTCCCTTCTACCTCAGTCTCCTCCAGTTTATGGTGGGGAGGAGGACATTAGGGCTTCAGGACATGAGAGTTATTTGCCTCTGGAAATTTGTGCTATTGATAAGGTAACCTCCCTGTTTAGATCTCTAGGATACCTGTAGAGCAAGGGAGATTCCTGTTCTGCAGGATTGCGATCCCTGCAAGTTAACTATTTATCGTTTTATGGCAGTCAGGGGTGCCTGAGGAATGCTACACATATGGAGGGGAGCGGGTGAAGAGGGGGTGCAAGGCGCCAGCTTCTACTCTGTCCTCAGCCAGCCTCCTGCTCCCTCATCACTTCCATCTCCCTAAATCTGTCGATGCCCTCTCTTTTCCAGGCTGTCCTTCACAAATCTTACTTCTATTTTCCCTAGTGAGAGGTCTTTCAAACTTCTTACCGACAAGCTGTGTTACAACTGGTTTAATGGAGAAACAATAACAATTTCAAAAGATTTAGGAAAGAAATTAGAATATTTTTAAAAAGGAGAAATTCTTTTTGAACAGTGCTAGAAACCATTCTTCTTTATCTTAAAAGAACTGTAAAGATGAAAACCAAAAAGAGCCTGGAGTCCTTGTTGACTTTTTAAAATAAAAGTAATGGAATACATGATCAAAAAAATTCAGAGTACTAAAAGGGAGAACATGAAATTGGAAAGCTTTTTATCACCTCCCACAAGCATCCACTCCAGGATAACTACTCTTACCAAAGTATTAATATTTTATTCCTCACACGTCCATGTATACAGAATTATAGGTCTAGATATCATATTACTAGTAATAATATTTTTGATACATAAAAGGAATTGTACAACTAATGTTGCTGCTCACTTCTTTTGTCATTTAATATAATGTGGAAGTCTAGAAATAACTCAAACTTGCATGTTCAATTTGATGCCTGTGGAAGTGTCTACAGAAAGTGAACAGGGAATATTCGATCATCATGAAGAATGCACAATATCCAACCAATCTTATTTTATCTTTGAAAATCTGAAAGCCTTTCTAAAAAGAAAACTTTTGTGTAAAATTATAAACTTCTCCTGTCTCAAGTTATTTCTCAGCGTTGGTTTAATTATAATTTTAATTACCTTTTTCTTACTTTTTTTTTTGCAGTGTTAGCAGTACTGGAAAATTCAGATGGATTACTGATGCCACCTCTAGAGATATAACTGAATTCAGCTCAAAACAAAATCATCTTGATCTGTAAACACTTTAATAAACTTACTGAAGCTTAATGACTTCAATTGTTTTCACCACCACATATGTCCCTAAAAGCACTCTAATTTCATATGTTTCACAATTATAACAAAAATAATTATTTTCAACTTCAATATTTTAAATCTGTGCAAGTATCAAAAATAAAAGCAACCTAAATACAATATATGCTTAATCACATTTTTAAAAATTTGAAACTGTGGTTTGTATCTAGAAGTTTATCACAATTTTATGACGTGTGTGTAGGTGTGTATGTATATGGTTGACCCTTGAACAACATGGGTTTGAATTGCATGGGTCCACTTATACATGGGTACTTATTTTTATTAATTCAGGTACAGTACTATAAATGTATTTTCTCTTCCTTATGGTTTTCTTAATAAACATTTTTTCTATAGCTTACTTTATTATAACAATACAGTATATAGAAAATATGTCTATCTATTTTGTCAGTAAGGCTTCCTGTCAATGGTGGATTATTAGTAGTTGTTTCTGAGAAGTCAAAAGTAATATACGAATTTTCAATTGTGCAGGGGTTCAGTGGCCACAACCCATGCACTTTCTAGGGTCAAATGTATATTTATATGCATATGTATAAATGTGTATATAACACATTCATTTATATGCTATCTAGCATTTCCATACACACACAAACACACACACATACACACGTTTTTGGTTTTTAGAAAAATGAAAATGGAGATCACTGGCAAGCTGAATTATCTTTTTTTATTTATTTTTTTATTTTCAAGAAATCTCCATGACCAGTGTGGAACCCAACATGTGGCTTCATCTCATGACTCTGAGATCAAGACCTGAGCTGAGGTCAACAGTTGGAGGCTTAACTGATTAAGCTACACAGGCACCCCTTGTGTTATCTTTTTAAAGTATTCTTTTTTTGGATACTGACAATACATTATTCTAGTTTTTCAAAATTAACACATTAGAGAGGTTCTAGAAATCAAAAATATTTCTGTCAAATTGGTGCTTTTAAGAAATCTGTGTAAACCCAGAAGAGTGGATGCCAAACAGAATTCTGATTATGGGTGGATGTGGGGATGTACTTTTGTCCAGTTCTTGAATGTATTTCAACATATAGTTATTTCATATAGAATAATTTTAGGCCTGGTTGGCTGGTATATCCAGTCAGGTACATAATGAGGTAGTCTGGATTTTAATAAAATGGTCCCAAGCCAACCCTCTTTAACTTAGAGTTGTGAAAAAAAAAACATAGGGAATGCAGAAGAGACTGTCTCTTCAAGAGTTGGCACTAGGATTTGATCATCCAGAAACAAAAGAAGATATGAACAGTGACCACTTTATGAAAACTAAACATGTTAGAGGTTAACTATAAAACTGTGTAACAATTTAGTTCCACCAAATAGTTCTTAAACACCTATACTGTGTTCAGAACAGGGCTAACTCTGTGGAGCAAACTAAAGGGGTGCTGTCTTATACTTTATATGTATATGTATATTTGTATGAGAAATGGTGCATTCAGTTTATAATAAATTGATTTTGTAGTGCCTGTAGGTCTTTTGAGTGAAGATGTTTAATAGTGAGCTCTTTTGAGTGATGTCTAATAGTGATTTATTTCATGAAGATGCCTGAGCGAGTTGCAGAAATTAGATTTAAAACATGAATCAATTTTGAGAACAAAAACAATTTAACTTTGAACATTAGAATAGGAAATTGTTGATTTCTGCCAATAGCCCAGCACTGTGCTGGTGATAAAACACCCACCCTCAGGGAACTGATTGTCTTACTCTAACTTTTCTCTTTTCTTTTCCTACTCCAGGACTTGGCCATCTAAGGTCTTGTGGTTTTCTTTCTAGAGTCCCCCCACCCACCCACAATTTGTTTCCCTAATCATACTCTCAAGTCATGGGCGAGGTCATTAGGAGGTCATCACTCAGCTTTGTTGGTGCAGAGGTGGCCTACAATAAATAGGGATATTCCCCACTCTCTCTTCGTCCTTTCTAAATTCCATATTCATGCTTGGGTGTATAAATGATGAACACAATACAAAGTACTTCTGAGAGTGGATTCCTGCTTTTGGACCACTGTTTGAAAGTTGTAGGATCTAGGTAGGGATTATAAGATGTGGACCCATTTTTGTAAGGACTAAGTCCGTAATGATAGAAAAATGGGATAATTTAAAAATTCCCAAAGAAAGTATAGAAACGGAGCAGCTGTGGTTATAAGAAGTTGATAGTCATAACTGAGTTTCTTGGTATAGTGGAATACAATATATTAATAAAGTAAGAATGAAAGTTCAGAAAAAATCCCTTCCTCATCACTAAATATGTAGGAGTGATATGCCTTGATTTCCATTTGCACTGTGGCTACATTCTATCTAGTTGGTGCTGTGCTTGCAATGAAATCAACTGTGATTAATTAACTCCATTAGGAAACTCAAGTATGAAATATTTCAAATCAACTCAAAGTGCACATTTGAACATTATAAATGGTTCTAAACTTCAAAGCCAATCCATCATCATCTTCAGAACTATGTTTTCTCCAGTATTAATATTGCCTCCAATTATGCACATTTTTGCACATAACTATTAACTACAGATCTCAGAGGGAAGAGTCTCGGGCTCAAAATTACAGTCTTAAGATGATTTATCCATCATTTCTCTTTACAGCAAAGTTATGAGGATAATACCTACAACTTTCTCTTTGTGGCTTTGGTACCTTCATTCTTTCTAGTTTCCTATTTCTAAGATCTGCCTTTCAGATTTTCAAGACCTGCTTCAAAAAACTTAGATGATTGACAGCCATAGCCCTTGTGCCTATGGATTCGACTAGTGTCTGCATTGCACACTGTCTTGGATTGTTCCTAGTTCATGACTGAGCATGGCAGGGGTACTAGTGCCTAGGTAGGCATTCTTAACAGTACTCATCCAAAGGATAACCTTACTCAGGGACTTCCTTTTGGTCTGGTCAAATTTATTTGAGAAATGCACTTCAGTATGAGACTTCTTACTCAAACCTTCCTTTCACTGGTGTCATATCCTCATCTTTGTGTGAAATATTCCCTCTCCTACTTCTTCTCACTCTTCTTATCTTTTACAGATCTTTTCCCTAGTAAATCTTTTGTACCTCTAATTCAGTCTGCTTCTTAGAAAACTCAAACTGACATGTTCTTTATTTTATAGGATTTTTGTCAAGTCCCCTTAAATGTTAATGCCTCTCATGATTCCAACCTCATTCTTTTTACTTTACACCATATATCATTTTAGTTGTTTCGATATATAAAATAAAGTTTCCGCTTATTAGTAGATCTGCAATCTTTATCTCTAGCCCAAATCACTTTATGGGCAACCACTGTTAGACATCTTCACGAAACAGCTCACTATTGGACATCTTCACCTGAAAGACCTACAGGCACTACAAAATCAACATATTATAAACTGAATGTACCGTTTCTCTGAACACACCAAACCCACTCTTATTGTCCCACTCAGTAAATTCCAACATCATTTACTGAGAAACACTCAGTTACTCAGGTCAGAAAGCTGTATTTCTCTGATTTCTTTATCCTCCATCTCCTCATCTAATCATCATGGTCTGTCAGTCCCCTCTTCTTAATACCTCATGCATTTATTTTTTATGTCTCACATTACTTAGCTATTGAATTAATTAACTCCATTAGGAAACTCAAGTATGAAATATTTCAAATCATCTTAAAGGGCACATTTAAGTTGGGGAATCTGAATGCAGTAGTGTGCTGGGAGAGGTGCAGTGGTGATAAGTGGAAGCGAATGCTTTGAAAGGTCCCCTTTCCCTGCTTCTGCTTGGCTCCAATAACTAGTTGGTAATCAGGGATGAAACCACCATCTTTCTCTTTCATTTCATATAAGAAATTGAAAGAATCATATGAGGGAAAACTGAATAGCCCACAAAAAAGGACATATAGACAGTGATTTTGGAAGGTTCCCTAAGAATAAAATGTCTGCTGGATCAGCTCCTCTTGTAGCAACACCCACCAATGGGCAAGTTCTTCCATGAACACAAAGCTTCCATGCCACTTTTTAATGGTTTGTTTTTGAAAGAATGAACAACAAAAGAATCGCCAACTCTCAAGCATAGAAACAGAATGAAAGCACTTTCCCATAAAAAAGTTTCAAATGCTTAACTTGCATTCATCTTTTATCTTACATTCATCTTTTATCAGGGAAGAGAGAGGAGACAGGAGTTAATCAAGATGAAAAACAAATATGAGAGAAAGAAGATCCACAGGAGAGAACAAAGAAAAACCAAGGCTGAGCTCTGCCTGAGGCTCAGATAACAATAACCCCAGTAGGAGCGCGGAGAGCTCCTGGAGGAATCCTTCAGTGGAAAGGTGGGAACAGAGGTGGATGTACATGACCAAAGTGCAAAATAGCATTTAGACGCTTAGTAATTCTTTTAGATGGCATGGGAAGTATTACTTGTGGAACACAGGAAATTAAGCAAATGAAATGACAATAATTATCTCCAGGAAATTAAAAAAAAAAGAAGAAGGAAATATAATCATAGAACACAGCCTAGAAGAGAACAATGTGAATATAATCAAAATAAGATGAAAACTGAATATAGACTTAACCAAAAGTTGTCATATTAAAATGAACAGATTCATGAAAGTAAATCAACCTTATTAAAAATAATTATACAGGTATCTTAAGGGAAAGGGAAGATGGCTCTTCAATAAGACAGATGTTCTTAAACATGAATGGACATCGGAATCATTTTGAGGGTTTGTTAAGACAGAAATTACCAGTTCTGATCCTCAGAAGGCCTGGGGTGGGACCTAAGAATGTGCATTTCTAGTAGATTCCCAGTGAGCTGCTGCTGTGATCCGGGACCCACACTTTGACCACCGCTGCTGTAGGATATTTCACTTGCTATGCAAGATTGACTGTACCCTCTCTTGTAGCAGGGCTTATTTTTAATAGATCTTCAACAGAGACGCTTAGGATACACAAATGTTGTAAAAACATAGTAATCACGGGATTACCCATCCTCCCCTTCCCCACCATATTTGTACACTTACTTTAGTCCTTTTCTGTCTCCTAAGGGAAGCAAACAAACAAATCTTACCTAATGAAAAAGGGGCCCAGTTAATCTACAAAGTATAAAGTGGCCTTGGGAAAGATCATAAAAAAGTTGTGGTGGTTATGCCTGTATATAATTTGACACATGTAAGAAGAGAAGTAATTCCAATTTTTGCATTCATTTTGGCCCCTTGTATACTCCTTTGGGCATATAACACAGTTTTGAGGCTTATATATGTAGATTTCTTAATCTAATAATATATTCACTTAGGGAATCACAAGTGAATGCATGGAGAAATCCTGTTTTCCTGACTCATCTGACAGATACCAAAACTGATGAAGAAAGAAATTTGAGGTTGGATCAGTACCTCCCCCCAAACCCACCTTATTTTTCTCAGAGAATTGAGTTTTAACTATTATCTAGGGGTAAGAAGTCAGAAATGAATATTGAGCCAACAAAGAAGGGTTTTGTGTGAATTCATCTTTGCTTGATCCTTGAACCCACAGGAACAGTCTTGCAACATTCAGCCAGATGCAAATAGAATTAACCTATATTAATCTCTGTTCTCCAGAGGGAAAAATATCATTCTTAAGTATCCAAAACAAAAATCACTGAAAGAATAAATTTAGGTAATCTTACCAAAGTATGCTAATTCTTAATTGTAATGCCCATCACTCTTTAATTATTCCCTACTTATGTGCTCTTATTCAATAATGCATTTTGTTACTACTAGTTTTTTGTATGCAAAACTGTAATGTAGCATTTTGGGTTGGGGGCAGAGGGATCATAAACCTTCACATTTTTCTAGTGTTTTAACTACTTTTCCAAAGCACTTTCACATCTGCTACACTTATAATTTTACGTTTAGAGCCAAGAAGAAATGCTTTGTTTTGGTTTCTTGGGGAATCCCCGGCTTACTTATATTTCCTAAAGTAGTCCAAGTTTATTGAAGGATAAGTCTCCAGTCCCTCTTCCCATCTAATTACTTAAGTACAGACTTTAAGGCTAATCTTCTCTAGCACTTACCTCTCCCTAGAGGCAACTACCAAAGGTAGGAAACAAGCTGGTCTGTAGTAGTGGACAAATTGGCAACCCTAGTCTCCCTCTTGTGTGAGTATTAAAAGGAGCTGAGGTTAAATGTGAATCCTTTGTGATTTCACACGGAGATGATTCCAAGAACTGTAGAAGTAAGTAGAGGCTTGTCATTACCTCTCAAACAAAGTAGCCCTTTTCTCACAGATACATTCCTATGGGATGCTTCCTAGAAGGCATAAATGCAAATCATCCCAAACTAGTGGCAAATGGTAGAATGCATTACTCTACTTATGACTTAATTTTAAAATCTCTGGGCTTCTCAAACATGAAAGAGAAAGATGTGAGCTGCATAGTGGTACAGGACTCACATTTGTTTACTTTTAGTAGATGCAGTATGCATGACGTAGTTAACTTTTATTATGATGATTACTTTATTTTTTGGTCAAAGGCTTCTTAAGACTCTAATTAAATATACAGACCACTTCCTCAAAGAAATCTAATTCAAATATAAACATTTTGCATATTATCTCAAGTGATTGATTCATAAACTCCTTAAAGCTCTGTTCTGAGCTTTAGTTTAAATGATCTGTGACAGTGACACACATACTATTTTTGGAGTTGAAGTAGGTTCAAGTCTTATCCATGTCATTTACTAACTCTTTAGCCTTGTGTTAGTTGAACTTCCAAGTTTTCAGATTCTCCACTTGTAAAGTTGAAGCCTCATAAGGCATGTTCTTCTTCACAGAAGAATAAAGGTAGAAATATGCCTAATACTTTGTCAGGACAGCCACTGCACCTGAAACAGCACCCTGATTTTCTTGTGGGAAGATATACTTCACACCTTTTGCAATGATCTTGGTAACATAGATATTCCAATATCTTCTGGCCAAATGGTGGCACAGGGGAAAATGTCACACCAGAGACTCCCTTAAACGCTGAACATAGTGCTATAAAGTTTGAAGTTGTTTTACCTGGTTCATTCTAACAGCAGAGTTAAGATTATCTCCTTGAATTCCTTTATTCAAAAGACTGCAGATAAAACCTGGCAATCAGTTGGAAATAAAGCAAATAATTTTTTCTTCAGTAACTTGTTATAGGTATAAATGCATAGACAAGCAAACATTCCTTGATTGGACAGCTTTAACTGTCCCTACTAGAGAGTTTAGTCCATGAGAGACAGTACATCATGATGCCTGACTTTTACCGTGGGGCCCAGCACCTAGACAAATAACTGGCATGCAACTGGTAATCAACAAATACTTGTAGAATGAAAGGAAGATCAGAATGAGGTGAGGCCAGGGAGATAGGGAGGAGCCAGATTTCCTAAGAAGTTTCAGACCATGGGAAAAAGAATGGTTTTAATTCTCTCAAATGACTAGACAGTTTTAATCAAGGAGAATTTGATCATTGCTTAAAAATATTCACACTGGGTATTTCTCATACTTTCCAGATCCCACACTCAATTTTATAGAAGGCACACAACACTTAAGTACCTGAAACGCTAGTCTAAAAATTAGAGCATGTAAAATTACTGAGCTAAAGAAATAATACAATGATTATGATTTTTAAGAGATTAGAAATTCCATCTATTTATTTCTATCAAATATTTAATGATTTATGATAATGTTATTATTAATAAAGAAAATTTTATTAAATCTCCACAGGAGAGTTAAGACATCTCATCTTGCCAAGTGTCAATTCCATAAAGATGCTTTACCTTTTCTAATGTATTAATTACATTTTATTATTAACACTTTCTGGACTTATGTGACTCCACGGACTCCTCTTTTGATGAGAGGAAAATGTCATTTCCCATAGTGAACTGAATTGTATATATGTCCTCTGCTAGAATTCTGTCTTGCAGCATTGAAGTCACAATGTCTAGGAGGTCACGGGGATTGTCCCTTCCACCTGGTAACTAAAATGATGGGAGGGCAATATTATAAGGTTTTTCAATTCCACCCTTCAAATATTACCTGTCAATTAATATAATGCCAATAAAATCTGTTTTCATTTCTAGGACTTCACAGAATAATTCTAATGTTCATTTCAAAGGATGCATACATTGTCTAAGAGAGTTTTGAAAACAATAGCAATAATGATGGGGTATTTGCCCTTAATAAATTAAAATGAAGCTACAGCATTTTATAGCATTTATTTTGAAATCATTATAGGTCCACAGGAATTTGAAAAGAGAGTAGAGAGGTCCATATGCTTTTTTCCCTGTTTACCTTAATGGTCACATCGTACTTAATTTAATCACTATCAAAACAAAGAAATTAGCATTGTTATATTATGTCCATTTGGTTTTATGTCATTTTACCACATGGTTAGATTTATATTAACACTACTGCAGTCAAGAAATGGAGCTATTCTGTCGCCACAAAGCACTGTCTCATGTTACCCACTTTAAAATAACGGTTTTCTCCACCTCAGTCAGCCTCCTGAATCTGGTCAACTCTGAGACCCTGACCTGAAAAATTGAGAGCCTCGATCAATGGTTAGGGCTCCAACTGGCCAAACCAGCTTTCCTGGCATGCACCTTTAGTATCAAACTTGAAACTAGCTTTAAAATTGTGGGTAGAATTTTGCATACCTAAAAAATAATTAGTAAATAAAGATGTTGAATCGTAAGTAAAATCAACTCATGAGGACATGGTTTTCTAAATCTTATGAACCTATTCTAAAGCAAGTGATCAGCCTAATGGTTTTCTTCTGAAGGTTTTTTATTTTAATTAAAAATACAATTTCCTGGGGCGTCTGGGTGGCTCAGTGGGTTAAGCCTCTGCCTTCGGCTCAGGTCATGATCCCGGGGTCTTGGGATCAAGCCTCGCATCGGGCTCTCTGCTCAGCGGGGAAACTGTTTCCTGCTCTCTCTCTGCCTGCCTCTCTGTCTACTTGTGATCTCTGTCTGTCAAATAAATAAATAAAATATGTTAAAAAAATACAATTTCCTGAGCTTTTTTCTTTTAGGAGTTCTCTTTTTGCAGTAGCAGAGTAGGTGATCCTGATATAATAGGTAGCCAAATTTGATTATCTTTGAGTACCACTATGATAAATACATATGTGTAAATATATAAAATATATATAATGCTTCTATTCAGTTACACAATTCCATAGCATTTTTTCCACTGTATTGAAATTTTGTCTGTTTTCTTACTCATAGATTATATTCAGCTGAAAATACACTGAAGTTGTATGATTCTTCTTCTACCCTAAAAAGTATTTAAGATATTATGTTACAGACTTTTGGTTTGGACAAAATGGTATAGATTTAGTTTTTTTCTGCCGCCGCTAAGTACAATTATAAATTCTGGAAGTAGCACACACACACACACACACACACACACACAAAACAAACAAAAGGAGACTTCTGAAAGCCCTAACATATCAATAATTACTTTACATGTAAATAGTGTAAATACACCAGTTGAAAGGCAGAATTGATTCTAAAAAACACAAACCAACTATAGTCAATTCTCATTATCCACAGCAATTATGTTCCATAAAGTGACTGTAAATACTAAACCATTGTTTCTAGGGGAAACACAGAGTTAGGTTCCTATAAACCTTGGGTCACCAATTTTTATTATTAACTAATTAAACATAAACTTGTTTTATCTGTATTTATGTTTAAAGACACCCTGTTTAATATATATGTTTGATTCAGTAGCATTGAATTCATGGCCATCAGCATTACAACTCAAGCCTGAATGACACTTATTTAATACATAATTTCTTTTTTTTTTTAAAAAGAAGATTTATTTATTTTATTTACTTACTTACTTATTTATTTATTTTAGAGAGAGTGCATGAGTGAAGAGATGGGCAGAGGGAGAGAGAGAATCCTGAAGCAGAATCCCCAGCTGAGCACGGAGTCCAACGTGGGCTCCATCCAGGACCCTGAGATCACGACCTGTTCCAAAATCAAGAGCTGGATCCTTAACGGATTGATCCACCCAGGTACCCCTAATTTGTAATTTCTCTATAAGGTATGTCACAGCCTTCTTATACTTAGGAACATTAGCATTTCAGCACTATGATTGGCCATTATAAATAGTAAAATCACCAACAGGAAGCACAAAATTACAAAAACAAAACCAAAAACAATGTAGCACTAAATAAAGCATAAAAAAGATACTTGGCTATATACTAGGAGAGCCAAACAAGAAGACAGAGCATCACCTTAAATCCACTCTAGCCAGGAATGTGTATGCTGAGAGGCAAGTTTTTGTTTTTGTTTCCATTTTTGGTTATCATATTATGAA